>NW_028293125.1:1200000-1800000 GCF_960531495.2 Zeus faber | reverse complement strand
ACAGTTTTAGGTCCATATAAAATGTATTTTTCGAGTTATGATCATTTTCAGAACTTTGGACGATTTGCTGTTTAGCTTAATTAGAGAAACACCGAACAATTGTCTCTTTGTAGGTGCATGATTTTGAATGCTGCAGTACACCATATAACTTTAATTAATATGAGGAACAATTATGTGCTTCTTAAGTCTTTCTCAAAGACAGTTTAAATACAATGATAAACTAGTATGTGCAGCTAAAGTCTTGTTTGTCAACCAGTTTTAGGCCCATATAAAATGTATTTTTCGAGTTATGATAATTTTCATCAATGTCTACACGTGGGAAAAAACGCATTTTCAGTCGATTTAAACGTCGATTTGGCGGAACGGTTAAACGCTTCAGTCATTACTCTATGTGACAGTGTCAGTCAGTTTAAATACAATGATGAACTAGTATGTGCTGCTAAAGTCTTGTTTGTCAACCAGTTTTAGGCCCATATAAAATGTATTTTTCGAGTTCAGATAATTTTCATCAAAGTCTACACGTGGGAAAAAACGCATTTTCAGTCGATTTAAACGTCGATTTGGCGGAACGGTTAAACACTTCAGTCATTACTCTATGTGACAGTGTCAGACAGTTTAAATACAATGATAAACTAGTATGTGCTGCTAAAGTCTTGTTTGTCAACCAGTTTTAGGCCCAAATAAAATGTATTTTTCGAGTTCTGATAATTTTCATCAAAGTCTACACGTGAGAAAAAACGCATTTTCAGCCGATTTAAACGTCGAAAAGGCGAATTGGTTGAACGCTTCAGTCATTACTCTATGTGACAGTGTCAGAAAGTGTAAATACAATGATAAACTAGTATGTGCTGCTAAAGTGTTGTTTGCCAACCAGTTTTAGGCCCATATAAAATGTATTTTTCGAGTTATGATCATTTTCCGAACTTTGGACCGTTTGCTGTCTAGCTGAATTAGAGAAACACCGAACCATTGTCTCTTTGTAGGCGCATGATTTAGAATGCTGCAGTACACCATATAACTTTAATGAATATGAGGAACTATTATGTGCTTCTTAAGTCTTTCTCAAAGACAGTTTAAATACAATGATAAATTAGTATGTGCTGCTAAAGTCTTGTTTGTCAACCAGTTTTAGGCCCATATAAAATGTATTTTTCGAGTTCTGATAATTTTCATCAAAGTCTACACATGTGGGAAAAAATGCATTTTAAGCCGATTTTAACGTCGATTTGGTGGAACGGTTAAACGCTTCAGTCATTACTCTATGTGACAGTGTCAGACAGTTTAAATACAATGATAAACTAGTATGTGCTGCTAAAGTGTTGTTTGCCAACCAGTTTTAGGCCCATATAAAATGTATTTTTCGAGTTATGATCATTTTCCGAACTTTGGACCGTTTGCTGTCTAGCTGAATTAGAGAAACACCGAACCATTGTCTCTTTGTAGGCGCATGATTCAGAATACTGCAGTACAGCATAGAAATTTAATTAATATGATGAACTATTATGTGCTTCTTAAGTGTTTCTCACAGAGTTCTAGGCCCATCTAACTTGTATTTGTGGAGTTATGATCATTTTCAGAACTTTGGACGATTTGCTGTCGAGCTGAATTAGAGAAACACCGAACCATTGTCTCTTTGTAGGTGAATGATTCAGAATGCTGCAGTACACCATATAACTTTAATTAATATGAGGAACAATTATTTTGCTTCTTAAGTCTTTCTCAAAGACAGTTTAAATACAATGATGAACTAGTATGTGCTGCTTATGTCTTGTCTGTCAACCAGTTTTAGGCCCATATAAAATGTATTTTTCGAGTTCTGATAATTTTCATCAAAGTCTACACATGTGGGAAAAAATGCATTTTCAGCCGATTTTAACGTCGATTTGGTGGAACGGTTAAACGCTTCAGTCATTACTCTATGTGACAGTGTCAGACAGTTTAAATACAATGATAAACTAGTATGTGCTGCTAAAGTGTTGTTTGTCAACCAGTGCGCATGCGCGACTGGCATCCGACAGCACCAGGAAGTGGAACACCGCGGGTGGAACACGGAAGGGAGTTTTTTCCGGACTCCAGAACGTCTTTACGGAATCTTTTTCATTTTTATGTGACTGATCCTCCAGCAGTGGTTGTTTTCAGTGCGTGGGGGGTCCCCCCCCCCACACACCCCAACCACCCTTTTTCTTCGGGTGTGCGATGACCGATCACATTGAAACAAACTCTGCGACCGGGAAAATGGATCACGTACGGCTGAATGAAGAAGCAAACGCACCAAAAGGTGGCGGCGAATCAGACAGAAGCTATGGAAAAGAGCTTACAGTCTGTGTGGAACTGCAAGGGGAGGAAAGTATTACGACGACGGAATTGATGAAGAACGTGCGAGAGCTCTGCGGCGGTTTACTAGCTTGCCGCACCACCGGAGATCGACGATACGAACTTACAATGAGTGACCAAAGAGGGAAAGATCGCCTGCTGGAGGGATTCAAGATTGGAGAGGTAAGAATAATAGCCAGAGAATTGAGGAATGACGAGATGGTCGTTTCCTTCCTCAACCTCCCGGCTTATATTACTGACGACGAAATACTGGGGAAGCTACATGGTTGGGGCGTGTCGGCCACCTCGCCGATTAAGCGCAGAATGTGGCCAGGAACCCGTATTGCGGACGGTACACGGTTTATGAGAGTAAAATTCAATAAATTTGTTCAGAGTCTTCCATACTCTGCAAAGTTTCACACTGCCATAGGGCCAGAGTACTTCCGCGTCATTCACGATAGACAATCAAAGGTCTGCCGCCTCTGTATACAGCCTGGACATATCCTACGGGAATGTCCGGAGTTCTTCTGTCGCAAATGTGGATTGCAAGGACACTTTGCGAGAGAGTGCCAAAGTGCCAAGAAATGTGACCTGTGTCATAACACTTGGAATGAATGTGACTGCAATAAGAGCGAGGAGGACGGCGGCGCTCCGCTGGTGACGACGGCCGCTTCAACCGATAGGCAAGGCGAACTGCATAGCGAGGATGAAAATAAAATGGAGACTGAGACGGGGCAGGCGGATGTGAGGGATGAAACTCAACCTGCAGTGGCGGGTAGTATGAACCAAGCAAGCGAGGTGAGGCTAGATCTGAGCCCCGGCTCTGACGAGGAGAGCGGATCGAGACGAGGAGCGAGGCTGAAGGCGGAGGTGGGAGGGGAGGTGCTAGCCTTGGGAGTGGGCCCCACCCCCGCTCCTACCCCGCTGCTGCTGAAGCAAATCAGAGATCCTGCATCTGAGATGGGAATGATGAATAGGTCATCATCTCAGTCCCAGCCCCTCCAGCGACTGCCTCTTGATAACCTGATCTCAAGTGCAAGTGAGGCCGAATCCGAGATAGACTTGTCTCATATGAACAGAATTGGGAAAAGGCTAAGTGAAAAGCAGATGAGAAGGAGAAGCAAGAGAAACAAAGACAGAGTTAATAACTAAATGTCGAAAATCATACTCTCTTCTCAGTGTGACTCTTATGATTAGCTTCACTTCTCTAAATGCTAACGGCCTGCGCTCAAAATCGAAAATAGATTCTGTACTGCAAACTTTGAACTCGGATGTAGTCTGCCTGCAAGAAACTTGGTGGGACCAGGAGCATCATGACTATGTGGCGAACCAGAGAAACAAGCAGGTATTTTCAAACCACGGGTCAGCAAGATCATGCGGGGTGGCAATCATATCTAAGATTGCTTTAGGCATGAGTGCTGAAGAGATATACAAAGACGATCAAGGCAGAGTATTAATTGTAGATTTTTCACTTAATAAACAACGATATAGAATAATTAACATATATGCACCAAACAATGAAAATCATAGAAAGCAGTTTTTTATTAAATTAAAGAAATGGTACGGAAACAATGTAATAATAACTGGAGACTTTAATGTGGCTCTAACAAAAATGGACGTGTCAGTAAACAATACCTTCAAGGGTGACGCCAGTCGAACAACCCTAATGAATTTGATAAATCACCATAACCTAGTAGAAATGTGGAGAATCTCAAACCCTTTGAAGCGGGACTTCTCGAGAAGGCAGATTGTAAAGGGGGTCCTCAAACAGTCCAGAATCGATCTCTGTCTGGCTTCCTCCAGCATTATCAGAGACATTAACAAAATTAAATATGAGTTCAATAGCTGGAGCGATCACGCATCTTTATATTGGCAATTAGGGGACGATGGAAGGCCCAGAGGTGGGGGCATCTGGTGCTTCAATGCCAGTCTCCTTGAGGACCAAACCTTCAAAAAAAAGATAAGGAATCTACTGAGCAATATAACAGATGAATTAGCTGTAGAAGGAAACTACATTAAATCATGGGACGATGTAAAAAGACGAATTAAGAGAGCCTGTATAAATTATAGTAAAGAGAAAGGATGGCGGGAAGGAATGGAGGAGAGAACATTAAGGGACCTCCTCGCAAAAGAAATTACATTACTTGACCATGACCCTGACAGAAGTTGTGCAAAATTTGAAGAATATGAAGCTAAACTTCACTCTTTTGAAAAGAAAAGATGCATAGGAGCAGCTGTTAGAAGTAGATTTAAAAATATCACAGATGGGGAGAAATGTACAGCTTTTTTCCTTGGCCTAGAAAAAAAAACCCAAAACAAAGCCAGAATGGGTCCGATTGAAAATAGTAAGGGGGAAATAATAGTTGAGCAGGAAGACATACTGGACGAAATACATAGGTATTACGAGAACCTCTTTACTAGTAACAGCTCCAATCCAAAACAAACTAAAGAAATACTGGAATGTATTGATAGGGAAATAAATCACATCGACAAAGAAGAGTGCGACACGGTAATCACATTAGCGGAAGTAGAACTGGCAATAGATGGACTAAATAAGAACAAAAGCCCAGGCCCAGACGGAATCTCGACAGAGTTCTACCAGTGCTTCAAAGCCCAGCTGGCCCCCTTGCTGCTAAAACTTTACACTAGTATTAGAGTAAACCAGACAACTCCGGACTCCCTCACAAAAGGTATCATCACAATTGTATTTAAGAATAAAGGATGCCGGAACCAACTGAAAAACTATAGGCCAATTAGCCTACTCAATTCAGATTACAAGATTCTGGCAAAAATTCTGGCTAATAGACTTAAAGCAGTAATAGGCTCAATCATCAGCAATACGCAAACTTACAGTATCCCAGGCAGAGATATTACAGACTCCATCAATACAATTAGGGATACAGTAAAAACAATGACTATGCAGAGGGGCCTGCTGCTTGGAGTAGACCTAGAAAAAGCTTTTGACAGGGTTGAGCATCCGTTCCTCTGGTCCGTAATGGAAAAGTTCGGCTTCGGAGCAAAGTTCATCGATTGGATCAAGGTGTTATATCGAAGTGCGAGTAGCAGGGTGAAATGCAACGGACTTCTCACCAGGGACATTCGGATCGAGAGGTCTGTGAGACAGGGATGCCCCCTCTCAGCTCTGCTATACACCCTGGTCGCAGAACCCCTCGCACTCCTAATACTGAAAGACAAAAATATAAAAGGTATCTTAACGCCAAATGGCAACAAAACCAAAATAGTCCAATATGCAGACAACATTAATATCATGGTCTCGGATGGTGACAGCATAGACCATGTCTTCAAACACCTAGGGGCCTATGAGAAAGCCTCTGGCGCAAGAATCAATAAAGAAAAATCTGCAATAATGTTCTGCGGTAAGAATCAAAAAACGATAAACAAATGGGGCCTTAAAGAGACCACAGGGTGCAGAGAAATCTTGGGTGTGTACATTGGGAAAGACGAGAGTGAAGCAAGAGATAAAACATGGAAGAGTGTGATAATTAAAATACAGTGTACCTTGAACCTGTGGAGGGCGAGGGGGCTTAGTCTAAAAGGAAAGGTAATAGTATCTAATGCCTTAGTGCTGTCAAAAATTAATCATGTTTTGGGAACCTGTGAGCTGCCCGATTGGGCACTAAATTCATTGAACGGTGAGATATCCTCCTTTCTTTGGAAGGGTAAGGGAAATATGATCGCCCACAGGACGTTAATTGCTAATAAACGGGAGGGGGGATTAGGGCTGATTGACATTGGTGCCAAAAGAGACGCACTGAGGGTCAAATTGATAGGGAAATTCTTGGATTCGACCAGGCAGTATCCCTGGGAGGACGCACTCGCAGGCTACCTGGCGGAGTTTGGGGAGAGGAGCAAATACAATCTCTGTACCCACTACCCCAGAAAAACCTACAGTGGCCTGCCGGGCTTCTACCAGGAGGTGCTGGAGGCATGGGGAAGGATACTCCCCCACCTCAGACCCGAGTGCAGTAAAAAAGAGCATGTGCTGCAGTTACCTTTCCTCTCGAATCCATGCTTCACCTATAATGGGAGAAACCTCGTCAGCAGTCACTTGACGGCAGCAGGCCTAACAAGAGTGGGACAGGTGACCGACCACAAAGGGAACTTTGATATAGGGAATGTACTTTGGGAATTAGACAGATGGAAGGTGCAATACAGGGAAAAACTGATTGTCTCTTTCGGGGAAAAATTTGATCAAAGCCTACTACCTGAGTGGCGAGGCATGCTCAAAGAGAAAGGACCCAAGGTGCAGGATGATGCCCTGAACTTCCTCCTGTGCCTTAGAGGAAAATTCCCCACCATCCAATCAGTGAAAACCAGAGACTGGTATAGATTACTCATTTCAAAGATTGTGACAATTCCAGCTTCAGAAAAGGCCTGGTCAAGGATATTTCCTGGCTATTCAATTAGAAATATATGGAACAACATGGAAATCCCTTTTGCCACATCAGCCATCTTCCACCTGGATTTCAAGATAAGGCACAGGAGGATTTTTACTGGCATCATCCTGCATCAAATACACAAAGACTTGCACAAGAGGGAGTGTGCGGTCTGCATGGAAGAAGCAGAAGACATTAAGCACCTGTTCCTTAGGTGCACGGCCCTCACGAACTATAGGGAGAGGGTCAAGAGCCTACTGGTGGAACATTGTGGCCTTAGGAGACTAACAGGGCTTACATGGGACTGGGCCTACATGTTTGGCCCCCCCCCCAAAACAAAGAGTCCAACGGAAATCTTACTGATAAACACTGTGCTGGCATTTGCCAGGCGCGCAACATGGACAAGAAGGAACTTGGCACTATATGAGGGTAGAGACGTAAGCATACAAAGCCTCTTTGGAAACTCACTAAAAGCCCACCTATCGTTGATATATGGAGGAAACAAAGACCTTTTTGTAAGCCAATTCATGCAACAAACTACCCTACTCCAGGAAACTGAATGCCACTCTCTCTCCTTCGCATTCTGATAGGATAGAGAATGGGAGAAAAAGGGAAAACATGTATTTCCCAAGTGTTTAAAAATGTTTTCTTGGCATAATTGTTACTGTTGATGATTCTGTATTTTTATATTTAAAAAAAAAAAAAAAAAAAAAAATGTATTTTTCGAGTTATGATCATTTTCAGAACTTTGGACGATTTGCTGTCGAGCTGAATTAGAGAGACACCGAACCATTGTCTCTTTGTAGGTGAATGATTCAGGATGCTGCCGTACACCATATAACTTTAATTAATATGAGGAAAAATTATTTTGCTTCTTAAGTCTTTCTCAAAGACAGTTTAAATACAATGATGAACTAGTATGTGCTGCTAATGTCTTGTTTGTCAACCAGTTTTAGGCCTATATAAAATGTATTTTTCGAGTTCTGATAATTTTCATCAAAGTCTACACGTGGGAAAAAACGCATTTTCAGTCGATTTAAACGTCGAAAAGGCGAATCGGTTAAACGCTTAAGTCATTACTCCATGTGACAGTGTCAGACAGTTTAAATACAATGATGAACTATTATGTGCTGCTAAAGTGTTGTTTGTCAACCAGTTTTGGGCCCATATAAAATGTATTTTTCGAGTTATGATCGTTTTCAGAAATTTGGACGATTTGCTGTCTAGCTGAATTTGAGAAACACCGAACCATTGCCTCTTTTGTAGGTGCATGATTTAGAATGCTGCAGTACACCATATAACTTTAATTAATATGAGGAACAATTATGTGCTTCTTAAGTCTTTCGCAAAGACAGTTTAAATACAATGATAAACTAGTATGTGCTGCTAAAGTGTTGTTTGTCAACCAGTTTTAGGCCCATATAAAATTTGTTTTTCGAGTTATGATAATTTTCATCAAAGTCTACACATGTGGGAAAAAAAGCATTTTCAGCCGATTTAAACGTCGAAAAGGCGGATCGGTTAAACGCTTCAGCCATTACTCTGTGACAGTGTCAGGCAGTTTAAATACAATGATAAACTAGTATGTGCTACTAAAGTCTTGTTTGTCAACCAGTTTTAGGCCCATATAAAATGTATTTTTCGAGTTTTGATAATTTTCATCAAAGTCTACACGTGGGAAAAAACGCATTTTCAGCCGATTTTAACGTCGATTTGGCGGAACGGTTAAACGCTTCAGTCATTACTCTATGTGACAGTGTCAGACAGTTTAAATACAATGATAAACTAGTATGTGCTGCTAAAGTGTTGTTTGTCAACCAGTTTTAGGCCCATATAAAATGTATTTTTCGAGTTATGATCATTTTCAGAAATTTGGACGATTTGCTGTCTAGCTGAATTAGAGAAACACCGAACCATTGTCTCTTTGTAGGTGCATGATTCAGAATACTGCAGTACAGCATAGAAATTTAATTAATATGATGAACTATTATGTGCTTCTTAAGTGTTTCTCACAGAGTTCTAGGCCCATCTAACATGTATTTGTGGAGTTATGATCATTTTCAGGACTTTGGACGATTTGCTGTCTAGCTGAATTAGAGAAACACCGAACCATTGTCTCTTTGTAGGTGAATGATTCAGAATGCTGCAGTACACCATATAACTTTAATTAATATGAGAAACAATTATTTTGCTTCTTAAGTCTTTCTCAAAGACAGTTTAAATTCAATGATGAACTAGTATGTGCTGCTAAAGTCTTGTTTGTCAACCAGTTTTAGGCCCATATAAAATGTATTTTTCGAGTTATGATAATTTTCATCAAAGTCTACACATGTGGGAAAAAACGCATTTTCAGCCGATTTAAACGTCGAAAAGGCGGATCGGTTAAACGCTTCAGCCATTACTATGTGACAGTGTCAGACAGTTTAAATACAATGATAAACTAGTATGTGCTGCTAAAGTGTTGTTTTTCAAACAGTTTTAGGCCCATTTAAAATGTATTTTTCGAGTTATGATCATGTTCAGAACTTTGGACGATTTGCTGTCTAGCTGAATTAGAGAAACACCGAACAATTTTCTCTTTGTAGGTGCATGATTTTGAGTGCTGCAGTACACCATATAACTTTAATTAATATGAGGAACAATTATGTGCTTCTTAAGTCTTTCGCAAAGACAGTTTAAATACAATGATAAACTAGTATGTGCTGCTAAAGTGTTGTTTGTCAACCAGTTTTAGGCCCATATAAAATGTATTTTTCGAGTTATGATCATTTTCAGAACTTTGGATCGTTTGCTGTCTAGCTGAATTAGAGAAACACCGAACCATTGTCTCTTTGTAGGCGCATGATTTAGAATGCTGCAGTACACCATATAACTTTAATGAATATTAGGAACTATTATGTGCTTCTTATGTCTTTCTCAAAGACAGTTTAAATACAATGATAAACTAGTATGTGCTGCTAAAGTCTTGTTTGTCAACCAGTTTTAGGCCCATATAAAATGTATTTTTCGAGTTCTGATAATTTTCATCAAAGTCTACACATGTGGGAAAAAACGCATTTTCAGTCGATTTAAACGTCGAAAAGGCGAATCGGTTAAACGCTTAAGTCATTACTCCATGTGACAGTGTCAGACAGTTTAAATACAATGATGAACTAGTATGTGCTGCTAAAGTGTTGTTTGTCAACCAGTTTTAGGCCCATATAAAATGTATTTTTCGAGTTATGATCATTTTCAGAACTTTGGATCGTTTGCTGTCTAGCTGAATTAGAGAAACACTGAACCATTGCCTCTTTGTAGGTGCATGATTTAGAATGCTGCAGTACACCATATAACTTTAATTAATATGAGGAACAATTATGTGCTTCTTAAGTCTTTCGCAAAGACAGTTTAAATACAATGATAAACTAGTATGTGCTGCTAAAGTGTTGTTTGTCAACCAGTTTTAGGCCCATATAAAATGTATTTTTCGAGTTATGATAATTTTCATCAAAGTCTACACATGTGGGAAAAAACGCATTTTCAGCCGATTTAAACGTCGAAAAGGCGGATCGGTTAAACGCTTACGCCATTACTCTGTGACAGTGTCAGACAGTTTAAATACAATGATAAACTAGTATTTGCAGCTAAAGTCTTGTTTGTCAACCAGTTTTAGGCCCATATAAAATGTATTTTTAGAGTTATGATAATTTTCATCAATGTCTACACGTGGGAAAAAACGCATTTTCAGTCGATTTAAACGTCGATTTGGCGGAACGGTTAAACACTTCAGTCATTACTCTATGTGACAGTGTCAGACAGTTTAAATACAATGATAAACTAGTATGTGCTGCTAAAGTCTTGTTTGTCAACCAGTTTTAGGCCCAAATAAAATGTATTTTTCGAGTTCTGATAATTTTCCTCAAAGTCTACACGTGAGAAAAAACGCATTTTCAGCCGATTTAAACGTCGAAAAGGCGAATCGGTTGAACGCTTCAGTCATTACTCTATGTGACAGTGTCAGAAAGTGTAAATACGATGATAAACTAGTATGTGCTGCTAATGTGTTGTTTGCCAACCAGTTTTAGGCCCATATAAAATGTATTTTTCGAGTTATGATCATTTTCCGAACTTTGGACCGTTTGCTGTCTAGCTGAATTTGAGAAACACCGAACAATTGTTTCTTTGTAGGCGCATGATTCAGAATACTGCAGTACAGCATAGAAATTTAATTAATATGATGAACTACTATGTGCTTCTTAAGCGTTTCTCACAGAGTTCTAGGCCCATCTAACATGTATTTGTGGAGTTATGATCATTTTCAGAACTTTGGACGATTTGCTGTCGAGCTGAATTAGAGAAACACCGAACCATTGTCTCTTTGTAGGTGAATGATTTTGAATGCTGCAGTACACCATATAACTTTAATTAATATGAGGAACAATTATGTGCTTCTTAAGTCTTTCTCAAAGACAGTTTAAATACAATGATGAACTAGTATGTGCTGCTAAAGTCTTGTTTGTCAACCAGTTTTAGGCCCATATAAAATGTATTTTTCGATTTCAGATAATTTTCATCAAAGTCTACACGTGGGAAAAAACGCATTTTCAGTCGATTTAAACGTCGATTTGGCGGAACGGTTAAACGCTTCAGTCATTACTCTATGTGACAGTGTCAGACAGTTTAAATACAATGATAAACTAGTATGTGCTGCTAAAGTGTTGTTTGTCAGCCAGAAGCACATAATAGTTCATCATATTAATAATAAAATCTGTGACTGAGTTTAACATGGGCCTAAAACTGTCTGAACTGACAGAAGCGTTTAACCAATTCCCCTTTTCGACGTTTAAATCGGCTGAAAATGCGTTTTTTCCCACATGTGCACACAATGATGAAAATGATCATATCTCCACAAATACATGTTAGATGGGCCTAGAAATCTGTGAGAAACACTTAAGAAGCACATAATAGTTCATCATATTAATTAAATTTCTATGCTGTACTGCAGCATTCTGAATCATTCACCTCTGAAGAGACAATGGTTCGGTGTTTCTCTAATTCAGCTAGACAGCAAACCGTCACAAGTTCTGAAAATGATCATAACTCCAGAAATACATGTTAGATGGGCATAGAAATCTGAGAGATAAACTTAGGAAGCAAATAATAGTTCATCATATTAATAAAATTTCTATGCTGTCCTGCAGCATTCTGAATCATTCACCTCTGAAGAGACAATGGTTCGGTGTTTCTCTAATTCAGCTAGACAGCAAACCGTCCAATGTTCTGAAAGTGCTCATACCTCGACAAATACATGTTGTATGGGCCTAAAACTGTTTGACAAACAACACTTTTGCAGCATATACTAGTTCACCATTGTATTTAAACTGTCTGACACTGTCACACAGAGTAATGACTGAAGCGTTTAAGCAATTCCCCTTTTCGACGTTTAAATCGGCTGAAAATGCGTTTTTTCCCACATGTGCACATAATGATGAAATGACCATAACTCGACAAATACATGTTAGATGGGCCAAAAACTGTTTGACAAACAACACTTTAGCAGCATATACTAGTTCCCCATTGTATTTAAACTGTCTGAAACTGTCACACAGAGTAATGACTGAAGCGTTTAAGCAATTCCCCTTTTCCACGTTTAAATCGGCTGAAAATGCGTTTTTTCCCACATGTGCACATAATGATGAAAATGACCATAACTCGACAAATACATGTTAGATGGGCCTAAAACTGTTTGACAAACAACACTTTAGCAGCATATACTAGTTCACCATTGTATTTAAACTGTCTGACACTGTCACACAGAGTAATGACTGAAGCGTTTAACAAATTACCCTTTTCGACGTTCAAATCGGCTGAAAATGCGTTTTTTCCCACATGTGCACACAATGATGAAAATGATCATAACTCCACAAATACATGTTAGATGGGCCTATAAATCTGTGAGAAACACTTAAGAAGCACATAATAGTTCATCATATTAATTAAATTTCTATGCTGTACTGCAGCATTCTGAATCATTCACCTCTGAAGAGACAATGGTTCGGTGTTTCTCTAATTCAGCTAGACAGCAAACCGTCACAAGTTCTGAAAATGCTCATACCTCAACAAATACATGTTGTATGGGCCTAAAACTGTTTGACAAACAACGCTTTAGCAGCATATACTAGTTCACCATTGTATTTAAACTGTCTGACACTGTCACACAGAGTAATGACTGAAGCGTTTAACCAATTCCCCTTTTCGACGTTTAAATCGGCTGAAAATGCGTTTTTTCCCACATGTGCACACTATGATGAAAATGATCCTAACTCGACATATACATGTTAGATGGGCCTAAAACTGTTTGACAAACAACACTTTAGCAGCATATACTAGTTCACCATTGTATTTAAACTGTCTGACACTGTCACACAGAGTAAGGACTGAAGCGTTTAACCAATTCCCCTTTTCGACGTTTAAATCGGCTGAAAATGCGTTTTTTCCCACATGTGCACACAATGATGAAAATGATCATAACTCGACAAATACATGTTAGATGGGCCTAGAAATCTGTGAGAAACACTTAAGAAGCACATAATAGTTCATCATATTAATTGAATTTCTATGCTGTACTGCAGCATTCTGAATCATTCACCTCTGAAGAGACAATGGTTCGGTGTTTCTCTAATTCAGCTACACAGCAAACCGTCACAAGTTCTGAAAATGCTCATACCTCAACAAATACATGTTGTATGGGCCTAAAACTGTTTGACAAACAACGCTTTAGCAGCATATACTAGTTCACCATTGTATTTAAACTGTCTAACACTGTCACACAGAGTAATGACTGAAGCGTTTAAGCAATTCCCCTTTTCGACGTTTAAATCGGCTGAAAATGCGTTTTTTCCCACATGTGCACACAATGATGAAAATGATCATAACTCCACAAATACATGTTAGATGGGCCTAGATATCTGTGAGAAACACTTAAGGAGCACATAATAGTTCATCATATTAATTAAATTTCTATGCTGTACTGCAGCATTCTGAATCATTCACCTCTGAAGAGACAATGGTTCGGTGTTTCTCTAATTCAGCTACACAGCAAACCGTCACAAGTTCTGAAAATGCTCATACCTCAACAAATACATGTTGTATGGGCCTAAAACTGTTTGACAAACAACGCTTTAGCAGCATATACTAGTTCACCATTGTATTTAAACTGTCTGACACTGTCACACAGAGTAATGACTGAAGCGTTTAAGCAATTCCCCTTTTCGACGTTTAAATCGGCTGAAAATGCGTTTTTTCCCACATGTGCACATAATGATGAAAATGACCATAACTCGACAAATACATGTTAGATGGGCCTAAAACTGTTTGACAAACAACACTTTAGCAGCATATACTAGTTCACCATTGTATTTAAACTGTCTGACACTGTCACACAGAGTAATGACTGAAGCGTTTAACCAATTCCCCTTTTCGACGTTTAAATCGGCTGAAAATGCGTTTTTTCCCACATGTGCACACAATGATGAAAATGATCATAACTCCACAAATACATGTTAGATGGGCCTAGATATCTGTGAGAAACACTTAAGGAGCACATAATAGTTCATCATATTAATTAAATTTCTATGCTGTACTGCAGCATTCTGAATCATTCACCTCTGAAGAGACAATGGTTCGGTGTTTCTCTAATTCAGCTACACAGCAAACCGTCACAAGTTCTGAAAATGCTCATACCTCAACAAATACATGTTGTATGGGCCTAAAACTGTTTGACAAACAACGCTTTAGCAGCATATACTAGTTCACCATTGTATTTAAACTGTCTGACACTGTCACACAGAGTAATGACTGAAGCGTTTAACCAATTCCCCTTTTCGACGTTTAAATCGGCTGAAAATGCGTTTTTTCCCACATGTGCACACAATGATGAAAATGATCATAACTCCACAAATACATGTTAGATGGGCCTAGAAATCTGTGAGAAACACTTAAGAAGCACATAATAGTTCATCATATTAATTAAATTTCTATGCTGTACTGCAGCATTCTGAATCATTCACCTCTGAAGAGACAATGGTTCGGTGTTTCTCTAATTCAGCTAGACAGCAAACCGTCCAATGTTCTGAAAATGCTCATACCTCGACAAATACATGTTGTATGGGCCGAAAACTGTTTGACAAACAACGCTTTAGCAGCATATACTAGTTCACCATTGTATTTAAACTGTCTGACACTGTCACATAGAGTTATGACTGAAGCGTTTAACCAATTCCCCTTTTCGACGTTTAAATCGGCTGAAAATGCGTTTTTTCCCACATGTGCACACTATGATGAAAATGATCCTAACTCGACAAATACATGTTAGATGGGCCTAGATATCTGTGAGAAACACTTAAGGAGCACATAATAGTTCATCATATTAATTAAATTTCTATGCTGTACTGCAGCATTCTGAATCATTCACCTCTGAAGAGACAATGGTTCGGTGTTTCTCTAATTCAGCTACACAGCAAACCGTCACAAGTTCTGAAAATGCTCATACCTCAACAAATACATGTTGTATGGGCCTAAAACTGTTTGACAAACAACGCTTTAGCAGCATATACTAGTTCACCATTGTATTTAAACTGTCTGACACTGTCACACAGAGTAATGACTGAAGCGTTTAACCAATTCCCCTTTTCGACGTTTAAATCGGCTGAAAATGCGTTTTTTCCCACATGTGCACACAATGATGAAAATGATCATAACTCCACAAATACATGTTAGATGGGCCTAGAAATCTGTGAGAAACACTTAAGAAGCACATAATAGTTCATCATATTAATTAAATTTCTATGCTGTACTGCAGCATTCTGAATCATTCACCTCTGAAGAGACAATGGTTCGGTGTTTCTCTAATTCAGCTAGACAGCAAACCGTCCAATGTTCTGAAAATGCTCATACCTCGACAAATACATGTTGTATGGGCCGAAAACTGTTTGACAAACAACGCTTTAGCAGCATATACTAGTTCACCATTGTATTTAAACTGTCTGACACTGTCACATAGAGTTATGACTGAAGCGTTTAACCAATTCCCCTTTTCGACATTTAAATCGGCTGAAAATGCGTTTTTTCCCACATGTGCACACTATGATGAAAATGATCCTAACTCGACAAATACATGTTAGATGGGCCTAAAACTGGTTGACAAACAACACTTTAGCAGCATATACTAGTTCACCATTGTATTTAAACTGTCTGACACTGTCACACAGAGTAAGGACTGAAGCGTTTAACCAATTCCCCTTTTCGACGTTTAAATCGGCTGAAAATGCGTTTTTTCCCACATGTGCACACAATGATGAAAATGATCATAACTCCACAAATACATGTTAGATGGGCCTAGATATCTGTGAGAAACACTTAAGGAGCACATAATAGTTCATCATATTAATTAAATTTCTATGCTGTACTGCAGCATTCTGAATCATTCACCTCTGAAGAGACAATGGTTCGGTGTTTCTCTAATTCAGCTAGACAGCAAACCGTCACAAGTTCTGAAAATGCTCATACCTTAACAAATACATGTTGTATGGGCCTAAAACTGTTTGACAAACAACGCTTTAGCAGCATATACTAGTTCACCATTGTATTTAAACTGTCTGACACTGTCACACAGAGTAATGACTGAAGCGTTTAACCAATTCCCCTTTTCGACGTTTAAATCGGCTGAAAATGCGTTTTTTCCCACATGTGCACATAATGATGAAAATGACCATAACTCGACAAATACATGTTAGATGGGCCTAAAACTGTTTGACAAACAACACTTTAGCAGCATATACTAGTTCACCATTGTATTTAAACTGTCTGAAACTGTCACACAGAGTAATGACTGAAGCGTTAAACCAATTCCCCTTTTCGACGTTTAAATCGGCTGAAAATGCGTTTTTTCCCACATGTGCACACAATGATGAAAATGATCATAACTCCACAAATACATGTTAGATGGGCCTAGATATCTGTGAGAAACACTTAAGGAGCACATAATAGTTCATCATATTAATTACATTTCTATGCTGTACTGCAGCATTCTGAATCATTCACCTCTGAAGAGACAATGGTTCGGTGTTTCTCTAATTCAGCTAGACAGCAAACCGTCCAATGTTCTGAAAATGCTCATACCTCGACAAATACATGTTGTATGGGCCTAAAACTGTTTGACAAACAACGCTTTAGCAGCATATACTAGTTCACCATTGTATTTAAACTGTCTGACACTGTCACACAGAGTAATGACTGAAGCGTTTAAGCAATTCCCCTTTTCGACGTTTAAATCGGCTGAAAATGCGTTTTTTCCCACACGTGCACATAATGATGAAAATGACCATAACTCGACAAATACATGTTAGATGGGCCTAAAACTGTTTGACAAACAACACTTTAGCAGCATATACTAGTTCACCATTGTATTTAAACTGTCTGACACTGTCACACAGAGTAATGACTGAAGCGTTTAACCAATTCCCCTTTTCGACGTTTAAATCGGCTGAAAATGCGTTTTTTCCCACATGTGCACACAATGATGAAAATGATCATAACTCCACAAATACATGTTAGATGGGCCTAGAAATCTGTGAGAAACACTTAAGAAGCACATAATAGTTCATCATATTAATTAAATTTCTATGCTGTACTGCAGCATTCTGAATCATTCATCTCTGAAGAGACAATGGTTCGGTGTTTCTCTAATTCAGCTAGACAGCAAACCGTCCAATGTTCTGAAAATGCTCATACCTCGACAAATACATGTTGTATGGGCCGAAAACTGTTTGACAAACAACGCTTTAGCAGCATATACTAGTTCACCATTGTATTTAAACTGTCTGACACTGTCACACAGAGTAATGACTGAAGCGTTTAACCAATTCCCCTTTTCGACGTTTAAATCGGCTGAAAATGCGTTTTTTCCCACATGTGCACATAATGATGAAAATGACCATAACTCGACAAATACATGTTAGATGGGCCTAAAACTGTTTGACAAACAACACTTTAGCAGCATATACTAGTTCACCATTGTATTTAAACTGTCTGACACTGTCACACAGAGTAATGACTGAAGCGTTTAACCAATTCCCCTTTTCGACGTTTAAATCGGCTGAAAATGCGTTTTTTCCCACATGTGCACACAATGATGAAAATGATCATAACTCCACAAATACATGTTAGATGGGCCTAAAACTGGTTGACAAACAACACTTTAGCAGCATATACTAGTTCACCATTGTATTTAAACTGTCTGACACTGTCACACAGAGTAATGACTGAAGCGTTTAACCAATTCCCCTTTTCGACGTTTAAATCGGCTGAAAATGCGTTTTTTCCCACATGTGCACACTATGATGAAAATGATCCTAACTGGACAAATACATGTTAGATGGGCCTAAAACTGGTTGACAAACAACACTTTAGCAGCATATACTAGTTCCCCATTGTATTTAAACTGTCTGAAACTGTCACACAGAGTAATGACTGAAGCGTTTAAGCAATTCCCCTTTTCGACGTTTAAATCGGCTGAAAATGCGTTTTTTCCCACATGTGCACATAATGATGAAAATGACCATAACTCGACAAATACATGTTAGATGGGCCTAAAACTGTTTGACAAACAACACTTTAGCAGCATATACTAGTTCACCATTGTATTTAAACTGTCTGACACTGTCACACAGAGTAATGACTGAAGCGTTTAACCAATTCCCCTTTTCGACGTTCAAATCGGCTGAAAATGCGTTTTTTCCCACATGTGCACACAATGATGAAAATGATCATAACTCCACAAATACATGTTAGATGGGCCTATAAATCTGTGAGAAACACTTAAGAAGCACATAATAGTTCATCATATTAATTAAATTTCTATGCTGTACTGCAGCATTCTGAATCATTCACCTCTGAAGAGACAATGGTTCGGTGTTTCTCTAATTCAGCTACACAGCAAACCGTCACAAGTTCTGAAAATGCTCATACCTCAACAAATACATGTTGTATGGGCCTAAAACTGTTTGACAAACAACGCTTTAGCAGCATATACTAGTTCACCATTGTATTTAAACTGTCTGACACTGTCACACAGAGTAATGACTGAAGCGTTTAACCAATTCCCCTTTTCGACGTTTAAATCGGCTGAAAATGCGTTTTTTCCCACATGTGCACACTATGATGAAAATGATCCTAACTCGACAAATACATGTTAGATGGGCCTAAAACTGGTTGACAAACAACACTTTAGCAGCATATACTAGTTCACCATTGTATTTAAACTGTCTGACACTGTCACACAGAGTAATGACTGAAGCGTTTAACCAATTCCCCTTTTCGACGTTTAAATCGGCTGAAAATGCGTTTTTTCCCACATGTGCACACAATGATGAAAATGATCATAACTCCACAAATACATGTTAGATGGGCCTAGAACTCTGTGAGAAACACTTAAGAAGCACATAATAGTTCATCATATTAATTAAATTTCTATGCTGTACTGCAGCATTCTGAATCATTCACCTCTGAAGAGACAATGGTTCGGTGTTTCTCTAATTCAGCTAGACAGCAAACCGTCACAAGTTCTGAAAATGCTCATACCTCAACAAATACATGTTGTATGGGCCTAAAACTGTTTGACAAACAACGCTTTAGCAGCATATACTAGTTCACCATTGTATTTAAACTGTCTGACACTGTCACACAGAGTAATGACTGAAGCGTTTAAGCAATTCCCCTTTTCGACGTTTAAATCGTTTGAAAATGCGTTTTTTCCCACATGTGCACATAATGATGAAAATGACCATAACTCGACAAATACATGTTAGATGGGCCTAAAACTGTTTGACAAACAACACTTTAGCAGCATATACTAGTTCACCATTGTATTTAAACTGTCTGAAACTGTCACACAGAGTAATGACTGAAGCGTTTAACCAATTCCCCTTTTCGACGTTTAAATCGGCTGAAAATGCGTTTTTTCCCACATGTGCACATAATGATGAAAATGATCATAACTCCACAAATACATGTTAGATGGGCCTAGAAATCTGTGAGAAACACTTAAGAAGCACATAATAGTTCATCATATTAATTAAATTTATATGCTGTACTGCAGCATTCTGAATCATTCACCTCTGAAGAGACAATGGTTCGGTGTTTCTCTAATTCAGCTAGACAGCAAACCGTCCAATGTTCTGAAAATGCTCATACCTCGACAAATACATGTTGTATGGGCCGAAAACTGTTTGACAAACAACGCTTTAGCAGCATATACTAGTTCACCATTGTATTTAAACTGTCTGACACTGTCACACAGAGTAATGACTGAAGCGTTTAACCAATTCCCCTTTTCGACGTTTAAATCGGCTGAAAATGCGTTTTTTCCCACATGTGCACATAATGATGAAAATGACCATAACTCGACAAATACATGTTAGATGGGCCTAAAACTGTTTGACAAACAACACTTTAGCAGCATATACTAGTTCACCATTGTATTTAAACTGTCTGACACTGTCACACAGAGTAATGACTGAAGCGTTTAACCAATTCCCCTTTTCGACGTTTAAATCGGCTGAAAATGCGTTTTTTCCCACATGTGCACACAATGATGAAAATGATCATAACTCCACAAATACATGTTAGATGGGCCTAGAAATCTGTGAGAAACACTTAAGAAGCACATAATAGTTCATCATATTAATTAAATTTCTATGCTGTACTGCAGCATTCTGAATCATTCACCTCTGAAGAGACAATGGTTCGGTGTTTCTCTAATTCAGCTAGACAGCAAACCGTCCAATGTTCTGAAAATGCTCATACCTCGACAAATACATGTTGTATGGGCCGAAAACTGTTTGACAAACAACGCTTTAGCAGCATATACTAGTTCACCATTGTATTTAAACTGTCTGACACTGTCACACAGAGTAATGACTGAAGCGTTTAACCAATTCCCCTTTTCGACGTTTAAATCGGCTGAAAATGCGTTTTTTCCCACATGTGCACATAATGATGAAAATGACCATAACTCGACAAATACATGTTAGATGGGCCTAAAACTGTTTGACAAACAACACTTTAGCAGCATATACTAGTTCACCATTGTATTTAAACTGTCTGACACTGTCACACAGAGTAATGACTGAAGCGTTTAACCAATTCCCCTTTTCGACGTTTAAATCGGCTGAAAATGCGTTTTTTCCCACATGTGCACACAATGATGAAAATGATCATAACTCCACAAATACATGTTAGATGGGCCTAGAAATCTGTGAGAAACACTTAAGAAGCACATAATAGTTCATCATATTAATTAAATTTCTATGCTGTACTGCAGCATTCTGAATCATTCACCTCTGAAGAGACAATGGTTCGGTGTTTCTCTAATTCAGCTAGACAGCAAACCGTCCAATGTTCTGAAAATGCTCATACCTCGACAAATACATGTTGTATGGGCCTAAAACTGTTTGACAAACAACGCTTTAGCAGCATATACTAGTTCACCATTGTATTTAAACTGTCTGACACTGTCACACAGAGTAATGACTGAAGCGTTTAAGCAATTCCCCTTTTCGACGTTTAAATCGTTTGAAAATGCGTTTTTTCCCACATGTGCACATAATGATGAAAATGACCATAACTCGACAAATACATGTTAGATGGGCCTAAAACTGTTTGACAAACAACACTTTAGCAGCATATACTAGTTCACCATTGTATTTAAACTGTCTGACACTGTCACACAGAGTAATGACTGAAGCGTTTAACCAATTCCCCTTTTCGACGTTGAAATCGGCTGAAAATGCATTTTTTCCCACATGTGCACACAATGATGAAAATGATCATAACTCGACAAATACATGTTACAAAAAAAAGAAAGATTTAAAGATAGAATAAAAGAAAGATTGAAAGAAAGTTTGAAAAAAGAAAGAAAGATTGAAAGATTGAAAGAAATATTGAAAGACAGAAAGATTGAAAGAAACAATGAAAGAAAGATTGAAAGATTAAAAGAAAGAATGAAAGAAAGATTGAAAGAAAGATTGAAAGAAAGATTGAAAGAAAGAAAGATTGAAAGAAAGAATGAAAAAAAGATTGAAATAAAGAATGAAAGAAAGATTGAAAGAAAGATAGAAAGAAAGATTGAAAGATTGAAAGAAAGATTGAAAAAAAGATTGAAAGACTGAAAGAAAGAATGAAAGAAAGATTGAAAGATAGATAGAAAGAAAGATTGAAAGAAAGAAAGATTGAAAGAATAACAAAAGAAAGATTGAAAGATTGGAAGAAATATTGAAAGATAGAAAAATTGAAAGAAAGAAAGATTGAAAGAAAAATTGAAAGATTGAAAGAAAGAATGAAAGAAAGATTGAAAGATTGAAATATTGAAAGAAAGAATGAAAGAAAGATTGAAAGATTGAAAGATTGAAATAAAGATTGAAAGTTTGAAAGAAAGATTGAAAGAAACATTTAAAGAAAGAAAGATTGAAAGAAACATTGAAAGAAAGATTGAAAGATTGAAAGAAAGAATGAAAGAAAGATTGAACGATTGAAATATTGAAATAAAGAATGAAAGTTTGAAAGAAAGATTGAAAGAAAGATTTAAAGAAAGAAAGATTGAAAGTAAAAAAGATTGAAAGAAATATTGAAAGAAAGATTGAAAGATTGAAAGAAGGAATGAATGAAAGATTGAAAGAAAGATTGAAAGAAAGATTGAAAGATTGAAGGTAAGAATGAAAGAAAGATTGAAAGAAAAATTGAAAGAAAGATTGAAAGACTGAAGGAAAGAATGAAAGAAAGATGGAAAGAAAGATGGAAAGAAAGATGGAAAGAAAGATTGACAGAAAGAAAGATTGAAAGAAATATTGAAAGAAAGATTGAAAGATTGAAAGAAAGAATGAAAGAAAGATTGAAAGATTGAAAGATTGAAAGATTGAAAGAAAGAATGAAAGAAAGACTGAAAGATTGAAAGAAAAATTGAAAGAAAGATTGAAAGATTGAAAGATTGAAAGAAAGATTGAAAGTTTGAAAGACAGATTGAAAGACTGAAAGAAAGATTGCAAGAAAGATTGAAAAATCAGAAAGATTTAAAGATAGAATAAAAGAAAGATTGAAAGAAAGATTGAAAAAAAAAGAAAGATTGAAAGATTGAAAGAAATATTGAAAGACAGAAAGATTGAAAGAAACAATTAAAGAAAGATTGAAAGATTAAAATAAAGAATGAAAGAACGATTGAAAGAAAGATTGAAAGAAAGATTGAAAGAAAGATTGAATGAAAGATTGAAAGAAAGAATGAAACAAAGATTGAAATAAAGAATGAAAGAAAGACTGAAAGAAAGAATGACGGACAGAAAGATTGAAAGAAAGAATGAAAGAAAGATTGAAAAAAAGATTGAAAGACTGAAAGAAAGAATGAAAGAAAGATTGAAAGATTAAACAATTGAAAGAACGATTGCAAGAAAGATTGAAAAAAGAAAGATTGAAAGAAAGAATGAAAGACTGAAGGAAAGAATGAAAGAAAGATTGAAAGATTAAAAGAAAGAATGAAAGAAAGATTGAAAAATTGAAAGATTGAAAGAAAGACTAAAAGAAAGAAAGAAAGATTGAAAGAAAGATTGAAAGAAAGAATGAAAGAAAGAATGAAAGAAAGATTGAAAGAAACAATGAAAGAAAGATTGAAAGATTAAAAGAAAGAATGAAAGAAAGACTAAAAGAAAGAAAGAACGATTGAAAGAAAGATTGAAAGAAAGAATGAAAGAATGAATGAAAGAAAGATTGAAAGATTAAACAATTGAAAGAAAGATTGCAAGAAAGATTGAAAAAAGAAAGATTGAAAGAAAGAATGAAAGAAAGATGGAAAGAAAGATTGAAAGAAAGAAAGATTGAAAGAGATAAAAGAAAGATTGAAAGAAATAATGAAAGAAAGATTGAACGATTGGAAGAAATTTTGAAAGATAGAAAAATTGAAAGTAAGAAAGATTGAAAGAAAGAATGAAAGAAAGATTGAAAGATTGAAAGAAAGAATGAAAGAAAGATTGAAAGATTGAAATATTGAAAGAAAGATTGAAAGACTGAAGGAAAGAATGAAAGAAAGATTGAAAGAAAGATTGAAAGAAAGAAAGATTGAAAGAAAGATTGAAAGATTGAATGATTGAAAGAAAGACTGAAAGATAGATTGAAAGATTGAAGATTGAAAGATTCAAAGAAAGATTGAACGACTGAAAGATTGAAAGAAAGATTGAAAGTTTGAAACAAATTTTGAAAGACTGAAAGAAAGAATGAAAGAAAGATTGAAAGAAATATTGAAAAAAGAAAGATTGAAAGAAAATTTGAAAGAAAGATTGAAAGAAGGAATGAAAGAAAGATTGAATGAAATATTGAAAGACAGAAAGATTGAAAGAAACAATGAAAGAAAGATTGAAAGATTAAAAGAAAGAATGAAAGAAAGATTGAAAAATTGAAATATTGAAAGAAAGAATGAAAGAAAGATTGAAAGATTGAAAGATTGAAATAAAGATTGAACGTTTGAAAGAAAGATTGAAAGAAAGATTTAAAGAAAGAAAGATTGAAAGAAATATTGAAAGAAAGATTGAAAGTTTGAAAGAAAGATTGAAAGAAAGAATGAAAGAAAGATTGAAGGATTGAAATATTGAAATAAATAATGAAAGTTTGAAAGAAAGATTGAGAGAAAGATTTAAAGAAAGAAAGATTGAAAGTAAAAAAGATTGAAAGAAATATTGAAAGAAAGATTGAAAGATTGAAAGAAAGAATGAATGAAAGATTGAAAGAAAGATTGAAAGAAAGATTGAAAGATTGAAGGAAAGAATGAAAGAAAGATTGAAAGAAAAATTGAAAGAAAGATTGAAAGAAAGATTGAAAGACTGAAGGAAAGAATGAAAGAAAGATGGAAAGAAAGATGGAAAGAAAGATTGACAGAAAGAAAGATTGAAAGAAATATTGAAAGAAAGATTGAAAGATTGAAAGAAAGAATGAAAGAAAGATTGAAAGATTGAAAGATTGAAAGAAAGAATGAAAGAAAGACTGAAAGATTGAAAGAAAAATTGAAAGAAAGATTGAAAGATTGAAAGATTGAAAGAAAGATTGAAAGTTTGAAAGACAGATTGAAAGACTGAAAGAAAGATTGCAAGAAAGATTGAAAAAACAAAGATTTAAAGATAGAATAAAAGAAAGATTGAAAGAAAGATTGAAAAAAAAAGAAAGATTGAAAGATTGAAAGAAATATTGAAAGACAGAAAGATTGAAAGAAACAATTAAAGAAAGATTGAAAGATTAAAATAAAGAATGAAAGAAAGATTGAAAGAAAGATTGAAAGAAAGATTGAATGAAAGATTGAAAGAAAGAATGAAACAAAGATTGAAATAAAGAATGAAAGAAAGATTGAAAGAAAGATAGAAGGAAAGATTGAAAGATTGAATGATTGAAAGAAAGACTGAAAGAAAGAATGACGGACAGAAAGATTGAAAGAAATAATGAAAGAAAGATTGAAAAAAAGATTGAAAGACTGAAAGAAAGAATGAAAGAAAGATTGAAAGATTAAACAATTGAAAGAATGATTGCAAGAATGATTGAAAAAAGAAAGATTGAAAGAAAGAATGAAAGACTGAAGGAAAGAATGAAAGAAAGATGGACAGAAAGATTGAAAGAAACAATGAAAGAAAGATTGAAAGATTAAAAGAAAGAATGAAAGAAAGATTGAAAACTTGAAAGATTGAAAGAAAGACTAAAAGAAAGAAAGAATGATTGAAAGAAAGATTGAAAGAAAGATTGAAAGAAAGAATGAAAGAAAGAATGAAAGAAAGATTGAAAGAAACAATGAAAGAAAGATTGAAAGATTAAAAGAAAGAATGAAAGAAAGATTGAAAAATTGAAAGATTGAAAGAGAGACTAAACGAAAGAAAGAACGATTGAAAGAAAGAATGAAAGAAAGATTGAAAAAAAGATTAAAACACTGAAGGAAAGAATGAAAGAAAGATTGAAAGATTAAACAATTGAAAGAAAGATTGCAAGAAAGAATGAAAGAAAGATTGAAAGATTGAAAGAAAGAATGAAAGAAAGATTGAAAGATTGAAATATTGAAAGAAAGAATGAAAAAAAGATTGAAACACTGAAAGAAAGAATGAAAGAAAGATTGAAAGATTAAACAATTGAAAGAAAGTTTGCAAGAAAGTTTGAAAAAAGAAAGATTGAAAGAAAGAATGAAAGAAAGATTGAAAGATAGATGGATAGAAAGATTGAAAGAAAGAAAGATTGAAAGAATAACAAAAGAAAGATTGAAAGATTGGAAGAAATATTGAAAGATAGAAAAATTGAAAGTAAAAAGGATTGAAAGAAAGAATTAAAGAAAGAAAGATTGAAAGAAATAATGAAAGAAAGATTGAACGATTGGAAGAAATTTTGAAAGATAGAAAAATTGAAAGTAAGAAAGATTGAAAGAAAGATTGAAAGATTGAAAGAAAAAATGAAAGAAAGATTTAAAGATTGAAATATTGAAAGAAAGAATGAAAAAAAGATTGAAAGACTGAAAGAAAGAATGAAAGAAAGATTGAAAGATTAAACAATTGAAAGAAAGTTTGCAAGAAAGTTTGAAAAAAGAAAGATTGAAAGAAAGAATGAAAGAAAGATTGAAAGATAGATGGATAGAAAGATTGAAAGAAAGAAAGATTGAAAGAATAACAAAAGAAAGATTGAAAGATTGGAAGAAATATTGAAAGATAGAAAAATTGAAAGTAAGAAAGATTGAAAGAAAGAATTAAAGAAAGATTGAAAGATTGAAAGAAAGAATGAAAGAAAGATTGAAATATTGAAAGAAAGATTGAAATAAAGATTGAAAGTTTGAAAGAAAGATTGAAAGAAAGATTTAAAGAAAGAAAGATTGAAAGAAATATTGAAAGAAAGATTGAAAGATTGAAAGAAAGATTGAAAGAAAGAATGAAAGAAAGATTGAAAGATTGAAATAAAGAATGAAAGAAAGATTGAACGATTGAAAGATTGAAATAAATAATGAAAGTTTGAAAGAAAGATTGAAAGAAAGATTTAAAAAAAGAAAGATTGAAAGTAAGAAATATTGAAAGACATATTGAAAGAAAGATTGAAAGAAAGAATGAAAGAAAGATTGAAAGAAAGATTGAAAGACTGAAGGAAAGAATGAAAGAAAGATTGAAAGAAAGATTGAAAGAAAGAAAGATTGAAAGATTGAATGATTGAAAGATTGAATGATTGAAAGATTGAAAGAAAGATTGAAAGAAAGATTGAACGACTGAAAGATTGAAAGAAATATTGAAAGTTTGAAAGAAAGATTGAAAGACTGAAAGATAGATTGAAAGATTGAAGATTGAAAGATTGAAAGAAAGATTGAAAGAAAGATTGAAAGAAAGATTGAAAGTTTGAAAGAAAGATTGAAAGACTGAAAGAAATAATGAAAGAAAGATTGAAAGAAAGAATGAAAGAAAGATTGAAAGAAAGATTGAAAGAAAGAAAGATTGAAAGATATAACAAAAGAAAGATTGAAAGAAATAATGAAAGAAACATTGAACGATTGGAAGAAATATTGAAAGATAGAAAAATTGAAAGATTGAAAGATTGAAAGAAAGAATGAAAGAAAGACTGAAAGATTGAAAGAAAGATTGAAAGAAAGATTGAAAGATTGAAATATTTAAAGAAAGATTGAAAGAAAGAATGAAAGAACAATTGAAAGAATGAAAGAAAAATTGACAGATTGAAAGAAATATTGAAAAAAGAAAGATTGAAAGAAAGAATGAAAGAAAGATTGAAAGAAAGAAAGATTGAAAGAATAACAAAAGAAAGATTGAAAGATTGGAAGAAATATTGAAAGATAGAAAAATTGAAAGTAAGAAAGATTGAAAGAAAGAATTAAAGAAAGATTGAAAGATTGAAAGAAAGAATGAAAGAAAGATTGAAATATTGAAAGAAAGATTGAAATAAAGATTGAAAGTTTGAAAGAAAGATTGAAAGAAATATTTAAAGAAAGAAAGATTGAAAGAAATATTGAAAGAAAGATTGAAAGATTGAAAGAAAGATTGAAAGAAAGAATGAAAGAAAGATTGAAAGATTGAAAGATTGAAATTAAGAATGAAAGAAAGATTGAAAGATTGAAAGATTGAAATAAAGAATGAAAGTTTGAAAGAAAGATTGAAAGAAAGATTTAAAAAAGGAAAGATTGAAAGTAAGAAAGATTGAAAGACATATTGAAAGAAAGATTGAAAGATTGAAAGAAAGAATGAAAGAAAGATTGAAAGAAAGATTGTAAGACTGAAGGAAAGAATGAAAGAAAGAAAGATTGAAAGATTGAATGATTGAAAGATTGAATGATTGAAAGATTGAAAGAAAGTTTGAAAGAAAGATTGAACGACTGAAAGATTGAAAGAAATATTGAAAGTTTGAAAGAAAGATTGAAAGACTGAAAGATAGATTGAAAGATTGAAGATTGAAAGATTGAAAGAAAGATTGAAAGAAAGATTGAACGACTGAAAGAAAGATTGAAAGACTGAAAGAAATAATGAAAGAAAGATTGAAAGAAAGAATGAAAGAAATATTGAAAGAAAGATGGAAAGAAAGATTGAAAGAAAGAAAGATTGAAAGATATAACAAAAGAAAGATTGAAAGAAATAATGAAAGAAAGATTGAACGATTGGAAGAAATATTGAAAGATAGAAAAATTGAAAGATTGAAAGATTGAAAGAAAGATTGAAAGATTGAAAGAAAGAATGAAAGAAAGATTGAAAGATTGAAATATTGAAAGAAAGAATGAAAGAAAGACTGAAAGATTGAAAGAAAGATTGAAAGATTGAAATATTTAAAGAAAGAATGAAAGAAAGAATGAAAGAACAATTGAAAGAAAAAATGAAAGAATGAAAGAAAAATTGACAGATTGAAAGAAATATTGAAAAAAGAAAGATTGAAAGAAAGAATGAAAGAAAGATTGAAAGAAAGATGGAAAGAAAGATTGAAAGAAAGAAAGATTGAAAGAAATAATAAAAGAAAGATTGAACGATTGGAAGAAAGAATGACAGAAAGATTGAAAGATTGAAATATTGAAAGAAAGAATGAAAAAAAGATTGAAAGACTGAAAGAAAGAATGAAAGAAAGATTGAAAGATTAAACAATTGAAAGAAAGTTTGCAAGAAAGATTGAAAAAAGAAAGATTGAAAGAAAGAATCAAAAAAAGATTGATAGATAGATGGATAGAAAGATTGAAAGAAAGAAAGATTTAAAGAATAACAAAAGAAAGATTGAAAGATTGGAAGAAATATTGAAAGATAGAAAAATTGAAAGTAAGAAAGATTGAAAGAAAAAATTAAAGAAAGATTCAAAGATTGAAAGAAAGAATGAAAGAAAGGTTGAAAGATTGAAATATTGAAAGAAAGAATGAAAGAAATATTGAAAGATTGAAAGAAAGATTGAAAGAAAGTTTGAAAGATTGAAAGATTGAAATAAAGATTGAAAGTTTGAAAGAAAGATTGAAAGAAAGATTTAAAGAAAGAAAGATTGAAAGAAATATTGAAAGAAAGATTGAAAGATTGAAAGAAAGATTGAAAGAAAGAATGAAAGAAAGATTGAAAGATTGAAAGATTGAAATAAAGAATGAAAGTTTGAAAGAAAGATTGAAAGAAAGATTTTAAGAAAGAAAGATTGAAAGTAAGAAAGATTGAAAGAAATATTGAAAGAAAGATTGAAAGATTGAAAGAAAGATTGAAAGAAAGAATGAAAGAAAGATTGAAAGAAAGATTGAAAGAAAGATTGAAAGAAAGATTGAAAGACTGAAGGAAAGAATGAAAGAAAGATTGAAAGAAAGATTGAAAGAAAGAAAGACTGAAAGAAAGATTGAAAGATTGAATGATTGAAAGAAAGACTGAAAGATAGATTGAAAGATTGAAGATTGAAAGATTCAAAGAAAGATTGAAAGAAAGATTGAACGACTGAAAGATTGAAAGAAAGATTGAAAGTTTGAAACAAATTTTGAAAGACTGAAAGAAAGAATGAAAGAAAGATTGAAAGAAATATTGAAAAAAGAAAGATTGAAAGAAAATTTGAAAGAAAGATTGAAAGAAGGAATGAAAGAAAGATTGAATGAAATATTGAAAGACAGAAAGATTGAAAGAAACAATGAAAGAAAGATTGAAAGATTAAAAGAAAGAATGAAAGAAAGATTGAAAAATTGAAATATTGAAAGAAAGAATGAAAGATTGAAAGATTGAAATAAAGATTGAAAGTTTGAAAGAAAGATTGAAAGAAAGATTTAAAGAAAGAAAGATTGAAAGAAATATTGAAAGAAAGATTGAAAGTTTGAAAGAAAGATTGAAAGAAAGAATGAAAGAAAGATTGAAGGATTGAAATATTGAAATAAATAATGAAAGTTTGAAAGAAAGATTGAGAGAAAGATTTAAAGAAAGAAAGATTGAAAGTAAAAAAGATTGAAAGATTGAAAGAAAGATTGAAAGATTGAAAGAAAGAATGAATGAAAGATTGAAAGAAAGATTGAAAGAAAGATTGAAAGATTGAAGGAAAGAATGAAAGAAAAATTGAAAGAAAGATTGAAAGAAAGATTGAAAGACTGAAGGAAAGAATGAAAGAAAGATGGAAAGAAAGATGGAAAGAAAGATTGACAGAAAGAAAGATTGAAAGAAAGAATGAAAGAAAGATTGAAAGATTGAAAGATTGAAAGAAAGAATGAAAGAAAGACTGAAAGATTGAAAGAAAAATTGAAAGAAAGATTGAAAGTTTGAAAGACAGATTGAAAGTAGTGCGATAGTGGCGCCGCCCCTAGCGGTCGCCTGCGCCGGCGCTCCGGTTTCTTTCTTACTCTTTAGTATTTTTTTCCTTTTTTTATCACAATGTTCGCCAGAAAAACATCAACAATTAACTCATACGGCCGCGATGCACTCATGGATATAAAAATTTCCCTAAACGAACAACTTTGGGACTTTTTATCCGTGGGAGCAGAGTGGCCGGCGGAAATCCTACGCGGGAACACTCGCAACAACAACTACAACAGAAATGGAGTCACTGTTCCACGAGCCGGCCCACGGAGGAAGCACCGAGGTAAACGAGGCGGCATTCGGGTCAGAATGAGGACGCAACCTTACCGTCCACCTCTGCCAAGCATCCTTCTTGCGAACGTCCAGTCCCTGGAGAACAAGATGGATGAACTTCGAGCGAGGATTCAATTCCAGCGTGACACGAGGAACTGTTGCGTCCTCTGCCTGACGGAAACATGGCTGACCCCACTGGTGCCGGATGAAGCCATACGTCCAGCCGAGGCCTTCTCCGTGTTCCGCGGCGACAGAACGGCAGAGTCGGGGAAATCCAAAGGTGGAGGCGTCTGCCTAATGGTAAACAACCGCTGGTGTAACGCCAACAACACCAAATTCCTCTCCCACTCCTGCTCGCCGAACCTGGAACAGCTGACCATACTATGCCGTCCATTTTATCTCCCCCGGGAATTCAGCACGGTCATCATTACAGCCGTTTATATCCCACCGCAAGCGGACACCGACGCAGCTCTGTCGGTTCTGCACGATGTGTTGTGCGGATTTCAGAACAGACATCCCGACGCGGCTGTGGTGGTGACTGGGGACTTTAACAGGGCCAACCTTAAAAAAGTTCTGCCGAATTTCCACCAACACATCACGTGTGCCACCAGGGGAGACAGAACTCTGGACCATTGTTACACTCCTTACAAGAACGGATACAAGCCCGTGTCGCTTCCTGCTTTCGGGAAATCAGATCACGCCGCGATCTCGCTGCTTCCTGTTTACAGGCCTCTGATCGCGCGGGATCTGGTGATGACGAGGGAAGTGAAGCGGTGGACGGACCAATCAGAGGCTGCGCTTCAGGACGCTCTGACTGACGTAGACTGGGACATGTTCCGAGCGAGTTCAAGTGACGTCAGCGAGTTTACGGAGGTTGTAGTGAGTTTCGTGGCTACGCTCGCGGATGAAATCGTTCCTACGGTGAAAGTTCGGATATTTCCAAACCAGAAACCATGGGTTGATAAATCCATCCGCTGCGCTCTGAATGCGCGCACGGCCGCTTACAACGACGGACTTGTATCTGGCAACATGGACAACTACAAAGCGGCGTCGTACAATCTGCGGAGGGCGGTGAGGGACGCTAAACGGACGTACAGAGAGACCGTGGAGCTGCAGATGGAGCGGGGGGACACAAGACGCTTGTGGCAGGGGCTGCGAACAATAACTAACTACAAGAGCAGCTCCTCCCCAGCCACGAGTGCGGACGCCTCCCTGGCCAACCAACTGAACTCCTTTTATGCGCGGTTCGAGTCTGGCAGCAACACCGCTAGCTCGCCGGCTAATTGGAGCTACACCGCTGGGGATGAGCGCGGACTCTCAGTGTCCGTGCACGAGGTCAGGAGGGCTCTGATGCGGGTGAACACCAGGAAAGCTGCGGGTCCAGACGGCATATCTGGGCGAGTACTGAAGACCTGTGCTAACCAGCTAGCTCCGGTGTTCACCACAATATTCAACATCTCCCTGGCTGAATCAGTGGTCCCATCCTGCTTCAAGAGGTCCACCGTCGTTCCTGTCCCGAAGATCGCCTCTCCAACCTGCCTGAATGACTACCGTCCGGTGGCCCTCACCTCGGTGGTCATGAAGTGTTTCGAGAGGCTGATTAAGGATTACATCTGCGCCTCCCTCCCCCGCACCTTGGACCCGTTGCAGTTCGCGTACCGGCAGAACAGATCCACGGATGACGCGGTCTCTCAGGTACTGCACACCACGCTCACGCACCTGGATGGCCAGAAGGGGGCCTATGTGAGAATGCTGTTCATTGATTATAGTTCAGCTTTCAACACCATCGTCCCCACCAGACTGGCTGTCAAGTTGTTGGAGCTAGGATTGAATGCTCCGCTGTGCACCTGGATCCTGGACTTCCTCACAGGCCGCCCCCAGGTGGTCAAGGTGGGGAAGTACATGTCAAGCTCCCTCACCCTGAATACAGGATCCCCCCAGGGCTGCGTCCTCAGCCCCCTACTGTACTCCCTGTACACACATGACTGTGTGGCCAGGTCCAGCTCCAACACCATCATCAAGTTTGCTGACGACACCGTGGTCGTGGGCCTGATCACCGACTGCGATGAGAAGGCCTACCGCGAGGAGGTGGCTGACCTGTCACTCTGGTGCCAGGACAACAGCCTCCACCTGAACGTCAGCAAAACCAAGGAGCTGATTGTGGACTTTAGGCGTGGATCACAATCGAGGACGCACGCGCCGTTGTGGATTAATGGGACTGCTGTCGATAGGGTGAGCAGCTTCAGATATCTGGGAGTCCACATCACTGAGGACTTAACATGGACTGTTCACACAGACACTCTGGTGAGAAAGGCGAGGCAGCGTCTCTACCACCTCAGGCAGCTGAGGAAATTCCGGGTCTCGGTGAGGATCCTCAAGTCCTTCTACTCTGGAGCAGTGGAGAGCATCCTGACAGGCAACATCACTGCCTGGTTTGGGAACTGTACTGCCCAGGACAGGCGGGCCCTGCAGAGGGTGGTGCGTTCAGCTGAACGTACCACTGGAACTACCCTCCCCCCCTTGCAGGAGTTATACACCAGGAGGTGTAGTAGCAGAGCCCGTAGGATCATGAAGGATCCTCATCACCCCAACAACGGACTGTTTCAGCTGCTGCGGTCAGGCAAGCGCCTCCGCAGTCACGCAGCGAGAACAGAGAGACTGAGACGGAGTTTCTTCCCTCAAGCCATCAGAACTGTCAATGCTGACCTCACCAGGGGTCCTAACTGAGCCATGCACTAGGCTCCACTACCTACTGTACTGTATGTAGCATACTGTACCGCATACTGTATCACTGTTCAGGGTTGTTCGTGATGCCGTATTGCTGCGCCGTACTGTTGTATACTGTGCTGTATTATCCCAAACACTACCTCACACTATTCACATTCACATGCCACTTTAATTCACATGCCACTTTAAATGCACATATCTGTATATACATAGCCATATTCCTTCAACCTATTCCATTTTATTTCAATTTATTTTTTATTGTATTTTATTCTATATATTTTTTATCTTATTCTATAAGTATTCCACTTACTGTATTACGTTTTAGGAGTCAGTTAGTCGGTCTATTAGGAAGTAATTTTCTACTTTTTATTTTATTTTATTTTAGTACTTTTTCCTAGGACTTCTTGTGTGCTATCACCGGGTGCGTTGCATTACATTTCACTGCATATATGTATGGAAGTATGTATATGTATGTGACAAATAAAAATCTTGAATCTTGAATCTTGAAGACTGAAAGAAAGATTGCAAGAAAGATTGAAAAAACAAAGATTTAAAGATAGAATAAAAGAAAGATTGAAAGAAAGATTGAAAAAAAAAGAAAGATTGAAAGATTGAAAGAAATATTGAAAGACAGAAAGATTGAAAGAAACAATTAAAGAAAGATTGAAAGATTAAAATAAAGAATGAAAGAAAGATTGAAAGAAAGATTGAAAGAAAGATTGAAAGAAAGATTGAATGAAAGATTGAAAGAAAGAATGAAACAAAGATTGAAATAAAGAATGAAAGAGAGATTGAAAGAAAGATAGAAGGAAAGATTGAAAGATTGAATGATTGAAAGAAAGACTGAAAGAAAGAATGACAGACAGAAAGATTGAAAGAAATAATGAAAGAAAGATTGAAAAAAAGATTGAAAGACTGAAAGAAAGAATGAAAGAAAGATTGAAAGATTAAACAATTGAAAGAATGATTGCAAGAATGATTGAAAAAAGAAAGATTGAAAGAAAGAATGAAAGAAAGACTGAAGGAAAGAATGAAAGAAAGATGGACAGAAAGATTGAAAGAAACAATGAAAGAAAGATTGAAAGATTAAAAGAAAGAATGAAAGAAAGATTGAAAAATTGAAAGATTGAAAGAAAGACTAAACGAAAGAAAGAACGATTGAAAGAAAGAATGAAAGAAAGAATGAAAAAAAGATTAAAACACTGAAGGAAAGAATGAAAGAAAGATTGAAAGATTAAACAATTGAAAGAAAGATTGCAAGAAAGAATGAAAGAAAGATTGAAAGATTGAAAGAAAGAATGAAAGAAAGATGGAAAGATTGAAATATTGAAAGAAAGAATGAAAAAAAGATTGAAAGACTGAAAGAAAGAATGAAAGAAAGATTGAAAGATTAAACAATTGAAAGAAAGTTTGCAAGAAAGTTTGAAAAAAGAAAGATTGAAAGAAAGAATGAAAGAAAGATTGAAAGATAGATGGATAGAAAGATTGAAAGAAAGAAAGATTTAAAGAATAACAAAAGAAAGATTGAAAGATTGGAAGAAATATTGAAAGATAGAAAAATTGAAAGTAAGAAAGATTGAAAGAAAGAATTAAAGAAAGATTGAAAGATTGAAAGAAAGAATGAAAGAAAGATTGAAATATTGAAAGAAAGAATGAAAGAAAGATTGAAAGATTGAAAGAAAGATTGAAAGAAAGATTGAAGATTGAAAGATTGAAATAAAGATTGAAAGTTTGAAAGAAAGATTGAAAGAAAGATTAAAAGAAAGAAAGATTGAAAGAAATATTGAACGAAAGATTGAAAGATTGAAAGAAAGATTGAAAGAAAGATTGAAAGATTGAAAGATTGAAATAAAGAATGAAAGAAAGATTGAATGATTGAAAGATTGAAATAAAGAATGAAAGTTTGAAAGAAAGATTGAAAGAAAGATTTAAAAAAGAAAGATTGAAAGTAAGAAAGATTGAAAGACATATTGAAAGAAAAATTGAAAGATTGAAAGAAAGATTGAAAGAAAGAATGAAAGAAAGATTGAAAGAAAGATTGAAAGAAAGATTGAAAGACTGATGGAAAGAATGATAGAAAGATTGAAAGAAAGATTGAAAGAAAAAAAGATTGAAAGATTGAATGATTGAAAGATTGAATGATTGAAAGATTGAAAGAAAGATTGAACGACTGAAAGATTGAAAGAAAGATTGAAAGTTTGAAAGAAAGATTGAAAGACTGAAGATTGAAAGATTGAAAGAAAGTTTGAAAGAAAGCTTGAACGACTGAAAGATTGAAAGAAAGATTGAAAGTTTGAAAGAAAGATTGAAAGACTGAAAGAAATAATGAAAGAAAGATTGAAAGAAAGATGGAAAGAAAGATTGAAAGTTTGAAAGAAAGATTGAAAGATTGAAAGAAAGAATGAAAGAAAGATTGAAAGAAAGATGGAAAGAAAGATTGAAATGAAGAAAGATTGAAAGAAATAACAAAAGAAAGATTGAAAGAAATAATGAAAGAAAGATTGAACGATTGGAAGAAATATTGAAAGATAGAAAAATTGAAAGATTGAAAGATTGAAAGAAAGATTGAAAGAAAGAATGAAAGAAAGATTGAAAGAAAGATTGAAAGAAAGATTGAAAGAAAGATTGAAAGAAAGATTGAAAGACTGAAGGAAAGAATGAAAGAAAGATTGAAAGAAAGATTGAAAGAAAGAAAGATTGAAAGAAAGATTGAAAGATTGAATGATTGAAAGAAAGACTGAAAGATAGATTGAAAGATTGAAGATTGAAAGATTCAAAGAAAGATTGAACGACTGAAAGATTGAAAGAAAGATTGAAAGTTTGAAACAAATTTTGAAAGACTGAAAGAAAGAATGAAAGAAAGATTGAAAGAAATATTGAAAAAAGAAAGATTGAAAGAAAATTTGAAAGAAAGATTGAAAGAAGGAATGAAAGAAAGATTGAATGAAATATTGAAAGACAGAAAGATTGAAAGAAACAATGAAAGAAAGATTGAAAGATTAAAAGAAAGAATGAAAGAAAGATTGAAAAATTGAAATATTGAAAGAAAGAATGAAAGAAAGATTGAAAGATTGAAAGATTGAAATAAAGATTGAACGTTTGAAAGAAAGATTGAAAGAAAGATTTAAAGAAAGAAAGATTGAAAGAAATATTGAAAGAAAGATTGAAAGTTTGAAAGAAAGATTGAAAGAAAGAATGAAAGAAAGATTGAAGGATTGAAATATTGAAATAAATAATGAAAGTTTGAAAGAAAGATTGAGAGAAAGATTTAAAGAAAGAAAGATTGAAAGTAAAAAAGATTGAAAGAAATATTGAAAGAAAGATTGAAAGATTGAAAGAAAGAATGAATGAAAGATTGAAAGAAAGATTGAAAGAAAGATTGAAAGATTGAAGGAAAGAGTGAAAGAAAGATTGAAAGAAAAATTGAAAGAAAGATTGAAAGAAAGATTGAAAGACTGAAGGAAAGAATGAAAGAAAGATGGAAAGAAAGATGGAAAGAAAGATTGACAGAAAGAAAGATTGAAAGAAATATTGAAAGAAAGATTGAAAGATTGAAAGAAAGAATGAAAGAAAGATTGCAAGATTGAAAGATTGAAAGAAAGAATGAAAGAAAGACTGAAAGATTGAAAGAAAAATTGAAAGAAAGATTGAAAGATTGAAAGATTGAAAGAAAGATTGAAAGTTTGAAAGACAGATTGAAAGACTGAAAGAAAGATTGCAAGAAAGATTGAAAAAACAAAGATTTAAAGATAGAATAAAAGAAAGATTGAAAGAAAGATTGAAAAAAAAAGAAAGATTGAAAGATTGAAAGAAATATTGAAAGACAGAAAGATTGAAAGAAACAATTAAAGAAAGATTGAAAGATTAAAATAAAGAATGAAAGAAAGATTGAAAGAAAGATTGAAAGAAAGATTGAATGAAAGATTGAAAGAAAGAATGAAACAAAGATTGAAATAAAGAATGAAAGAAAGATTGAAAGAAAGATAGAAGGAAAGATTGAAAGATTGAATGATTGAAATAAAGACTGAAAGAAAGAATGACGGACAGAAAGATTGAAAGAAATAATGAAAGAAAGATTGAAAAAAAGATTGAAAGACTGAAAGAAAGAATGAAAGAAAGATTGAAAGATTAAACAATTGAAAGAATGATTGCAAGAATGATTGAAAAAAGAAAGATTGAAAGAAAGAATGAAAGACTGAAGGAAAGAATGAAAGAAAGATGGACAGAAAGATTGAAAGAAACAATGAAAGAAAGATTGAAAGATTAAAAGAAAGAATGAAAGAAAGATTGAAAAATTGAAAGATTGAAAGAAAGACTAAAAGAAAGAAAGAATGATTGAAAAGAAGATTGAAAGAAAGAATGAAAGAAAGAATGAAAGAAAGATTGAAAGAAACAATGAAAGAAAGATTGAAAGATTAAAAGAAAGAATGAAAGAAAGATTGAAAAATTGAAAGATTGAAAGAAAGACTAAACGAAAGAAAGAACGATTGAAAGAAAGAATGAAAGAAAGATTGAAAAAAAGATTAAAACACTGAAGGAAAGAATGAAAGAAAGATTGAAAGATTAAACAATTGAAAGAAAGATTGCAAGAAAGAATGAAAGAAAGATTGAAAGATTGAAAGAAAGAATGAAAGAAAGATTGAAAGATTGAAATATTGAAAGAAAGAATGAAAAAAAGATTGAAACACTGAAAGAAAGAATGAAAGAAAGATTGAAAGATTAAACAATTGAAAGAAAGTTTGCAAGAAAGTTTGAAAAAAGAAAGATTGAAAGAAAGAATGAAAGAAAGATTGAAAGATAGATGGATAGAAAGATTGAAAGAAAGAAAGATTGAAAGAATAACAAAAGAAAGATTGAAAGATTGGAAGAAATATTGAAAGATAGAAAAATTGAAAGTAAGAAAGATTGAAAGAAAGAATTAAAGAAAGATTGAAAGATTGAAAGAAAGAATGAAAGAAAGATTGAAATATTGAAAGAAAGAATGAAAGAAAGATTGAAAGATTGAAAGAAAGATTGAAAGAAAGCTTGAAGATTGAAAGATTGAAATAAAGATTGAAAGTTTGAAAGAAAGATTGAAAGAAAGATTTAAAGAAAGAAAGATTGAAAGAAATATTGAAAGAAAGATTGAAAGATTGAAAGAAAGATTGAAAGAAAGAATGAAAGAAAGATTGAAAGATTGAAAGATTGAAATAAAGAATGAAAGAAAGATTGAATGATTGAAAGATTGAAATAAAGAATGAAAGTTTGAAAGAAAGATTGAAAGAAAGATTGAAAGAAAGATTTAAAAAAGAAATATTGAAAGTAAGAAAGATTGAAAGACATATTGAAAGAAAGATTGAAAGATTGAAAGAAAGATTGAAAGAAAGAATGAAAGAAAGATTGAAAGAAAGATTGAAAGAAAGATTGAAAGACTGATGGAAAGAATGATAGAAAGATTGAAAGAAAGATTGAAAGAAAAAAAGATTGAAAGATTGAATGATTGAAAGATTGAATGATTGAAAGATTGAAAGAAAGATTGAAAGAAAGATTGAACGACTGAAAGATTGAAAGAAAGATTGAAAGTTTGAAAGAAAGATTGAAAGACTGAAGATTGAAAGATTGAAAGAAAGATTGAAAGAAAGCTTGAACGACTGAAAGATTGAAAGAAAGATTGAAAGTTTGAAAGAAAGATTGAAAGACTGAAAGAAATAATGAAAGAAAGATTGAAAGAAAGATGGAAAGAAAGATTGAAAGTTTGAAAGAAAGATTGAAAGATTGAAAGAAAGAATGAAAGAAAGATTGAAAGAAAGATGGAAAGAAAGATTGAAATGAAGAAAGATTGAAAGAAATAACAAAAGAAAGATTGAAAGAAATAATGAAAGAAAGATTGAACGATTGGAAGAAATATTGAAAGATAGAAAAATTGAAAGATTGAAAGATTGAAAGAACGAATAAAAGAAAGATTGAAAGATTGAAAGAAAGAATGAAAGAAAGATTGAAAGATTGAAAGAAAGATTGAAAGATTGAAATATTTAACGAAAGATTGAAAGAAAGAATGAAAGAACAATTGAAAGAAAGAATGAAAGAAAAATTGACAGATTGAAAGAAATATTGAAAAAAGAAAGATTGAAAGAAAGAATGAAAGAAAGATTGAAAGAAAGATGGAAAGAAAGATTGAAAGAAAGAAAGATTGAAAGAAATAATAAAAGAAAGATTGAACGATTGGAAGAAATATTGAAAGATAGAAAAATTGAAAGTAAGAAAGATTGAAAGAAAGGATGAAAGAAAGATTGAAAGATTGACAGAAAGAATGACAGAAAGATTGAAAGATTGAAATATTGAAAGAAAGAATGAAAAAGAGATTGAAAGACTGAAAGAAAGAATGAAAGAAAGATTGAAAGATTAAACAATTGAAAGAAAGTTTGCAAGAAAGATTGAAAAAAGAAAGATTGAAAGAAAGAATGAAAAAAAGATTGATAGATAGATGGATAGAAAGATTGAAAGAAAGAAAGATTGAAAGAATAACAAAAGAAAGATTGAAAGATATATTGAAAGAAAGATTGAAAGATTGAAAGAAAGATTGAAAGAAAGAATGAAAGAAAGATTGAAAGAAAGATTGAAAGAAAGATTGAAAGACTGAAGGAAAGAATGAAAGAAAGATTGAAAGAAAGATTGAAAGAAAGAAAGATTGAAAGATTGAATGATTGAAAGATTGAATGATTGAAAGATTGAAAGAAAGATTGAAAGAAAGATTGAACGACTGAAAGATTGAAAGAAAGATTGAAAGTTTGAAAGAAAGATTGAAAGACTGAAGATTGAAAGATTGAAAGAAAGATTGAAAGAAAGATTGAACGACTGAAAGATTGAAAGAAAGATTGAAAGTTTGAAAGAAAGATTGAAAGACTGAAAGAAATGATGAAAGAAAGATTGAAAGAAAGATGGAAAGAAAGATTGAAAGAAAGATGGAAAGAAAGATTGAAAGTTTGAAAGAAAGATTGAAAGATTGAAAGAAAGAATGAAAGAAAGATTGAAAGAAAGATGGAAAGAAAGATTGAAAGAAAGAAAGATTGAAAGAAATAACAAAAGAAAGATTGAAAGAAATAATGAAAGAAAGATTGAATGATTGGAAGAAATATTGAAAGATAGAAAAATTGAAAGATTGAAAGATTGAAAGAACGAATGAAAGAAAGATTGAAAGATTGAAAGAAAGAATGAAAGAAAGATTGAAAGATTGAAAGAAAGATTGAAAGATTGAAATATTTAAAGAAAGATTGAAAGAAAGAATGAAAGAACAATTGAAAGAAAGAATGAAAGAATGAAAGAAAAATTGACAGATTGAAAGAAATATTGAAAAAAGAAAGATTGAAAGAAAGAATGAAAGAAAGATTGAAAGAAAGATGGAAAGAAAGATTGAAAGAAAGAAAGATTGAAAGAAATAATAAAAGAAAGATTGAACGATTGGAAGAAATATTGAAAGATAGAAAAATTGAAAGTAAGAAAGATTGAAAGAAAGAATGAAACAAAGATTGAAAGATTGACAGAAAGAATGACAGAAAGATTGAAAGATTGAAATATTGAAAGAAAGAATGAAAAAGAGATTGAAAGACTGAAAGAAAGAATGAAAGAAAGATTGAAAGATTAAACAATTGAAAGAAAGTTTGCAAGAAAGATTGAAAAAAGAAAGATTGAAAGAAAGAATGAAAAAAAGATTGATAGATAGATGGATAGAAAGATTGAAAGAAAGAAAGATTGAAAGAATAACAAAAGAAAGATTGAAAGATTGGAAGAAATATTGAAAGATAGAAAAATTGAAAGTAAGAAAGATTGAAAGAAAAAATTAAAGAAAGATTGAAAGATTGAAAGAAAGAATGAAAGAAAGAATGAAAGATTGAAAGAAAGATTGAAAGAAAGATTGAAAGAAAGATTGAAAGATTGAAAGTTTGAAATAAAGATTGAAAGTTTGAAAGAAAGATTGAAAGAAAGATTTAAAGAAAGAAAGATTGAAAGAAATATTGAAAGAAAGACTGAAAGATTGAAAGAAAGATTGAAAGAAAGAATGAAAGAAAGATTGAAAGATTGAAAGATTGAAATAAAGAATGAAAGTTTGAAAGAAAGATTGAAAGAAAGATTTAAAGAAAGAAAGATTGAAAGTAAGAAAGATTGAAAGAAATATTGAAAGAAAGATTGAAAGATTGAAAGAAAGATTGAAAGAAAGAATGAAAGAAAGATTGAAAGAAAGATTGAAAGACTGAAGGAAAGAATGAAAGAAAGATTGAAAGAAAGATTGAAAGAAAGATAGAAAGAAAGAAAGATTGAAAGAAAGATTGAAAGATTGAATGATTGAAAGAAAGACTGAAAGATAGATTGAAAGATTGAAGATTGAAAGATTCAAAGAAAGATTGAAAGAAAGATTGAACGACTGAAAGATTGAAAGAAAGATTGAAAGTTTGAAACAAATTTTGAAAGACTGAAAGAAAGAATGAAAGAAAGATTGAAAGAAAGATTGAAAAAAGAAAGATTGAAAGAAAATTTGAAAGAAAGATTGAAGAAGGAATGAAAGAAAGATTGAATGAAAAATTGAAAGACAGAAAGATTGAAAGAAAGATTGAAAGATTAAAAGAAAGAATGAAAGAAAGATTGAAAAATTGAAAGATTGAAAGAAAGATTTAAAAAAAGATTGAAAGACTGGAAGAAAGAATGAAAGAAAGATTGAAAGATTCAACAATTGAAAGAAAGATTGCAAGAAAGATTTAAAAAAGAAAGATTGAAAGAAAGAATGAAAGAATGAAAGAAAGATTGAAAGATTGAAAGAAAGAAAGATTGAAAGATTGAATGGTTGAAAGAAAGACTGAAAGAAAGATTGACAGACTGAAAGACTGAAAGAGAGAATGAAAGAAAGATTGAAAGATTCAAAAATTGAAAGAAAGATTGCAAGAAAGATTGAAAAAAGAAAGATTGAAAGAAAGAATGAAAGAAATATTGAAAGAAATAACAAAAGAAAGATTGAAAGAAAGAATGAAAGAAAGATTGAAATATTGAAAGAAAGAATGAAAGAAAGATTGAAAGAAGAAAGAAAGATTGAATGAAAGATTGAAAGATTGAAAGATTGAAATAAAGATTGAAAGTTTGAAAGAAAGATTGAAAGAAAGATTTAAAGAAAGAAAGATTGAAAGTAAGAAAGATTGAAAGAAATATTGAAAGAAAGATTGAAAAAAAGAAAGATTGAAAGAAAGATTGAAGGACTGATGGAAAGAATGAAATAAAGATTGAAAGAAAGATTGAAAGAAAGAAATATTGAAGGAAAGATTGAAAGATTGAATGATTGAAAGAAAGACTGAAAGAAAGATTGACGGACAGAAAGATTGAAAGAAAGAATGAAAGAAAGATTGAAAGAAAGAAAGATTGAAAGATTAAACAATTGAAAGAAAGATTGCAAGAAAGATTGAAAAAAGAAAGATTGAAAGAAAGATTGAAAGAAAGATGGAAAGGAAGAAAGATTGAAAGAAATAACAAAAGAAAGATTGAAAGAAAGAATGAAAGAAAGATTGAACGATTGGAAACAATATTGAAAGAAAGAAAGATTGAAAGTAAGATAGATTGAAAGAAAGAATGAAAGAAAGATTGAAAGATTGAAAGAAAGAATGAAAGAAAGATTGAAAGATTGAAAGAAAGATTGAAAGATTGAAAGATTGAAATAAAGATTGAAAGTTTGAAAGAAAGATTTAAAGAAAGATTGAAAGACTGAAAGAAAGAATGAAAGGCAGATTGAAAGAAAGATTGAAAGTAAGAAGGATTGAAAGAAAGAATGAAAGAAAGACTGAAAGATTGCAAGAAAGAATGAAAGAAAGATTGAAAGATTGAAATATTGAAAGAAAGAATGAAAGAAAGATTGAAAGATTGAAAGAAAAAATGAAAGAAAGATTGAAAGAAAGATTGAAAGATTGAAAGATTGAAATAAATATTGAAAGTTTGAAAGAAAGATTGAAAGAAAGACTGAAAGAAAGATTGAAAGATTGAAAGAAAGATTGAAAGAAAGATTGAAAGATTGAAATATTGAAAGAAAGAATGAAAGAAAGATTGAAAGATTGAAAGAAAGATTGAAAGAAAGATTGAAAGAATGAAAGATTGAAATAATGATTGAAAGTTTGAAAGAAAGATTGAAAGAAAGATTTAAACAAAGAAAGATTGAAATTAAGAAAGATTTAAAGAAATATTGAACGAAAGATTGAAAGAAAGATTGAAAGAAAGATTGAAAAAAAGAAAGATTGAAAGAAAGATTGAACGACTGAAGGATAGAATGAAAGAAAGATTGAAAGAAAGATTGAAAGAATGAAATATTGAAGGAAAGATTGAAAGATTGAATGATTGAAAGAAAGACTGAAAGAAAGATTGACAGACAGAAAGATTGAAAGAAAGAATGAAAGAATGATTGAAAGAAAGAATAAAAGAAATATTGAAAGATTAAACAATTGAAAGAAAGATTGCAAGAAAGATTGAAAAAAGAAAGATTGAAAGAAAGAATAAAAGAAAGATTGAAAGAAAGATGGAAAGAAAGAAAGATTGAAAGAAATAACAAAAGAAAGATTGAAAGAAAGAATGAAAGAAAGATTGAACGATTGGAAGAAATATTGAAAGAAAGATAGATTGAAAGTAAGATAGATTGAAAGTAAGAATGAAAGAAAGATTGAAAGATTTAAAGAAAGAATGAAAGAAAGATTGAAAGATTGAAATATTGAAAGAAAGAATGAAAGAAAGATTGAAAGATTGAAAGAAAGATTGAAAGATTGAAAGATTGAAATAAAGATTGAAAGTTTGAAAGAATGACTGAAAGAGAGATTTAAAGAAAGATTTAAAGAAAGATTGAAAGACTGAAAGAAAGAATGAAAGGCAGATTGAAAGAAAGATTGAAAGTAAGAAAGATTGAAAGAAAGAATGAAAGAAAGATTGAAAGATTGCAAGAAAGAATGAAAGAAATATTGAAAGATTGAAATTTTGAAAGAAAGAATGAAAGAAAGATTGAAAGAAAGATTGAAAGAAAGATTGAAATAAAGATTGAAAGTTTGAAAGAAAGATTGAAAGAAAGATTGAAAGAAAGAAAGAAAGATTGAAAGAAAGATTGAAAGAAAGATTGAAAGAAAGATTGAAAGAAAGAATGAAACAAAGATTGAAATAAAGAATGAAAGAAAGATTGAAAGAAAGATTGAAAGAAAGAAAGATTGAAAGATTGAATGATTGAAAGAAAGACTGAAAGAAAGAATGACGGACAGAAAGATTGAAAGAAAGAATGAAAGAAAGATTGAAAAAAAGATTGAAAGACTGAAAGAAAGAATGAAAGAAACATTGAAAGATTAAACAATTGAAAAAAAGATTGCAAGAAAGATGGAAAGAATGAAAGATTGAAATAATGATTGAAAGTTTGAAAGAATGATTGAAAGAAAGATTTAAACAAAGAAAGATTACATTTACATTTACATTTAGTCATTTAGCAGACGCTTTTATCCAAAGCGACTTACAAGGGAGAATAACATTCAGCTACATTGCGACAGAGATTAGTGTAACAACAACATTGGTGTAACAATAAATACTGCAAGGTGGTGCTCAGTAATTGTAGATTAGGACAGGAGGTACTCACTGAAGAGCTGGGTCTTCAGGTGCTTCTTAAAGACAGAGAGGGAGGTCCCCGCTCTGGTCATTTTTGGCAGCTCGTTCCACCAACGTGGAACTACAAATGAGAATAGCCTGGATTGCCGTGGCTGTATGGCCGGCAGAGCCAGGCGACACTCATTAGACGAGGGCAGCATCCGGGGGGCAACATGTGCTCTTACAAGAGCATTTAAGTAGGCGGGAGCATTCCCAACAATCACTCTGTAGGCCAGCATAAGAGACTTGAACTTGATGCGGGCGGCTACAGGTAACCAGTGGAGCTCGATGAGCAGCGGAGTGACATGTGCCCTCTTTGGCTGGTGCGAAGCGGCAGGACCGGGAGACGGCGGCAACATGGTCCGAGAATGTCAGTTGGTCATCAATAATGACACCAAGATTCCTTGCAGCCTTGGTAGGAACAAGAGATAGAGAGTCGATTTTAATATCAATGTTGTGATAAATACCTTGTTTGGCCGGGAAGACCAGCAGTTCCGTTTTCGCCAGATAGTCAAGTAGTTTAGATACCTCACTTTCAGCGAGGGGGGCGAAACCAGGGAACGATGAGCCTAGGGCTGGAGAAGACAGGTTGTGAGTAAGTTGTTTAGTGAATTGGCTGCTGATGGCTGCCACATTGTTAGTAAAAAAGGAGGCAAGGCAGTCAGCAGTGAGGTTAGTAGCTGGGGGAGGTGGTGGAGGGTAAAGCAGAGACTTGAAGGTGGTGAATAACGTACGTGTGTCTGTGGCACCGTTGATCCTATCGTTGAAGAAGGCCTTCTTGGCAGCAGTGATGCCGGAAGAGAAGGAGGACAGCAGTGTCTGGTAGCTAGCAAGATCCTCAGTTGTTTTGAATTTGTGCCATTTCCTCTCGGCTGCTCTGAGGTCAGTGCGCGTTGTCCGGAGGGTGTCAGTCAGCCAAGGGTGCGACTGGGTTGAACGAGCAGGTCTGGTGGATAGTGGACACAGGATATCCAGACATGAGCTCAAGGTGGAGCAGAGGGAGTCAGTGGCATCATTAACCTGCAGAGAGGAGAAAGTGCCATGGGGTGGAAGAGAAGAGGAGAGCACAGAGGAGAAGTGGGTGGGAGACAAGTTGCGGAGATTGCTGCGGATAGTAACCATGGGTGGGGAGGTGGGGGGTTGTTTTGGTAGCTGGACATTGAAGTGGATGAAGAAGTGGTCAGAGAGATGAAGAGGAGTGACCCATAGGTTGTCGGTGGTACAGCTCCGAGCAAGAATGAGATCAAGCTCTTTGCCAGCCTTGTGAGTCGGTGGAGTCGGGATCTGTCTTAGGTCGAACGAGCGAACCAAAGACAGGAAGTCAGCCGAGCTCGCACTGTCCAAGTGAATGTTCATGTCTCCGAGGACGAGCATGGGACACTCGTGCTCAGGGATTGATGACAGCAGGGTGTCAAGCTCATGTAGGAAGTCACCTAGTTGTCCTGGTGGACGGTAGATGACGACCACATAGGCTTTCACCGGAGCAGTCACCAAGACGGCGTGATATTCAAAGGAGGCAAAGTTGTTTAAAGGCAGCAGTGGATTAAATTTCCATGTGTTGGAAATTAGCAGGCCAGTCCCACCACCACGGCCAGATGGTCTGGATGTGTGGGAGAATGAGTAGTTAGTGGAGAGTGCAGCCGGGGTTGCGCTATCTTCCGGTTTAATCCATGTCTCAGTGAGAGCAAGGAGCTCTAAGGAGAGTTGGTTGGCATGACCAGAAATGAAGTCTGCCTTGTTAACTGCAGATCGACAATTCCACAAGCCAACAGAGAAGGAGGTCTTTGCAGAAGATGTTTGCTGCAGGGACCTGAGGTTACCCGGATTGCATCGGCGTATGGTATAACGACGCTTTCTGGGTGACCTTGAAGTTGTAGGGATGCGGTAGTAGCACACTTTGTATGGAGTGAGAGAAAGAAGGCAGGTTTGCCTTGTTCGGTGTCCTTGCTTCGGTTGACGTGCAGAGGTAGACGTGCGTCTTTACACAGAGCGTCTTCACACGAGAGCGACTACAAATGGGCCAACGCTTGAAGGGCAGGACCATAAATAGGTGATAGAATACAGCTGCTCGTGTGATTAGGGTTGCACCTGGCTAAGAGCACGCCCACATAAGAGAGGACTTACCTGAATAGGGGGTGTGTCTGGAACACAAGCTTGTTGGCAGATCAGCAAATAGCAGTGAAATGTACAGAGTCAATCCAGTAGTCCAAGTTGCAATACTACAATACGAGCAGTGATACACTACACAGCAACCTCAGCACTAGAGCTCGACTCAGAGTTAGCTCGACTCAGATTGAAAGTAAGAAAGATTGAAAGAAATATTGAACGAAAGATTGAAAGAAAGATTGAAAGAAAGATTTAAACAAAGAAAGATTGAAAGTAAGAAAGATTGAAAGAAATATTGAACGAAAGATTGAAAGAAAGGATGAAAGAAAGATTGAAAAAAAGATTGAAAAAAAGAAAGATTGAAAGAAAGATTGAACGACTGAAGAAAAGAATGAAAGAAAGATTGAAAGAAAGATTGAAAGAAAGAAATATTGAAGGAAAGATTGAAAGATTGAATGATTGAAAGAAAGACTGGAAGAAAGATTGACCGACAGAAAGATTGAAAGAAAGAATGAAAGAAAGATTGAAAGAAAGAATGAAAGAAAGATTGAAAGATTAAACAATTGAAAGAAAGATTGCAAGAAAGATTGAAAAAAGAAAGATTGAAAGAAAGAATAAAAGAAAGATTGAAAGAAAGATGGAAAGAAAGAAAGATTGAAAGAAATAACAAAAGAAAGATTGAAAGAAAGAATGAAAGAAAGATTGAAAGACTGAAAGAAAGAATGAAAGGCAGATTGAAAGAAAGATTGAAAGTAAGAAAAATTGAAAGAAAGAATGAAAGAAAGATTGAAAGATTGCAAGAAAGAATGAAAGAAATATTGAAAGATTGAAATATTGAAAGAAAGAATGAAAGAAAGATTGAAAGATTGAAAGAAAGATTGAAAGATTGAAATAAAGATTGAAAGTTTGAAAGAAAGATTGAAAGAAAGATTTAAAGAAAGAAAGAAAGATTGAAAGAAAGATTGAAAGAAAGATTGAAAGAAAGAAAGATTGAATAATTGAAAGAAAGACTGAAAGAAAGAATGACGGACAGAAAGATTGAAAGAAAGAATGAAAGAAAGATTGAAAGAAAGATTTAAACAAAGAAAGATTGAAAGTAAGAAAGATTGAAAGAAATATTGAACGAAAGATTGAAAGAAAGGATGAAAGAAAGATTGAAAGAAAGATTGAAAAATAGAAAGATTGAAAGAAAGATTGAACGACTGAAGAAAAGAATGAAAGAAAGATTGAAAGAAAGATTGAAAGAAAGAAATATTGAAGGAAAGATTGAAAGATTGAATGATTGAAAGAAAGACTGAAAGAAAGATTGACCGACAGAAAGATTGAAAGAAAGAATGAAAGAAAGATTGAAAGAAAGAATGAAAGAAAGATTGAAAGATTAAACAATTGAAAGAAAGATTGCAAGAAAGATTGAAAAAAGAAAGATTGAAAGAAAGAATAAAAGAAAGATTGAAAGAAAGATGGAAAGAAAGAAAGATTGAAAGAAATAACAAAAGAAAGATTGAAAGAAAGAATGAAAGAAAGATTGAAAGACTGAAAGAAAGAATGAAAGGCAGATTGAAAGAAAGATTGAAAGTAAGAAAAATTGTAAGAAAGAATGAAAGAAAGATTGAAAGATTGCAAGAAAGAATGAAAGAAATATTGAAAGATTGAAATATTGAAAGAAAGAATGAAAGAAAGATTGAAAGATTGAAAGAAAGATTGAAAGATTGAAATAAAGATTGAAAGTTTGAAAGAAAGATTGAAAGAAAGATTTAAAGAAAGAAAGAAAGATTGAAAGAAAGATTGAAAGAAAGAAAGATTGAAAGATTGAATAATTGAAAGAAAGACTGAAAGAAAGAATGACGGACAGAAAGATTGAAAGAAAGAATGAAAGAAAGATTGAAAGAAAGATTTAAACAAAGAAAGATTGAAAGTAAGAAAGATTGAAAGAAATATTGAACGAAAGATTGAAAGAAAGGATGAAAGAAAGATTGAAAAAAAGATTGAAAAAAAGAAAGATTGAAAGAAAGATTGAACGACTGAAGAAAAGAATGAAAGAAAGATTGAAAGAAAGATTGAAAGAAAGAAATATTGAAGGAAAGATTGAAAGATTGAATGATTGAAAGAAAGACTGAAAGAAAGATTGACCGACAGAAAAATTGAAAGAAAGAATGAAAGAAAGATTGAAAGATTGAAAGAAAGATTGAAAGATTGAAATAAAGATTGAAAGTTTGAAAGAAAGATTGAAAGAAAGATTTAAAGAAAGAAAGAAAGATTGAAAGAAAGATTGAAAGAAAGATTGAAAGAAAGAAAGATTGAATAATTGAAAGAAAGACTGAAAGAAAGAATGACGGACAGAAAGATTGAAAGAAAGAATGAAAGAAAGATTGAAAGAAAGATTTAAACAAAGAAAGATTGAAAGTAAGAAAGATTGAAAGAAATATTGAACGAAAGATTGAAAGAAAGGATGAAAGAAAGATTGAAAGAAAGATTGAAAAATAGAAAGATTGAAAGAAAGATTGAACGACTGAAGAAAAGAATGAAAGAAAGATTGAAAGAAAGATTGAAAGAAAGAAATATTGAAGGAAAGATTGAAAGATTGAATGATTGAAAGAAAGACTGAAAGAAAGATTGACCGACAGAAAGATTGAAAGAAAGAATGAAAGAAAGATTGAAAGAAAGAATGAAAGAAAGATTGAAAGATTAAACAATTGAAAGAAAGATTGCAAGAAAGATTGAAAAAAGAAAGATTGAAAGAAAGAATAAAAGAAAGATTGAAAGAAAGATGGAAAGAAAGAAAGATTGAAAGAAATAACAAAAGAAAGATTGAAAGAAAGAATGAAAGAAAGATTGAAAGACTGAAAGAAAGAATGAAAGGCAGATTGAAAGAAAGATTGAAAGTAAGAAAAATTGTAAGAAAGAATGAAAGAAAGATTGAAAGATTGCAAGAAAGAATGAAAGAAATATTGAAAGATTGAAATATTGAAAGAAAGAATGAAAGAAAGATTGAAAGATTGAAAGAAAGATTGAAAGATTGAAATAAAGATTGAAAGTTTGAAAGAAAGATTGAAAGAAAGATTTAAAGAAAGAAAGAAAGATTGAAAGAAAGATTGAAAGAAAGAAAGATTGAAAGATTGAATAATTGAAAGAAAGACTGAAAGAAAGAATGACGGACAGAAAGATTGAAAGAAAGAATGAAAGAAAGATTGAAAGAAAGATTTAAACAAAGAAAGATTGAAAGTAAGAAAGATTGAAAGAAATATTGAACGAAAGATTGAAAGAAAGGATGAAAGAAAGATTGAAAAAAAGATTGAAAAAAAGAAAGATTGAAAGAAAGATTGAACGACTGAAGAAAAGAATGAAAGAAAGATTGAAAGAAAGATTGAAAGAAAGAAATATTGAAGGAAAGATTGAAAGATTGAATGATTGAAAGAAAGACTGAAAGAAAGATTGACCGACAGAAAAATTGAAAGAAAGAATGAAAGAAAGATTGAAAGAAAGAATGAAAGAAAGATTGAAAGATTATACAATTGAAAGAAAGATTGCAAGAAAGATTGAAAAAAGAAAGATTGAAAGAAAGAATAAAAGAAAGATTGAAAGAAAGATGGAAAGAAAGAAAGATTGAAAGAAATAACAAAAGAAAGATTGAAAGAAAGAATGAAAGAAAGATTGAAAGACTGAAAGAAAGAATGAAAGGCAGATTGAAAGAAAGATTGAAAGTAAGAAAAATTGAAAGAAAGAATGAAAGAAAGATTGAAAGATTGCAAGAAAGAATGAACGAAATATTGAAAGATTGAAATATTGAAAGAAAGAATGAAAGAAAGATTGAAAGATTGAAAGAAAGATTGAAAGATTGAAATAAAGATTGAAAGTTTGAAAGAAAGATTGAAAGAAAGATTTAAAGAAAGAAAGAAAGATTGAAAGAAAGATTGAAAGAAAGATTAAAAGAAAGAAAGATTGAAAGATTGAATAATTGAAAGAAAGACTGAAAGAAAGAATGAGGGACAGAAAGATTGAAAGAAAGAATGAAAGAAAGATTGAAAAAAGATTGAAAGACTGAAAGAAAGAATGAAAGAAACATTGAAAGATTAAACAATTGAAAGAAAGATTGCAAGAAAGATGGAAAGAATGAAAGATTGAAATAATGATTAAAAGTTTGAAAGAAAGTTTGAAAGAAAGATTTAAACAAAGAAAGATTGAAAGTAAGAAAGATTGAAAGAAATATTGAACGAAAGATTGAAAGAAAGGATGAAAGAAAGATTGAAAGAAAGATTGAAAAAAAGAAAGATTGAAAGAATGATTGAACGACTGAAGGAAAGAATGAAAGAAAGATTGAAAGAAATAAATATTGAAGGAAAGATTGAAAGATTGAATGACTGAAAGAAAGACTGAAAGAAAGATTGACAGACAGAATGAAAGAAAGATTGAAAGAAAGAATGAAAGAAAGATTGAAAGAAAGAATGAAATAAAGATTGAAATTTTGAAAGAAAGATTGAAAGAAAGATTTAAAGAAAGATTGAAAGACTGAAAGAAAGAATGAAAGGCAGATTGAAAGAAAGATTGAAAGTAAGAAAGATTGAAAGAAAGAATGAAAGAAAGATTGAAAGATTGACAGAAAGAATGACAGAAAGATTGAAAGATTGAAATATTGAAAGAAAGAATGAAAAAGAGATTGAAAGATTGAAAGAAAGAATGAAAGAAAGATTGAAAGATTAAACAATTGAAAGAAAGTTTGCAAGAAAGATTGAAAAAAGAAAGATTGAAAGAAAGAATGAAAAAAAGATTGATAGATAGATGGATAGAAAGATTGAAAGAAAGAAAGATTGAAAGAATAACAAAAGAAAGATTGAAAGATTGGAAGAAATATTGAAAGATAGAAAAATTGAAAGTAAGAAAGATTGAAAGAAAAAATTAAAGAAAGATTGAAAGATTGAAAGAAAGAATGAAAGAAAGATTGAAAGATTGAAAGAAAGATTGAAAGAAAGATTGAAAGAAAGATTGAAAGATTGAAAGTTTGAAATAAAGATTGAAAGTTTGAAAGAAAGATTGAAAGAAAGATTTAAAGAAAGAAAGATTGAAAGAAATATTGAAAGAAAGACTGAAAGATTGAAAGAAAGATTGAAAGAAAGAATGAAAGAAAGATTGAAAGATTGAAAGATTGAAATAAAGAATGAAAGTTTGAAAGAAAGATTGAAAGAAAGATTTAAAGAAAGAAAGATTGAAAGTAAGAAAGATTGAAAGAAATATTGAAAGAAAGATTGAAAGATTGAAAGAAAGATTGAAAGAAAGAATGAAAGAAAGATTGAAAGAAAGATTGAAAGAAAGATTGAAAGAAAGATTGAAAGACTGAAGGAAAGAATGAAAGAAAGATTGAAAGAAAGATAGAAAGAAAGAAAGATTGAAAGAAAGATTGAAAGATTGAATGATTGAAAGAAAGACTGAAAGATAGATTGAAAGATTGAAGATTGAAAGATTCAAAGAAAGATTGAAAGAAAGATTGAACGACTGAAAGATTGAAAGAAAGATTGAAAGTTTGAAACAAATTTTGAAAGACTGAAAGAAAGAATGAAAGAAAGATTGAAAGAAAGATTGAAAAAAGAAAGATTGAAAGAAAATTTGAAAGAAAGATTGAAGAAGGAATGAAAGAAAGATTGAATGAAAAATTGAAAGACAGAAAGATTGAAAGAAAGAATGAAAGAAAGATTGAAAGATTGAAAGAAAGATTGAAAGATTAAAAGAAAGAATGAAAGAAAGATTGAAAAATTGAAAGATTGAAAGAAAGATTTAAAAAAAGATTGAAAGACTGGAAGAAAGAATGAAAGAAAGATTGAAAGATTCAACAATTGAAAGAAAGATTGCAAAAAAGATTTAAAAAAGAAATATTGAAAGAAAGAATGAAAGAATGAAAGAAAGATTGAAAGATTGAAAGAAAGAAAGATTGAAAGAAAGAATGAAAGAACAATTGAAAGAAAGAATGAAAGAATGAAAGAAAAATTGACAGATTGAAAGAAATATTGAAAAAAGAAAGATTGAAAGAAAGAATGAAAGAAAGATTGAAAGAAAGATGGAAAGAAAGATTGAAAGAAAGAAAGATTGAAAGAAATAATAAAAGAAAGATTGAACGATTGGAAGAAATATTGAAAGATAGAAAAATTGAAAGTAAGAAAGATTGAAAGAAAGAATGAAACAAAGATTGAAAGATTGACAGAAAGAATGACAGAAAGATTGAAAGATTGAAATATTGAAAGAAAGAATGAAAAAGAGATTGAAAGACTGAAAGAAAGAATGAAAGAAAGATTGAAAGATTAAACAATTGAAAGAAAGTTTGCAAGAAAGGTTGAAAAAAGAAAGATTGAAAGAAAGAATGAAAAAAAGATTGATAGATAGATGGATAGAAAGATTGAAAGAAAGAAAGATTGAAAGAATAACAAAAGAAAGATTGAAAGATTGGAAGAAATATTGAAAGATAGAAAAATTGAAAGTAAGAAAGATTGAAAGAAAAAATTAAAGAAAGATTGAAAGATTGAAAGAAAGAATGAAAGAAAGAATGAAAGATTGAAAGAAAGATTGAAAGAAAGATTGAAAGATTGAAAGTTTGAAATAAAGATTGAAAGTTTGAAAGAAAGATTGAAAGAAAGATTTAAAGAAAGAAAGATTGAAAGAAATATTGAAAGAAAGACTGAAAGATTGAAAGAAAGATTGAAAGAAAGAATGAAAGAAAGATTGAAAGATTGAAAGATTGAAATAAAGAATGAAAGTTTGAAAGAAAGATTGAAAGAAAGATTTAAAGAAAGAAAGATTGAAAGTAAGAAAGATTGAAAGAAATATTGAAAGAAAGATTGAAAGATTGAAAGAAAGATTGAAAGAAAGAATGAAAGAAAGATTGAAAGAAAGATTGAAAGACTGAAGGAAAGAATGAAAGAAAGATTGAAAGAAAGATTGAAAGAAAGATAGAAAGAAAGAAAGATTGAAAGAAAGATTGAAAGATTGAATGATTGAAAGAAAGACTGAAAGATAGATTGAAAGATTGAAGATTGAAAGATTCAAAGAAAGATTGAAAGAAAGATTGAACGACTGAAAGATTGAAAGAAAGATTGAAAGTTTGAAACAAATTTTGAAAGACTGAAAGAAAGAATGAAAGAAAGATTGAAAGAAAGATTGAAAAAAGAAAGATTGAAAGAAAATTTGAAAGAAAGATTGAAGAAGGAATGAAAGAAAGATTGAATGAAAAATTGAAAGACAGAAAGATTGAAAGAAAGATTGAAAGATTAAAAGAAAGAATGAAAGAAAGATTGAAAAATTGAAAGATTGAAAGAAAGATTTAAAAAAAGATTGAAAGACTGGAAGAAAGAATGAAAGAAAGATTGAAAGATTCAACAATTGAAAGAAAGATTGCAAGAAAGATTTAAAAAAGAAAGATTGAAAGAAAGAATGAAAGAATGAAAGAAAGATTGAAAGATTGAAAGAAAGAAAGATTGAAAGATTGAATGGTTGAAAGAAAGACTGAAAGAAAGATTGACAGACTGAAAGACTGAAAGAGAGAATGAAAGAAAGATTGAAAGATTCAAAAATTGAAAGAAAGATTGCAAGAAAGATTGAAAAAAGAAAGATTGAAAGAAAGAATGAAAGAAATATTGAAAGAAATAACAAAAGAAAGATTGAAAGAAAGAATGAAAGAAAGATTGAAATATTGAAAGAAAGAATGAAAGAAAGATTGAAAGAAGAAAGAAAGATTGAAAGAAAGATTGAAAGATTGAAAGATTGAAAGATTGAAATAAAGATTGAAAGTTTGAAAGAAAGATTGAAAGAAAGATTTAAAGAAAGAAAGATTGAAAGTAAGAAAGATTGAAAGAAATATTGAAAGAAAGATTGAAAAAAAGAAATATTGAAAGAAAGATTGAAGGACTGATGGAAAGAATGAAATAAAGATTGAAAGAAAGATTGAAAGAAAGAAATATTGAAGGAAAGATTGAAAGATTGAATGATTGAAAGAAAGACTGAAAGAAAGATTGACGGACAGAAAGATTGAAAGAAAGAATGAAAGAAAGATTGAAAGAAAGAAAGATTGAAAGATTAAACAATTGAAAGAAAGATTGCAAGAAAGATTGAAAAAAGAAAGATTGAAAGAAAGATTGAAAGAAAGATGGAAAGGAAGAAAGATTGAAAGAAATAACAAAAGAAAGATTGAAAGAAAGAATGAAAGAAAGATTGAACGATTGGAAACAATATTGAAAGAAAGAAAGATTGAAAGTAAGATAGATTGAAAGAAAGAATGAAAGAAAGATTGAAAGATTGAAAGAAAGAATGAAAGAAAGATTGAAAGATTGAAAGAAAGATTGAAAGATTGAAAGATTGAAATAAAGATTGAAAGTTTGAAAGAAAGATTTAAAGAAAGATTGAAAGACTGAAAGAAAGAATGAAAGGCAGATTGAAAGAAAGATTGAAAGTAAGAAGGATTGAAAGAAAGAATGAAAGAAAGACTGAAAGATTGCAAGAAAGAATGAAAGAAAGATTGAAAGATTGAAATATTGAAAGAAAGAATGAAAGAAAGATTGAAAGATTGAAAGAAAAAATGAAAGAAAGATTGAAAGAAAGATTGAAAGATTGAAAGATTGAAATAAATATTGAAAGTTTGAAAGAAAGATTGAAAGAAAGACTGAAAGAAAGATTGAAAGATTGAAAGAAAGATTGAAAGAAAGATTGAAAGATTGAAATATTGAAAGAAAGAATGAAAGAAAGATTGAAAGATTGAAAGAAAGATTGAAAGAAAGATTGAAAGAATGAAAGATTGAAATAATGATTGAAAGTTTGAAAGAAAGATTGAAAGAAAGATTTAAACAAAGAAAGATTGAAATTAAGAAAGATTTAAAGAAATATTGAACGAAAGATTGAAAGAAAGATTGAAAGAAAGATTGAAAAAAAGAAAGATTGAAAGAAAGATTGAACGACTGAAGGATAGAATGAAAGAAAGATTGAAAGAAAGATTGAACGACTGAAATATTGAAGGAAAGATTGAAAGATTGAATGATTGAAAGAAAGACTGAAAGAAAGATTGACAGACAGAAAGATTGAAAGAAAGAATGAAAGAATGATTGAAAGAAAGAATAAAAGAAATATTGAAAGATTAAACAATTGAAAGAAAGATTGCAAGAAAGATTGAAAAAAGAAAGATTGAAAGAAAGAATAAAAGAAAGATTGAAAGAAAGATGGAAAGAAAGAAAGATTGAAAGAAATAACAAAAGAAAGATTGAAAGAAAGAATGAAAGAAAGATTGAACGATTGGAAGAAATATTGAAAGAAAGAAAGATTGAAAGTAAGATAGATTGAAAGTAAGAATGAAAGAAAGATTGAAAGATTTAAAGAAAGAATGAAAGAAAGATTGAAAGATTGAAATATTGAAAGAAAGAATGAAAGAAAGATTGAAAGATTGAAAGAAAGATTGAAAGATTGAAAGATTGAAATAAAGATTGAAAGTTTGAAAGAATGACTGAAAGAGAGATTTAAAGAAAGATTTAAAGAAAGATTGAAAGACTGAAAGAAAGAATGAAAGGCAGATTGAAAGAAAGATTGAAAGTAAGAAAGATTGAAAGAAAGAATGAAAGAAAGATTGAAAGATTGCAAGAAAGAATGAAAGAAATATTGAAAGATTGAAATTTTGAAAGAAAGAATGAAAGAAAGATTGAAAGAAAGATTGAAAGAAAGATTGAAATAAAGATTGAAAGTTTGAAAGAAAGATTGAAAGAAAGATTGAAAGAAAGAAAGAAAGATTGAAAGAAAGATTGAAAGAAAGATTGAAAGAAAGATTGAAAGAAAGAATGAAACAAAGATTGAAATAAAGAATGAAAGAAAGATTGAAAGAAAGATTGAAAGAAAGAAAGATTGAAAGATTGAATGATTGAAAGAAAGACTGAAAGAAAGAATGACGGACAGAAAGATTGAAAGAAAGAATGAAAGAAAGATTGAAAAAAAGATTGAAAGACTGAAAGAAAGAATGAAAGAAACATTGAAAGATTAAACAATTGAAAAAAAGATTGCAAGAAAGATGGAAAGAATGAAAGATTGAAATAATGATTGAAAGTTTGAAAGAATGATTGAAAGAAAGATTTAAACAAAGAAAGATTACATTTACATTTACATTTAGTCATTTAGCAGACGCTTTTATCCAAAGCGACTTACAAGGGAGAATAACATTCAGCTACATTGCGACAGAGATTAGTGTAACAACAACATTGGTGTAACAATAAATACTGCAAGGTGGTGCTCAGTAATTGTAGATTAGGACAGGAGGTACTCACTGAAGAGCTGGGTCTTCAGGTGCTTCTTAAAGACAGAGAGGGAGGTCCCCGCTCTGGTCATTTTTGGCAGCTCGTTCCACCAACGTGGAACTACAAATGAGAATAGCCTGGATTGCCGTGGCTGTATGGCCGGCAGAGCCAGGCGACACTCATTAGACGAGGGCAGCATCCGGGGGGCAACATGTGCTCTTACAAGAGCATTTAAGTAGGCGGGAGCATTCCCAACAATCACTCTGTAGGCCAGCATAAGAGACTTGAACTTGATGCGGGCGGCTACAGGTAACCAGTGGAGCTCGATGAGCAGCGGAGTGACATGTGCCCTCTTTGGCTGGTGCGAAGCGGCAGGACCGGGAGACGGCGGCAACATGGTCCGAGAATGTCAGTTGGTCATCAATAATGACACCAAGATTCCTTGCAGCCTTGGTAGGAACAAGAGATAGAGAGTCGATTTTAATATCAATGTTGTGATAAATACCTTGTTTGGCCGGGAAGACCAGCAGTTCCGTTTTCGCCAGATAGTCAAGTAGTTTAGATACCTCACTTTCAGCGAGGGGGGCGAAACCAGGGAACGATGAGCCTAGGGCTGGAGAAGACAGGTTGTGAGTAAGTTGTTTAGTGAATTGGCTGCTGATGGCTGCCACATTGTTAGTAAAAAAGGAGGCAAGGCAGTCAGCAGTGAGGTTAGTAGCTGGGGGAGGTGGTGGAGGGTAAAGCAGAGACTTGAAGGTGGTGAATAACGTACGTGTGTCTGTGGCACCGTTGATCCTATCGTTGAAGAAGGCCTTCTTGGCAGCAGTGATGCCGGAAGAGAAGGAGGACAGCAGTGTCTGGTAGCTAGCAAGATCCTCAGTTGTTTTGAATTTGTGCCATTTCCTCTCGGCTGCTCTGAGGTCAGTGCGCGTTGTCCGGAGGGTGTCAGTCAGCCAAGGGTGCGACTGGGTTGAACGAGCAGGTCTGGTGGATAGTGGACACAGGATATCCAGACATGAGCTCAAGGTGGAGCAGAGGGAGTCAGTGGCATCATTAACCTGCAGAGAGGAGAAAGTGCCATGGGGTGGAAGAGAAGAGGAGAGCACAGAGGAGAAGTGGGTGGGAGACAAGTTGCGGAGATTGCTGCGGATAGTAACCATGGGTGGGGAGGTGGGGGGTTGTTTTGGTAGCTGGACATTGAAGTGGATGAAGAAGTGGTCAGAGAGATGAAGAGGAGTGACCCATAGGTTGTCGGTGGTACAGCTCCGAGCAAGAATGAGATCAAGCTCTTTGCCAGCCTTGTGAGTCGGTGGAGTCGGGATCTGTCTTAGGTCGAACGAGCGAACCAAAGACAGGAAGTCAGCCGAGCTCGCACTGTCCAAGTGAATGTTCATGTCTCCGAGGACGAGCATGGGACACTCGTGCTCAGGGATTGATGACAGCAGGGTGTCAAGCTCATGTAGGAAGTCACCTAGTTGTCCTGGTGGACGGTAGATGACGACCACATAGGCTTTCACCGGAGCAGTCACCAAGACGGCGTGATATTCAAAGGAGGCAAAGTTGTTTAAAGGCAGCAGTGGATTAAATTTCCATGTGTTGGAAATTAGCAGGCCAGTCCCACCACCACGGCCAGATGGTCTGGATGTGTGGGAGAATGAGTAGTTAGTGGAGAGTGCAGCCGGGGTTGCGCTATCTTCCGGTTTAATCCATGTCTCAGTGAGAGCAAGGAGCTCTAAGGAGAGTTGGTTGGCATGACCAGAAATGAAGTCTGCCTTGTTAACTGCAGATCGACAATTCCACAAGCCAACAGAGAAGGAGGTCTTTGCAGAAGATGTTTGCTGCAGGGACCTGAGGTTACCCGGATTGCATCGGCGTATGGTATAACGACGCTTTCTGGGTGACCTTGAAGTTGTAGGGATGCGGTAGTAGCACACTTTGTATGGAGTGAGAGAAAGAAGGCAGGTTTGCCTTGTTCGGTGTCCTTGCTTCGGTTGACGTGCAGAGGTAGACGTGCGTCTTTACACAGAGCGTCTTCACACGAGAGCGACTACAAATGGGCCAACGCTTGAAGGGCAGGACCATAAATAGGTGATAGAATACAGCTGCTCGTGTGATTAGGGTTGCACCTGGCTAAGAGCACGCCCACATAAGAGAGGACTTACCTGAATAGGGGGTGTGTCTGGAACACAAGCTTGTTGGCAGATCAGCAAATAGCAGTGAAATGTACAGAGTCAATCCAGTAGTCCAAGTTGCAATACTACAATACGAGCAGTGATACACTACACAGCAACCTCAGCACTAGAGCTCGACTCAGAGTTAGCTCGACTCAGATTGAAAGTAAGAAAGATTGAAAGAAATATTGAACGAAAGATTGAAAGAAAGATTGAAAGAAAGATTTAAACAAAGAAAGATTGAAAGTAAGAAAGATTGAAAGAAATATTGAACGAAAGATTGAAAGAAAGGATGAAAGAAAGATTGAAAAAAAGATTGAAAAAAAGAAAGATTGAAAGAAAGATTGAACGACTGAAGAAAAGAATGAAAGAAAGATTGAAAGAAAGATTGAAAGAAAGAAATATTGAAGGAAAGATTGAAAGATTGAATGATTGAAAGAAAGACTGAAAGAAAGATTGACCGACAGAAAGATTGAAAGAAAGAATGAAAGAAAGATTGAAAGAAAGAATGAAAGAAAGATTGAAAGATTAAACAATTGAAAGAAAGATTGCAAGAAAGATTGAAAAAAGAAAGATTGAAAGAAAGAATAAAAGAAAGATTGAAAGAAAGATGGAAAGAAAGAAAGATTGAAAGAAATAACAAAAGAAAGATTGAAAGAAAGAATGAAAGAAAGATTGAAAGACTGAAAGAAAGAATGAAAGGCAGATTGAAAGAAAGATTGAAAGTAAGAAAAATTGTAAGAAAGAATGAAAGAAAGATTGAAAGATTGCAAGAAAGAATGAAAGAAATATTGAAAGATTGAAATATTGAAAGAAAGAATGAAAGAAAGATTGAAAGATTGAAAGAAAGATTGAAAGATTGAAATAAAGATTGAAAGTTTGAAAGAAAGATTGAAAGAAAGATTTAAAGAAAGAAAGAAAGATTGAAAGAAAGATTGAAAGAAAGAAAGATTGAAAGATTGAATAATTGAAAGAAAGACTGAAAGAAAGAATGACGGACAGAAAGATTGAAAGAAAGAATGAAAGAAAGATTGAAAGAAAGATTTAAACAAAGAAAGATTGAAAGTAAGAAAGATTGAAAGAAATATTGAACGAAAGATTGAAAGAAAGGATGAAAGAAAGATTGAAAAAAAGATTGAAAAAAAGAAAGATTGAAAGAAAGATTGAACGACTGAAGAAAAGAATGAAAGAAAGATTGAAAGAAAGATTGAAAGAAAGAAATATTGAAGGAAAGATTGAAAGATTGAATGATTGAAAGAAAGACTGAAAGAAAGATTGACCGACAGAAAGATTGAAAGAAAGAATGAAAGAAAGATTGAAAGAAAGAATGAAAGAAAGATTGAAAGATTAAACAATTGAAAGAAAGATTGCAAGAAAGATTGAAAAAAGAAAGATTGAAAGAAAGAATAAAAGAAAGATTGAAAGAAAGATGGAAAGAAAGAAAGATTGAAAGAAATAACAAAAGAAAGATTGAAAGAAAGAATGAAAGAAAGATTGAAAGACTGAAAGAAAGAATGAAAGGCAGATTGAAAGAAAGATTGAAAGTAAGAAAAATTGAAAGAAAGAATGAAAGAAAGATTGAAAGATTGCAAGAAAGAATGAAAGAAATATTGAAAGATTGAAATATTGAAAGAAAGAATGAAAGAAAGATTGAAAGATTGAAAGAAAGATTGAAAGATTGAAATAAAGATTGAAAGTTTGAAAGAAAGATTGAAAGAAAGATTTAAAGAAAGAAAGAAAGATTGAAAGAAAGATTGAAAGAAAGATTGAAAGAAAGAAAGATTGAATAATTGAAAGAAAGACTGAAAGAAAGAATGACGGACAGAAAGATTGAAAGAAAGAATGAAAGAAAGATTGAAAGAAAGATTTAAACAAAGAAAGATTGAAAGTAAGAAAGATTGAAAGAAATATTGAACGAAAGATTGAAAGAAAGGATGAAAGAAAGATTGAAAGAAAGATTGAAAAAAAGAAAGATTGAAAGAAAGATTGAACGACTGAAGAAAAGAATGAAAGAAAGATTGAAAGAAAGATTGAAAGAAAGAAATATTGAAGGAAAGATTGAAAGATTGAATGATTGAAAGAAAGACTGAAAGAAAGATTGACCGACAGAAAGATTGAAAGAAAGAATGAAAGAAAGATTGAAAGAAAGAATGAAAGAAAGATTGAAAGATTAAACAATTGAAAGAAAGATTGCAAGAAAGATTGAAAAAAGAAAGATTGAAAGAAAGAATAAAAGAAAGATTGAAAGAAAGATGGAAAGAAAGAAAGATTGAAAGAAATAACAAAAGAAAGATTGAAAGAAAGAATGAAAGAAAGATTGAAAGACTGAAAGAAAGAATGAAAGGCAGATTGAAAGAAAGATTGAAAGTAAGAAAAATTGTAAGAAAGAATGAAAGAAAGATTGAAAGATTGCAAGAAAGAATGAAAGAAATATTGAAAGATTGAAATATTGAAAGAAAGAATGAAAGAAAGATTGAAAGATTGAAAGAAAGATTGAAAGATTGAAATAAAGATTGAAAGTTTGAAAGAAAGATTGAAAGAAAGATTTAAAGAAAGAAAGAAAGATTGAAAGAAAGATTGAAAGAAAGAAAGATTGAAAGATTGAATAATTGAAAGAAAGACTGAAAGAAAGAATGACGGACAGAAAGATTGAAAGAAAGAATGAAAGAAAGATTGAAAGAAAGATTTAAACAAAGAAAGATTGAAAGTAAGAAAGATTGAAAGAAATATTGAACGAAAGATTGAAAGAAAGGATGAAAGAAAGATTGAAAAAAAGATTGAAAAAAAGAAAGATTGAAAGAAAGATTGAACGACTGAAGAAAAGAATGAAAGAAAGATTGAAAGAAAGATTGAAAGAAAGAAATATTGAAGGAAAGATTGAAAGATTGAATGATTGAAAGAAAGACTGAAAGAAAGATTGACCGACAGAAAAATTGAAAGAAAGAATGAAAGAAAGATTGAAAGAAAGAATGAAAGAAAGATTGAAAGATTATACAATTGAAAGAAAGATTGCAAGAAAGATTGAAAAAAGAAAGATTGAAAGAAAGAATAAAAGAAAGATTGAAAGAAAGATGGAAAGAAAGAAAGATTGAAAGAAATAACAAAAGAAAGATTGAAAGAAAGAATGAAAGAAAGATTGAAAGACTGAAAGAAAGAATGAAAGGCAGATTGAAAGAAAGATTGAAAGTAAGAAAAATTGAAAGAAAGAATGAAAGAAAGATTGAAAGATTGCAAGAAAGAATGAACGAAATATTGAAAGATTGAAATATTGAAAGAAAGAATGAAAGAAAGATTGAAAGATTGAAAGAAAGATTGAAAGATTGAAATAAAGATTGAAAGTTTGAAAGAAAGATTGAAAGAAAGATTTAAAGAAAGAAAGAAAGATTGAAAGAAAGATTGAAAGAAAGATTAAAAGAAAGAAAGATTGAAAGATTGAATAATTGAAAGAAAGACTGAAAGAAAGAATGAGGGACAGAAAGATTGAAAGAAAGAATGAAAGAAAGATTGAAAAAGATTGAAAGACTGAAAGAAAGAATGAAAGAAACATTGAAAGATTAAACAATTGAAAGAAAGATTGCAAGAAAGATGGAAAGAATGAAAGATTGAAATAATGATTAAAAGTTTGAAAGAAAGTTTGAAAGAAAGATTTAAACAAAGAAAGATTGAAAGTAAGAAAGATTGAAAGAAATATTGAACGAAAGATTGAAAGAAAGGATGAAAGAAAGATTGAAAGAAAGATTGAAAAAAAGAAAGATTGAAAGAATGATTGAACGACTGAAGGAAAGAATGAAAGAAAGATTGAAAGAAATAAATATTGAAGGAAAGATTGAAAGATTGAATGACTGAAAGAAAGACTGAAAGAAAGATTGACAGACAGAATGAAAGAAAGATTGAAAGAAAGAATGAAAGAAAGATTGAAAGAAAGAATGAAATAAAGATTGAAATTTTGAAAGAAAGATTGAAAGAAAGATTTAAAGAAAGATTGAAAGACTGAAAGAAAGAATGAAAGGCAGATTGAAAGAAAGATTGAAAGTAAGAAAGATTGAAAGAAAGAATGAAAGAAAGATTGAAAGATTGCAAGAAAGAATGAATGAAATATTGAAAGATTGAAATATTGAAAGAAAGAATGAAAGAAAGATTGAAAGATTGAAAGAAAGATTGAAAGAAAGATTGAAAGATTGAAATAAAGTATAAAGTTTGAAAGAAAGATTGAAAGAAAGATTTAAAGAAAGAAAGAAAGATTGAAAGAAAGATTGACGGACAGAAAGATTGAAAGAAAGAATGAAAGAAAGATTGAAAGAAAGAATGAAAGAAAGATTGAAAGTTTGAAAGAAAGATTGAAAGAAAGATTTAAAGAAAGATTGAAAGACTGAAAGAAAGAATGAAAGGCAGATTGAAAGAAAGATTGAAAGTAAGAAAGATTGAAAGAAAGAATGAAAGAAAGATTGAAAGATTGCAAGAAAGAATGAAAGAAATATTGAAAGATTGAAATATTGAAAGAAAGAATGAAAGAAAGATTGAAAGATTGAAAGAAAGATTGAAAGAAAGATTGAAAGATTGAAATAAAGATTGAAAGTTTGAAAGAAAGATTGAAAGAAAGATTTAAAGAAAGAAAGAAATATTGAAAGAAAGATTGATAGAAAGATTGAAAGAAAGAATGAAACAAAGATTGAAATAAAGAATGAAAGAAAGATTGAAAGAAAGATTGAAAGAAAGAAAGATTGAAAGATTGAATGATTGAAAGAAAGACTGAAAGAAAGAATGACGGACAGAAAGATTGAAAGAAAGAATGAAAGAAAGATTGAAAAAAAGATTGAAAGACTGAAAGAAAGAATGAAAGAAACATTGAAAGATTAAACAATTGAAAGAAAGATTGCAAGAAAGATGGAAAGTAAGATTGAAAGAAATAAAGTTTGAAAGAAATAACAAAAGAAAGATTGAAAGAAAAAATGAAAGATAGAAAAATTGAAAGTAAGAAAGATTAAAATAATGAAAGAAAGATTGATAGAAAGATTGAAAGATTGAAATAAAGATTGAAAGTTTGAAAGAAAGATTGAAAGAAAGATTTAAAGAAAGAAAGAAAGATTGAAAGAAAGATTGAAAGAAAGAATGAAACAAAGATTGAAATAAAGAATGAAAGAAAGATTGAAAGAAAGATTGAAAGAAAGAATGACGGACAGAAAGATTGAAAGAAAGAATGAAAGAAAGATTGAAAAAAAGATTGAAAGACTGAAAGAAAGAATGAAAGAAACATTGAAAGATTAAACAATTGAAAGAAAGATTGCAAGAAAGATGGAAAGCAAGATTGAAAGAAATAAAGATTGAAAGAAATAACAAAAGAAAGATTGAAAGAAATAATGAAAGATAGAAAAATTGAAAGTAAGAAAGATTGAAAGAATGAATGAAAGAAAGATTGAAAGATTGAAAGATTGAAATATTGAAAGAAAGATTGAATGTTTGAAAAAAGATTGAAAGTATTAAAGATCGAAAGAAATATTTAAAGAAAGATTGAAAGATTGAAAGAAAGAATGAAAGAACGATTGAAAGAAAGAATGAATGAATAAAAGAAAGAATGAAAGATTAAACAATTGAAAGAAAGATTGCAAGAAAGATTGAAAAAAGAAATATTGAAAGAAAGAATGAAAGAAAGATTGAAAGAAAGTTGGAAAGAAAGATTGAAAGAAAGAAAGATTGAAAGAAATAATGAAAGAAAGATAGAACGATTGGAAGAAATATTGAAAGATAGAAAAATTGAAAGTAAGAAAGAATGAAAGCAAGATTGAAAGATTGAAAGAAAGATTGAAAGATTGAAATATTGAAAGAAAGAATGAAAGAAAGATTGAAAGATTTAAAGAAAGATTGAAAAAAGGATTGAAAGACTGAAAGAAAGAATGAAAGAAAGATTGATAGATTAAACAATTGAAAGAAAGATTGCAAGAAAGATTGAAAAAAGAAAGATTGAAAGAAAGAATGAAAGAAAGATTGAAAGATAGATGAAAGAAAGATTGAAAGAAAAAAAGATTGAAAGAAATAAAAGAAAGATTGGAAGATTGGAAGAAATATTGAAAGATAGAAAAAATGAAAGTAAGAAAGATTGAAAGAAAGAATGATAAAAAGATTGAAAGATTGAAAGAAAGAATGAAAGAAAGATTGAAAGATTGAAATATTGAAAGATAGAATGAAAGAAAGATTGAAAGATTGAAAGAAAGATTGAAAGAAAGATTGAAAGATTGAAATATTGAAAGAAAGATTGAATGTTTGAAAGAAAGATTGAAAGAAAGATTTAAAGAAAGAAAGATTGAAAGAAATATTGAAAGAAAGATTGAAAGATTGAAAGAAAGATTGAAAGATTAAAAGATTGAAATAATGATTGAAAGTTTGAAAGAAAGATTGAAAGAACGATTTAAAGAAAGAAAGATTGAAAGTAAGAAAGATTGAAAGAAATATTGAAAGAAAGATTGAAAGATTGAAAGAAAGATTGAAAGAAAGAATGAAAGAAAGATTGAAAGAAAGATTGAAAGACTGAAGGAAAGAATAAAAGAAAGATTGAAAGAAAGATTGAAAGAAAGATTGAAAGAAAGAAAGATTGAAAGAAAGATTGAAAGATTGAAAGATTGAAAGAAAGAATGAAAAATTGAAAGAAAGAATGAAAGAACGATTGAAAGAAAGAATGAAAGAAAGATTGAAAGATTGAAAGAAATATTGAAAGAAAGAGAGAATGAAAGATTGAAAGATTGAAAGAAAGATTGAAAGTAATAAAGATTGAAAGAAAGAATGAAAGAAAAATTGAAAGATTGAAAGATTGAAAGAAAGATTGAAAGAAAGATTTAAAGAAAGATTGAAAGACTGAAAGAAAGAATGAATAAAAGAATTAAAGAAAGATTGAAAGATTTATAGATTGAAAGAAAGAATGAAAGAAAGATTGAAAGATCTAAAGAACGATTGAAAGAAAGATTGAAAGATTGAAAGATTGAAATAAAGATTGAAAGTTTGAAAGAAAGATTGAAAGAAAGATTTAAAGAAAGAAAGATTGAAAGAAATATTGAAAGAAAGATTGAAAGAAATAACAAAAGAAAGATTGAAAGAAATAATGAAAGAAAGATTGAACGATTGGAAGAAATATTGAAAGAAAGATAGATTGAAAGAAAGAATGAAAGAAAGAATGAAAGATTTAAAGAAAGAATGAAAGAAAGATTGAAAGATTGAAATATTGAAAGAAAGATTGAGAAAAAGATTGAAAGACTGAAAGAAAGAATGAAAGAAACATTGAAAGATTAAACAATTGAAAGAAAGATTGCAAGAAAAATGGAAAGAATGAAAGATTGAAATAATGATTGAAAGTTTGAAAGAAAGATTGAAAGAAAGATTTAAGAAAGAAAGATTGAAAGAAATATTGAAAGAAAGATTGAAAGAAATAACAAAAGAAAGATTGAAAGAAAGAATGAAAGAAAGATTGAACGATTGGAAGAAATATTGAAAGAAAGATGGATTGAAAGTAAGATAGATTGGAAGAAAGAATGAAAGAAAGATTGAAAGATTTAAAGAAAGAATGAAAGAAAGATTGAAAGATTGAAATATTGAAAGAAAGAATGAAAGAAAGATTGAAAGATTGAAAGAAAGAACGATTGAAAGATTGAAAGAAAGAATGAAAGATTGAAAGAAAGATTGAAAGATTGAAAGAAAGATTGAAAAAATGAAAGATTGAAAGAAAGAATAAAAGAAAGATTGAAAGAACGATTGAAAGATTGAAAGAAAGAATGAAAGATTGAAAGAAACATTGAAAGAAAGATTGAAAGATTGAAAGAAAGAATGAAAGATCGATTGAAAGATTGAAAGATTGAAAGAAAGATTGAAAGAAAGATTGAAAGTTTGAAAGAAAGATTTAAAGAAAGATTTAAATATTGAAAGAAATATTGAAAGAGAGAAAGATTAAAAGTAAGAAAGATTGAAAGAAAGAATGAAAGAAAGATTGAATGATTGAAAGATTGAAAGAAAGATTGAAAGAAAGATTGAAAGTTTGAAAGAAAGATTTAAAGAAAGATTTAAATATTGAAAGAAATATTGAAAGAGAGAAAGATTAAAAGTAAGAAAGATTGAAAGAAAGAATGAAAGAAAGATTGAATGATTGAAAGATTGAAAGAAAGATTGAAAAAAGAAAGATTGAAAGAAAGATTGAAAGAAAGATTGAACGACTGAAAGAAAGAATGAAAGAAAGATTGAAAGATAGATTGAAAGAGAGATTGAAAGAAATATTGAAAGACTGAAAGAAAGAATGAAAGAAAGATTGAAAGAAAGATTGAAAGAAAGAAAGAAAAATTGAAAGAAAGATTGAAAGATTGAAAGAAAGATTGAAAGAACGATTGAAATAAAGGAGAACGAAAGAAAGGTTGATCCATTAACATCAGCACAACCCCATTGTGTTTATTGTTCTATGATAAGATTGAAAGAAAGATTGAAAATAAGATTGAAAGAAACAAAGATTGAAAGAAAGATTTAAAAAAAATGAGTACTAGTCACTTTTAAAAAATCATTTGTCCTATGGATTAAATGCCATACACACTTGCATCTCTCCCCTCCCACCCCACACACATTCACATGACCAATCCTCCCAACACCCACACACACATGCGTACATGCACACACACACACACACACACACACACACACACACTAGCACAGGAATAAATGTACCCGTACATGTTAGGCCCACGGCCTCCCAGCGCCACTAGAGGCCGCCCTTGCCCCATCTGCAGCTCCCTACTCAGACCCAATTGCACACACCTGGGATCAATTACCCGCACTGTATTTAGCCCCAGCTTCCTAGCCATTCCTTGCCAGACCGTCAACTAGCTTTCCCCGAGTTGCATCGCGATTGGCTCCCTTCCTAGTTCCTAGTTCCTAGTTCCTAGTTCCCAGTTCCCAGTTCCAAGTTCCTAGTTTATGTCTTGTTGTCTCGCCTTCCCTTCACCTGTCTGTCTCCGCTTGTCGACCAGGACTCTCCACCCAGCCTGGTTCCCCGTCTCTCCACCCGGATCCTGGACCCCATCTCCTGGTCATCATCGTCCCTGCCCTGCCCTGCTCCATCCCCTCCCGACCAGGTCCCCCCGGCCAGCTCCACCGTCCCAGTTAATAAACATCCCTTGCCTGCCTCCCGTGTCCCTGTGTCGTGCGTTTGGGTTCCTCCCTGTTCGGGTCGTGACAGTACGGTCTGGCCAGGAAAACATGGACCCAGCCGACACAGAAGGGCTCCGCCGCGCACTCCGGGACAGGGGAGTGTTGCTTGGGCAACATGACCGGGTCCTCCGGGACATCGCGGAACACCTCCGGACCATCTCTGCGGCCGTCAGCAGCCTGCAGGGCCCTCCGGCCCCCGTGGCCTCCCCTGCTCCTCCGACCTGCCCTCCTTCCCCCACCAGGGCTCCCAGCGCCTCTCTCGTTCCCCCTGAGCCCCACGTTCCGGCTCCAGCGCCTTACGACGGCGATTTCGGCACCTGCCGCGCCTTCCTTGTGCAGTGCGCGGTGGTTTTCCAACAGCGGCTGTCGTCGTACGACTCCGATAGTGCCCACATCGCGTTCCTCATCTCCTGCCTGAGAGGGGCGGCTCTCGGCTGGGGTTCCGCGGTTTGGAGTCAGGGGGGTCCCGTGAGTCTCTCCTACGATCTGTTTACCCGCGAAATGAGGAGAGTCTTCGACCACCCAGTTTGCGGCAAGGAGGCCGCCAGAAGACTCCTCTCCCTCCGCCAGGGTTCCCGTAGCGTCGCCTCCCTCGTCGTCGAGTTCCGGACTCTAGCCGCGGAAAGCGGCTGGAATGACGGAGCCCTGCAGGACGTGTTCCAGCGTGCCCTGAACGACGAGTTGCGGGACGAGCTGGCACGGCGGGACGAGCCCACGGACCTGGACCAACTAGTGGAGACCTCAATCCGCCTGGACAACCGGCTACGGGAGCGCCATCGCGAGAGGGAGGGGGCGAGCCTCCAGTCCGTGCCTCCCGCCTGGGCGGCCACGCCCCAGTCTCCAGCGCCCGCTACTCTTGGGCGCCGCACAAGTCCCCCGACTCTCTCCGATGCCGAGCCAATGCAGCTTGGTCGCTCCCGGATCTACCCAGAGGAGCGAGCACGCCGCCTACAGACCGGTGCCTCTCTGTATTGCGGTCGGCTGGGACACCTCTGAGCCACCTGCCCGGTCCGGCCACGAGAGGGCGACTCCTCGGTAGGGCTACGCTCCGGCCGCTCCTTACCACGTCATCGCCCCTATGACTGCGCAATCAACCTCCTGCCAGGCGCCCCCCTCCCCTGCAGTCGCCTGTATAACGTCTCCCGGTCTGAACAGGAGGCCATGGAGACTCACATCCGCGACTCTCTCGCTGCCAGGATTACTCGTCCCTCGTTTTCTCCGCTAGGCGCAGGGTTCTTCTTTGTTGCGGAGAAGGACAAGACCCTCCGTCCTTGCGTCGATTTCAGGGGACTGAACGATATCACGATCAAAGACAAGTACCCCTTGCCCCTGATGGATTCAGTCTTCGTCCCCATCCAGGGGGCCACCCACTTTTCCAAGCTGGACCTCCGCAACGCTTACCACCTGGTCCGCATCCGCAAAGGGGACGAGTGGAAGACTGCCTTTAACACCCCGCTCGGTCACTTTGAGTACCTTGTTATGCCCTTTGGGCTGTCAAATGCCCCAGCGGTCTTCCAGGCCCTAATTAACGGGAGGTTAGCAACTAGCTTTCCCCGAGTTGCATCGCCGCGTCAGCCGCGTCAGCCGCGTCAGCGATTGGCTCCCTTCCTAGTTCCTAGTTCCCAGTTCCAAGTTCCAAGTTCCTAGTTTATGTCTTGTTGTCTCGCCTTCCCTTCACCTGTCTGTCTCCGCTGGTCGACCAGGACTCTCCACCCAGCCTGGTTCCCCGTCTCTCCACCCGGATCCTGGACCCCATCTCCTGGTCATCATCGTCCCTGTCCTGCCCTGCTCCATCCCCCCCGACCAGGTCCCCCCGGCCAGCTCCACCGTCCCGGTTAATAAACATCACTTTATTATTTGCCTGCCTCCCGTGTCCCTGTGTCGTGCGTTTGGGTTCCTCCCTGTTCTGGTCGTGACAGTACATCCAGTATGTATACACACACAGTCATGTTAACCTATACACTGTGGTTTAAACAGGACTACGTACTACCCATACGCACTCACAGCACTGTGTATATCCTCTCCCACCACACACATTCACATAACAAACCGTCCCGGCACACATACACACACACACAATGATGCAAGTCATATCAACACAGCTGAAGCCGCCTTGTGTTATGAATTCCTCTCATGCCGCAGCCTTCAGCTCTCCAGTAGCTCTCCAGCAGCTCCTCGTGTCCCAGCAGAGCTGCCGTGCAGTTGTTCTGCTGCTAAAGGCTGTCAACGTTCAGCGGGCGGACGCTCGTTTGCCCCCACCCTCCGAGCTCCCCTGCCATCCAGGGTCCTTCTGACCCCCCCCCCCCCCCCCCCCCTTTAGCAGGGAGCTTGCCATCCTGCTTCTGTGTGTGGCCAGAGTCCACCGCTGCACACATCCCCTGGCCGACACGGCCCGTTGTGTTGTTTTTTTTTTATAATAGGGGGGATAAACAAAGTGTGTGTGTGGCGGAACAATCTCACGGGTTACAGGGGCCAAGTTGGGTTCACCTGTCGACGATGACGAAGCCCGGCATTGACGTGCAAGCTTGGCGGCGGTAGTGGAGTCGGGTGGTGGGGGTAGGCAGACTCAGAGCTTTACAAGGAGCGGGGCCGGGAAATGTGGCGCACGGCTGAAGGCGACGTAGCTAAATCACCTCCACGGGGTGTTTACGGGGAAGGATCATTAGCGAGCTCGGCTACCTGCGTTACCCCTCGCTCTCCCTCCGTCAGCGTTTCGGCAGGAGTCCAGGGAGTCTGATGCCCTCATTAATAAAGATTACTATCTTATCCTACAATGAATAGTAGTAATTTTAATAATTATGCCGAACAGCGATAAACTTAATCTCATTAAATTAATGCCCAATCGTTCTTCTTTACAAAGAATAATCCACGTATTCATAATAATAAATAATAATTTGGTTATCAAAATGCGTCATTATAGACGTTTTTTTTAATATCTTAATGGTATATTTTGTACGATCACATTAGCATGATGTAATAATAATTTTGGGAATGCATTATTAAAATATATTAAAATAATTTATTTGGATGGAGTAATTTTTTGGAGAAGCTTCCGCATTGCGGGAGGAGAACGTCTGAGAGAAGCACACTATATTTACCCTATCTCCTCATGCCGTGACTGTGCCCAATATTGAAACAGCAGAAGAAGAACGGGGGCAATAAAATGGATATAGAGTAAGTGCACGAAAAAAAAATGTTTTAGAAAGTTAACTTTTCAATTGTTACACGTTTTTGCTGTTAAATGCTAGCAGTTTTGTGTTATAACACGATATAACACGGAGAGATTATGCATGCAAAAGTTAATGACTTTGTTTTATTTTATAAAGCCGTTTTTAACATGCACAGTATCTAGCTTTAGTTAAATGTGTGTTGGAGTGGAGTGTTAACTAGCATTTAGATTTAGTTTACTGTGTGTTGGTGCAGGGAGACGGTACTGTGAGAGAGAGACGGTTTTCAAACAGACAGACGGACCCGCTAGCTAAGTTTCACTTGATCGGTTCTCCACCAAAGCGTGCTGAGAGAGTCCGGACTGTTTTTTGCCAGTTTAGACTTTATTTGAAGGTACAATGGTACCTCGACTTATGACTGCATCTACTTACTAATCCAAGATACGATAGTCGCGAAAATTAGCATCGTCTTACGACTGACTGCTCCAAGATACGACCGTGGAAATTTGTAGTTGGCGCGTCGGCGTCAGTCAGCGGGCGACCTACATCGTGTGTGCACGTTGTTCGTGGCTTATCGATTTTTTTTTCATATTTACTGTGTTTGTGCTGTGCGTTTTGTTTTTTTGTTTTTTAACTTATGAAAGCAATATGTGCTCTCTGTCATTTGGGTGGGCCGGCTGTACAAGTGGTTGCCTGCTGAAATAGAATATTTTCTGCAATGATATCTGTTATCCTCGGGCAGTGCCTGACTTTAAGGATAAACAGTAAAAGATAACATTTATAAAGTCGCGATCATGTGGGACATCTGGAACAATCACAGCATCCCATTTTGCTGGTTCATACACATTGCTGTATGGAGGTGATTTAGCAGCATGAGAAATGTACCACTGAATTTTGGAGTCCTAAATAGTTGTAACTGGTTCTAATGTTGTGGCTGATCGGTGTGTATGTTGTTGTATGATGTTGTTGTGATTTTATTTTTTCCTATTGAAATAAAAAAAAAATGAAAGTCAAACCTGATTTTAAATTTCACTCATCCTTTGGTCATGAAATGGAAAAATAATTTTTCAATTTTGATTTTTGTATCTCCAAAAAAGCAAAATTTGAAAACCACTCATACCCCATTTTTTCCATTTCTGATTCTGAATTGAGAATAGAGTAACCAAAAGATACAGCGATTGAAAGACCTGGTCTACACTCCTAATTGTATTTGTCCTTTTACATTTCTATTTCTATCTTAGAAATCTCTGAGAGAAGGAGGTGGTTACCTGAGGAGGTCCATGCGGTGGAAAAGAACCTGAAGGCTTTCATTGAAAGTGGTAAAGTGCCGGGAAGGACTGAGTGTGATGCATGTATTAGAGCTTCACCTGAAGCTCTAAACCAGCGAAGCTGGACTGCATTGAAGTACTATGTAAAAAATCGTATCACTGCCATCCAATGCGAAAGTGCGAGAAGAATTTATTAATAGAGTTGTTAAAGCATTTGCTCAAACATGTTGGTTCACGTTGCTCAAAAATGTTGGTTCATTTGATGCAACTTCATTTTTGATGATGTTTGTGTTGTTCGTTGGCATCCTGAGTACCCAGGTATACACTGGAGTTCAACTAGTTATTGATTTTATCAGGCGAAAACATTGATAATTAGTAGTTAGGTGCAGTCAAAGGCCGCAAGTCAATTCATCTGCTGATAACAACTGACTCTACGGTGGCCAACGGGAAAACTCTACAACTAAAGAAAATACATGTAAATAGACAAAACGCAAGCAAATTTAGAAAATGTCATCATCAATTTGACAACACAGGCAACAACACAATGGAAAAGTTCACGAAGGAACAAACTTAAAATAAAAACATCAAGAAATGTTTGTGTATCATATCTGATATATTCCCCAAATGAAGTGTCCGTGGTGAATTGCTTTTAAGTTTGTTTCTGTGCAAATGTTTCCATTGTTTTGCATCTCTTGCCTGTGTTGTCAAATTGATGATGATGTTTTCTGAATTTGCTTGTGTTTTGTCTATTTGCAGTGAGTTTTCCTGCCGACCACCGTAGGGTAGGTTTTTATCAGCAGATTAATTGAAAATGGATAGTTAGGTGCAGGCAAAGGCCAAAGGTCAGGGTTTACCACCATACTACTCTTCCCCCGCGTGAATACATTGCACTTTTTCTTTGTTACAAAGCATATCAGGAGACTTACTAAGCCCTGTGTGAGCCCTTGTTTGTTTTCTTGTGCCATCTGCTCCTTTTTATTTTATAATAAATAATTGTAATTTTTTATCTACCTTTTGTACAGTGGGTGTAGGTTTATTCCCCGTTCGATTAAGTTTGGAAGAAAATATTATACTGTCAAAACCATCAAATTCAATAACAATTGATTCTGTGCTCTCTTTTAAAGTATATGTGGTATTTGTCATACTTATCTGGAAATCAATTGATGAACCGGTATTTAAGTCGAAAATGATCTGCATAATATGCTCAAATTTACTACATTTACTTACAGCGTGCCTAGGTAGAAAAATAATCTTTACTTTCCAATTTTTGATATGTTTAAGTGGTGTTGGCCTGAGGCCTGATTTCTTAAATTGGTTGTATATCCTTTCAAATTAATAATTGTACTTTTGGAAGGTTTATATTTTTCAATCAGAATCTGACCTATTGATTAAAAAAAGTGTTCAGTGTCAAAGTTTGCATGTCAATAGACCATAACATGGTGGGTCCCCTGTGTAATCAAAAAGTCAGGTGGGGTTCCCATGAGGCTCAAAAATTCAGGTCTAAAATCTTTTTGAGGGTTATCATTTTTTAAAGTAGTTTTTGTATCATCAAAAAATGATCCGTGATTTATGTACTCAACACTCAACGTTTTACGAGACACAAGGACGCGTTAGCATGGGGTATGCCACGTGAAAACCCCAGCATGCAATGGGGGGCGTACCTTCGTATTCCTGTCTATTATTTGTCCGCATTTTGTTAATTGTTTATATTCTTGTTATTTACATTTACATTTACATTTAGTCATTAAGCAGATGCTTTTATCCAAAGCGACTTACAAGGGAGAATAACATTCAAGCAACAGCTATTTCTCTACATTCTGCTGGTACTTGTAGAGTTAATTGACTAACCGATATGATGGTCTATAGACCAATCAATAGAAAAAATAGTTTCACCTTTACAGCCAGCAGTAAGGTTTTTGGATGCTTTAAATTGCAGTACACTTGTTCTAGAAAATGATCAGTTTCTAAGTTATGGAGCCATTTCAAAATGTTATTGTCGAATTAGTGTCTTGTGCTGTTCTTATTTATCTATTGTGCCTCAACACTTTTAGAAGCCTTGTGGAAAGTCAGTAGTATTTATTTTGGGTTTTTGTCTGTTAAGAAACAGGTGATCACCAGAAAGTGCGCCTGTAGCCAATTTCCACCGTGACTGGACGAAGCCACAAGCTGGTCATTACAGCAGAGTCTCCAGATAAGAAGGTATTTTTGTTTGATTATTTATGAACAATACTTGAAGACAAAAGTTGTGATTTTCATGAAAAAAAAAGACTTTCTATGTTTCTAGTTTGTACTTCTTGTTGGTGACTCCCATCTACGGAGCATTGTGGATGGATTTGTGAAGATGCCAGGGGACCGAGGTACTGAATGCTTTTTTGTCTCGGAGACCTGACGCAGTTTGTGTTGTAGCCCCTAGCAGCGACTTGACGGCCAGCAGGACCATCGACGAGGCAGCAGTAGACTTTCGCAGCCTCCTGGTCAGTGTCTGCAGTCGCTGGCCAAAGCTACGCTTCATGTTTAGTACATTTTTGGTAGTATTGGTACTATTAATACTTTTGCTTTGTGAGCTCTGCAGAACATATTTTACATTTTGAAAACAAATGTACTGTAATAAACACCTTTTTTTTTTTGTGTGTTTGTATAGGTGTTTGTCCTGGACTTCCTTCCGCGTCTGACTATTTGCTCCGTGAGGAATACCATCCTGTGGCGGCATGCATGGGAAGCATATTTTAATTTTAGTACAGTTAAATGTATAACGGAGTATATATTTTTAGACAAACCAATTCAATAAATATTTCTAATGAACAAAGTTGACATCTATGTATGCATATTTCTATTCGTCCTAATCGTTGTTTTAAGGCATCAAGTACTTTTCTGCAGCCAACCACTTCCCATTGAACCACCCAGAGCTGTGAAGCAGAGATGGTGTAAGTACAATTGTACAATTTGTTGTCATGTCACGTGATGGCTATTTTATGAATAACTTTGCTATGTTGTGAAACCATGGCCCTGTGACATTGCTGTGAAATGCTGCTTATCGCCAACTGGAGACAACAGCGCCGCCAACAGCACGAAAGTCAAAGGTTTCTCCCGGCAGGTCACTTCCAACATTCTCTCCAAAAGTGGTTGTGAAGGGAGAGCTCATCGTGCCTCATCCTTCACCTAACCCTTTTGAGTGGAGACTGGTTGGAAGGGGCAGAAAGATAATCGGTTGCACACTGTTATTGTTGGGGTAAGACCCTCTGGAAACTGTGATAGTCTCTGATATTCACTCAAAGTGTACCGATTTTCATTAAACAATTTTAATATGTTTGTTATGAAACATATGGACATTAACACACACACACACACACACACACACACACATGTCTAACACACTTTAATTAACTGAACAACTTACCAGTGAGCGCTCCGGGCTACAGTTGATTCTGCTGTCGGCTCCCCTCAACCGTCCTCTATTGTTTTGTATCCAGGAGATTTTCTGCAGTTTGTTGGTTTTTTTATTCTCTTTTTAGTTAGTAGTTTAGTTTAGTTTAGTTTAGTAGTTAGTGCTTTTAGTTGGCCTTTTGTCAAGACATTGTCTTAAATCGACATTTTGCTCTATGATTTCACAGGTGGACACAACACCAGTAGCGTCGCCGGAATGATCCATCCCGTTATCAACTTGTTCCATCGCATCTTTCTAGCGCTGTCCAGTGTGGAGAATTTTATATTGTTTTTATATCAACAATTGTATATCAATTTTATATCAAGAAAATTTTGCTTTGCTTACATGGGAAAGCCACGGTGGGACATTGGCAGAAAGCTACTGCCTCCAAGAGGACACTGGGAACGGAGCAGGTTTGCTTTGTTCGTTGTTTTTCTTCTTTTTTCAATGACATTTTTGATAGTAGTACTTCATTTTAGTTTTATTTTGTCCATGCATTCCATTCTCTTGCTTTTTTTTAGGGGAAGGCAGCACCAACCGTTGTGGAGGTGTCTTCAAAGCCACACCTGCCAGTGATGTGCCAGTTCTTGTGAAGGAATAGCAGCGCTCTCAAACATTTGTCAAAGGTCAGAGTGATGCTGCTCCTTATTATCCTGATATGGAGAGTGCTACAGTGTTTTCTGATGTTGCAGCAGAGCTTGACGCTAGCAGTTCTGTCATGGGAACAATTGATGTCACTTCTATCAGCGGAACAGGTGATAGCTGAGAACATTTTTTAACAAAGAAAAACGTAGAACACTTTCAGTGCCGGGAAAGCATACGTTGAGTGTTTACACAAATGGTCCTTTTACGATCTAGAAAAACTGAGATAACGACTAAAACTTTCGTGACAGTGATATACAGGAATGTAAGATCTCCTGTGAAAGAGTCGGGCGTCACCAAACAAACATATGCCTCAGCATTCAGACATCACTTGGTGGTAGAATTATATCATTCATTAACATTGATCATCATTTTTCTCTCACACTCCCTTCTGTTGTTCCCAGTGGAATGATACAAAAGGAAAATGCAATAATGCTTAAGTATAATATAATTGAGGCAAAGGGATCAGAAAATGATGTATAAATTGAGTACAATACATTTATACAGAGATATTGTTTTATCTGTGTCCTTTTGATGGAGGGGCCAAGGAAAATGATGACCATATAACAAGGTGGGAAGTGGCCAGGTGTAATCAAATGTGGAGCAGAAGTCCAGCGGTGGAGCCGTCTGTGGGGCGCCAATGTTGGTGTAGAAAGCCCCTTCGATAACTGCTTCCAAAACACACATTTCTTCGGCTGTGGTAAGGGGAATGGCAGTAACCCAAGTAGCCTATGTAGGTATGGTTGAAGTGGTTCCATCGCAGTTGCAGGGTGAGCAGCGTTCAGCGTACACTCACGTTGTCTCCTCAACGAGTACCTAGAGGGGAGTAGGAACTTTCTTGCGATGAGATACGTGTATCCATATTGGTCGTTCTACCACCTTAACTGCTGCTGCAGTGGTGCGGGTCCCTAACCCTGCTGGAAAGGTCCTAGGAATCTGGCAGAGTTCCAGCTTTTCCTCTGTAAGTCGCGATCACCACCCATTCACCTGGTCAGCGGCCGTGTAGAGGTCCTTCAAGTGGGACGGGTAGGGCTGCTTTGACCTGGGCACATAGACTTAAACACTTGGGTGAGAGACACATTTTGACAACATTGTTTGGTATAGGTCCAAGATTGTTAAATGGGCGTTAAATAGTTGAATAGCAGACTACAGGCTCAGTACAAAAATGAATGTATGCACACTCGTGTAACAACAGAATAATATTATCACAATGTCTAATATGTAGGAGATAATAGGCGGCCATTTTGACACGCCCATGCATGGCACCACTAGAATATCAAATGACACACTGGGACTGACGAGTGTGCAAAGATTTGTGAATTTCCAAGTATCTTTTGGAACATGAAATTGTACGTGTTGCCACGCCCACACCGTGTGCCAAAATATATATGTATTTTAATAAGTTTTAGCTGTGAAGGTGTCTTGTAGACACTCGTCAAGTTTGAAGTCGATCCGATAAATCGCCAAGGAGGAGTTTCGCGAAAGTACAAAGCATAAATATGACTAAAAAGTCAGGAAAATTCAAAATGGCCGACTTCCTGTTGGGTTTCCGTCATGGCGGAAATATATATTTTTTCCAAGTCTAGAGAGGTTACAAATGTGTACCGAATTTTGGGAGTTTACGTGGAAAAAGGTGAATAGGTCAGAAAATTATTATTTTATTTTCTAGGGTGGCGTGGCAACACGTAAAATTTCATGTTCCAAAGATACTAATTCACGAAACTTTGCGCACTTGTTAGTCCCAGTGTGGCAATTGATATTGTATGAGTTGCCTGCATGGGCGTGGCAAAATGGCCCGACACACCCTGTTGAAAATTTCAAAACATCAAACCTATTCACTTTTTACCATGAAATTAACAAAATTCGGGACACTTTTGTAACTTCTTGGATTAAATGTGTAATTTTAGTCACTTTCCGTTCATTTTCTCACTTTGTACTTTCGTAAACTCCTCCGAGGCCATTTATCTGGCTTCAAACTTGGCGAGTGTCTACAAGACACCTTCACGATTAAAAGATATTAAAAAAAATAATAATTGTCACACGATGTGGCCGTGGCAAAGCGTTGGATTTCGTGTTCCAAAAAAAGCTGTGTTTTTGTAATATTTTATCCACTTTTTATGCTTTGTACTTTCGTGAACTTCTCCTGGGGGATTTTTTGGATTGAGACTCATTGGGGATTAAAAGTTATTAAAACATTTTTTTTTCGTCACGATGCGGGTGTGGCAACGCGTTGAATTTTATGTTAAAAAAAACAGTTTACGTGACTTTTGGGGCCTTGAGAAACTACAAAATTATTGCAAAACTTTGCACACTCTTCAGTCCCAGTGTGGCATTTAATATTCTATGGGTCCTATACATGGGCGTGTCAAAATGATCAACTAGATGCAGTTATCGTGGATGAGGATGTCGGGGTCCTGGTGCTGGGGAAAGGAGGCCCATACCTATAGCAACATAGGTGTCGCCACATTCCTTCTGTCTCAATGCCATGTACGCTTGTATTTCTGGTTTTCCCAACGCAGTCATGATGCATTTTTCACTAGAGTACAAATGCATGGTATACAACAACATCCACATACAATTAACAGAGCAGCAATGATAGCAACGTTGATTATGCATGATAAAATGAGGCCTTTTCATTTGGAAAACATAGAGTCCAACCAACCAGTGATGTGATCATCCATTCCTGCATTTTCTTTTAGTTCTACGCTCCGTGAGTGGAGTAGCAATTCCTCCTACTGGTTCCTGTGTTTATAAGCACATTACTCCATGCCCCACAATCAATATGGGTACCTTAAACCTCGTCCAGCCACCAGTCACTTGTTAGTCTAGGGTTGGTGGACCACGCATATTTCTCATTCCACTGGTACTGCTCCTACCCGGTGGAATCACACTTTATTATGGAACAGAAATCAACATTGAATGCCAGGATTTGTCCTTCATAGGCATAAATGACAAGAACTGTTTCTTTCATTCGGCCCCACTCTTTGACCTTTGTCATATACTGGTCATACGATAATTGGGGTCCCACTTGGTAAGAATATGTATACTGTGTAGGGTCCAGGACTTCTCCTAGGGTAAACAAAAAAAATATTATTTTTTTTTTACATGGTTAATTACAGAATGCTTACGTCTTTCAGCTGGATCCTTGTTTCTGTGAGAGTTCTTGCGGGTGGGGTGACAGGGGCGCAGTGGGAGAGGTGGTGATAGGGAGCACCAGTTTTATTTTTGAGCTTTACTGCATGTGAGGTGGCCAACACTACCTCCCAAGGTCCAGTCCACCTTGGCTCAGGCCACTTCTGTTTGTGGACCTTGATGTGGACCCAGTCTCCGGGGCTGACCACCAGGGTGTGGGGCAGTCTGGGGCAGTGTTCTTGACCTGTGAATACAAAACTCGAGATACTGCGGTTAGTGCTTTGACATATTCAGGTAAACCTTCCTGGAAATCATCAAAAGCGGGTGATTTAGCTGGTAGGTTGTGAGGACCTGGCATGGGGCGGCCTGTTAATATCTCGTGTGGGCTAAGATGTGTTTGACTATGGGGAGAGGTCTCGCATGGACATTAATGCTAGGGGTAGGGCATCTACCCACGTTAGTTTAGTCGTTTTTGTGATGTTCTGTAGAGACATACTGAGTTGCTGTTTTGTCTCTATCAGCACCTTGGCCATTTTTTCTTTCAACGTCTGGTTTGCACTTTCAACTAGGCCTTTTGACTGGGGGTGATAGACTGAACCAGATCTATGGGAGATACCTAATGCCTGTTCTACCTGGCTGAGTTTTTTATCGCTAGTAAAATGAGATCCATTGTCCGAGCAGATAACTGTGGGGTAACCCCACCGAGGAATGCGTTTTTTCCATAACCATTTAATCACAGATACTGCATCCTCTCTTTTGCAAGGGACTGCTTCTACCCATTTGGAGAATCGATCTACCATCACGAGTAGGTATCTGTACCCTTGTACTCTGTTGTCCCTGCCCATGCCGGTGTAATCTATGCATATTTCTCTGAAGGGGTAGGGGGGCACTGAGAATGTTCCCAAAGGTCTTTGGTAGACTGTCTTCTTATTTAGCTCGTGACAGACGACGCATTCTGCAATATGGTTGGCCACCATTTCCTCCAGGTAGGGATGCCACCAGTCCTGTTTGAGCCTGTTGGTGGTTCTTTTGGGTCCTTCATGAGTCTGTCCATGTGCATCCTTGATGAGGTAGACCAGGAGTGCGGCTGGTGCTACTGGGCGCCCATCGTGGCTTCTCCATAGGCCGCTGGTGCATGTGGCTCCTTTCTTCTGCCACTGCGAGTGTTCGTTCCATTTCGCTTCTTTCTGCACTTCTTTCAGATGTTCCTCTGACAAATTGAGGGCGTTGTCTTCAGTAAATACAATCATCATTGCTGCGCTTTCTTTTAGGTTCCCTCCTGCTTCTTATGCTGCTGTGTCGGCTGCGTTTGAATTTCCTTTGGAGTGTCCTTTGCATTTGATGATCTGGATTTTTCGGGGGAGATGTATAGCTTCCAGGAGGGCGAGTATGAGGTCTTTGTGTTTTACCGGGGCTCCTGCTGACGTTTGGAGTCCTCTTTTCATCCATATGGCTACATCCACGTGAGCTGCAGCGTGTGCGTATGCTGAGTCGGTGAATATGTTTGCATTTTTGTTTTTTGAGATTTTTAATGCTTTCACCGAGGCGTCGAGTTCTGCTTTTTGTGCTGATGCTGGTTGTTCTATCATCCCACTTCTTAGGGTGACGTGGTGTCCATTAATTTGTTGAATGGCTGCGTATGATGCTCTATTTCCCTCTTCTTCTTTGAAACAACAACCATCTATAAACAGGACAATTTCTGCATCGGGGTCAGATGTTCCATCCAAGTCTGTGCGGCCCTTTGCTTCCAGTTTCATGAGCTGTACGCAGTCATGGGTGCCATCTGCATACTGTAGTCCGCCGGCCAAGTTGATTCCATCGGCTGTGTACAAGACATTGTCTCTTTCCAGGGTGACATGCAAGCGCATCTTGTGTTTTGGTGTGGTAAAGGTGAAATCCGTTTGATCGAGGTAGGATTTGACTCCATGAGTGGTATGCACGATGGTGGGGTGGTAGAAAGTAATGTGGTCGGTTCTCGTAGGGCGTGTGCGATGGCAGCCGTGTGTCGTCCACATCCGGAGAGTCCATGTTCCACTGTGTCGAGTTTGCAACTGTGGTGAGCCAGGATCGCGCGCTCACCGTGTCGAGGCTGCCAGAGCACAGCTTGACAATTCCGTGCTTTTCAGTAACGTCCAAATGGAACGAGGAAGAGATGTCTGGGGTGCATAGGTGTTCGGCCTTCCCCATGAGTTGTTTCAATCTTATGAACGCTTCCTCCGCACTTGTGGTCCAGTTGAGTGGTGCCTTGACGTTCCGATGGCCAGCTTCCGCAATGGGTTCGCGTGGGGGAACAGTGTGGTCCACATAATCAGCTATGTGGTGTCTGCTATAGCCAGTGAGTCCCAGGAATGCTAGCATTTGCTGCACGGTGGTGGGTTTAGGGTACTGGAGCATTGCCTGTTGTCTTTCCGGGTTGATGTATCTCTTATCTCCCGTGATCCTTTTTCCCAGGAATACCACTTCTGTGCGGCAGACCTGTGCTTTTTCCTTCCTGATTTTGTAGCCACATTTTGCGATGCGCCGTAGCAGGGATTTGGTGGCCGTGAGGCAATTTTCTACTGTGGTGATGTCCATGAGGATGTCGTCGACATACTGGATGAGTAGGAGTTCCTTGAGATCTGCCTTCAGGCAGGCGTTGAATATGGTTGGCGTGCATGTGAATCCTCGTAGCATTCTTGTGTAGGTCTAAGAGCATTTTTTAAATGTGAATGCAAACATATCTTGACTTTCTTTGGCCAAGGGGAGGCCAAAAAATGCGTTGGCCAGGTCGATGACGGTGAAAAATTGATGACTCGGGGAGCCTGCATGCAGGGCGACATGGGGGTTGGGCACTTTTTCAGTAATGGGTTGGACCACCTGGTTGATACGTCGCAGATCGTGGACCAGGCGCCATGAGTGTCCTCCAGCCTTGGGTACTGGTAGAATTTGTGTGTTCCACGGTGAATCCGCTGGTCGTAGAACTCCTGCTTGTAAGAGGCCTTCAATGGTGGAGGCTATTCGAGCAGCTGCCTCGGGCTTGACCTTGTACTGACCTTGCCAAATGGGCACAGCGTGGGCTTTCACTTTGATGTGTATATTGTGGTGTGGTGTGCAGCCAACGTGATAGGGGCCGGTGGTCCAGAGGGTTGGCGGTAGTTGGGCGAACATTTCTGCTGCCAGGGGGTGTTCTTCGATGCTTCCTTGATAAGTTCTTTCCAGGACATTTCTTTCATATATGCCTTGTTCGTAGCTGTTGTGTCCTATTCTCCAAACCGATTTGTCTGGCGTGTGTTGCAACAGGGGGTTCGTTGTGGGGACCCAGGTGGGTTGGCGAGGGCTCTTTTGACCATGGGGCCCAATTGTTTGGCTGCATGGTTGGCTTCTACGGCTAGGGTCACATGTGGAACTGCGGTGTCGTGAAGTAGATACCAGGATTGTTGGTCTGGTGTCAGGCGGACCGCTGCTGCAACTCCTTCGTGGCCCAGATAGAAGTCTGTTGTCTGGAGTCGTTCTTGTCGTCCCTCCTTTTTCGCTTCCCAGCCTTCGTCATAGATGTCATCACGGTGGCGTGTGAAACAGAGAGTGCAGTGTACAGGTCCAGCATCGACTTTTTCCAGAGTTGGTAGGTTTACAAAATGCCACCAGCCGGTGAGTGTGGGGTCGGGGGTGGTATCAGGAGTTCCACCTAAGACAAGTATACGTTCGAGGGGTATTAGCTCTTCTTTTGGCTCAGAGAAACTAACTTCCAGACCGTGGAGGTTACATATCACAGATGCCCCTGTTCTTCGGAGAAGGTCCCTTCCCATTAGGTTGGTGGGGCAGCTTGGTGAGTAGAGGTATTGGTGTCTGACTTTGTGAGGACCTATCTTGGTAGGGAGGGGTGCGGTGAAGGACTTGTGTCGTCCCAGAGAATCCAACAGTCCGTAATTTCCGAGTGGATAGTTGTATGTAGTACGTAGTATGTTGCCGGCCAGGTTCTTCAAGCAAGACACGTGACAGTGACAGTGACAGTAATTCCTTGGAGTGACAGTGATTCCTTGGATTGTACATGGCACTACTGGTTCGGCATTTATTTTTGTCTGTACCACCACTTCCATGTCCCCTGGGCGCCTCTATGCTCCATGCCATGGCGGGGTGTCCATGCGGGGTCCTCCCTTTCCTCTCGAGGAAGCTCCTCTTCCTCTCTGAGGGGGGCGGTAGGATCCTCTATATAATTGCTGGGGTTGTTGGTTCTGGGGGCATTCCCTTGCCCAGTGGTCACTTTGGCCACAGATGAAACATCCTGTAGTTTTCTCGGGTCCTCCCCATCCTCTAGAGGATTGGAATTGTCCTCTCCCTCTCAGTTGCTGCCATTGGGGGGGGCCTTGGGGGTATGAGGGTGCGGGGGCCCCTGGATACTGCCGCTGGGGATATTCATAGGGAGTCCAGGCCTGCTGCCATTGGGGTAGGTGCTGGGCTGGTGGGTAGGCGGGGGTTACAGTTAGGGGCTGTGGTCCTGTCCATTGTAGTGGCGCGGTTTGGGGCGGGGCCTGTGCTTCAGGGGTGGTGACTACTGCTTGCACAGTTGCTTTCTTCTTTTTGTCCGTATTGACTTCATCTTCCAGTTTTTTTACCTGCATTTTTAGTAGTCTGGTTTGTATGGAATCTTTCTCCAGGAATTCGTCTTCTTGCTTTTTGATGTGTCTTTCCAGGTGATGGATGAGATGGCTCTCCCACTGTCTCTCGGTCATGTCTGACAGTCAAACTGTGTCTGCGAGCTACAGCCTGACATCTCCTGGGAGGCCATTTTGGCATTTGGCATCTGCATGTACATGGGGAGACCCACTAGGCAGGGGTCATGACGTTCTACAGTGCTATCACTCCAGAGCTCCTTTGCTCATGTGAGATAGGCGTGTGGTTCTTCCCCATTTTTAAATCTCAGGCCTGCCAGGGCCACTGTGTTGCGTCTGGTCGGCCAGGTTTCTCTCATGGCTGTCCATATGTCATTCCGCATGTGGTCGAATGGGTGCTCGTGTGCCATGGTGAGGGTTCTAACTTCTCTTTCCAGGGAGGTCAGGGTGATGTTTCCTGCTGTGGCGCGGAGAATGGCTCGCACATCTCTTAGGGCTAGTGTGTCAGCCGCTGTGTGGTTTTCGAAGATTCGGATCCATGCTGCAGCTCCTTTGTCCAACGCTGATAGGTTGCCTTTGAGGGCCTGCATGTCGCGGTGGTACCAGGGAACAAATGTTTCTCTTTTGGCGGACTGCTTTTGTTCCTCCTCTCGTTGTCTAATTTTCGAGCGGGTAACTATCCCTATTGCTGACGATCTTCTGGCCTGGCTTTTGGATGATGCTATAAGGGTTCCTTTTCTTCTGTTGTCGTTTGTGTACTCTCCCCGGGAGCTGCCACTGTTTTTGAATGACCACTTTTTTGTCTTAGTCTCGTGGTCTGACATGGGTTCTTCTTCCCAGGAGCGGAGGGGGGTGGGGTGTCTTTGTTTTGTTTTCTTAAAGGTGTATTTGGGGACTACAGGGGTAGGTGAAGGTGTGGGCTGGCTTCGGGTCTTTTGTTTTTCTTTGGGTTGTTGTTTGGCTGTAGCGTCTGCAGGAGGTGCTATGAGATGAACATGGGTTGTGTTGGCATCCTCTGGTAGTGGGCCACATTGTCCAGTCAGTGTGACAGTTGCGTGGCTAACCCTTGTGGTACATTTCTTTTTCCTTTCTTGATGTCTTTTTGTGGTTTTTAGGACTGGCAAGTGCATTCGTCGTCCTCTGTATTAGAGGAGAGAAACTCTTTGTGTCTGTTTGATCGTTAGGGGGCGATGTCTGATCATTGTCCTTGTTCTCACTGTCAGATGGCTTTGGGGAGGGCTGTACTCGGAAATGGATTTGGATCGGGCCTTCCATTACTAATACGGGTGCTTGTATTTCTGGCGGGGGTGGGGTGGCTATTTTCTGGTTGCTCAGCACAGGGGGCGCTGTTGCTTCAGGTGTGTGCTCGGTCTTAGGGTTGTACGGAGAGGGGGGGTGCCGATGTGTTTCTTCATCGGCCAGCAGGGAGGGGTAGAGGGATGGGGTGGTGTGTGGTTGGAGTGGGGTGTGACCTTGGGGGATGGGTTCGGGGAGGGGTGGTAACTTGTCTTCTTGTGGGGGGTAGGGTTCCTTCTGGGCTTCTACCACTGCCTTGGTTGCGGCATTTCTGATTTTATTGCGACGTTCGACAATCATTTCCGCTCGAATCCATGCCGTCATTATGTGCTGAACCAGCGCCCATTGTGCACGCTGCTTGTTTAACTTGCGCTTTCAAGCCCCCATTAATCCAGGGTTGTTTTTTGCATCCACTCCTGCTTCAGCCAGCAGTCTTTTTTCTTCCTCTATCACCTTGGTGCGGTTTTCTGCTGTCGGGGTAGTGTCTTTCGACCACCACCCTGCTTTGATCCATTTTTGTTCATATTTATGGAATTTCCAAGTTTCTCAAGCATGGAACTTTGGCTCTGTTCTGTTCTTGAGCTCAGCTACAGCTTCAATACGAATCTCACTGGTGCCGGGTCTGGGGGATGGGGTCTTTTCCATTATGTTTTTGAATGGCAGGAGAACAAAAGACATGGGAAGAAGTGGGAGGGGGAAACCTCAAATGTTCGGATCTCAATGTGTTTCTGGTGCAGCTACGCCACTAGTGGTCTTTTAGGTTATTACAGGTCAACTTTTTTTTTTTATTTGTATTTTTGTTTTATATATTGCCCTTTTATCTAGGGCAATTTGAGGAGGTTGTTCATACACATACACACACAAAACCTCTATCACACATGCACAGACTCTATCAAACACACACTCTCTTAAACACAAAGACTGTCTCAAACACACACACGCCCGCGGTCTCTCTCACATTCACACACACGCATGGTACCTCTCTTTCCACACACACAAGGTACCTCGTTGCGCACACTCTCACTCACACAGCCGGCAATACAATTTTACGCTAAGTCACGTGAATTGGGCCTTTAACCCTTTAATATTTGGTTTCTCTAAGAACCGGGCCTTTAACCCCTAAATGCTTGGCTTCCTTTTTACTTTAAAAATGATTCCGGGCCTTTCACCCTTAAATGAAATTACCGACTATCGACTACCCTTCTGAAGGCTGAGTTTAACATTTTTCATCGCCAGACATCACTTAGTTTAGGCATTTCGGAGGTCTTTTCAACAACCGGGCCTAAACGGGATTCGGAATTACTTCACGAGTTAAACATTGTTCATCACCAAAACGTCGCTCAGTTTAGGCATACTGGATGTATTCTCTACACACGGGCCCAAACGTTACGTGGAATTACTACGCAATTTAAACACACAGCCGCTTCGAAGGGGGGTTTCCTAACCCGTTCCCTTAACTTACCTTACTACCGTTCTCATCAAACAATCCAATTTCTCCTCTCCACAATATTTAACAATTATTATTCATGCATCATTCAACAATACATCCCCAAAACCACAAAGTTGTTCGTCCAGCCTTAAACAGTACAACACTTCCACCTAAAATATTCCTATCTAATCTATGCAGACTTCATGAAATGGCTCTGCTCACCTTTTAGCGGGTACCCATGGAAGTATCGCAACCGTTCAGGCTTTCGGAACTCCTCTGCAGTCTTGTAATGGGATCACGTCGGGGTCACCAATTTGTCGTGTTCAAAATTTCCAAATCCGGAATGATGGGATGAAACTGGAACTTTGAGCTACGGAGAGTTTATAGGACGGTTTGAGAATCTACCAAAAAATAAAAAACGTTTTACGTCGACGTGGTTAGTCCTAAGCTGCGTGTCTCATCTAGCATACATTTCACCCAGGAGTCTGCAGAAACTTTGTTTCCTCGTCACTTTGTTACAAATGACAGACCCCCCTTTGCGAGGCGGTCCCGCCTTTGTTATTTCCCATCTCCCGAGTATCTAGTTTCAGACTCCCCGCTGTGTGTGCGCCAGATTAACCGTTTCAGTGCCGGTTTCTAACTGGTTGCGTAGTTACACCCAGTGTCTTTAGACATGTTTTAATTTTGGCTCTGACTGATCAATAAAACTGTATTTCATAATTACCCACTATATGAATGATAGTAATGTACATGAATAAATTTATGTAATGTATACTGTAGTATACACACATATAGTTTTGCTATCGAGGATTAGTTCAATCTGTAATGTTATAGTTATAGTAGTATAGTTATATGTAGTACGTAATAGTTATAGTATATGTATATATATATATTTTTTTTTTTACTCACAAAACCCAACAGGAAGTCGGCCATTTTTAATTTTCCTGACTTTTTAGTCATATTTATGTTTTGTACTTTAGCGAAACTCCTCCTTGGCGATTTATCGGATCGGCTTCAAACTTGACGAGTGTCTACAAGACACCTTCACAGCTTAACATTATCAAAATATATATATTTTTTGGCACACGGTGTGGGCGTGGCAACACGTTAAATTTCATGTTCCAAAAGATACTTGGAAATTCAAGAAACTTTGTGCACTCGTCAGTCCCAGTGTGGCAATTGATATTCTATGGGTTCCGTGCTTGGGCATGGCAAAATGACCGGACACGCCCTGTTGAAAATTTCAAAACATCAAACCTATTCACTTTTTAACATGAAATTGGGTATATTAATGTAACATCACTAGACTCAAAAAAAATTATATTGCCGCCATGACCGACACCCAACCAACAGGAAGGTGGCCATATTGGATTTAATGTGCGCAAACTCCTAGGGGATTCATCAGATCGACTTCAAAGTTCGCGAGTGTCTACAAGACACTTTGGGGATTAAATTTATTAAAACATTGGGTTTTCGTCACACAATGTGGGCATGGCACTGTGTTGAATTGAAGTGTTAACCTGACTTTTGGGGCCTTAAGAAACTCGAAAAATCACAAAACTTTACACACTCAAGATCAAACCTATTCACTTTTTTAGTATCTCCTCCGAGATCTGCATAGAATTCCGGCAGGTTTTCCTCTTGTCTTTCTCCTCCGTCGGCGTATTGGTAAACACAGTGGCGGCAGGACAAAGAGATCTTAGTACGTACTCCGGTAAGTTGCGAAAAAGTCCGTATGAGGTGTCGAACAGACGTCCAGGAGTGCTTGTCGTTCATATTGTAATAGCGACAGTGCACTGCATGCAAAAATAAGAACAATACAAATAGTAATAAACACAAAACTAAGAGTTGAATGCAGAGCCGGTGTGTCCATACTACGGCGCACCCGGAAGTTAGTCCGGGTTAACTCATAAGTTAGCTAGCTTCCTCTGCTGAACCAATATTTTACTAAAATGACTTTTACAACTCTCTTTGCTCCAACTTCCATCCTTAACAAAGAATCCCAAATGCATCATTTGCTAACTTTCCCACTTTCATTGTCTTTCACATCAACTTCCATAATCATTTCAGCCTGTCAACTAACTTTACAGCTCTCTCGCCTTGTTATATTTTTTTCAAATAAATTTAAAGCCTTACAGTATCCTTTCCAGAAATCCTACCAGATATTTAGATTATAACGCTACTTTTAAACCAAGGACTCCTGTGGGAAACTAGTTTGACATGTTGTGTACAACACACATACTATGCTTACTGTATCTCACATTTATACATTTGCTTGTTTTTAATCGCGATTTTCATCAGCCATGTAGCTAAACATACCCCGAGACACTGATAAAATGTCTCCGAACTCATCTCATCCATACGTGCTCCAGAGTGATCCATCGGCCAGGCGGTCACACGCCTCAAACACCATTTCAATCACCCAAGGATTCATTCATTCAACGCTTTTGCTAGGATGGGTCAAGAATAATCTATAATAATCATGTATTTAATAATGTCGATTTTATTATTGGATAACATAAAGCAAATAAACAGACAAAAACCACGATTCTCTTGATCAATGCAAAATTGGCTACTTCATAAGTAAGGCATACATTTTTAATGTACAACACATCTCTGAGTACTTAAAAAAGCCCTCTATATAATACATTTCTCTTTATTCTTCTTCATAATATTGTTCTTATACTGTAGCTAACCAATAATAAATGAAATACTTTTTACCATTAATGCAACTTCTGGTGCTCCTTCGTTTTGCTGATGGCCTTCTAGTCTGGATCATACGTTGTGAGGTTAAGCTTAATGCAGGCGTTGAGGCTTCCATCAGTTAAACTTAAGCGTAGGATGGTCTTAATGTTTCTCAGATGCGAGAAAGACTGCTCACATGCATTTGTAAAGCCAAACATGGTCAATACGGCATTACTCACACGCTGCATTGTGTGCTGTGTGACGGGACGCTCGTTCCAAGTTTTAAGAATCAGCTGGTCTTCAGTTTCAAGTTCAAGTTCAAGTTCAAGAGATTATTTGTCACATACATATTGAAGTTTTTTCGACTTCTGTCCACTTTTGTTCAGCTGATTGGTCCGACTCGAGGCAGGGAGTTTTCTTAATGTTTGTCTGTCTTACAGAGGGGATCGGCGCATGGGCTCGTAAGCAGTCCAGCAGTGGAACGCCATTCCTCCTGCTCCCAAGAGGATCATTATTATCCACAATTATTATAATGATCCTCAGTGATACATATAATTGTGGCCTGCGTGCCGCAAGTTGAAATGAACAGTAAAACTTTCGCCATGTCGGCGCACCACAGCCATCTCCTTCCCTAAGCCCTTACCTGTGGGCAGAGACTTCCACAAGTTGCGCCTGAGCAGAGACCCGGTAGGGGCAGGGCGCCGAGTAAATGGCGCCCCGGAGTCTTTATGTTGTCCGCAGCCGGTGCTTGACTACTTTGTCCGCCACATTTATATTTTGAATTTTATTTTCAAGTTGTAATTTCTCTTACCTGTTTTACTTTAAAATGACACAGAATAATAATTTATTACTTGTTAATTGTGATGAAAAATTTTAGCTCAAAATTGTATGCGAGCCATATACCGTCATCAAAAGAGCCGTAATTGGCTCGCGAGCCATAGGTTCCCGACCCCTGCTCTAGATTGATTCAATCTTTAAGCTTACTCAGATCTTCCCTGATCGGAACAATATCTCAGTGAGTCGTCACCTTCACTTTTCGGGAATCTTGTGTTGCCTTTGCTGGACCTGTCCAGACGACTCCTTGTTGGATATCTTACGGCCGGTCTCTGACTGCCGCTGGGCACACAACCTGGACATGAAGAGAGTCTCATCATCGTCGCCAGATTGTTGGATAAATTATCCTAGGTGGTCGGTGAGGTTAATCTGCCCGCTACAGGAAAACAAAACTGAGAGTATTAAAGATATTTATTCTGCAAAATAAAGAGAAAGATACCGTCATGCTTCAAAGCAGTGTTCTGATCAGTCTACCCCTATTACTGACGAAGAGGGCTTTATACCAAAGAGAGGTTGTGTGTCAGGTGTCATTTACAACTCTGATCCTCAGTCATATCCCTGGGTGTTCCCCCAAACAGTGATTTAACAGTCAAACTTCGGTCACAGACACAATCCTACTGTACCATAAAACAAACACACAACGCTCTTTTAAGTCCCTCTTGTCCTTATCCTTATCTCCACACAAGGTTAAGTGAAGGATGGAATGTGGTCTGGTTTTTCCAATACTACAACTGAAATGTTTTAGACAGTTTTTACACACAGACACACACAGACAATTTTTTTGTCTCTTTATATTAACTCTGAGTGACTCATAAAAACCCATAGACAATGAGTTTTATAACTAAGTAACATACAAAAGGCTATTGTCCTGTATAAAACATGTAAAACCTCATTCAAATAGTTGATCATGTGCATTTTTCTCTCACAGCCTACATACGTGCAACTGCGGCTCTAGCGCATGCCACTGTGATTGCACTGACGTTTCACCTTCTGGACTTGATAGACCTGCTGGCTAATTTAAGGGTCTTATTGGCCCGACTTAATGGCCTTGTTGGCCGACTTGAAGGACCTGCTGGATGCGTTGCCAAGCCCGCTTTGCGCACTCAAAGTTGTACTGCCACTGCGGTCCAGGCCTTTTGCCCGTTCCTCCAAGCCTGGCTGTCTGTTTGGGCCCACGAGTTCTGTGGAGCCTCAGCCTTTCGAGGGGTCTGAGGGTTCCGTGGGCCCTGGGTGTTCTGACATCATTGCTCTCAGCAATGCCTTGAGGTGAGGCCAATCTTTTTACTCTTAAGCCCTCACCACATGTAGCTGTACTTGGCTATACAGCGAGCTAAACACTCTTGCAATAAGTACCCAGAGACAGGAGCGCACTTTTGGTATCGTTAATGAAAGCGGTGTAAAACTGTGGAACAGTAGAGAAATATGCAGATAAACGATCAATCTCTATGCAGATGTAGATAACGTGTTAATACGTTGTCATAGCTCCCACATTGTATACATACAACAATAACATGAATTATCTCACAAATTGTGCTTTCTCAAGGGCAGTGAAGAGGCTGATGGAAGAGATGTTAATCCGGGTCTGGGACATGATCAGATTGGCTGAGTGTGCCTTGATCTGTTTATGCCTGTTCTGATTTTACTATTATATTATTATACTATCATCCAAATGCTATGATGTTGCAATACTGACTGCGCGGGGGGCGCACCGGGAGGCAGAACAACCGTGTTTTGGTTGCATCTAAATTTTTTAGTATGGCTTTTAAGTTGGTTTTTAACTGTATTTCTGTGTTTGTATTGGAACTGATTTTTTTAATCTGGCTTTTAAATCAGTTTTGAAACTGTATTTCTGTATCAGGATTGGGTCTGAATTTTTGGGACACATCATCAGTAGTGGACCCCAGGACCATGAGGTGTTTGACCATTATCACTAGACACCCTCGCCTGAGGAAGGCCCTCCCGTGGTTGATCAAGCCTCGGAGTGTGTCCCATAGCCAATTGGAGTTCAATTTGGGTTATGCTCGATTGTGGGTAGGCAAAGAGTTTTGCTAAGCATTAATTTAGAATGATTTATGTTAAGAGTTTTGCTAAACATTAATTTTGAATGACCAATTTACTAATGCTTCATGCAATTATGCCATGTCAAGGTTGGTATGGTAAATTATAAAAAAAAAATAAAAGGTTACGTTTAATAGGTAAGTATTTAGAGGTGTCTTGTGTTCCTACTTTGTGTCAGGGTCTTCTGTAGGTTCAGAATGAAGTTAGCTCCTCGGCACATCTGAATTTATGGGGCATAGCTCCACCCATTTTTTGGAATAAACTCCTTTTATTTTCTTTGTTTTCTTCCAATAAAAATCCTAATTGGTTTTAACCAATTGGGGATGGGGGGATGGGTTTTAACCAACTTCATCTTTCATTTTCATAAACGTCCTTTACTTACTCAACTTACTACGCCGGATCGAGCTGTACACTCTACCTTCATCCACTCCCTCATTTTCATGAGGGAAAGGAGGATAGAAGAGAGAAGATAGAAGATAACGTATTGTCAGACGATTTAAAATGCTGAAAAGGCGGTTAGGTTAAAAGCTTGTATGTGCGCCCCACACTGTGTTGGTGTGGGGCGTGGTTGTGTGTTTGGGCGCCGCGCCCCTGCATCGATCTGGTCGCGATTCGCCTATCTCTCCCAGTGCCAAAACTTATATTCACAAATACACCACACAATAGGCCTAGGGCTTGCGGGATGGGTGGGGTGCAAGCTATATAGGTGGGGATGCAGCGGGCAGCTGCCATCTTGCCTGTCACGCTCCTGCCCCAGCGTGCTTCTCGTCCGTTACGAAATGTTAATCCGACTCATATTGGCTTAGAATGCATACACTCGCACACGAATCCTACTCCAAGCAACACTCCACCAGACCAGGGTCTGCGGGGCAGGAGGGGTGTGAGTGATTCAGGGTCGACTTGCCTGAAGGACTTGCATCCCCAACCCCGCAATTTTGACTGCAATAGGCAACAGTACACATTTAGCACTGGGGTTTTCCGGGATGGACAGACAGGCGGTCCTATCACACACACACACACACATGCACACACCACCACACCTTCTTTGAATGCACCCCAGCAGCCTTCTGGTTGCATTACTCTCCTTTTCTCCCTCATTTACTGCCATAACTATGACAGGAAGAGGCCAGGTGACCATTTGTCATTCCAGTTTTCCTGGACCTAATCAACTGTTTTTCATTACATGTTGTCGTCCAATGTTAATTTTTTTGTGTAAATGTTTTCAGGTTCTATGTTTAATTGTCTCACCGGCCATGATTCTCTCCCTCTTGGGGTAGTGATCAGTTGTTTATAGACCCAAACATGATAAATAGTTTTTCCAAAGAGGGGGGTTGGTGGTGGTTCTCTTTGACCAAAAACTGTGCTCTTGTCATCCTACAGGTCATCCACTGGACAGAATTATTGCAGCAGTTCTTGATGATTTAAGAATTAATAAAGTGTTGCATTGCAGGTGGAGAACTTGAGCTACACTTGCGGACTAACTCTGTCCTAGATGCAATGGCATGCAAATACTCTTTGTTGTATGCCCAGCATGCTGACAGGATGGGTTGAAAATAAATAAATAAAAAATAAAATCTCCACGAATTACTCTGTGTGGCAGGATCAGACAAAAGGTCAAACATGTATTTGTCGAGTAAAAAAACGCATTTTCAGCCCATTTAAACGTCGAAAAGGCGGATCGGTTAAACGCTACAGTCATTACTCTGTGTGACAGTGTCAGGCAGTTTAAATACTATGATGAACTAGTATGTGCTGCTAAAGTGTTGTTTGTCAAACAGTTGTAGGTCCTTCTAACATTAATTTTTGAGTAATGATTATTTTTATCAACGTCTGCACATGTGGGAAAAAACGCATTTTCAGCCGATTTAAACGCCGAAAAGGCGGATGGGTTAAACGCTACAGTCATTACTCTGTGCGACAGTGTCAGACAGTTTAAATACTATGATGAACTAGTATGTGCTGCTAAAGTGTTGTCTGTCAACGAGTTTTAGGCTCATATAAAATGTATTTTTCGAGTTATGAGTATTTTCAGAATTTTGGACGGTTTGCTGCCTTGCTGAATTAGAGAAACACCGAACCAATGTCTCTTTATAGGTGAATGATTCAGAATGCTGCAGTACACCATATAATTTTAATTAATATGAGGAACAATTATGTGCTTAAGTCTTTCTCAAAGACGGTTTAAATACAATGATAAACTAGTATGTGCTGCTAAAGTGTTGTTTGTCAACCAGTTTTAGGCCCATATAAAATGTATTTCTCGAGTTATGATCATTTTCATCAAAGTCTACACATGTGGGAAAAAACGCATTTTCACCCGATTTAAACGTCGATTTGGCGGAACGGTTAAACGCTTCAGCCATTACTATGTGACAGTGTCAGACAGTTTAAATACAATGATAAACTAGTATGTGCTGCTAAAGTGTTGTTTTTCAAACAGTTTTAGGCCCATTTAAAATGTATTTTTCGAGTTATGATCATGTTCAGAACTTTGGACGATTTGCTGTCTAGCTGAATTAGAGAAACACCGAACAATTGTCTCTTTGTAGGTGCATGATTTTGAATGCTGCAGTACACCATATAACTTTAATTAATATGAGGAACAATTATGTGCTTCTTAAGTCTTTCCTAAAGACAGTTTAAATACAATGATAAACTAGTATGTGCTGCTAAAGTCTTGTTTGTCAACCAGTTTTAGGCCCAAATAAAATGTATTTTTCGAGTTCTGATAATTTTCATCAAAGTCTACACGTGAGAAAAAACGCATTTTCAGCCGATTTAAACGTCGAAAAGGCGAATCGGTTGAACGCTTCAGTCATTACTCTATGTGACAGTGTCAGAAAGTGTAAATACAATGATAAACTAGTATGTGCTGCTAATGTGTTGTTTGCCAACCAGTTTTAGGCCCATATAAAATGTATTTTTCGAGTTATGATCATTTTCCGAACTTTGGACCGTTTGCTGTCTAGCTGAATTAGAGAAACACCGAACCATTGTCTCTTTGTAGGCGCATGATTTAGAATGCTGCAGTACACCATATAACTTTAATGAATATGAGGAACTATTATGTGCTTCTTAAGTCTTTCTCAAAGACAGTTTAAATACAATGATAAACTAGTATGTGCTGCTAAAGTCTTGTTTGTCAACCAGTTTTAGGCCCATATAAAATGTATTTTTCGAGTTCTGATAATTTTCATCAAAGTCTACACGTGGGAAAAAACGCATTTTCAGTCGATTTACACGTCGACAAGGCGAATCGGTTAAACGCTTAAGTCATTACTCCATGTGACAGTGTCAGACAGTTTAAATACAATGATAAACTAGTATGTGCTGCTAAAGTCTTGTTTGTCAACCAGTTTTAGGCCCAAATAAAATGTATTTTTCGAGTTCTGATAATTTTCATTAAAGTCTACACGTGAGAAAAAACGCATTTTCAGCCGATTTAAACGTCGAAAAGGCGAATCGTTTGAACGCTTCAGTCATTACTCTATGTGACAGTGTCAGTCAGTTTAAATACAATGATGAACTAGTATGTGCTGCTAAAGTCTTGTTTGTCAACCAGTTTTAGGCCCATATAAAATTTATTTTTCGAGTTCAGATAATTTTCATCAAAGTCTACACGTGGGAAAAAACGCATTTTCAGTCGATTTAAACGTCGATTTGGCGGAACGGTTAAACACTTCAATCATTACTCTATGTGACAGTGTCAGACAGTTTAAATACAATGATAAACTAGTATGTGCTGCTAAAGTCTTGTTTGTCAACCAGTTTTAGGCCCAAATAAAATGTATTTTTCGAGTTCTGATAATTTTCCGAATTTTGGACCGTTTGCTGTCTAGCTGAATTAGAGAAACACCGAACCATTGTCTCTTTGTTGGTGAATGATTCAGAATGCTGCAGTACACCATATAACTTTAATTAATATGAGGAACAATTATTTTGCTTCTTAAGTCTTTCTCAAAGACAGTTTAAATACAATGATAAACTAGTATGTGCTGCTAAAGTGTTGTTTGTCAACCAGTTTTAGGCCCATATAAAATGTATTTTTCGAGTTATGATAATTTTCATCAAAGTCTACACATGTGGGAAAAAACGCATTTTCAGCCGATTTAAACGTCGAAAAGGCGGATCGGTTAAACGCTTCAGCCATTACTCTGTGACAGTGTCAGACAGTTTAAATACAATGATAAACTAGTATGTGCTACTAAAGTCTTGTTTGTCAACCAGTTTTAGGCCCATATAAAATGTATTTTTCGAGTTCTGATAATTTTCATCAAAGTCTACACGTGGGAAAAAACGCATTTTCAGCCGATTTTAACGTCGATTGGCGGAACGGTTAAACGCTTCAGTCATTACTCTATGTGACAGTGTCAGACAGTTTAAATACAATGATAAACTAGTATGTGCTGCTAAAGTGTTGTTTGCCAACCAGTTTTAGGCCCATATAAAATGTATTTTTCGAGTTATGATCATTTTCCGAACTTTGGACCGTTTGCTGTCTAGCTGAATTAGAGAAACACCGAACCATTGTCTCTTTGTAGGCGCATGATTTAGAATGCTGCAGTACAGCATAGAAATTTAATTAATATGATGAACTATTATGTGCTTCTTAAGTTTTTCTCATAGAGTTCTAGGCCCATCTAACATGTATTTGTGGAGTTATGATCATTTTCAGAACTTTGGACGATTTGCTGTCGAGCTGAATTAGAGAAACACCGAACCATTGTCTCTTTGTAGGTGAATGATTCAGAATGCTGCAGTACACCATATAACTTTAATTAATATGAGGAACAATTATTTTGCTTCTTAAGTCTTTCTCAAAGACAGTTTAAATACAATGATGAACTAGTATGTGCTGCTTATGTCTTGTTTGTCAACCAGTTTTAGGCCCATATAAAATGTATTTTTCGAGTTCTGATAATTTTCATCAAAGTCTACACATGTGGGAAAAAATGCATTTTCAGCTGATTTTAACGTCGATTTGGTGGAACGGTTAAACGCTTCAGTCATTACTCTATGTGACAGTGTCAGACAGTTTAAATACAATGATAAACTAGTATGTGCTGCTAAAGTGTTGTTTGCCAACCAGTTTTAGGCCCATATAAAATGTATTTTTCGAGTTATGATCATTTTCCGAACTTTGGACCGTTTGCTGTCTAGCTGAATTAGAGAAACACCGAACCATTGTCTCTTTGTAGGCGCATGATTTAGAATGCTGCAGTACACCATATAACTTTAATGAATATGAGGAACTATTATGTGCTTCTTAAGTCTTTCTCAAAGACAGTTTAAATACAATGATAAACTAGTATGTGCTGCTATAGTGTTGTTTGTCAACCAGTTTTAGGCCCATATAAAATGTATTTTTCGAGTTCTGATAATTTTCATCAAAGTCTACACGTGGGAAAAAACGCATTTTCAGCCGATTTTAACGTCGATTTGGCGGAACGGTTAAACGCTTCAGTCATTACTCTATGTGACAGTGTCAGACAGTTTAAATACAATGATAAACTAGTATGTGCTGCTAAAGTGTTGTATGTCAAACAGTTTTAGGTCCATATAAAATGTATTTTTCGAGTTATGATCATTTTCAGAACTTTGGACGATTTGCTGTCTAGCTGAATTAGAGAAACACCGAACAATTGTCTCTTTGTAGGTGCATGATTTTGAATGCTGCAGTACACCATATAACTTTAATTAATATGAGGAACAATTATGTGCTTCTTAAGTCTTTCTCAAAGACAGTTTAAATACAATGATAAACTAGTATGTGCAGCTAAAGTCTTGTTTGTCAACCAGTTTTAGGCCCATATAAAATGTATTTTTCGAGTTATGATAATTTTCATCAATGTCTACACGTGGGAAAAAACGCATTTTCAGTCGATTTAAACGTCGATTTGGCGGAACGGTTAAACGCTTCAGTCATTACTCTATGTGACAGTGTCAGACAGTTTAAATACAATGATAAACTAGTATGTGCTGCTAAAGTGTTGTTTGTCAGCCAGTTTTAGGCCCTTATAAAATGTATTTTTCGAGTTATGATCATTTTCAGAACTTTGGACGATTTGCTGTCGAGCTGAATTAGAGAAACACCGAACCATTGTCTCTTTGTAGGTGAATGATTCAGAATGCTGCAGTACAGCATAGAAATTTAATTAATATGATGAACTATTATGTGCTTCTTAAGTGTTTCTCACAGAGTTCTAGGCCCATCTAACATGTATTTGTGGAGTTATGATCATATTCAGAACTTTGGACGATTTGCTGTCTAGCTGAATTAGAGAAACACCGAACAATTGTTTCTTTGTAGGTGCATGATTCAGTATACTGCAGTACAGCATAGAAATTTAATTAATATGATGAACTATTATGTGCTTCTTAAGTGTTTCTCACAGAGTTCTAGGCCCATCTAACATGTATTTGTGGAGTTATGATCATATTCAGATCTTTGGACGATTTGCTGTCGAGCTGAATTATAGAAACACCGAACCATTGTCTCTTTGTAGGTGAATGATTCAGAATGCTGCAGTACACCATATAACTTTAATTAATATGAGGAACAATTATTTTGCTTCTTAAGTCTTTCTCAAAGACAGTTTAAATACAATGATAAACTAGTATGTGCAGCTAAAGTCTTGTTTGTCAACCAGTTTTAGGCCCATATAAAATGTATTTTTCGAGTTATGATCATTTTCCGAACTTTGGACCGTTTGCTGTCTAGCTGAATTAGAGAAACACCGAACCATTATCTCTTTGTAGGCGCATGATTTAGAATGCTGCAGTACACCATATAACTTTAATGAATATGAGGAACTATTATGTGCTTCTTAAGTCTTTCTCAAAGACAGTTTAAATACAATGATAAACTAGTATGTGCTGCTAAAGTCTTGTTTGTCAACCAGTTTTAGGCCCATATAAAATGTATTTTTCGAGTTCTGATAATTTTCATCAAAGTCTACACATGTGGGAAAAAACGCATTTTCAGTCGATTTAAACGTCGAAAAGGCGAATCGGTTAAACGCTTCAGTCATTACTCCATGTGACAGTGTCAGACAGTTTAAATACAATGATGAACTAGTATGTGCTGCTAAAGTGTTGTTTGTCAACCAGTTTTAGGCCCATATAAAATGTATTTTTCGAGTTCTGATAATTTTCATCAAAGTCTACACGTGGGAAAAAACACATTTTCAGCCGATTTTAACGTCGATTTGGCGGAACGGTTAAACGCTTCAGTCATTACTCTATGTGACAGTGTCAGACAGTTTAAATACAATGATAAACTAGTATGTGCTGCTAAAGTGTTGTTTGTCAAACAGTTTTAGGTCCATATAAAATGTATTTTTCGAGTTATGATCATTTTCAGAACTTTGGACGATTTGCTGTCTAGCTGAATTAGAGAAACACCGAACAATTGTCTCTTTGTAGGTGCATGATTTTGAATGCTGCAGTACACCATATAACTTTAATTAATATGAGGAACAATTATGTGCTTCTTAAGTCTTTCTCAAAGACAGTTTAAATACAATGATAAACTAGTATGTGCAGCTAAAGTCTTGTTTGTCAACCAGTTTTAGGCCCATATAAAATGTATTTTTCGAGTTATGTTAATTTTCATAAATGTCTACACGTGGGAAAAAACGCATTTTCAGTCGATTTAAACGTCGATTTGGCGGAACGGTTAAACGCTTCAGTCATTACTCTATGTGACAGTGTCAGTCAGTTTAAATACAATGATGAACTAGTATGTGCTGCTAAAGTCTTGTTTGTCAACCAGTTTTAGGCCCATATAAAATGTATTTTTCGAGTTCAGATAATTTTCATCAAAGTCTATACGTGGGAAAAAACGCATTTTCAGTCGATTTAAACGTCGATTTGGCGGAACGGTTAAACACTTCAGTCATTACTCTATGTGACAGTGTCAGTCAGTTTAAATACAATGATGAACTAGTATGTGCTGCTAAAGTCTTGTTTGTCAACCAGTTTTAGGCCCATATAAAATGTATTTTTCGAGTTCAGATAATTTTCATCAAAGTCTACACGTGGGAAAAAACGCATTTTCAGTCGATTTAAACGTCGATTTGGCGGAACGGTTAAACACTTCAGTCATTACTCTATGTGACAGTGTCAGACAGTTTAAATACAATGATAAACTAGTATGTGCTGCTAAAGTCTTGTTTGTCAACCAGTTTTAGGCCCAAATAAAATGTATTTTTCGAGTTCTGATAATTTTCATCAAAGTCTACACGTGAGAAAAAACGCATTTTCAGCCGATTTAAACGTCGAAAAGGCGAATCGGTTGAACGCTTCAGTCATTACTCTATGTGACAGTGTCAGAAAGTGTAAATACAATGATAAACTTGTATGTGCTGCTAATGTGTTGTTTGCCAACCAGTTTTAGGCCCATATAAAATGTATTTTTCGAGTTATGATCATTTTCCGAACTTTGGACCGTTTGCTGTCTAGCTGAATTAGAGAAACACCGAACCATTGTCTCTTTGTAGGCGCATGATTCAGAATACTGCAGTACAGCATAGAAATTTAATTAATATGATGAACTATTATGTGCTTCTTAAGTGTTTCTCACAGAGTTCTAGGCCCATCTAACATATATTTGTGGAGTTATGATCATTTTCAGATCTTTGGACGATTTGCTGTCGAGCTGAATTAGAGAAACACCGAACCATTGTCTCTTTGTTGGTGAATGATTCAGAATGCTGCAGTACACCATATAACTTTAATTAATATGAGGAACAATTATTTTGCTTCTTAAGTCTTTCTCAAAGACAGTTTAAATACAATGATAAACTAGTATGTGCTGCTAAAGTGTTGTTTGTCAACCAGTTTTAGGCCCATATAAAATGTATTTTTCGAGTTATGATAATTTTCATCAAAGTCTACACATGTGGGAAAAAACGCATTTTCAGCCGATTTAAACGTCGATTTGGTGGAACGGTTAAACGCTTCAGTCATTACTCTATGTGACAGTGTCAGACAGTTTAAATACAATGATAAACTAGTATGTGCTGCTAAAGTGTTGTTTGTCAGCCAGTTTTAGGCCCTTATAAAATGTATTTTTCGAGTTATGATCATTTTCAGTACTTTGGACGATTTGCTGTCGAGCTGAATTAGAGAGACACCGAACCATTGTCTCTTTGTAGGTGAATGATTCAGGATGCTGCCGTACACCATATAACTTTAATTAATATGAGGAAAAATTATTTTGCTTCTTAAGTCTTTCTCAAAGACAGTTTAAATACAATGATGAACTAGTATGTGCTGCTAATGTCTTGTTTGTCAACCAGTTTTAGGCCTATATAAAATGTATTTTTCGAGTTCTGATAATTTTCATCAAAGTCTACACGTGGGAAAAAACGCATTTTCAGTCGATTTAAACGTCGAAAAGGCGAATCGGTTAAACGCTTAAGTCATTACTCCATGTGACAGTGTCAGACAGTTTAAATACAATGATGAACTAGTATGTGCTGCTAAAGTGTTGTTTGTCAACCAGTTTTAGGCCCATATAAAATGTATTTTTCGAGTTATGATCATTTTCAGAAATTTGGACGATTTGCTGTCTAGCTGAATTTGAGAAACACCGAACCATTGCCTCTTTGTACGTGCATGATTTAGAATGCTGCAGTACACCATATAACTTTAATTAATATGAGGAACAATTATGTGCTTCTTAAGTCTTTCGCAAAGACAGTTTAAATACAATGATAAACTAGTATGTGCTGCTAAAGTGTTGTTTGTCAACCAGTGCGCATGCGCGACTGGCATCCGACAGCACCAGGAAGTGGAACACCGCGGGTGGAACACGGAAGGGAGTTTTTTCCGGACTCCAGAACGTCTTTACGGAATCTTTTTCATTTTTATGTGACTGATCCTCCAGCAGTGGTTGTTTTCAGTGCGTGGGGGGTCCCCCCCCCCACACACCCCAACCACCCTTTTTCTTCGGGTGTGCGATGACCGATCACATTGAAACAAACTCTGCGACCGGGAAAATGGATCACGTACGGCTGAATGAAGAAGCAAACGCACCAAAAGGTGGCGGCGAAGCAGACAGAAGCTATGGAAAAGAGCTTACAGTCTGTGTGGAACTGCAAGGGGAGGAAAGTATTACGACGACGGAATTGATGAAGAACGTGCGAGAGCTCTGCGGCGGTTTACTAGCTTGCCGCACCACCGGAGATCGACGATACGAACTTACAATGAGTGACCAAAGAGGGAAAGATCGCCTGCTGGAGGGATTCAAGATTGGAGAGGTAAGAATAATAGCCAGAGAATTGAGGAATGACGAGATGGTCGTTTCCTTCCTCAACCTCCCGGCTTATATTACTGACGACGAAATACTGGGGAAGCTACATGGTTGGGGCGTGTCGGCCACCTCGCCGATTAAGCGCAGAATGTGGCCAGGAACCCGTATTGCGGACGGTACACGGTTTATGAGAGTAAAATTCAATAAATTAGTTCAGAGTCTTCCATACTCTGCAAAGTTTCACACTGCCATAGGGCCAGAGTACTTCCGCGTCATTCACGATAGACAATCAAAGGTCTGCCGCCTCTGTATACAGCCTGGACATATCCTACGGGAATGTCCGGAGTTCTTCTGTCGCAAATGTGGATTGCAAGGACACTTTGCGAGAGAGTGCCAAAGTGCCAAGAAATGTGACCTGTGTCATAACACTTGGAATGAATGTGACTGCAATAAGAGCGAGGAGGACGGCGGCGCTCCGCTGGTGACGACGGCCGCTTCAACCGATAGGCAAGGCGAACTGCATAGCGAGGATGAAAATAAAATGGAGACTGAGACGGGGCAGGGGGATGTGAGGGATGAAACTCAACCTGCAGTGGCGGGTAGTATGAACCAAGCAAGCGAGGTGAGGCTAGATCTGAGCTCCGGCTCTGACGAGGAGAGCGGAGCGAGACGAGGAGCGAGGCTGAAGGCGGAGGTGGGAGGGGAGGTGCTAGCCTTGGGAGTGGGCCCCACCCCCGCTCCTACCCCGCTGCTGCTGAAGCAAATCAGAGATCCTGCATCTGAGATGGGAATGATGAATAGGTCATCATCTCAGTCCCAGCCCCTCCAGCGACTGCCTCTTGATAACCTGATCTCAAGTGCAAGTGAGGCCGAATCCGAGATAGACTTGTCTCATATGAACAGAATTGGGAAAAGGCTAAGTGAAAAGCAGATGAGAAGGAGAAGCAAGAGAAACAAAGACAGAGTTAATAACTAAATGTCGAAAATCATACTCTCTTCTCAGTGTGACTCTTATGATTAGCTTCACTTCTCTAAATGCTAACGGCCTGCGCACAAAATCGAAAATAGATTCTGTACTGCAAACTTTGAACTCGGATGTAGTCTGCCAGCAAGAAACTTGGTGGGACCAGGAGCATCACGACTATGTGGCGAACCAGAGAAACAAGCAGGTATTTTCAAACCACGGGTCAGCAAGATCATGCGGGGTGGCAATCATATCTAAGATTGCTTCAGGCATGAGTGCTGAAGAGATATACAAAGACGATCAAGGCAGAGTATTAATTGTAGATTTTTCACTTAATAAACAACGATATAGAATAATTAACATATATGCACCAAACAATGAAAATCATAGAAAGCAGTTTTTTATTAAATTAAAGAAATGGTACGGAAACAATGTAATAATAACTGGAGACTTTAATGTGGCTCTAACAAAAATGGACGTGTCAGTAAACAATACCTTCAAGAGTGACGCCAGTCGAACAACCCTAATGAATTTGATAAATCACCATAACCTAGTAGAAATGTGGAGAATCTCAAACCCTTTGAAGCGGGACTTCTCGAGAAGGCAGATTGTAAAGGGGGTCCTCAAACAGTCCAGAATCGATCTCTGTCTGGCTTCCTCCAGCATTATCAGAGACATTAACAAAATTAAATATGAGTTCAATAGCTGGAGCGATCACGCATCTTTATATTGGCAATTAGGGGACGATGGAAGGCCCAGAGGTGGGGGCATCTGGTGCTTCAATGCCAGTCTCCTTGAGGACCAAACCTTCAAAAAAAAGATAAGGAATCTACTGAGCAATATAACAGATGAATTAGCTGTAGAAGGAAACTACATTAAATCATGGGACGATGTAAAAAGACGAATTAAGAGAGCCTGTATAAATTATAGTAAAGAGAAAGGATGGCGGGAAGGAATGGAGGAGAGAACATTAAGGGACCTCCTCGCAAAAGAAATTACATTACTTGACCATGACCCTGACAGAAGTTGTGCAAAATTTGAAGAATATGAAGCTAAACTTCACTCTTTTGAAAAGAAAAGATGCATAGGAGCAGCTGTTAGAAGTAGATTTAAAAATATCACAGATGGGGAGAAATGTACAGCTTTTTTCCTTGGCCTAGAAAAAAAAAACCAAAACAAAGCCAGAATGGGTCCGAATGAAAATAGTAAGGGGGAAATAATAGTTGAGCAGGAAGACATACTGGACGAAATACATAGGTATTACGAGAACCTCTTTACTAGTAACAGCTCCAATCCAAAACAAACTAAAGAAATACTGGAATGTATTGATAGGGAAATAAATCACATCGACAAAGAAGAGTGCGACACGGTAATCACATTAGCGGAAGTAGAACTGGCAATAGATGGACTAAATAAGAACAAAAGCCCAGGCCCAGACGGAATCTCGACAGAGTTCTACCAGTGCTTCAAAGCCCAGCTGGCCCCCTTGCTGCTAAAACTTTACACTAGTATTAGAGTAAACCAGACAACTCCGGACTCCCTCACAAAAGGTATCATCACAATTGTATTTAAGAATAAAGGATGCCGGAACCAACTGAAAAACTATAGGCCAATTAGCCTACTCAATTCAGATTATAAGATTCTGGCAAAAATTCTGGCTAATAGACTTAAAGGAGTAATAGGCTCAATCATCAGCAATACGCAAACTTACAGTATCCCAGGCAGAGATATTACAGACTCCATCAATACAATTAGGGATACAGTAAAAACAATGACTATGCAGAGGGGCCTGCTGCTTGGAGTAGACCTAGAAAAAGCTTTTGACAGGGTTGAGCATCCGTTCCTCTGGTCCGTAATGGAAAAGTTCGGCTTCGGAGCAAAGTTCATCGATTGGATCAAGGTGTTATATCGAAGTGCGAGTAGCAGGGTGAAATGCAACGGACTTCTCACCAGGGACATTCGGATCGAGAGGTCTGTGAGACAGGGATGCCCCCTCTCAGCTCTGCTATACACCCTGGTCGCAGAACCCCTCGCACTCCTAATACTGAAAGACAAAAATATAAAAGGTATCTTAACGCCAAATGGCAACAAAACCAAAATAGTCCAATATGCAGACAACATTAATATCATGGTCTCGGATGGTGACAGCATAGACCATGTCTTCAAACACCTAGGGGCCTATGAGAAAGCCTCTGGCGCAAGAATCAATAAAGAAAAATCTGCAATAATGTTCTGCGGTAAGAATCAAAAAACGATAAACAAATGGGGCCTTAAAGAGACCACAGGGTGCAGAGAAATCTTGGGTGTGTACATTGGGAAAGACGAGAGTGAAGCAAGAGATAAAACATGGAAGAGTGTGATAATTAAAATACAGTGTACCTTGAACCTGTGGAAGGCGAGGGGGCTTAGTCTAAAAGGAAAGGCAATAGTATCTAATGCCTTAGTGCTGTCAAAAATTAATCATGCTTTGGGAACCTGTGAGCTGCCCGATTGGGCACTAAATTCATTGAACGGTGAGATATCCTCCTTTCTTTGGAAGGGTAAGGGAAATATGATCGCCCACAGGACGTTAATTGCTAATAAACGGGAGGGGGGATTAGGGCTGATTGACATTGGTGCCAAAAGAGACGCACTGAGGGTCAAATTGATAGGGAAATTCTTGGATTCGACCAGGCAGTATCCCTGGGAGGACGCACTCGCAGGCTACCTGGCGGAGTTTGGGGAGAGGAGCAAATACAATCTCTGTACCCACTACCCCAGAAAAACCTACAGTGGCCTGCCGGGCTTCTACCAGGAGGTGCTGGAGGCATGGGGAAGGATACTCCCCCACCTCAGACCCGAGTGCAGTAAAAAAGAGCATGTGCTGCAGTTACCTTTCCTCTCGAATCCATGCTTCACCTATAATGGGAGAAACCTCGTCAGCAGTCACTTGACGGCAGCAGGCCTAACAAGAGTGGGACAGGTGACCGACCACAAAGGGAACTTTAATATAGGGAATGTACTTTGGGAATTAGACAGATAGAAGGTGCAATACAGGGAAAAACTGATTGTCTCTTTCGGGGAAAAATTTGATCAAAGCCTACTACCTGAGTGGCGAGGCATGCTCAAAGAGAAAGGACCCAAGGGGCAGGATGATGCCCTGAACTTCCTCCTGTGCCTTAGAGGAAAATTCCCCACCATCCAATCAGTGAAAACCAGAGACTGGTATAGATTACTCATTTCAAAGATTGTGACAATTCCAGCTTCAGAAAAGGCCTGGTCAAGGATATTTCCTGGCTATTCAATTAGAAATATATGGAACAACATGGAAATCCCTTTTGCCACATCAGCCATCTTCCACCTGGATTTCAAGATAAGGCACAGGAGGATTTTTACTGGCATCATCCTGCATCAAATACACAAAGACTTGCACAAGAGGGAGTGTGCGGTCTGCATGGAAGAAGCAGAAGACATTGAGCACCTGTTCCTTAGGTGCACGGCCCTCACGAACTATAGGGAGAGGGTCAAGAGCCTACTGGTGGAACATTGTGGCCTTAGGAGACTAACAGGGCTTACATGGGACTGGGCCTACATGTTTGGCCCCCCCCCCAAAACAAAGAGTCCAACGGAAAACTTACTGATAAACACTGTGCTGGCATTTGCCAGGCGCGCAACATGGACAAGAAGGAACTTGGCACTATATGAGGGTAGAGACGTAAGCATACAAAGCCTCTTTGGAAACTCACTAAAAGCCCACCTATCGTTGGTATATGGAGGAAACAAAGACCTTTTTGTAAGCCAATTCATGCAACAAACTACCCTACTCCAGGAAACTGAATGCCACTCTCTCTCCTTCGCATTCTGATAGGATAGAGAATGGTAGAAAAAGGGAAAACATGTATTTCCCAAGTGTTTAAAAATGTTTTCTTGGCATAATTGTTACTGTTGATGATTCTGTATTTTTATATTAAAAAAAAAAAAAAAAAAAAAAATGTGTTTTTCGAGTTATGATAATTTTCATCACATGTGGGAAAAAACGCATTTTCAGCCGATTTAAACGTCGAAAAGGCGGATCGGTTAAACGCTTCAGCCATTACTCTGTGACAGTGTCAGGCAGTTTAAATACAATGATAAACTAGTATGTGCTACTAAAGTCTTGTTTGTCAACCAGTTTTAGGCCCATATAAAATGTATTTTTCGAGTTTGATAATTTTCATCAAAGTCTACACGTGGGAAAAAACGCATTTTCAGCCGATTTTAACGTCGATTTGGCGGAACGGTTAAACGCTTCAGTCATTACTCTATGTGACAGTGTCAGACAGTTTAAATACAATGATAAACTAGTATGTGCTGCTAAAGTGTTGTTTGTCAACCAGTTTTAGGCCCATATAAAATGTATTTTTCGAGTTATGATCATTTTCAGAACTTTGGACGATTTGCTGTCTAGCTGAATTAGAGAAACACCGAACCATTGTCTCTTTGTAGGTGCATGATTCAGAATACTGCAGTACAGCATAGAAATTTAATTAATATGATGAACTATTATGTGCTTCTTAAGTGTTTCTCACAGAGTTCTAGGCCCATCTAACATGTATTTGTGGAGTTATGATCATTTTCAGAATTTTGGACGATTTGCTGTCTAGCTGAATTAGAGAAACACCGAACCATTGTCTCGTTGTAGGTGAATGATTCAGAATGCTGCAGTACACCATATAAATTTAATTAATATGAGAAACAATTATTTTGCTTCTTAAGTCTTTCTCAAAGACAGTTTAAATTCAATGATGAACTAGTATGTGCTGCTAAAGTCTTGTTTGTCAACCAGTTTTAGGCCCATATAAAATGTATTTTTCGAGTTATGATAATTTTCATCAAAGTCTACACATGTGGGAAAAAACGCATTTTCAGCCGATTTAAACGTCGAAAAGGCGGATCGGTTAAACGCTTCAGCCATTACTATGTGACAGTGTCAGGCAGTTTAAATACAATGATAAACTAGTATGTGCTGCTAAAGTGTTGTTTTTCAAACAGTTTTAGGCCCATTTAAAATGTATTTTTCGAGTTATGATCATTTTCAGAACTTTGGACGATTTGCTGTCGAGCTGAATTAGAGAAACACCGAACAATTTTCTCTTTGTAGGTGCATGATTTTGAGTGCTGCAGTACACCATATAACTTTAATTAATATGAGGAACAATTATGTGCTTCTTAAGTCTTTCGCAAAGACAGTTTAAATACAATGATAAACTAGTATGTGCTGCTAAAGTGTTGTTTGTCAACCAGTTTTAGGCCCATATAAAATGTATTTTTCGAGTTTGATAATTTTCATCAAAGTCTACACGTGGGAAAAAACGCATTTTCAGCCGATTTTAACGTCGATTTGGCGGAACGGTTAAACGCTTCAGTCATTACTCTATGTGACAGTGTCAGACAGTTTAAATACAATGATAAACTAGTATGTGCTGCTAAAGTGTTGTTTGTCAACCAGTTTTAGGCCCATATAAAATGTATTTTTCGAGTTATGATCATTTTCAGAACTTTGGACGATTTGCTGTCTAGCTGAATTAGAGAAACACCGAACCATTGTCTCTTTGTAGGTGCATGATTCAGAATACTGCAGTACAGCATAGAAATTTAATTAATATGATGAACTATTATGTGCTTCTTAAGTGTTTCTCACAGAGTTCTAGGCCCATCTAACATGTATTTGTGGAGTTATGATCATTTTCAGAATTTTGGACGATTTGCTGTCTAGCTGAATTAGAGAAACACCGAACCATTGTCTCGTTGTAGGTGAATGATTCAGAATGCTGCAGTACACCATATAAATTTAATTAATATGAGAAACAATTATTTTGCTTCTTAAGTCTTTCTCAAAGACAGTTTAAATTCAATGATGAACTAGTATGTGCTGCTAAAGTCTTGTTTGTCAACCAGTTTTAGGCCCATATAAAATGTATTTTTCGAGTTATGATAATTTTCATCAAAGTCTACACATGTGGGAAAAAACGCATTTTCAGCCGATTTAAACGTCGAAAAGGCGGATCGGTTAAACGCTTCAGCCATTACTATGTGACAGTGTCAGGCAGTTTAAATACAATGATAAACTAGTATGTGCTGCTAAAGTGTTGTTTTTCAAACAGTTTTAGGCCCATTTAAAATGTATTTTTCGAGTTATGATCATTTTCAGAACTTTGGACGATTTGCTGTCGAGCTGAATTAGAGAAACACCGAACAATTTTCTCTTTGTAGGTGCATGATTTTGAGTGCTGCAGTACACCATATAACTTTAATTAATATGAGGAACAATTATGTGCTTCTTAAGTCTTTCGCAAAGACAGTTTAAATACAATGATAAACTAGTATGTGCTGCTAAAGTGTTGTTTGTCAACCAGTTTTAGGCCCATATAAAATGTATTTTTCGAGTTATGATCATTTTCAGAACTTTGGATCGTTTGCTGTCTAGCTGAATTAGAGAAACACCGAACCATTGTCTCTTTGTAGGCGCATGATTTAGAATGCTGCAGTACACCATATAACTTTAATGAATATTAGGAACTATTATGTGCTTCTTATGTCTTTCTCAAAGACAGTTTAAATACAATGATAAACTAGTATGTGCTGCTAAAGTCTTGTTTGTCAACCAGTTTTAGGCCCATATAAAATGTATTTTTCGAGTTCTGATAATTTTCATCAAAGTCTACACATGTGGGAAAAAACGCATTTTCAGTCGATTTAAACGTCGAAAAGGCGAATCGGTTAAACGCTTAAGTCATTACTCCATGTGACAGTGTCAGACAGTTTAAATACAATGATGAACTAGTATGTGCTGCTAAAGTGTTGTTTGTCAACCAGTTTTAGGCCCATATAAAATGTATTTTTCGAGTTATGATCATTTTCAGAAATTTGGACGATTTGCTGTCTAGCTGAATTTGAGAAACACTGAACCATTGCCTCTTTGTAGGTGCATGATTTAGAATGCTGCAGTACACCATATAACTTTAATTAATATGAGGAACAATTATTTGCTTCTTAAGTCTTTCGCAAAGACAGTTTAAATACAATGATAAACTAGTATGTGCTGCTAAAGTGTTGTTTGTCAACCAGTTTTAGGCCCATATAAAATGTATTTTTCGAGTTATGATAATTTTCATCAAAGTCTACACATGTGGGAAAAAACGCATTTTCAGCCGATTTAAACGTCGAAAAGGCGGATCGGTTAAACGCTTCAGCCATTACTCTGTGACAGTGTCAGACAGTTTAAATACAATGATAAACTAGTATGTGCTACTAAAGTCTTGTTTGTCAACCAGTTTTAGGCCCATATAAAATGTATTTTTCGAGTTCTGATAATTTTCATCAAAGTCTACACGTGGGAAAAAACGCATTTTCAGCCGATTTTAACGTCGATTTGGCGGAACGGTTAAACGCTTCAGTCATTACTCTATGTGACAGTGTCAGACAGTTTAAATACAATGATAAACTAGTATGTGCTGCTAAAGTCTTGTTTGTCAACCAGTTTTAGGCCCGAATAAAATGTATTTTTCGAGTTCTGATAATTTTCATCAAAGTCTACACATGTGGGAAAAAACGCATTTTCAGTCAATTTAAACGTCGAAAAGGCGAATCGGTTAAACGCTTCAGTCATTACTCCATGTGACAGTGTCAGACAGTTTAAATACAATGATGAACTAGTATGTGCTGCTAAAGTGTTGTTTGACAACCAGTTTTAGGCCCATATAAAATGTATTTTTCGAGTTCTGATAATTTTCATCAAAGTCTACACGTGGGAAAAAATGCATTTTAAGCCGATTTTAACGTCGATTTGGTGGAACGGTTAAACGCTTCAGTCATTACTCTATGTGACAGTGTCAGACAGTTTAAATATAATGATAAACTAGTATGTGCTGCTAAAGTGTTGTTTGTCAAACAGTTTTAGGCCCATATAAAATGTATTTTTCGAGTTCTGATAATTTTCATCAAAGTCTACACGTGGGAAAAAACGCATTTTCAGCCGATTTTAACGTCGATTTGGCGGAACGGTTAAACGCTTCAGTCATTACTCTATGTGACAGTGTCAGACAGTTTAAATACAATGATAAACTAGTATGTGCTGCTAAAGTGTTGTTTGTCAAACAGTTTTAGGTCCATATAAAATGTATTTTTCGAGTTATGATCATTTTCAGAACTTTGGACGATTTGCTGTCTAGCTGAATTTGAGAAACACCGAACAATTGTCTCTTTGTAGGTGCATGATTTTGAATGCTGCAGTACACCATATAACTTTAATTAATATGAGGAACAATTATGTGCTTCTTAAGTCTTTCTCAAAGACAGTTTAAATACAATGATAAACTAGTATGTGCAGCTAAAGTCTTGTTTGTCAACCAGTTTTAGGCCCATATAAAATGTATTTTTCGAGTTATGATAATTTTCATCAATGTCTACACGTGGGAAAAAACGCATTTTCAGTCGATTTAAACGTCGATTTGGCGGAACGGTTAAACACTTCAGTCATTACTCTATGTGACAGTGTCAGACAGTTTAAATACAATGATAAACTAGTATGTGCTGCTAATGTGTTGTTTGCCAACCAGTTTTAGGCCCATATAAAATGTATTTTTCGAGTTATGATCATTTTCCGAACTTTGGACCGTTTGCTGTCTAGCTGAATTAGAGAAACACCGAACCATTGTCTCTTTGTAGGTGAATGATTCAGAATGCTGCAGTACACCATATAACTTTAATTAATATGAGGAACAATTATTTTGCTTCTTAAGTCTTTCTCAAAGACAGTTTAAATACAATGATGAACTTGTATGTGCTGCTTATGTCTTGTTTGTCAACCAGTTTTAGGCCCATATAAAATGTATTTTTCGAGTTCTGATAATTTTCATCAAAGTCTACACATGTGGGAAAAAATGCATTTTCAGCAGATTTTAACGTCGATTTGGTGGAACGGTTAAACGCTTCAGTCATTACTCTATGTGACAGTGTCAGACAGTTTAAATACAATGATAAACTAGTATGTGCTGCTAAAGTGTTGTTTGTCAGCCAGTTTTAGGACCTTATAAAATGTATTTTTCGAGTTATGATCATTTTCAGAACTTTGGACGATTTGCTGTCTAGCTGAATTAGAGAAACACCGAACAATTGTTTCTTTGTAGGTGCATGATTCAGTATACTGCAGTACAGCATAGAAATTTAATTAATATGATGAACTATTATGTGCTTCTTAAGTGTTTCTCACAGAGTTCTAGGCCCATCTAACATGTATTTTTGGAGTTATGATCATTTTCAGAACTTTGGACGATTTGCTGTCGAGCTGAATTAGAGAAACACCGAACCATTGTCTCTTTGTAGGTGAATGATTTTGAATGCTGCAGTACACCATATAACTTTAATTAATATGAGGAACAATTATGTGCTTCTTAAGTCTTTCTCAAAGACAGTTTAAATACAATGATAAACTAGTATGTGCAGCTAAAGTATTGTTTGTCAACGAGTTTTAGGCCCATATAAAATGTATTTTTCGAGTTATGATAATTTTCATCAATGTCTACACGTGGGAAAAAACGCATTTTCAGTCGATTTAAACGTCGATTTGGCGGAACGGTTAACACTTCAGTCATTGCTCTATGTTAAACGCTTCAGTCATTACTCTGTGTGACAGTGTCAGACAGTTTAACATGGGCCTAAAACTGTCTGAACTAACAGAAGCGTTTAACCAATTCCCCTTTTCGACGTTAAAATCGGCTGAAAATGCGTTTTTTCCCACATGTGCACAAAATGATGAAAATGACCATAACTCGACAAATACATGTTAGATGGGCCTAAAACAGTTTGACAAACAACACTTTAGCAGCATATACTAGTTCACCATTGTATTTAAACTGTCTGACACTGTCACACAGAGTAATGACTGAAGCGTTTAACCAATTCCCCTTTTCGACGTTTAAATCGGCTGAAAATGCGTCTTTTTCCCACATGTGCAAACAATGATGAAAATAATCATAACTCCACAAATACATGTTAGATGGGCCTAGAAATCTGTGAGAAACACTTAAGAAGCACATAATAGTTCATCATATTAATTAAATTTCTATGCTGTACTGCAGCATTCTGAATCATTCACCTCTGAAGAGACAATGGTTCGGTGTTTCTCTAATTCAGCTAGACAGCAAACCGTCACAAGTTCGGAAAATGATCATACCTCGACAAATACATGTTGTATGGGCCGAAAACTGTTTGACAAACAACGCTTTAGCAGCATAAACTAGTTCACCATTGTATTTAAACTGTCTGACACTGTCACACAGAGTAATGACTGAAGCGTTTAACCAATTCCCCTTTTCGACGTTTAAATCGGCTGAAAATGCGTTTTTTCCCACATGTGCACACAATGATGAAAATGATCATAACTCCACAAATACATGTTAGATGGGCCTAGATATCTGTGAGAAACACTTAAGGAGCACATAATAGTTCATCATATTAATTAAATTTCTATGCTGTACTGCAGCATTCTGAATCATTCACCTCTGAAGAGACAATGGTTCGGTGTTTCTCTAATTCAGCTAGACAGCAAACCGTCACAAGTTCTGAAAATGCTCATACCTCAACAAATACATGTTGTATGGGCCTAAAACTGTTTGACAAACAACACTTTAGCAGCATATACTAGTTCACCATTGTATTTAAACTGTCTGACACTGTCACACAGAGTAATGACTGAAGCGTTTAACCAATTTCCCCTTTTCGACGTTTAAATCGGCTGAAAATGCGTTTTTTCCCACATGTGCACATAATGATGAAAATGACCATAACTCGACAAATACATGTTAGATGGGCCTAAAACTGTTTGACAAACAACACTTTAGCAGCATATACTAGTTCACCATTGTATTTAAACTGTCTGACACTGTCACACAGAGTAATGACTGAAGCGTTTAACCAATTCCCCTTTTCGACGTTTAAATCGGCTGAAAATGCGTTTTTTCCCACATGTGCACATAATGATGAAAATGACCATAACTCGACAAATACATGTTAGATGGGCCTAAAACTGTTTGACAAACAACACTTTAGCAGCATATACTAGTTCACCATTGTATTTAAACTGTCTGACACTGTCACACAGAGTAATGACTGAAGCGTTTAACCAATTCCCCTTTTCGACGTTTAAATCGGCTGAAAATGCGTTTTTTCCCACATGTGCACACAATGATGAAAATGATCATAACTCCACAAATACATGTTAGATGGGCCTAGAAATCTGTGAGAAACACTTAAGAAGCACATTATAGTTCATCATATTAATTAAATTTCTATGCTGTACTGCAGCATTCTGAATCATTCACCTCTGAAGAGACAATGGTTCGGTGTTTCTCTAATTCAGCTAGACAGCAAACCGTCCAATGTTCTGAAAATGCTCATACCTCGACAAATACATGTTGTATGGGCCGAAAACTGTTTGACAAACAACGCTTTAGCAGCATATACTAGTTCACCATTGTATTTAAACTGTCTGACACTGTCACACAGAGTAATGACTGAAGCGTTTAAGCAATTCCCCTTTTCGACGTTTAAATCGGCTGAAAATGCGTTTTTTCCCACATGTGCACATAATGATGAAAATGACCATAACTCGACAAATACATGTTAGATGGGCCTAAAACTGTTTGACAAACAACACTTTAGCAGCATATACTAGTTCACCATTGTATTTAAACTGTCTGAAACTGTCACACAGAGTAATGACTGAAGCGTTTAACCAATTCCCCTTTTCGACGTTTAAATCGGCTGAAAATGCGTTTTTTCCCACATGTGCACACAATGATGAAAATGATCATAACTCCACAAATACATGTTAGATGGGCCTAGATATCTGTGAGAAACACTTAAGAAGCACATAATAGTTCATCATATTAATTAAATTTCTATGCTGTACTGCAGCATTCTGAATCATTCACCTCTGAAGAGACAATGGTTCGGTGTTTCTCTAATTCAGCTAGACAGCAAACCGTCACAAGTTCTGAAAATGCTCATACCTCAACAAATACATGTTGTATGGGCCTAAAACTGTTTGACAAACAACGCTTTAGCAGCATATACTAGTTCACCATTGTATTTAAACTGTCTGACACTGTCACACAGAGTAATGACTGAAGCGTTTAACCAATTCCCCTTTTCGACGTTTAAATCGGCTGAAAATGCGTTTTTTCCCACATGTGCACACTATGATGAAAATGATCCTAACTCGACAAATACATGTTAGATGGGCCTAAAACTGGTTGACAAACAACACTTTAGCAGCATATACTAGTTCACCATTGTATTTAAACTGTCTGACACTGTCACACAGAGTAATGACTGAAGCGTTTAAGCAATTCCCCTTTTCGACGTTTAAATCGGCTGAAAATGCGTTTTTTCCCACATGTGCACATAATGATGAAAATGACCATAACTCGACAAATACATGTTAGATGGGCCTAAAACTGTTTGACAAACAACACTTTAGCAGCATATACTAGTTCACCATTGTATTTAAACTGTCTGACACTGTCACACAGAGTAATGACTGAAGCGTTTAACCAATTCCCCTTTTCGACGTTTAAATCGGCTGAAAATGCGTTTTTTCCCACATGTGCACATAATGATGAAAATGACCATAACTCGACAAATACATGTTAGATGGGCCTAAAACTGTTTGACAAACAACACTTTAGCAGCATATACTAGTTCACCATTGTATTTAAACTGTCTGACACTGTCACACAGAGTAAGGACTGAAGCGTTTAACCAATTCCCCTTTTCGACGTTTAAATCGGCTGAAAATGCGTTTTTTCCCACATGTGCACACAATGATGAAAATGATCATAACTCCACAAATACATGTTAGATGGGCCTAGAAATCTGTGAGAAACACTTAAGAAGCACATAATAGTTCATCATATTAATTGAATTTCTATGCTGTACTGCAGCATTCTGAATCATTCACCTCTGAAGAGACAATGGTTCGGTGTTTCTCTAATTCAGCTACACAGCAAACCGTCACAAGTTCTGAAAATGCTCATACCTCAACAAATACATGTTGTATGGGCCTAAAACTGTGTGACAAACAACGCTTTAGCAGCATATACTAGTTCACCATTGTATTTAAACTGTCTGACACTGTCACACAGAGTAATGACTGAAGCGTTTAAGCAATTCCCCTTTTCGACGTTTAAATCGGCTGAAAATGCGTTTTTTCCCACATGTGCACACAATGATGAAAATGATCATAACTCCACAAATACATGTTAGATGGGCCTAGATATCTGTGAGAAACACTTAAGGAGCACATAATAGTTCATCATATTAATTAAATTTCTATGCTGTACTGCAGCATTCTGAATCATTCACCTCTGAAGAGACAATGGTTCGGTGTTTCTCTAATTCAGCTAGACAGCAAACCGTCACAAGTTCTGAAAATGCTCATACCTTAACAAATACATGTTGTATGGGCCAAAAACTGTTTGACAAACAACGCTTTAGCAGCATATACTAGTTCACCATTGTATTTAAACTGTCTGACACTGTCACACAGAGTAATGACTGAAGCGTTTAACCAATTCCCCTTTTCGACGTTTAAATCGGCTGAAAATGCGTTTTTTCCCACATGTGCACACTATGATGAAAATGATCCTAACTCGACAAATACATGTTAGATGGGCCTAAAACTGGTTGACAAACAACGCTTTAGCAGCATATACTAGTTCACAATTGTATTTAAACTGTCTGACACTGTCACACAGAGTAATGACTGAAGCGTTTAAGCAATTCCCCTTTTCGACGTTTAAATCGGCTGAAAATGCGTTTTTTCCCACATGTGCACATAATGATGAAAATGACCATAACTCGACAAATACATGTTAGATGGGCCTAAAACTGTTTGACAAACAACACTTTAGCAGCATATACTAGTTCACCATTGTATTTAAACTGTCTGACACTGTCACACAGAGTAATGACTGAAGCGTTTAACCAATTCCCCTTTTCGACGTTTAAATCGGCTGAAAATGCGTTTTTTCCCACATGTGCACACAATGATGAAAATGATCATAACTCCACAAATACATGTTAGATGGGCCTAGAAATCTGTGAGAAACACTTAAGAAGCACATAATAGTTCATCATATTAATTAAATTTCTATGCTGTACTGCAGCATTCTGAATCATTCACCTCTGAAGAGACAATGGTTCGGTGTTTCTCTAATTCAGCTACACAGCAAACCGTCACAAGTTCTGAAAATGCTCATACCTCAACAAATACATGTTGTATGGGCCTAAAACTGTTTGACAAACAACGCTTTAGCAGCATATACTAGTTCACCATTGTATTTAAACTGTCTGACACTGTCACACAGAGTAATGACTGAAGCGTTTAACCAATTCCCCTTTTCGACGTTTAAATCGGCTGAAAATGCGTTTTTTCCCACATGTGCACACAATGATGAAAATGATCATAACTCCACAAATACATGTTAGATGGGCCTAGAAATCTGTGAGAAACACTTAAGAAGCACATAATAGTTCATCATATTAATTAAATTTCTATGCTGTACTGCAGCATTCTGAATCATTCACCTCTGAAGAGACAATGGTTCGGTGTTTCTCTAATTCAGCTAGACAGCAAACCGTCCAATGTTCTGAAAATGCTCATACCTCGACAAATACATGTTGTATGGGCCGAAAACTGTTTGACAAACAACGCTTTAGCAGCATATACTAGTTCACCATTGTATTTAAACTGTCTGACACTGTCACACAGAGTAATGACTGAAGCGTTTAACCAATTCCCCTTTTCGACGTTTAAATCGGCTGAAAATGCGTTTTTTCCCACATGTGCACATAATGATGAAAATGACCATAACTCGACAAATACATGTTAGATGGGCCTAAAACTGTTTGACAAACAACACTTTAGCAGCATATACTAGTTCACCATTGTATTTAAACTGTCTGACACTGTCACACAGAGTAAGGACTGAAGCGTTTAACCAATTCCCCTTTTCGACGTTTAAATCGGCTGAAAATGCGTTTTTTCCCACATGTGCACACAATGATGAAAATGATCATAACTCCACAAATACATGTTAGATGGGCCTAGAAATCTGTGAGAAACACTTAAGAAGCACATAATAGTTCATCATATTAATTGAATTTCTATGCTGTACTGCAGCATTCTGAATCATTCACCTCTGAAGAGACAATGGTTCGGTGTTTCTCTAATTCAGCTACACAGCAAACCGTCACAAGTTCTGAAAATGCTCATACCTCAACAAATACATGTTGTATGGGCCTAAAACTGTGTGACAAACAACGCTTTAGCAGCATATACTAGTTCACCATTGTATTTAAACTGTCTGACACTGTCACACAGAGTAATGACTGAAGCGTTTAAGCAATTCCCCTTTTCGACGTTTAAATCGGCTGAAAATGCGTTTTTTCCCACATGTGCACACAATGATGAAAATGATCATAACTCCACAAATACATGTTAGATGGGCCTAGATATCTGTGAGAAACACTTAAGGAGCACATAATAGTTCATCATATTAATTAAATTTCTATGCTGTACTGCAGCATTCTGAATCATTCACCTCTGAAGAGACAATGGTTCGGTGTTTCTCTAATTCAGCTAGACAGCAAACCGTCACAAGTTCTGAAAATGCTCATACCTTAACAAATACATGTTGTATGGGCCAAAAACTGTTTGACAAACAACGCTTTAGCAGCATATACTAGTTCACCATTGTATTTAAACTGTCTGACACTGTCACACAGAGTAATGACTGAAGCGTTTAACCAATTCCCCTTTTCGACGTTTAAATCGGCTGAAAATGCGTTTTTTCCCACATGTGCACACTATGATGAAAATGATCCTAACTCGACAAATACATGTTAGATGGGCCTAAAACTGGTTGACAAACAACGCTTTAGCAGCATATACTAGTTCACCATTGTATTTAAACTGTCTGACACTGTCACACAGAGTAATGACTGAAGCGTTTAAGCAATTCCCCTTTTCGACGTTTAAATCGGCTGAAAATGCGTTTTTTCCCACATGTGCACATAATGATGAAAATGACCATAACTCGACAAATACATGTTAGATGGGCCTAAAACTGTTTGACAAACAACACTTTAGCAGCATATACTAGTTCACCATTGTATTTAAACTGTCTGACACTGTCACACAGAGTAATGACTGAAGCGTTTAACCAATTCCCCTTTTCGACGTTTAAATCGGCTGAAAATGCGTTTTTTCCCACATGTGCACACAATGATGAAAATGATCATAACTCCACAAATACATGTTAGATGGGCCTAGAAATCTGTGAGAAACACTTAAGAAGCACATAATAGTTCATCATATTAATTAAATTTCTATGCTGTACTGCAGCATTCTGAATCATTCACCTCTGAAGAGACAATGGTTCGGTGTTTCTCTAATTCAGCTACACAGCAAACCGTCACAAGTTCTGAAAATGCTCATACCTCAACAAATACATGTTGTATGGGCCTAAAACTGTTTGACAAACAACGCTTTAGCAGCATATACTAGTTCACCATTGTATTTAAACTGTCTGACACTGTCACACAGAGTAATGACTGAAGCGTTTAACCAATTCCCCTTTTCGACGTTTAAATCGGCTGAAAATGCGTTTTTTCCCACATGTGCACACAATGATGAAAATGATCATAACTCCACAAATACATGTTAGATGGGCCTAGAAATCTGTGAGAAACACTTAAGAAGCACATAATAGTTCATCATATTAATTAAATTTCTATGCTGTACTGCAGCATTCTGAATCATTCACCTCTGAAGAGACAATGGTTCGGTGTTTCTCTAATTCAGCTAGACAGCAAACCGTCCAATGTTCTGAAAATGCTCATACCTCGACAAATACATGTTGTATGGGCCGAAAACTGTTTGACAAACAACGCTTTAGCAGCATATACTAGTTCACCATTGTATTTAAACTGTCTGACACTGTCACACAGAGTAATGACTGAAGCGTTTAAGCAATTCCCCTTTTCCACGTTTAAATCGGCTGAAAATGCGTTTGCTGAAATGAAAGAAAGATTGAAAGATTGAAAGAAGTAATGAAAGAAAGAAAGATTGAAAGTAAGAAAGATTGAAAGAAAGAATGAAAGAAAGATTGAACGAAAGATTGAAAAAAGAAAGATTGAAAGAAAAATTGAAAGAAAGATTGAAAGAAGGAAAGAAAGAAATATTGAAAGAAAGATTGAAAGAAAGAAAGATTGAAAGAAATATTGAAAGAAAGATTGAAAGATTGAAAGATTTAAATAATGATTGAAAGTTTGAAAGAAAGATTGAAAGAAAGAAAGATTGAAAGTAAGAAAGATTGAAAGAAATATTGAAAGAAAGATTGAAAGATTGAAAGAAAGATTGAAAGAAAGAATGAAAGAAAGATTGAAAGAAAGATTGAAAAAAAGAAAGATTGAAAGAAAGATTGAAAGAAAGATTGAAAGACTGAAGGAAAGAATGAAAGAAAGATTGAAAGAAAGATTGAAAGAAAGATTGAAAGAAAGAAAGATTGAAAGAAAGATTGAAAGATTTACATATTGAAAGAAATAATGAAAGAAAGATTGAAAGATTGAAAGAAAGATTGAAAGAAAGATTTAAAGAAAGAAAGATTGAAAGATTGGAAGAAATATTGAAAGATAGAAAAATTGAAAGTAAGAAAGATTGAAAGAAAGAATGAAAGAAAGATTGAAAGATTGAAAGAAGAATGAAAAGAAGATTGAAAGATTGAAATATTGAAAGATAGAATGAAAGAAATATTGAAAGATTGAAAGAAAGATTGAAAGAAAGATTGAAAGATTGAAAGATTGAAAGAAAGATTGAATGTTTGAAAGAAAGATTTAAAGAAAGATTTAAAGAAAGAATGAACGACTGAAAGATTGAAAGAAAGATTGAAAGTTTGAAAGAAAGATTGAAAGACTGAAAGAAAGAATGAAAGAAAGATTGAAAGAAAGATTGAAAGATTGAAAGAAGTAATGAAAGAAAGAAAGATTGAAAGTAAGAAAGATTGAAAGAAAGAATGAAAGAAAGATTGAACGAAAGATTGAAAAAAGAAAGATTGAAAGAAAAATTGAAAGAAAGATTGAAAGAAGGAATGAAAGAAATATTGGAAGAAAGATTGAAAGAAAGAAAGATTGAAAGAAATATTGAAAGAAAGATTGAAAGATTGAAAGATTTAAATAATGATTGAAAGTTTGAAAGAAAGATTGAAAGAAAGATTTAAAGAAAGAAAGATTGAAAGTAAGAAAGATTGAAAGAAATATTGAAAGAAAGATTGAAAGATTGAAAGAAAGATTGAAAGAAAGAATGAAAGAAAGATTGAAAGAAAGATTGAAAAAAAGAAAGATTGAAAGAAAGATTGAAAGAAAGATTGAAAGACTGAAGGAAAGAATGAAAGAAAGATTAGAAGAAAGATTGAAAGATTGAAAGAAAGATTGAAAGAAAGAATGAAAGAAAGATTGAAAGAAAGATTGAAAAAAAGAAAGATTGAAAGAAAGATTGAAAGAAAGATTGAAAGACTGAAGGAAAGAATGAAAGAAAGATTAGAAGAAAGATTGAAAGAAAGATTGAAAGAAAGAAAGATTGAAAAAAAGATTGAAAGATTTACATATTGAAAGAAATAATGAAAGAAAGATTGAAAGATTGAAAGAAAGATTGAAAGAAAGATTTAAAGAAAGAAAGATTGAAAGATTGGAAGAAATATTGAAAGATAGAAAAATTGAAAGTAAGAAAGATTGAAAGAAAGAATGAAAGAAAGATTGAAAGATTGAAAGAAGAATGAAAAGAAGATTGAAAGATTGAAATATTGAAAGATAGAATGAAAGAAATATTGAAAGATTGAAAGAAAGATTGAAAGAAAGATTGAAAGATTGAAAGATTGAAAGAAAGATTGAATGTTTGAAAGAAAGATTTAAAGAAAGATTTAAAGAAAGAATGAACGACTGAAAGATTGAAAGAAAGATTGAAAGTTTGAAAGAAAGATTGAAAGACTGAAAGAAAGAATGAAAGAAAGATTGAAAGAAAGATTGAAAGATTGAAAGAAGTAATGAAAGAAAGAAAGATTGAAAGTAAGAAAGATTGAAAGAAAAAATGAAAGAAAGATTGAACGAAAGATTGAAAAAAGAAAGATTGAAAGAAAAATTGAAAGAAAGATTGAAAGAAGGAATGAAAGAAATATTGAAAGAAAGATTGAAAGAAAGAAAGATTGAAAGAAATATTGAAAGAAAGATTGAAAGAAATATTGAAAGAAAGATTGAAAGATTGAAAGATTTAAATAATGATTGAAAGTTTGAAAGAAAGATTGAAAGAAAGATTTAAAGAAAGAAAGATTGAAAGTAAGAAAGATTGAAAGAAATATTGAAAGAAAGATTGAAAGATTGAAAGAAAGATTGAAAGAAAGAATGAAAGAAAGATTGAAAGAAAGATTGAAAAAAAGAAAGATTGAAAGATAGATTGAAAGAAAGATTGAAAGACTGAAGGAAAGAATGAAAGAAAGATTGAAAGAAAGTTTGAAAGAAAGATTGAAAGAAAGAAAGATTGAAAGAAAGATTGAAAGATTTACATATTGAAAGAAATAATGAAAGAAAGATTGAAAGATTGAAAGAAAGATTGAAAGAAAGATTTAAAGAAAGAAAGATTGAAAGAAATATTGAAAGAAAGATTGAAAGAAATAACAAAAGAAAGATTGAACGATTGGAAGAAATATTGAAGGAAAGATAGATTGAAAGTAAGATAGATTGAAAGAAAGAATGAAAGAAAGATTGAAAGATTTAAATAAAGAATGAAAGAAAGATTGAAACATTGAAATATTGAAAGAAAGAATGAAAGATAGATTGAAAGATTGAACGAAAGATTAAAAGATTGAAATATTGAAATAAAGATTGAAAGTTTGAAAGAAAGATTGAAAGAAAGATTTAAAGAAATATTGAAAGACTGAAAGAAAGAATGAAAGGCAGATTGAAAGAAAGATTGAAAGTAAGAAAGATTGAAAGAAAGAATGAAAGAAAGATTGAAAGATTGCAAGAAAGAATGAAAGAAATATTGAAAGATTGAAATATTGAAAGAAAGAATGAAAGAAAGATTGAAAGATTGAAAGTAAGATTGAAAGAAAGATTGAAATAATGATTGAAAGTTTGAAAGAAAGATTGAAAGAAAGATTTAAAGAAAGAAAGAAAGATTGAAAGAAAGATTGAAAGAAAGATTGAAAGAAAGAATGAAACAAAGATTGAAATAAAGAATGAAAGAAAGATTGAAAGAAAGATTGAAAGAAAGAAAGATTAAAAGATTGAATGATTGAAAGAAAGACTGAAAGAAAGAATAACGGACAGAAAGATTGAAAGAAAGATTGAAAAAAAGATTGAAAGACTGAAAGAAAGAATGAAAGAAATATTGAAAGATTAAACAATTGAAAGAAAGATCGCAAGAAAGATGGAAAGAATGAAAGATTGAAATAATGATTGAAAGTTTGAAAGAAAGATTGAAAGAAAGATTTAAACAAAGAAAGATTGAAAGTAAGAAAGATTGAAAGAAATATTGAACGAAAGATTGAAAGAAAGGATGAAAGAAAGATTGAAAAAAAGATTGAAAGATTGAAAGAAAGATTGAAAGAAAGATTGAAAGAATGAAAGTTTGAAATAATGATTGAAAGTTTGAAAGAAAGATTGAAAGAAAGATTTAAACAAAGAAAGATTGAAAGTAAGAAAGATTGAAAGAAATATTGAACGAAAGATTGAAAGAAAGGATGAAAGAAAGATTGAAAGAAAGATTGAAAAAAAGAAAGATTGAAAGAAAGATTGAAAGATTGAATGATTGAAAGAAAGACTGAAAGACAGATTGACAGACAGAAAGATTGAAAGAAAGAATGAAAGAAAGATTGAAAGAAAGAATGAAAGAAAGATTGAACGATTAAACAATTGAAAGAAAGATTGCAAGAAAGATTGAAAAAAGAAAGATTGAAAGAAAGAATAAAAGAAAGATTGAAAGAAAGATGGAAAGAAAGAAAGATTGAAAGAAATAACAAAATAAATATTGAAAGAAAGAATGAAAGAAAGATTGAACGATTGGAAGAAATATTGAAAGAAAGAAAGATTGAAAGTAAGATAGATTGAAAGAAAGAATGAAAGAAAGATTGAAAGATTTAAAGAAAGAATGAAAGAAAGAATGAAAGATTGAAATATTGAAAGAAAGAATGAAAGAAAGATTGAAAGATTGAAAGAAAGATTGAAAGATTGAAAGATTGAAATAAAGATTGAAAGTTTGAAATAAAGATTGAAAGTTTGAAAGAAAGATTGAAAGAAAGATTGAAAGAAAGAAATATTGAAGGAAAGATTGAAAGATTGAATGATTGAAAGAAAGACTGAAAGACAGATTGACAGACAGAAAGATTGAAAGAAAGAATGAAAGAAAGATTGAAAGAAAGAATGAAAGAAAGATTGAACGATTAAACAATTGAAAGAAAGATTGCAAGAAAGATTGAAAAAAGAAAGATTGAAAGAAAGAATAAAAGAAAGATTGAAAGAAAGATGGAAAGAAAGAAAGATTGAAAGAAATAACAAAATAAAGATTGAAAGAAAGAATGAAAGAAAGATTGAACGATTGGAAGAAATATTGAAAGAAAGAAAGATTGAAAGTAAGATAGATTGAAAGAAAGAATGAAAGAAAGATTGAAAGATTTAAAGAAAGAATGAAAGAAAGAATGAAAGATTGAAATATTGAAAGAAAGAATGAAAGAAAAATTGAAAGATTGAAAGAAAGATTGAAAGATTGAAAGATTGAAATAAAGATTGAAAGTTTGAAATAAAGATTGAAAGTTTGAAAGAAAGATTGAAAGAAAGATTTAAAGAAAGATTGAAAGACTGAAAGAAAGAATGAAAGGCAGATTGAAAGAAAGATTTAAAGAAAGAAAGAAAGATTGAAAGAAAGATTGAAAGAAAAAATGAAACAAAGATTGAAATAAAGAATGAAAGAAAGATTGAAAGAAAGATTGAAAGACAGAAAGATTGAAAGATTAAATGATTGAAAGAAAGACTGAAAGAAAGAATGACGGACAGAAAGATTTAAAGAAAGAATGAAAGAAAGATTGAAAAAAAGATTGATAGACTGAAAGAAAGAATGAAAGAAACATTGAAAGATTAAACAATTGAAAGAAAGATTGCAAGAAAGATGGAAAGAATGAAAGATTGAAATAATGATTGAAAGTTTGAAAGAAAGATTGAAAGAAAGATTTAAAGAAAGAAAGATTGAAAGAAATATTGAAAGAAAGATTGAAAGAATTAACAAAAGAAAGATTGAAAGAAAGAATGAAAGAAAGATTGAACGATTGGAAGAAATATTGAAAGAAAGATAGATTGAAAGTAAGATAGATTGAAAGAAAGAATGAAAGAAAGATTGAAAGATTTAAAGAATGAATGAAAGAAAGATTGAAAGATTGAAATATTGAAAGAAAGAATGAAAGAAAGATTGAAAGATTGAAAGAAAGATTGAAAGATTGAAATAAAGATTGAAAGTTTGAAAGAAAGATTGAAAGAAAGAATGAAAGAAAGATTGAAAAAAAGATTGATAGACTGAAAGAAAGAATGAAAGAAACATTGAAAGATTAAACAATTGAAAGAAAGATTGCAAGAAAGATGGAAAGAATGAAAGATTGAAATAATGATTGAAAGTTTGAAAGAAAGATTGAAAGAAAGATTTAAACAAAGAAAGATTGAAAGAAAGAAAGATTGAAAGAAATATTGAACGAAAGATTGGAAGAAAGGATGAAAGAAAAATTGAAAGAAAGATTGAAAGAAAGATTGAAAGAAAGATTGAAAGAATGATTTAAACAAAGAAAGATTGAAAGTAAGAAAGATTGAAAGAAATATTGAACGAAAGATTGAAAGAAAGGATGAAAGAAAGATTGAAAGAAATATTGAAAGATTGAAATATTGAAAGAAAGAATGAAAGAAAGATTGAAAGATTGAAAGAAAGATTGAAAGATTGAAAGATTGAAATAAAAATTGAAAGTTTGAAAGAAAGATTGAAAGAAAGATTTAAAGAAAGATTGAAAGACTGAAAGAAAAAATGAAAGGCAGATTGAAAGAAAGATTGCAAGAAAGAATGAAAGAAATATTGAAAGATTGAAATATTGAAAGAAAGAATGAAAGAAAGATTGTAAGATTGAAAGAAAGATTGAAAGATTGAAAGATTGAAATAAAGATTGAAAGTTTGAAAGAAAGATTGAAAGATTGAAAGAAAGATTGAAAGAAAGATTGAAATAAAGATTGAAAGTTTGAAAGAAAGAAAGAAAGATTGAAAGAAAGATTGAAAGAAAGATTGAAAGAAAGAATGAAACAAAGATTGAAATAAAGAATGAAAGAAAGATTAAAAGAAAGATTGAAAGAAAGAAAGATTGAAAGATTGAATGATTGAAAGAAAGACTGAAAGAAAGAATGACGGACAGAAAGATTGAAAGAAAGAATGAGAGAAAGATTGAAAAAAAGATTGAAAGATTAAACAATTGAAAGAAAGATTGCAAGAAAGATGGAAAGAATGAAAGATTGAAATAATGATTGAAAGTTTGAAAGAAAGATTGAAAGAAAGATTTAAACAAAGAAAGATTGAAAGTAAGAAAGATTGAAAGAAATATTGAACGAAAGATTGAAAGAAAGGATGAAAGAAAGATTGAAAGAAAGATTGAAAGATTGAAAGAAAGATTGAAAGAAAGATTGAAAGAAAGATTTAAAGAAAGAAAGATTGAAAGAAATATTGAAAGAAAGATTGAAAGAATTAACAAAAGAAAGATTGAAAGAAAGAATGAAAGAAAGATTGAACGATTGGAAGAAATATTGAAAGAAAGATAGATTGAAAGTAAGATAGATTGAAAGAAAGAATGAAAGAAAGATTGAAAGATTTAAAGAATGAATGAAAGAAAGATTGAAAGATTGAAATATTGAAAGAAAGATTGAAAGATTGAAAGAAAGATTGAAAGATTGAAATAAAGATTGAAAGTTTGAAAGAAAGATTGAAAGAAAGAATGAAAGAAAGATTGAAAAAAAGATTGATAGACTGAAAGAAAGAATGAAAGAAACATTGAAAGATTAAACAATTGAAAGAAAGATTGCAAGAAAGATGGAAAGAATGAAAGATTGAAATAATGATTGAAAGTTTGAAAGAAAGATTGAAAGAAAGATTTAAACAAAGAAAGATTGAAAGAAAGAAAGATTGAAAGAAATATTGAACGAAAGATTGGAAGAAAGGATGAAAGAAAAATTGAAAGAAAGATTGAAAGAAAGATTGAAAGAAAGATTGAAAGAATGATTTAAACAAAGAAAGATTGAAAGTAAGAAAGATTGAAAGAAATATTGAACGAAAGATTGAAAGAAAGGATGAAAGAAAGATTGAAAGAAAGATTGAAATATTGAAAGAAAGAATGAAAGAAAGATTGAAAGATTGAAAGAAAGATTGAAAGATTGAAAGATTGAAATAAAAATTGAAAGTTTGAAAGAAAGATTGAAAGAAAGATTTAAAGAAAGATTGAAAGACTGAAAGAAAAAATGAAAGGCAGATTGAAAGAAAGATTGCAAGAAAGAATGAAAGAAATATTGAAAGATTGAAATATTGAAAGAAAGAATGAAAGAAAGATTGAAAGATTGAAAGAAAGATTGAAAGATTGAAAGATTGAAATAAAGATTGAAAGTTTGAAAGAAAGATTGAAAGATTGAAAGAAAGATTGAAAGAAAGATTGAAATAAAGATTGAAAGTTTGAAAGAAAGAAAGAAAGATTGAAAGAAAGATTGAAAGAAAGATTGAAAGAAAGAATGAAACAAAGATTGAAATAAAGAATGAAAGAAAGATTAAAAGAAAGATTGAAAGAAAGAAAGATTGAAAGATTGAATGATTGAAAGAAAGACTGAAAGAAAGAATGACGGACAGAAAGATTGAAAGAAAGAATGAGAGAAAGATTGAAAAAAAGATTGAAAGATTAAACAATTGAAAGAAAGATTGCAAGAAAGATGGAAAGAATGAAAGATTGAAATAATGATTGAAAGTTTGAAAGAAAGATTGAAAGAAAGATTTAAACAAAGAAAGATTGAAAGTAAGAAAGATTGAAAGAAATATTGAACGAAAGATTGAAAGAAAGGATGAAAGAAAGATTGAAAGATTGAAAGAAAGATTGAAAGAAAGATTGAAAGAATGATTTAAACAAAGAAAGATTGAAAGTAAGAAAGATTGAAAGAAATATTGAACGAAAGATTGAAAGAAAGGATGAAAGAAAGATTGAAAGAAAGATTGAAAAAAAGAAACATTGAAAGAAAGATTGAACGACTGAAGGAAAGAATTAAAGAAAGATTGAAAGAAAGATTGAAAGAAAGATTTAAACAAAGAAAGATTGAACGTAAGAAAGATTGAAAGACATATTGAACGAAAGATTGAAAAAAGGATGAAAGAAAGATTGAAAGAAAGATTGAAAGATTGAAAGAAAGATTGAAAGAAAGATTGAAAGAATTAAATATTGAAATAATGATTGAAGTTTGAAAGAAAGATTGAAAGAAAGATTTAAACAAAGATAGATTGAAAGTAAGAAAGATTGAAAGAAATATTGAAAGAAAGAACGATTGAAAGATTGAAAGAAAGAATGAAAGATTGAAAGAAAGATTGAAAAAATGAAAGATTGAAAGAAAGGATGAAAGAAAGATTTAAACAAAGATAGATTGAAAGTAAGAAAGATTGAAAGAAATATTGAACGAAAGATTGAAAGAAAGATTGAAAGAAAGATTGAAAAAAGAAAGATTGAAAGAAAGATTGAAAGAAAGATTGAAAGAAAGAAATATTGAAGGAAAAATTGAAAGATTGAATGATTGAAAGAAAGACTGAAAGAAAGATTGACAGAAAGAAAGATTGAAAGAAAGAATGAAAGAAAGATTGAAAGAAAGAATGAAAGAAAGATTGAAAGATTAAACAATTGAAAGAAAGATTGCAAGAAAGATTGAAAAAAGAAAGATTGAAAGAAAGAATTAAAGAAAGATTGAAAGAAAGATGGAAAGAAAGAAAGATTGAAAGAAATAACAAGAGAAAGATTGAAAGAAAGAATGAAAGAAAGATTGAACGATTGGAAGAAATATTGACGGAAAGAAAGATTGAAAGTAAGATAGATTGAAAGAAAGAATGAAAGAAAGATTGAAAGATTTAAAGAAAGAATGAAAGAAAGATTGAAAGATTGAAATACTGAAAGAAAGAATGAAAGAAAGATTGAAAGATTGAAAGAAAGATTGAAAGATTGAAAGATTGAAATAAAGATTGAAAGTTTGAAAGAAAGATTGAAAGAAAGATTTAAAGAAAGATTGAAAGACTGAAAGAAAGAATGAATGGCAGATTGAAAGAAAGATTGAAAGTAAGAAAGATTGAAAGAAAGAATGAAAGAAAGATTGAAAGATTGCAAGAAAGAATGAAAGAAATATTGAAAGATTGAAATATTGAAAGAAAGAATGAAAGAAAGATTGAAAGATTGAAAGAAAGATTGAAAGAAAGATTGAAAGATTGAAATAAACATTGAAAGTTTGAAAGAAAGATTGAAAGAAAGATTTAAAGAAAGAAAGATTGAAAGAAAGATTGAAAGAAAGATTGAAAGAAAGAATGAAACAAAGATTGAAATAAAGAATGAAAGAAAGATTTAAAGAAAGATTGAAAGAAAGAAAGATTGAAAGATTGAATGATTGAAAGAAAGACTGAAAGAAAGAATGAAAGAAAGATTGAAAGAAAGAATGAAAGAAAGATTGAAAGATTAACCAATTGAAAGGAAGATTGCAAGAAAGATTGAAAAAAGAAAGATTGAAAGAAAGAATTAAAGAAAGATTGAAAGAAAGATGGAAAGAAAGAAAGATTGAAAGAAATAACAAAAGAAAGATTGAAAGAAAGAATGAAAGAAAGATTGAACGATTGGAAGAAATATTGACGGAAAGAAAGATTGAAAGTAAGATAGATTGAAAGAAAGAATGAAAGAAAGATTGAAAGATTTAAAGAAAGAATGAAAGAAAGATTGAAAGATTGAAATATTGAAAGAAAGAATGAAAGAAAGATTGAAAGATTGAAAGAAAGATTGAAAGATTGAAAGATTGAAATAAAGATTGAAAGTTTGAAAGAAAGATTGAAAAAAAGATTTAAAGAAAGATTGAAAGACTGAAAGAAGGAATGAATGGCAGATTGAAAGAAAGATTGAAAGTAAGAAAGATTGAAAGAAAGAATGAAAGAAATATTGAAAGATTGAAATAATGAAAGAAAGAATGAAAGAAAGATTGAAATATTGAAAGAAAGATTGAAAGATTGAAATAAAGATTGAAAGTTTGAAAGAAAGATTGAAAGAAATATTTAAAGAAAGAAAGAAAGATTGAAAGAAAGATTAAAAGAAAGATTGAATGAAAGAATGAAACAAAGATTGAAATAAAGAATGAAAGAAAGATTTAAAGAAAGATTGAAAGAAAGAAAGACTGAAAGAAAGAATGACGGACAGAAAGACTGAAAGAAAGAATGAAAGAAACATTGAAAGATTAAATAATTGAAAGAAAGATTGCAAGAAAGATGGAAAGAATGAAAGATTGAAATAATGATTGAAAGTTTGAAAGAAAGATTGAATGAAAGATTTAAACAAAGAAAGATTGAAAGTAAGAAAGATTGAAAGAAATATTGAACGAAAGATTGAAAGAAAGGATGAAAGAAAGATTGAAAGAAAGATTGAAAAAAAGAAAGATTGAAATAAAGATTGAACGACTGAAGGAAAGAATGAAAGAAAGATTGAAAGAAAGATTGAAAGAAAGAAATATTGAAGGAAAGATTGAAAGATTGAATGATTGAAAGAAAGACTGAAAGAAAGATTGACAGACAGAAAGATTGAAAGAAAGAATGAAAGAAAGATTGAAAGATTAAACAATTGGAAGAAAGATTGCAAGAAAGATTGAAAGAAGAAAGATTGAAAGAAAGATGGAAAGAAAGAAAGATTGAAAGAAATAACAAAAGAAAGATTGAAAGAAAGAATGAAAGAAAGTAAGATAGATTGAAAGAAAGAATGAAAGAAATATTGAAAGATTGCAAGAAAGAATGAAAGAAATATTGAAAGATTGAAATATTGAAAGAAAGAATGAAAGAAAGATTGAAAGATTGAAAGAAAGATTGAAAGAAAGATTGAAAGTTTGAAAGAAAGATTGAAAGTTTGAAAGAAAGATTGAAAGAAAGATTTAAAGAAAGAAAGAAAGATTGAAAGAAAGATTGAAAGAAAGAATGAAACAAAGATTGAAAGAAAGATTGAAAGAAAGAAAGATTGAATGATTGAAAGAAAGACTGAAAGAAAGAATGACGGACAGAAAGATTGAATGAAAGAATGAAAGAAAGTATGAAAAAAAGATTGAAAGACTGAAAGAAAGAATGAAAGAAACATTGAAAGATTAAACAATTGAAAGAAAGATTGCAAGAAAGATGGAAAGCAAGATTGAAAGAAATAAAGATTGAAAGAAATAACAAAAAAAAGATTGAAAGAAATAATGAAAGATAGAAAAATTGAAAGTAAGAAAGATTGAAAGAATGAATGAAAGAAATATTGAAAGATTGAAAGAAAGAATGAAAGAAAGATTGAAAAAAGCTGGAAAGAAAGATTGAAAGAAAGAAAGATTGAAAGAAATAATGAAATAAAGATTGAACGATTGGAAGAAATATTGAAAGATGGAAAAATTGAAAGTAAGAAAGAATGAAAGCAAGATTGAAAGATTGAAAGAAAGAATGAAAGAAAGATTGAAAGATTGAAATATTGAAAGAAAGAATGAAAGAAAGATTGATAGATTAAACAATTGAAAGAAAGATTGCAAGAAAGATTGAAAAAAGAAAGATTGAAAGAAAGAATTAAAGAAAGATTGAAAGATAGATGAAAGAAAGATTGAAAGAAAGAAAGATTGAAAGAAATAACAAAAGAAAGATTGAAAGATTGGAAGAAATATTGAAAGATAGAAAAATTGAAAGTAAGAAAGATTGAAAGAAAGAATGAAAGAAAGATTGAAAGATTGAAAGAAGAATGAAAAGAAGATTGAAAGATTGAAATATTGAAAGATAGAATGAAAGAAATATTGAAAGATTGAAAGAAAGATTGAAAGAAAGATTGAAAGATTGAAAGATTGAAAGAAAGATTGAATGTTTGAAAGAAAGATTGAAAGACTGAAAGAAAGAATGAAAGAAAGATTGAAAGAAAGATTGAAAGATTGAAAGAAGTAATGAAAGAAAGAAAGATTGAAAGTAAGAAAGATTGAAAGAAAGAATGAAAGAAAGATTGAACTAAAGATTGAAAAAAGAAAGATTGAAAGAAAAATTGAAAGAAAGATTGAAAGAAGGAATGAAAGAAATATTGAAAGAAAGATTGAAAGAAAGAAAGATTGAAAGAAATATTGAAAGAAAGATTGAAAGATTGAAAGATTTAAATAATGATTGAAAGTTTGAAAGAAAGATTGAAAGAAAGATTTAAAGAAATAAAGATTGAAAGTAAGAAAGATTGAAAGAAATATTGAAAGAAAGATTGAAAGATTGAAAGAAAGAATGAAAGAAAGATTGAAAAAAAGAAAGATTGAAAGAAAGATTGAAAGAAAGATTGAAAGACTGAAAGAAAGAATGAAAGAAAGATTGAAAGAAAGATTGAAAGAAAGAAAGATTGAAAGAAAGATTGAAAGATTTACATATTGAAAGAAATAATGAAAGAAAGATTGAAAGATTGAAAGAAAGATTGAAAGAAAGATTTAAAGAAAGAAAGATTGAAAGATTGGAAGAAATATTGAAAGATAGAAAAATTGAAAGTAAGAAAGATTGAAAGAAAGAATGAAAGAAAGATTGAAAGATTGAAAGAAGAATGAAAAGAAGATTGAAAGATTGAAATATTGAAAGATAGAATGAAAGAAATATTGAAAGATTGAAAGAAAGATTGAAAGAAAGATTGAAAGATTGAAAGATTGAAAGAAAGATTGAATGTTTGAAAGAAAGATTTAAAGAAAGATTTAAAGAAAGATTGAACGACTGAAAGATTGAAAGAAAGATTGAAAGTTTGAAAGAAAGATTGAAAAACTGAAAGAAAGAATGAAAGAAAGATTGAAAGAAAGATTGAAAGATTGAAAGAAGTAATGAAAGAAAGAAAGATTGAAAGTAAGAAAGATTGAAAGAAAGAATGAAAGAAAGATTGAACGAAAGATTGAAAAAAGAAAGATTGAAAGAAAAATTGAAAGAAAGATTGAAAGAAGGAATGAAAGAAATATTGAAAGAAAGATTGAAAGAAAGAAAGATTGAAAGAAATATTGAAAGAAAGATTGAAAGATTGAAAGATTTAAATAATGATTGAAAGTTTGAAAGAAAGATTGAAAGAAAGAAAGATTGAAAGTAAGAAAGATTGAAAGAAATATTGAAAGAAAGATTGAAAGATTGAAAGAAAGATTGAAAGAAAGAATGAAAGAAAGATTGAAAGAAAGATTGAAAAAAAGAAAGATTGAAAGAAAGATTGAAAGAAAGATTGAAAGACTGAAGGAAAGAATGAAAGAAAGATTGAAAGAAAGATTGAAAGAAAGATTGAAAGAAAGAAAGATTGAAAGAAAGATTGAAAGATTTACATATTGAAAGAAATAATGAAAGAAAGATTGAAAGATTGAAAGAAAGATTGAAAGAAAGATTTAAAGAAAGAAAGATTGGAAGAAATATTGAAAGATAGAAAAATTGAAAGTAAGAAAGATTGAAAGAAAGAATGAAAGAAAGATTGAAAGATTGAAAGAAGAATGAAAAGAAGATTGAAAGATTGAAATATTGAAAGATAGAATGAAAGAAATATTGAAAGATTGAAAGAAAGATTGAAAGAAAGATTGAAAGATTGAAAGATTGAAAGAAAGATTGAATGTTTGAAAGAAAGATTTAAAGAAAGATTTAAAGAAAGAATGAACGACTGAAAGATTGAAAGAAAGATTGAAAGTTTGAAAGAAAGATTGAAAGACTGAAAGAAAGAATGAAAGAAAGATTGAAAGAAAGATTGAAAGATTGAAAGAAGTAATGAAAGAAAGAAAGATTGAAAGTAAGAAAGATTGAAAGAAAGAATGAAAGAAAGATTGAACGAAAGATTGAAAAAAGAAAGATTGAAAGAAAAATTGAAAGAAAGATTGAAAGAAGGAATGAAAGAAATATTGGAAGAAAGATTGAAAGAAAGAAAGATTGAAAGAAATATTGAAAGAAAGATTGAAAGATTGAAAGATTTAAATAATGATTGAAAGTTTGAAAGAAAGATTGAAAGAAAGATTTAAAGAAAGAAAGATTGAAAGTAAGAAAGATTGAAAGAAATATTGAAAGAAAGATTGAAAGATTGAAAGAAAGATTGAAAGAAAGAATGAAAGAAAGATTGAAAGAAAGATTGAAAAAAAGAAAGATTGAAAGAAAGATTGAAAGAAAGATTGAAAGACTGAAGGAAAGAATGAAAGAAAGATTAGAAGAAAGATTGAAAGAAAGATTGAAAGAAAGAAAGATTGAAAGAAAGATTGAAAGATTTACATATTGAAAGAAATAATGAAAGAAAGATTGAAAGATTGAAAGAAAGATTGAAAGAAAGATTTAAAGAAAGAAAGATTGAAAGATTGGAAGAAATATTGAAAGATAGAAAAATTGAAAGTAAGAAAGATTGAAAGAAAGAATGAAAGAAAGATTGAAAGATTGAAAGAAGAATGAAAAGAAGATTGAAAGATTGAAATATTGAAAGATAGAATGAAAGAAATATTGAAAGATTGAAAGAAAGATTGAAAGAAAGATTGAAAGATTGAAAGATTGAAAGAAAGATTGAATGTTTGAAAGAAAGATTTAAAGAAAGAATGAACGACTGAAAGATTGAAAGAAAGATTGAAAGTTTGAAAGAAAGATTGAAAGACTGAAAGAAAGAATGAAAGAAAGATTGAAAGAAAGATTGAAAGATTGAAAGAAGTAATGAAAGAAAGAAAGATTGAAAGTAAGAAAGATTGAAAGAAAAAATGAAAGAAAGATTGAACGAAAGATTGAAAAAAGAAAGATTGAAAGAAAAATTGAAAGAAAGATTGAAAGAAGGAATGAAAGAAATATTGAAAGAAAGATTGAAAGAAAGAAAGATTGAAAGAAATATTGAAAGAAAGATTGAAAGAAATATTGAAAGAAAGATTGAAAGATTGAAAGATTTAAATAATGATTGAAAGTTTGAAAGAAAGATTGAAAGAAAGATTTAAAGAAAGAAAGATTGAAAGTAAGAAAGATTGAAAGAAATATTGAAAGAAAGATTGAAAGATTGAAAGAAAGATTGAAAGAAAGAATGAAAGAAAGATTGAAAGAAAGATTGAAAAAAAGAAAGATTGAAAGAAAGATTGAAAGAAAGATTGAAAGACTGAAGGAAAGAATGAAAGAAAGATTGAAAGAAAGTTTGAAAGAAAGATTGAAAGAAAGAAAGATTGAAAGAAAGATTGAAAGATTTACATATTGAAAGAAATAATGAAAGAAAGATTGAAAGATTGAAAGAAAGATTGAAAGAAAGATTTAAAGAAAGAAAGATTGAAAGAAATATTGAAAGAAAGATTGAAAGAAATAACAAAAGAAAGATTGAACGATTGGAAGAAATATTGAAGGAAAGATAGATTGAAAGTAAGATAGATTGAAAGAAAGAATGAAAGAAAGATTGAAAGATTTAAATAAAGAATGAAAGAAAGATTGAAACATTGAAATATTGAAAGAAAGAATGAAAGATAGATTGAAAGATTGAACGAAAGATTGAAAGATTGAAATATTGAAATAAAGATTGAAAGTTTGAAAGAAAGATTGAAAGAAAGATTTAAAGAAATATTGAAAGACTGAAAGAAAGAATGAAAGGCAGATTGAAAGAAAGATTGAAAGTAAGAAAGATTGAAAGAAAGAATGAAAGATTGCAAGAAAGAATGAAAGAAATATTGAAAGATTGAAATATTGAAAGAAAGAATGAAAGAAAGATTGAAAGATTGAAAGTAAGATTGAAAGAAAGATTGAAATAATGATTGAAAGTTTGAAAGAAAGATTGAAAGAAAGATTTAAAGAAAGAAAGAAAGATTGAAAGAAAGATTGAAAGAAAGATTGAAAGAAAGAATGAAACAAAGATTGAAATAAAGAATGAAAGAAAGATTGAAAGAAAGATTGAAAGAAAGAAAGATTAAAAGATTGAATGATTGAAAGAAAGACTGAAAGAAAGAATAACGGACAGAAAGATTGAAAGAAAGATTGAAAGAAAGATTGAAAAAAAGATTGAAAGACTGAAAGAAAGAATGAAAGAAATATTGAAAGATTAAACAATTGAAAGAAAGATCGCAAGAAAGATGGAAAGAATGAAAGATTGAAATAATGATTGAAAGTTTGAAAGAAAGATTGAAAGAAAGATTTGAACAAAGAATGATTGAAAGTAAGAAAGATTGAAAGAAATATTGAACGAAAGATTGAAAGAAAGGATGAAAGAAAGATTGAAAAAAAGATTGAAAGATTGAAAGAAAGATTGAAAGAAAGATTGAAAGAATGAAAGATTGAAATAATGATTGAAAGTTTGAAAGAAAGATTGAAAGAAAGATTTAAACAAAGAAAGATTGAAAGTAAGAAAGATTGAAAGAAATATTGAACGAAAGATTGAAAGAAAGGATGAAAGAAAGATTGAAAGAAAGATTGAAAAAAAGAAAGATTGAAAGAAAGATTGAATGACTGAAGGAAAGAATGAAAGAAAGATTGAAAGAAAGATTGAAAGAAAGAAATATTGAAGGAAAGATTGAAAGATTGAATGATTGAAAGAAAGACTGAAAGACAGATTGACAGACAGAAAGATTGAAAGAAAGAATGAAAGAAAGATTGAAAGAAAGAATGAAAGAAAGATTGAACGATTAAACAATTGAAAGAAAGATTGCAAGAAAGATTGAAAAAAGAAAGATTGAAAGAAAGAATAAAAGAAAGATTGAAAGAAAGATGGAAAGAAAGAAAGATTGAAAGAAATAACAAAATAAAGATTGAAAGAAAGAATGAAAGAAAGATTGAACGATTGGAAGAAATATTGAAAGAAAGAAAGATTGAAAGTAAGATAGATTGAAAGAAAGAATGAAAGAAAGATTGAAAGATTTAAAGAAAGAATGAAAGAAAGAATGAAAGATTGAAATATTGAAAGAAAGAATGAAAGAAAGATTGAAAGATTGAAAGAAAGATTGAAAGATTGAAAGATTGAAATAAAGATTGAAAGTTTGAAATAAAGATTGAAAGTTTGAAAGAAAGATTGAAAGAAAGATTGAAAGAAAGAAATATTGAAGGAAAGATTGAAAGATTGAATGATTGAAAGAAAGACTGAAAGACAGATTGACAGACAGAAAGATTGAAAGAAAGAATGAAAGAAAGAATGAAAGAAAGATTGAACGATTAAACAATTGAAAGAAAGATTGCAAGAAAGATTGAAAAAAGAAAGATTGAAAGAAAGAATAAAAGAAAGATTGAAAGAAAGATGGAAAGAAAGAAAGATTGAAAGAAATAACAAAATAAAGATTGAAAGAAAGAATGAAAGAAAGATTGAACGATTGGAAGAAATATTGAAAGAAAGAAAGATTGAAAGTAAGATAGATTGAAAGAAAGAATGAAAGAAAGATTGAAAGATTTAAAGAAAGAATGAAAGAAAGAATGAAAGATTGAAATATTGAAAGAAAGAATGAAAGAAAAATTGAAAGATTGAAAGAAAGATTGAAAGATTGAAAGATTGAAATAAAGATTGAAAGTTTGAAATAAAGATTGAAAGTTTGAAAGAAAGATTGAAAGAAAGATTTAAAGAAAGATTGAAAGACTGAAAGAAAGAATGAAAGGCAGATTGAAAGAAAGATTTAAAGAAAGAAAGAAAGATTGAAAGAAAGATTGAAAGAAAGATTGAAAGAAAAAATGAAACAAAGATTGAAATAAAGAATGAAAGAAAGATTGAAAGAAAGATTGAAAGACAGAAAGATTGAAAGATTAAATGATTGAAAGAAAGACTGAAAGAAAGAATGACGGACAGAAAGATTTAAAGAAAGAATGAAAGAAAGATTGAAAAAAAGATTGATAGACTGAAAGAAAGAATGAAAGAAACATTGAAAGATTAAACAATTGAAAGAAAGATTGCAAGAAAGATGGAAAGAATGAAAGATTGAAATAATGATTGAAAGTTTGAAAGAAAGATTGAAAGAAAGATTTAAAGAAAGAAAGATTGAAAGAAATATTGAAAGAAAGATTGAAAGAATTAACAAAAGAAAGATTGAAAGAAAGAATGAAAGAAAGATTGAACGATTGGAAGAAATATTGAAAGAAAGATAGATTGAAAGTAAGATAGATTGAAAGAAAGAATGAAAGAAAGATTGAAAGATTTAAAGAATGAATGAAAGAAAGATTGAAAGATTGAAATATTGAAAGAAAGAATGAAAGAAAGATTGAAAGATTGAAAGAAAGATTGAAAGATTGAAAGATTGAAATAAAGATTGAAAGTTTGAAAGAAAGATTGAAAGAAAGAATGAAAGAAAGATTGAAAAAAAGATTGATAGACTGAAAGAAAGAATGAAAGAAACATTGAAAGATTAAACAATTGAAAGAAAGATTGCAAGAAAGATGGAAAGAATGAAAGATTGAAATAATGATTGAAAGTTTGAAAGAAAGATTGAAAGAAAGATTTAAACAAAGAAAGATTGAAAGAAAGAAAGATTGAAAGAAATATTGAACGAAAGATTGGAAGAAAGGATGAAAGAAAAATTGAAAGAAAGATTGAAAGAAAGATTGAAAGAAAGATTGAAAGAATGATTTAAACAAAGAAAGATTGAAAGTAAGAAAGATTGAAAGAAATATTGAACGAAAGATTGAAAGAAAGGATGAAAGAAAGATTGAAAGAAAGATTGAAAGATTGAAATATTGAAAGAAAGAATGAAAGAAAGATTGAAAGATTGAAAGAAAGATTGAAAGATTGAAAGATTGAAATAAAAATTGAAAGTTTGAAAGAAAGATTGAAAGAAAGATTTAAAGAAAGATTGAAAGACTGAAAGAAAAAATGAAAGGCAGATTGAAAGAAAGATTGCAAGAAAGAATGAAAGAAATATTGAAAGATTGAAATATTGAAAGAAAGAATGAAAGAAAGATTGAAAGATTGAAAGAAAGATTGAAAGATTGAAAGATTGAAATAAAGATTGAAAGTTTGAAAGAAAGATTGAAAGATTGAAAGAAAGATTGAAAGAAAGATTGAAATAAAGATTGAAAGTTTGAAAGAAAGAAAGAAAGATTGAAAGAAAGATTGAAAGAAAGATTGAAAGAAAGAATGAAACAAAGATTGAAATAAAGAATGAAAGAAAGATTAAAAGAAAGATTGAAAGAAAGAAAGATTGAAAGATTGAATGATTGAAAGAAAGACTGAAAGAAAGAATGACGGACAGAAAGATTGAAAGAAAGAATGAGAGAAAGATTGAAAAAAAGATTGAAAGATTAAACAATTGAAAGAAAGATTGCAAGAAAGATGGAAAGAATGAAAGATTGAAATAATGATTGAAAGTTTGAAAGAAAGATTGAAAGAAAGATTTAAACAAAGAAAGATTGAAAGTAAGAAAGATTGAAAGAAATATTGAACGAAAGATTGAAAGAAAGGATGAAAGAAAGATTGAAAGAAAGATTGAAAGATTGAAAGAAAGATTGAAAGAAAGATTGAAAGAAAGATTTAAAGAAAGAAAGATTGAAAGAAATATTGAAAGAAAGATTGAAAGAATTAACAAAAGAAAGATTGAAAGAAAGAATGAAAGAAAGATTGAACGATTGGAAGAAATATTGAAAGAAAGATAGATTGAAAGTAAGATAGATTGAAAGAAAGAATGAAAGAAAGATTGAAAGATTTAAAGAATGAATGAAAGAAAGATTGAAAGATTGAAATATTGAAAGAAAGAATGAAAGAAAGATTGAAAGATTGAAAGAAAGATTGAAAGATTGAAAGATTGAAATAAAGATTGAAAGTTTGAAAGAAAGATTGAAAGAAAGAATGAAAGAAAGATTGAAAAAAAGATTGATAGACTGAAAGAAAGAATGAAAGAAACATTGAAAGATTAAACAATTGAAAGAAAGATTGCAAGAAAGATGGAAAGAATGAAAGATTGAAATAATGATTGAAAGTTTGAAAGAAAGATTGAAAGAAAGATTTAAACAAAGAAAGATTGAAAGAAAGAAAGATTGAAAGAAATATTGAACGAAAGATTGGAAGAAAGGATGAAAGAAAAATTGAAAGAAAGATTGAAAGAAAGATTGAAAGAAAGATTGAAAGAATGATTTAAACAAAGAAAGATTGAAAGTAAGAAAGATTGAAAGAAATATTGAACGAAAGATTGAAAGAAAGGATGAAAGAAAGATTGAAAGAAAGATTGAAAGATTGAAATATTGAAAGAAAGAATGAAAGAAAGATTGAAAGATTGAAAGAAAGATTGAAAGATTGAAATAAAAATTGAAAGTTTGAAAGAAAGATTGAAAGAAAGATTTAAAGAAAGATTGAAAGACTGAAAGAAAAAATGAAATGCAGATTGAAAGAAAGATTGCAAGAAAGAATGAAAGAAATATTGAAAGATTGAAATATTGAAAGAAAGAATGAAAGAAAGATTGAAAGATTGAAAGAAAGATTGAAAGATTGAAAGATTGAAATAAAGATTGAAAGTTTGAAAGAAAGATTGAAAGATTGAAAGAAAGATTGAAAGAAAGATTGAAATAAAGATTGAAAGTTTGAAAGAAAGAAAGAAAGATTGAAAGAAAGATTGAAAGAAAGATTGAAAGAAAGAATGAAACAAAGATTGAAATAAAGAATGAAAGAAAGATTAAAAGAAAGATTGAAAGAAAGAAAGATTGAAAGATTGAATGATTGAAAGAAAGACTGAAAGAAAGAATGACGGACAGAAAGATTGAAAGAAAGAATGAGAGAAAGATTGAAAAAAAGATTGAAAGATTAAACAATTGAAAGAAAGATTGCAAGAAAGATGGAAAGAATGAAAGATTGAAATAATGATTGAAAGTTTGAAAGAAAGATTGAAAGAAAGATTTAAACAAAGAAAGATTGAAAGTAAGAAAGATTGAAAGAAATATTGAACGAAAGATTGAAAGAAAGGATGAAAGAAAGATTGAAAGAAAGATTGAAAGATTGAAAGAAAGATTGAAAGAAAGATTGAAAGAATGATTTAAACAAAGAAAGATTGAAAGTAAGAAAGATTGAAAGAAATATTGAACGAAAGATTGAAAGAAAGGATGAAAGAAAGATTGAAAGAAAGATTGAAAAAAAGAAACATTGAAAGAAAGATTGAACGACTGAAGGAAAGAATTAAAGAAAGATTGAAAGAAAGATTGAAAGAAAGATTTAAACAAAGAAAGATTGAACGTAAGAAAGATTGAAAGACATATTGAACGAAAGATTGAAAAAAGGATGAAAGAAAGATTGAAAGAAAGATTGAAAGATTGAAAGAAAGATTGAAAGAAAGATTGAAAGAATTAAATATTGAAATAATGATTGAAGTTTGAAAGAAAGATTGAAAGAAAGATTTAAACAAAGATAGATTGAAAGTAAGAAAGATTGAAAGAAATATTGAAAGAAAGAACGATTGAAAGATTGAAAGAAAGAATGAAAGATTGAAAGAAAGATTGAAAAAATGAAAGATTGAAAGAAAGGATGAAAGAAAGATTTAAACAAAGATAGATTGAAAGTAAGAAAGATTGAAAGAAATATTGAACGAAAGATTGAAAGAAAGATTGAAAGAAAGATTGAAAAAAGAAAGATTGAAAGAAAGATTGAAAGAAAGATTGAAAGAAAGAAATATTGAAGGAAAAATTGAAAGATTGAATGATTGAAAGAAAGACTGAAAGAAAGATTGACAGAAAGAAAGATTGAAAGAAAGAATGAAAGAAAGATTGAAAGAAAGAATGAAAGAAAGATTGAAAGATTAAACAATTGAAAGAAAGATTGCAAGAAAGATTGAAAAAAGAAAGATTGAAAGAAAGAATTAAAGAAAGATTGAAAGAAAGATGGAAAGAAAGAAAGATTGAAAGAAATAACAAGAGAAAGATTGAAAGAAAGAATGAAAGAAAGATTGAACGATTGGAAGAAATATTGACGGAAAGAAAGATTGAAAGTAAGATAGATTGAAAGAAAGAATGAAAGAAAGATTGAAAGATTTAAAGAAAGAATGAAAGAAAGATTGAAAGATTGAAATACTGAAAGAAAGAATGAAAGAAAGATTGAAAGATTGAAAGAAAGATTGAAAGATTGAAAGATTGAAATAAAGATTGAAAGTTTGAAAGAAAGATTGAAAGAAAGATTTAAAGAAAGATTGAAAGACTGAAAGAAAGAATGAATGGCAGATTGAAAGAAAGATTGAAAGTAAGAAAGATTGAAAGAAAGAATGAAAGAAAGATTGAAAGATTGCAAGAAAGAATGAAAGAAATATTGAAAGATTGAAATATTGAAAGAAAGAATGAAAGAAAGATTGAAAGATTGAAAGAAAGATTGAAAGAAAGATTGAAAGATTGAAATAAACATTGAAAGTTTGAAAGAAAGATTGAAAGAAAGATTTAAAGAAAGAAAGATTGAAAGAAAGATTGAAAGAAAGATTGAAAGAAAGAATGAAACAAAGATTGAAATAAAGAATGAAAGAAAGATTTAAAGAAAGATTGAAAGAAAGAAAGATTGAAAGATTGAATGATTGAAAGAAAGACTGAAAGAAAGAATGAAAGAAAGATTGAAAGAAAGAATGAAAGAAAGATTGAAAGATTAACCAATTGAAAGGAAGATTGCAAGAAAGATTGAAAAAAGAAAGATTGAAAGAAAGAATTAAAGAAAGATTGAAAGAAAGATGGAAAGAAAGAAAGATTGAAAGAAATAACAAAAGAAAGATTGAAAGAAAGAATGAAAGAAAGATTGAACGATTGGAAGAAATATTGACGGAAAGAAAGATTGAAAGTAAGATAGATTGAAAGAAAGAATGAAAGAAAGATTGAAAGATTTAAAGAAAGAATGAAAGAAAGATTGAAAGATTGAAATATTGAAAGAAAGAATGAAAGAAAGATTGAAAGATTGAAAGAAAGATTGAAAGATTGAAAGATTGAAATAAAGATTGAAAGTTTGAAAGAAAGATTGAAAAAAAGATTTAAAGAAAGATTGAAAGACTGAAAGAAAGAATGAATGGCAGATTGAAAGAAAGATTGAAAGTAAGAAAGATTGAAAGAAAGAATGAAAGAAATATTGAAAGATTGAAATAATGAAAGAAAGAATGAAAGAAAGATTGAAATATTGAAAGAAAGATTGAAAGATTGAAATAAAGATTGAAAGTTTGAAAGAAAGATTGAAAGAAATATTTAAAGAAAGAAAGAAAGATTGAAAGAAAGATTAAAAGAAAGATTGAATGAAAGAATGAAACAAAGATTGAAATAAAGAATGAAAGAAAGATTTAAAGAAAGATTGAAAGAAAGAAAGACTGAAAGAAAGAATGACGGACAGAAAGACTGAAAGAAAGAATGAAAGAAACATTGAAAGATTAAATAATTGAAAGAAAGATTGCAAGAAAGATGGAAAGAATGAAAGATTGAAATAATGATTGAAAGTTTGAAAGAAAGATTGAATGAAAGATTTAAACAAAGAAAGATTGAAAGTAAGAAAGATTGAAAGAAATATTGAACGAAAGATTGAAAGAAAGGATGAAAGAAAGATTGAAAGAAAGATTGAAAAAAAGAAAGATTGAAAGAAAGATTGAACGACTGAAGAAAAGAATGAAAGAAAGATTGAAAGAAAGATTGAAAGAAAGATTGAAAAAAGAAAGATTGAAATAAAGATTGAACGACTGAAGGAAAGAATGAAAGAAAGATTGAAAGAAAGATTGAAAGAAAGAAATATTGAAGGAAAGATTGAAAGATTGAATGATTGAAAGAAAGACTGAAAGAAAGATTGACAGACAGAAAGATTGAAAGAAAGAATGAAAGAAAGATTGAAAGATTAAACAATTGGAAGAAAGATTGCAAGAAAGATTGAAAAAAGAAAGATTGAAAGAAAGATGGAAAGAAAGAAAGATTGAAAGAAATAACAAAAGAAAGATTGAAAGAAAGAATGAAAGAAAGTAAGATTGAAAGTAAGATAGATTGAAAGAAAGAATGAAAGAAAGATTGAAAGATTGCAAGAAAGAATGAAAGAAATATTGAAAGATTGAAATATTGAAAGAAAGAATGAAAGAAAGATTGAAAGATTGAAAGAAAGATTGAAAGAAAGATTGAAAGTTTGAAAGAAAGATTGAAAGTTTGAAAGAAAGATTGAAAGAAAGATTTAAAGAAAGAAAGAAAGATTGAAAGAAAGAATGAAACAAAGATTGAAAGAAAGATTGAAAGAAAGAAAGATTGAATGATTGAAAGAAAGACTGAAAGAAAGAATGACGGACAGAAAGATTGAATGAAAGAATGAAAGAAAGTATGAAAAAAAGATTGAAAGACTGAAAGAAAGAATGAAAGAAACATTGAAAGATTAAACAATTGAAAGAAAGATTGCAAGAAAGATGGAAAGCAAGATTGAAAGAAATAAAGATTGAAAGAAATAACAAAAAAAAGATTGAAAGAAATAATGAAAGATAGAAAAATTGAAAGTAAGAAAGATTGAAAGAATGAATGAAAGAAATATTGAAAGATTGAAAGAAAGAATGAAAGAAAGATTGAAAAAAGCTGGAAAGAAAGATTGAAAGAAAGAAAGATTGAAAGAAATAATGAAATAAAGATTGAACGATTGGAAGAAATATTGAAAGATGGAAAAATTGAAAGTAAGAAAGAATGAAAGCAAGATTGAAAGATTGAAAGAAAGAATGAAAGAAAGATTGGAAGATTGAAATATTGAAAGAAAGAATGAAAGAAAGATTGATAGATTAAACAATTGAAAGAAAGATTGCAAGAAAGATTGAAAAAAGAAAGATTGAAAGAAAGAATTAAAGAAAGATTGAAAGATAGATGAAAGAAAGATTGAAAGAAAGAAAGATTGAAAGAAATAACAAAAGAAAGATTGAAAGATTGGAAGAAATATTGAAAGATAGAAAAATTGAAAGTAAGAAAGATTGAAAGAAAGAATGAAAGAAAGATTGAAAGATTGAAAGAAGAATGAAAAGAAGATTGAAAGATTGAAATATTGAAAGATAGAATGAAAGAAATATTGAAAGATTGAAAGAAAGATTGAAAGATTGAAAGATTGAAAGAAAGATTGAATGTTTGAAAGAAAGATTGAAAGACTGAAAGAAAGAATGAAAGAAAGATTGAAAGAAAGATTGAAAGATTGAAAGAAGTAATGAAAGAAAGAAAGATTGAAAGTAAGAAAGATTGAAAGAAAGAATGAAAGAAAGATTGAACGAAAGATTGAAAAAAGAAAGATTGAAAGAAAAATTGAAAGAAAGAATGAAAGAAATATTGAAAGAAAGATTGAAAGAAAGAAAGATTGAAAGAAATATTGAAAGAAAGATTGAAAGAAAGATTGAAAGAAAGATTGAAAAAATGAAAGATTGAAAGAAAGGATGAAAGAAAGATTTAAACAAAGATAGATTGAAAGTAAGAAAGATTGAAAGAAATATTGAACGAAAGATTGAAAGAAAGATTGAAAGAAAGATTGAAAAAAGAAAGATTGAAAGAAAGATTGAAAGAAAGATTGAAAGAAAGAAATATTGAAGGAAAAATTGAAAGATTGAATGATTGAAAGAAAGACTGAAAGAAAGATTGACAGAAAGAAAGATTGAAAGAAAGAATGAAAGAAAGATTGAAAGAAAGAATGAAAGAAAGATTGAAAGATTAAACAATTGAAAGAAAGATTGCAAGAAAGATTGAAAAAAGAAAGATTGAAAGAAAGAATTAAAGAAAGATTGAAAGAAAGATGGAAAGAAAGAAAGATTGAAAGAAATAACAAGAGAAAGATTGAAAGAAAGAATGAAAGAAAGATTGAACGATTGGAAGAAATATTGACGGAAAGAAAGATTGAAAGTAAGATAGATTGAAAGAAAGAATGAAAGAAAGATTGAAAGATTTAAAGAAAGAATGAAAGAAAGATTGAAAGATTGAAATACTGAAAGAAAGAATGAAAGAAAGATTGAAAGATTGAAAGAAAGATTGAAAGATTGAAAGATTGAAATAAAGATTGAAAGTTTGAAAGAAAGATTGAAAGAAAGATTTAAAGAAAGATTGAAAGACTGAAAGAAAGAATGAATGGCAGATTGAAAGAAAGATTGAAAGTAAGAAAGATTGAAAGAAAGAATGAAAGAAAGATTGAAAGATTGCAAGAAAGAATGAAAGAAATATTGAAAGATTGAAATATTGAAAGAAAGAATGAAAGAAAGATTGAAAGATTGAAAGAAAGATTGAAAGAAAGATTGAAAGATTGAAATAAACATTGAAAGTTTGAAAGAAAGATTGAAAGAAAGATTTAAAGAAAGAAAGATTGAAAGAAAGATTGAAAGAAAGATTGAAAGAAAGAATGAAACAAAGATTGAAATAAAGAATGAAAGAAAGATTTAAAGAAAGATTGAAAGAAAGAAAGATTGAAAGATTGAATGATTGAAAGAAAGACTGAAAGAAAGAATGAAAGAAAGATTGAAAGAAAGAATGAAAGAAAGATTGAAAGATTAACCAATTGAAAGGAAGATTGCAAGAAAGATTGAAAAAAGAAAGATTGAAAGAAAGAATTAAAGAAAGATTGAAAGAAAGATGGAAAGAAAGAAAGATTGAAAGAAATAACAAAAGAAAGATTGAAAGAAAGAATGAAAGAAAGATTGAACGATTGGAAGAAATATTGACGGAAAGAAAGATTGAAAGTAAGATAGATTGAAAGAAAGAATGAAAGAAAGATTGAAAGATTTAAAGAAAGAATGAAAGAAAGATTGAAAGATTGAAATATTGAAAGAAAGAATGAAAGAAAGATTGAAAGATTGAAAGAAAGATTGAAAGATTGAAAGATTGAAATAAAGATTGAAAGTTTGAAAGAAAGATTGAAAAAAAGATTTAAAGAAAGATTGAAAGACTGAAAGAAAGAATGAATGGCAGATTGAAAGAAAGATTGAAAGTAAGAAAGATTGAAAGAAAGAATGAAAGAAATATTGAAAGATTGAAATAATGAAAGAAAGAATGAAAGAAAGATTGAAATATTGAAAGAAAGATTGAAAGATTGAAATAAAGATTGAAAGTTTGAAAGAAAGATTGAAAGAAATATTTAAAGAAAGAAAGAAAGATTGAAAGAAAGATTAAAAGAAAGATTGAATGAAAGAATGAAACAAAGATTGAAATAAAGAATGAAAGAAAGATTTAAAGAAAGATTGAAAGAAAGAAAGACTGAAAGAAAGAATGACGGACAGAAAGACTGAAAGAAAGAATGAAAGAAACATTGAAAGATTAAATAATTGAAAGAAAGATTGCAAGAAAGATGGAAAGAATGAAAGATTGAAATAATGATTGAAAGTTTGAAAGAAAGATTGAATGAAAGATTTAAACAAAGAAAGATTGAAAGTAAGAAAGATTGAAAGAAATATTGAACGAAAGATTGAAAGAAAGGATGAAAGAAAGATTGAAAGAAAGATTGAAAAAAAGAAAGATTGAAAGAAAGATTGAACGACTGAAGAAAAGAATGAAAGAAAGATTGAAAGAAAGATTGAAAGAAAGATTGAAAAAAGAAAGATTGAAATAAAGATTGAACGACTGAAGGAAAGAATGAAAGAAAGATTGAAAGAAAGATTGAAAGAAAGAAATATTGAAGGAAAGATTGAAAGATTGAATGATTGAAAGAAAGACTGAAAGAAAGATTGACAGACAGAAAGATTGAAAGAAAGAATGAAAGAAAGATTGAAAGATTATACAATTGGAAGAAAGATTGCAAGAAAGATTGAAAAAAGAAAGATTGAAAGAAAGATGGAAAGAAAGAAAGATTGAAAGAAATAACAAAAGAAAGATTGAAAGAAAGAATGAAAGAAAGTAAGATTGAAAGTAAGATAGATTGAAAGAAAGAATGAAAGAAAGATTGAAAGATTGCAAGAAAGAATGAAAGAAATATTGAAAGATTGAAATATTGAAAGAAAGAATGAAAGAAAGATTGAAAGATTGAAAGAAAGATTGAAAGAAAGATTGAAAGTTTGAAAGAAAGATTGAAAGTTTGAAAGAAAGATTGAAAGAAAGATTTAAAGAAAGAAAGAAAGATTGAAAGAAAGATTGAAAGAAAGAATGAAACAAAGATTGAAAGAAAGATTGAAAGAAAGAAAGATTGAATGATTGAAAGAAAGACTGAAAGAAAGAATGACGGACAGAAAGATTGAATGAAAGAATGAAAGAAAGTATGAAAAAAAGATTGAAAGACTGAAAGAAAGAATGAAAGAAACATTGAAAGATTAAACAATTGAAAGAAAGATTGCAAGAAAGATGGAAAGCAAGATTGAAAGAAATAAAGATTGAAAGAAATAACAAAAAAAAGATTGAAAGAAATAATGAAAGATAGAAAAATTGAAAGTAAGAAAGATTGAAAGAATGAATGAAAGAAATATTGAAAGATTGAAAGAAAGAATGAAAGAAAGATTGAAAAAAGCTGGAAAGAAAGATTGAAAGAAAGAAAGATTGAAAGAAATAATGAAATAAAGATTGAACGATTGGAAGAAATATTGAAAGATGGAAAAATTGAAAGTAAGAAAGAATGAAAGCAAGATTGAAAGATTGAAAGAAAGAATGAAAGAAAGATTGGAAGATTGAAATATTGAAAGAAAGAATGAAAGAAAGATTGATAGATTAAACAATTGAAAGAAAGATTGCAAGAAAGATTGAAAAAAGAAAGATTGAAAGAAAGAATTAAAGAAAGATTGAAAGATAGATGAAAGAAAGATTGAAAGAAAGAAAGATTGAAAGAAATAACAAAAGAAAGATTGAAAGATTGGAAGAAATATTGAAAGATAGAAAAATTGAAAGTAAGAAAGATTGAAAGAAAGAATGAAAGAAAGATTGAAAGATTGAAAGAAGAATGAAAAGAAGATTGAAAGATTGAAATATTGAAAGATAGAATGAAAGAAATATTGAAAGATTGAAAGAAAGATTGAAAGATTGAAAGATTGAAAGAAAGATTGAATGTTTGAAAGAAAGATTGAAAGACTGAAAGAAAGAATGAAAGAAAGATTGAAAGAAAGATTGAAAGATTGAAAGAAGTAATGAAAGAAAGAAAGATTGAAAGTAAGAAAGATTGAAAGAAAGAATGAAAGAAAGATTGAACGAAAGATTGAAAAAAGAAAGATTGAAAGAAAAATTGAAAGAAAGATTGAAAGAAGGAATGAAAGAAATATTGAAAGAAAGATTGAAAGAAAGAAAGATTGAAAGAAATATTGAAAGAAAGATTGAAAGATTGAAAGATTTAAATAATGATTGAAAGTTTGAAAGAAAGATTGAAAGAAAGATTTAAAGAAATAAAGATTGAAAGTAAGAAAGATTGAAAGAAATATTGAAAGAAAGATTGAAAGATTGAAAGAAAGATTGAAAGAAAGAATGAAAGAAAGATTGAAAAAAAGAAAGATTGAAAGAAAGATTGAAAGAAAGATTGAAAGACTGATAGAAAGAATGAAAGAAAGATTGAAAGAAAGATTGAAAGAAAGATTGAAAGAAAGAAAGATTGAAAGAAAGATTGAAAGATTTACATATTGAAAGAAATAATGAAAGAAAGATTGAAAGATTGAAAGAAAGATTGAAAGAAAGATTTAAAGAAAGAAAGATTGAAAGATTGGAAGAAATATTGAAAGATAGAAAAATTGAAAGTAAGAAAGATTGAAAGAAAGAATGAAAGAAAGATTGAAAGATTGAAAGAAGAATGAAAAGAAGATTGAAAGATTGAAATATTGAAAGATAGAATGAAAGAAATATTGAAAGATTGAAAGAAAGATTGAAAAAAAGATTGAAAGATTGAAAGATTGAAAGAAAGATTGAATGTTTGAAAGAAAGATTTAAAGAAAGATTTAAAGAAAGATTGAACGACTGAAAGATTGAAAGAAAGATTGAAAGTTTGAAAGAAAGATTGAAAAACTGAAAGAAAGAATGAAAGAAAGATTGAAAGAAAGATTGAAAGATTGAAAGAAGTAATGAAAGAAAGAAAGATTGAAAGTAAGAAAGATTGAAAGAAAGAATGAAAGAAAGATTGAACGAAAGATTGAAAAAAGAAAGATTGAAAGAAAAATTGAAAGAAAGATTGAAAGAAGGAATGAAAGAAATATTGAAAGAAAGATTGAAAGAAAGAAAGATTGAAAGAAATATTGAAAGAAAGATTGAAAGATTGAAAGATTTAAATAATGATTGAAAGTTTGAAAGAAAGATTGAAAGAAAGAAAGATTGAAAGTAAGAAAGATTGAAAGAAATATTGAAAGAAAGATTGAAAGATTGAAAGAAAGATTGAAAGAAAGAATGAAAGAAAGATTGAAAGAAAGATTGAAAAAAAGATGGAAAGAAAGATTGAAAGAAAGAAAGATTGAAAGAATAACAAAAGAAAGATTGAAAGATTGGAAGAAATATTGAAAGATAGAAAAATTGAAAGTAAGAAAGATTGAAAGAAAGAATGAAAGAAATATTGAAAGATTGAAATAATGAAAGAAAGAATGAAAGAAAGATTGAAATATTGAAAGAAAGATTGAAAGATTGAAATAAAGATTGAAAGTTTGAAAGAAAGATTGAAAGAAATATTTAAAGAAAGAAAGAAAGATTGAAAGAAAGATTAAAAGAAAGATTGAATGAAAGAATGAAACAAAGATTGAAATAAAGAATGAAAGAAAGATTTAAAGAAAGATTGAAAGAAAGAAAGACTGAAAGAAAGAATGACGGACAGAAAGACTGAAAGAAAGAATGAAAGAAACATTGAAAGATTAAATAATTGAAAGAAAGATTGCAAGAAAGATGGAAAGAATGAAAGATTGAAATAATGATTGAAAGTTTGAAAGAAAGATTGAATGAAAGATTTAAACAAAGAAAGATTGAAAGTAAGAAAGATTGAAAGAAATATTGAACGAAAGATTGAAAGAAAGGATGAAAGAAAGATTGAAAGAAAGATTGAAAAAAAGAAAGATTGAAAGAAAGATTGAACGACTGAAGAAAAGAATGAAAGAAAGATTGAAAGAAAGATTGAAAGAAAGATTGAAAAAAGAAAGATTGAAATAAAGATTGAACGACTGAAGGAAAGAATGAAAGAAAGATTGAAAGAAAGATTGAAAGAAAGAAATATTGAAGGAAAGATTGAAAGATTGAATGATTGAAAGAAAGACTGAAAGAAAGATTGACAGACAGAAAGATTGAAAGAAAGAATGAAAGAAAGATTGAAAGATTAAACAATTGGAAGAAAGATTGCAAGAAAGATTGAAAAAAGAAAGATTGAAAGAAAGATGGAAAGAAAGAAAGATTGAAAGAAATAACAAAAGAAAGATTGAAAGAAAGAATGAAAGAAAGTAAGATTGAAAGTAAGATAGATTGAAAGAAAGAATGAAAGAAAGATTGAAAGATTGCAAGAAAGAATGAAAGAAATATTGAAAAATTGAAATATTGAAAGAAAGAATGAAAGAAAGATTGAAAGATTGAAAGAAAGATTGAAAGAAAGATTGAAAGTTTGAAAGAAAGATTGAAAGTTTGAAAGAAAGATTGAAAGAAAGATTTAAAGAAAGAAAGAAAGATTGAAAGAAAGATTGAAAGAAAGAATGAAACAAAGATTGAAAGAAAGATTGAAAGAAAGAAAGATTGAATGATTGAAAGAAAGACTGAAAGAAAGAATGACGGACAGAAAGATTGAATGAAAGAATGAAAGTATGAAAAAAAGATTGAAAGACTGAAAGAAAGAATGAAAGAAACATTGAAAGATTAAACAATTGAAAGAAAGATTGCAAGAAAGATGGAAAGCAAGATTGAAAGAAATAAAGATTGAAAGAAATAACAAAAAAAAGATTGAAAGAAATAATGAAAGATAGAAAAATTGAAAGTAAGAAAGATTGAAAGAATGAATGAAAGAAATATTGAAAGATTGAAAGAAAGAATGAAAGAAAGATTGAAAAAAGCTGGAAAGAAAGATTGAAAGAAAGAAAGATTGAAAGAAATAATGAAATAAAGATTGAACGATTGGAAGAAATATTGAAAGATGGAAAAATTGAAAGTAAGAAAGAATGAAAGCAAGATTGAAAGATTGAAAGAAAGAATGAAAGAAAGATTGGAAGATTGAAATATTGAAAGAAAGAATGAAAGAAAGATTGATAGATTAAACAATTGAAAGAAAGATTGCAAGAAAGATTGAAAAAAGAAAGATTGAAAGAAAGAATTAAAGAAAGATTGAAAGATAGATGAAAGAAAGATTGAAAGAAAGAAAGATTGAAAGAAATAACAAAAGAAAGATTGAAAGATTGGAAGAAATATTGAAAGATAGAAAAATTGAAAGTAAGAAAGATTGAAAGAAAGAATGAAAGAAAGATTGAAAGATTGAAAGAAGAATGAAAAGAAGATTGAAAGATTGAAATATTGAAAGATAGAATGAAAGAAATATTGAAAGATTGAAAGAAAGATTGAAAGATTGAAAGATTGAAAGAAAGATTGAATGTTTGAAAGAAAGATTGAAAGACTGAAAGAAAGAATGAAAGAAAGATTGAAAGAAAGATTGAAAGATTGAAAGAAGTAATGAAAGAAAGAAAGATTGAAAGTAAGAAAGATTGAAAGAAAGAATGAAAGAAAGATTGAACGAAAGATTGAAAAAAGAAAGATTGAAAGAAAAATTGAAAGAAAGATTGAAAGAAGGAATGAAAGAAATATTGAAAGAAAGATTGAAAGAAAGAAAGATTGAAAGAAATATTGAAAGAAAGATTGAAAGATTGAAAGATTTAAATAATGATTGAAAGTTTGAAAGAAAGATTGAAAGAAAGATTTAAAGAAATAAAGATTGAAAGTAAGAAAGATTGAAAGAAATATTGAAAGAAAGATTGAAAGATTGAAAGAAAGATTGAAAGAAAGAATGAAAGAAAGATTGAAAAAAAGAAAGATTGAAAGAAAGATTGAAAGAAAGATTGAAAGACTGAAAGAAAGAATGAAAGAAAGATTGAAAGAAAGATTGAAAGAAAGATTGAAAGAAAGAAAGATTGAAAGAAAGATTGAAAGATTTACATATTGAAAGAAATAATGAAAGAAAGATTGAAAGATTGAAAGAAAGATTGAAAGAAAGATTTAAAGAAAGAAAGATTGAAAGATTGGAAGAAATATTGAAAGATAGAAAAATTGAAAGTAAGAAAGATTGAAAGAAAGAATGAAAGAAAGATTGAAAGATTGAAAGAAGAATGAAAAGAAGATTGAAAGATTGAAATATTGAAAGATAGAATGAAAGAAATATTGAAAGATTGAAAGAAAGATTGAAAAAAAGATTGAAAGATTGAAAGATTGAAAGAAAGATTGAATGTTTGAAAGAAAGATTTAAAGAAAGATTTAAAGAAAGATTGAACGACTGAAAGATTGAAAGAAAGATTGAAAGTTTGAAAGAAAGATTGAAAAACTGAAAGAAAGAATGAAAGAAAGATTGAAAGAAAGATTGAAAGATTGAAAGAAGTAATGAAAGAAAGAAAGATTGAAAGTAAGAAAGATTGAAAGAAAGAATGAAAGAAAGATTGAACGAAAGATTGAAAAAAGAAAGATTGAAAGAAAAATTGAAAGAAAGATTGAAAGAAGGAATGAAAGAAATATTGAAAGAAAGATTGAAAGAAAGAAAGATTGAAAGAAATATTGAAAGAAAGATTGAAAGATTGAAAGATTTAAATAATGATTGAAAGTTTGAAAGAAAGATTCAAAGAAAGAAAGATTGAAAGTAAGAAAGATTGAAAGAAATATTGAAAGAAAGATTGAAAGATTGAAAGAAAGATTGAAAGAAAGAATGAAAGAAAGATTGAAAGAAAGATTGAAAAAAAAAAAGATTGAAAGAAAGATTGAAAGAAAGATTGAAAGACTGAAGGAAAGAATGAAAGAAAGATTGAAAGAAAGATTGAAAGAAAGATTGAAAGAAAGAAAGATTGAAAGAAAGATTGAAAGATTTACATATTGAAAGAAATAATGAAAGAAAGATTGAAAGATTGAAAGAAAGATTGAAAGAAAGATTTAAAGAAAGAAAGATTGAAAGATTGGAAGAAATATTGAAAGATAGAAAAATTGAAAGTAAGAAAGATTGAAAGAAAGAATGAAAGAAAGATTGAAAGATTGAAAGAAGAATGAAAAGAAGATTGAAAGATTGAAATATTGAAAGATAGAATGAAAGAAATATTGAAAGATTGAAAGAAAGATTGAAAGAAAGATTGAAAGATTGAAAGATTGAAAGAAAGATTGAATGTTTGAAAGAAAGATTTAAAGAAAGATTTAAAGAAAGAATGAACGACTGAAAGATTGAAAGAAAGATTGAAAGTTTGAAAGAAAGATTGAAAGACTGAAAGAAAGAATGAAAGAAAGATTGAAAGAAAGATTGAAAGATTGAAAGAAGTAATGAAAGAAAGAAAGATTGAAAGTAAGAAAGATTGAAAGAAAGAATGAAAGAAAGATTGAACGAAAGATTGAAAAAAGAAAGATTGAAAGAAAAATTGAAAGAAAGATTGAAAGAAGGAATGAAAGAAATATTGGAAGAAAGATTGAAAGAAAGAAAGATTGAAAGAAATATTGAAAGAAAGATTGAAAGATTGAAAGATTTAAATAATGATTGAAAGTTTGAAAGAAAGATTGAAAGAAAGATTTAAAGAAAGAAAGATTGAAAGTAAGAAAGATTGAAAGAAATATTGAAAGAAAGATTGAAAGATTGAAAGAAAGATTGAAAGAAAGAATGAAAGAAAGATTGAAAGAAAGATTGAAAAAAAGAAAGATTGAAAGAAAGATTGAAAGAAAGATTGAAATACTGAAGGAAAGAATGAAAGAAAGATTAGAAGAAAGATTGAAAGAAAGATTGAAAGAAAGAAAGATTGAAAGAAAGATTGAAAGATTTACATATTGAAAGAAATAATGAAAGAAAGATTGAAAGATTGAAAGAAAGATTGAAAGAAAGATTTAAAGAAAGAAAGATTGAAAGATTGGAAGAAATATTGAAAGATAGAAAAATTGAAAGTAAGAAAGATTGAAAGAAAGAATGAAAGAAAGATTGAAAGATTGAAAGAAGAATGAAAAGAAGATTGAAAGATTGAAATATTGAAAGATAGAATGAAAGAAATATTGAAAGATTGAAAGAAAGATTGAAAGAAAGATTGAAAGATTGAAAGATTGAAAGAAAGATTGAATGTTTGAAAGAAAGATTTAAAGAAAGATTTAAAGAAAGAATGAACGACTGAAAGATTGAAAGAAAGATTGAAAGTTTGAAAGAAAGATTGAAAGACTGAAAGAAAGAATGAAAGAAAGATTGAAAGAAAGATTGAAAGATTGAAAGAAGTAATGAAAGAAAGAAAGATTGAAAGTAAGAAAGATTGAAAGAAAAAATGAAAGAAAGATTGAACGAAAGATTGAAAAAAGAAAGATTGAAAGAAAAATTGAAAGAAAGATTGAAAGAAGGAATGAAAGAAATATTGAAAGAAAGATTGAAAGAAAGAAAGATTGAAAGAAATATTGAAAGAAAGATTGAAAGAAATATTGAAAGAAAGATTGAAAGATTGAAAGATTTAAATAATGATTGAAAGTTTGAAAGAAAGATTGAAAGAAAGATTTAAAGAAAGAAAGATTGAAAGTAAGAAAGATTGAAAGAAATATTGAAAGAAAGATTGAAAGATTGAAAGAAAGATTGAAAGAAAGAATGAAAGAAAGATTGAAAGAAAGATTGAAAAAAAGAAAGATTGAAAGAAAGATTGAAAGAAAGATTGAAAGACTGAAGGAAAGAATGAAAGAAAGATTGAAAGAAAGTTTGAAAGAAAGATTGAAAGAAAGAAAGATTGAAAGAAAGATTGAAAGATTTACATATTGAAAGAAATAATGAAAGAAAGATTGAAAGATTGAAAGAAAGATTGAAAGAAAGATTTAAAGAAAGAAAGATTGAAAGAAATATTGAAAGAAAGATTGAAAGAAATAACAAAAGAAAGATTGAACGATTGGAAGAAATATTGAAGGAAAGATAGATTGAAAGTAAGATAGATTGAAAGAAAGAATGAAAGAAAGATTGAAAGATTTAAATAAAGAATGAAAGAAAGATTGAAACATTGAAATATTGAAAGAAAGAATGAAAGATAGATTGAAAGATTGAACGAAAGATTGAAAGATTGAAATATTGAAATAAAGATTGAAAGTTTGAAAGAAAGATTGAAAGAAAGATTTAAAGAAATATTGAAAGACTGAAAGAAAGAATGAAAGGCAGATTGAAAGAAAGATTGAAAGTAAGAAAGATTGAAAGAAAGAATGAAAGAAAGATTGAAAGATTGCAAGAAAGAATGAAAGAAATATTGAAAGATTGAAATATTGAAAGAAAGAATGAAAGAAAGATTGAAAGATTGAAAGTAAGATTGAAAGAAAGATTGAAATAATGATTGAAAGTTTGAAAGAAAGATTGAAAGAAAGATTTAAAGAAAGAAAGAAAGATTGAAAGAAAGATTGAAAGAAAGATTGAAAGAAAGAATGAAACAAAGATTGAAATAAAGAATGAAAGAAAGATTGAAAGAAAGATTGAAAGAAAGAAAGATTAAAGATTGAATGATTGAAAGAAAGACTGAAAGAAAGAATAACGGACAGAAAGATTGAAAGAAAGATTGAAAGAAAGATTGAAAAAAAGATTGAAAGACTGAAAGAAAGAATGAAAGAAATATTGAAAGATTAAACAATTGAAAGAAAGATCGCAAGAAAGATGGAAAGAATGAAAGATTGAAATAATGATTGAAAGTTTGAAAGAAAGATTGAAAGAAAGATTTGAACAAAGAAAGATTGAAAGTAAGAAAGATTGAAAGAAATATTGAACGAAAGATTGAAAGAAAGGATGAAAGAAAGATTGAAAAAAAGATTGAAAGATTGAAAGAAAGATTGAAAGAAAGATTGAAAGAATGAAAGATTGAAATAATGATTGAAAGTTTGAAAGAAAGATTGAAAGAAAGATTTAAACAAAGAAAGATTGAAAGTAAGAAAGATTGAAAGAAATATTGAACGAAAGATTGAAAGAAAGGATGAAAGAAAGATTGAAAGAAAGATTGAAAAAAAGAAAGATTGAAAGAAAGATTGAATGACTGAAGGAAAGAATGAAAGAAAGATTGAAAGAAAGATTGAAAGAAAGAAATATTGAAGGAAAGATTGAAAGATTGAATGATTGAAAGAAAGACTGAAAGACAGATTGACAGACAGAAAGATTGAAAGAAAGAATGAAAGAAAGATTGAAAGAAAGAATGAAAGAAAGATTGAACGATTAAACAATTGAAAGAAAGATTGCAAGAAAGATTGAAAAAAGAAAGTTTGAAAGAAAGAATAAAAGAAAGATTGAAAGAAAGATGGAAAGAAAGAAAGATTGAAAGAAATAACAAAATAAAGATTGAAAGAAAGAATGAAAGAAAGATTGAACGATTGGAAGAAATATTGAAAGAAAGAAAGATTGAAAGTAAGATAGATTGAAAGAAAGAATGAAAGAAAGATTGAAAGATTTAAAGAAAGAATGAAAGAAAGAATGAAAGATTGAAATATTGAAAGAAAGAATGAAAGAAAGATTGAAAGATTGAAAGAAAGATTGAAAGATTGAAAGATTGAAATAAAGATTGAAAGTTTGAAATAAAGATTGAAAGTTTGAAAGAAAGATTGAAAGAAAGATTGAAAGAAAGAAATATTGAAGGAAAGATTGAAAGATTGAATGATTGAAAGAAAGACTGAAAGACAGATTGACAGACAGAAAGATTGAAAGAAAGAATGAAAGAAAGATTGAAAGAAAGAATGAAAGAAAGATTGAACGATTAAACAATTGAAAGAAAGATTGCAAGAAAGATTGAAAAAAGAAAGATTGAAAGAAAGAATAAAAGAAAGATTGAAAGAAAGATGGAAAGAAAGAAAGATTGAAAGAAATAACAAAATAAAGATTGAAAGAAAGAATGAAAGAAAGATTGAACGATTGGAAGAAATATTGAAAGAAAGAAAGATTGAAAGTAAGATAGATTGAAAGAAAGAATGAAAGAAAGATTGAAAGATTTAAAGAAAGAATGAAAGAAAGAATGAAAGATTGAAATATTGAAAGAAAGAATGAAAGAAAAATTGAAAGATTGAAAGAAAGATTGAAAGATTGAAAGATTGAAATAAAGATTGAAAGTTTGAAATAAAGATTGAAAGTTTGAAAGAAAGATTGAAAGAAAGATTTAAAGAAAGATTGAAAGACTGAAAGAAAGAATGAAAGGCAGATTGAAAGAAAGATTTAAAGAAAGAAAGAAAGATTGAAAGAAAGATTGAAAGAAAAAATGAAACAAAGATTGAAATAAAGAATGAAAGAAAGATTGAAAGAAAGATTGAAAGACAGAAAGATTGAAAGATTGAATGATTGAAAGAAAGACTGAAAGAAAGAATGACGGACAGAAAGATTTAAAGAAAGAATGAAAGAAAGATTTAAAAAAAGATTGATAGACTGAAAGAAAGAATGAAAGAAACATTGAAAGATTAAACAATTGAAAGAAAGATTGCAAGAAAGATGGAAAGAATGAAAGATTGAAATAATGATTGAAAGTTTGAAAGAAAGATTGAAAGAAAGATTTAAACAAAGAAAGATTGAAAGTAAGAAAGATTGAAAGAAATATTGAACGAAAGATTGAAAGAAAGGATGAAAGAAAGATTGAAAGAAAGATTGAAAAAAAGAAAGATTGAAAGAAAGATTGAACGACTGAAGGAAAGAATGAAAGAAAGATTGAAAGAAAGATTGAAAGAAAGAAATATTGAAAGAAAGAATGAAAGAAAGATTGAAAGAAAGAATGAAAGAAAGATTGAAAAAAGAAATATTGAAAGAAAGAATGAAAGAAAGATTGAAAGAAAGTTGGAAAGAAAGATTGAAAGAAAGAAAGATTGAAAGAAATAATGAAAGAAAGATTGAACGATTGGAAGAAATATTGAAAGATAGAAAAATTGAAAGTAAGAAAGATTGAAAGCAAGATTGAAAGATTGAAAGAAAGAATGAAAGAAAGATTGAAAGATTGAAATATTGAAAGAAAGAATGAAAGAAAGATTGATAGATTAAACAATTGAAAGAAAGATTGCAAGAAAGATTGAAAAAAGAAAGATTGAAAGAAAGAATGAAAGAAAGATGGAAAGATAGATGAAAGAAAGATTGAAAGAAAGAAAGATTGAAAGAAATAACAAAAGAAAGATTGAAAGATTGGAAGAAATATTGAAAGATAGAAAAATTGAAAGTTAGAAAGATTGAAAGAAAGAATGAAAGAAAGATTGAAAGAAAGAATGAAAGAAAAATTGAAAGATTGAAAGAATGATTGAATGTTTGAAAGAAAGATTGAAAGAAAGATTTAAAGAAAGAAAGATTGAAAGAAATATTGAAAGAATGATTGAAAGATTGAAAGAAAGATTGATAGAAAGAATGAAAGAAAGATTGAAAGATTGAAAGATTGAAATATTGATTGAAAGTTTGAAAGAAAGATTGAAAGAAAGATTTGAAGAGAGAAAGATTGAAAGTAAGAAAGATTGAAAGAAATATTGAAAGAAAGATTGAAAGATTGAAAGAAAGATTGAAAGAAAGAATGAAAGAAAGATTGAAAGAAAGATTGAAAGATTGAAAGAAAGAATGAAAAATTGAAAGAAAGAATGAAAGAACGATTGAAAGAAAGAATGAAAGAATGAAAGAAAGATTGAAAGATTGAAAGATTGAAAGAAATATTGAAAGAAAGAGAGAATGAAAGATTGAAAGATTGAAAGAAAGATTGAAAGATTGAAAGAACGAATGAAAGAAAGATTGAAAGATTGACATATTGAAAGAAATAATGAAAGAAAGATTGAAAGATTGAAAGAAAGATTGAAAGAAAGATTGAATGATTGAAAGATTGAAATAAAGATTGAAAGTTTGAAAGAAAGATTGAAAGAAATATTGAAAGAAAGATTAAAAGATTGAAAAAAAGATTGATGGAAAGAATGAAAGAAAGATTGAAAGATTGAAAGATTGAAATAAAGATTGAAAGACTGAAGCAAAGAATAAAAGAAAGATTGAAAGAAAGAAAGATTGAAAGAAAGATTGAAAGATTGAAAGAAAGAATGAAAAATTGAAAGATTGAAAGAAAGAATGAAAAATTGAAAGAAAGAATGAAAGAACGATTGAAAGAAAGAATGAAAGATTGAAAGATTGAAAGAAAGATTGAAAGTTTGAAAGAACGAATGAAAGAAAGATTGAAAGATTGACATATTGAAAGAAATAATGAAAGAAAGATTGAAAGATTGAAAGAAAGATTGAAAGAAAGATTGAAAATATTGAAAGATTGAAATAAAGATTGAAAGTTTGAAAGAAAGATTGAAAGATTGAAATAAAGATTGATGGAAAGAATGAAAGAAAGATTGAAAGAAATATTGAAAGAAAGATTGAAAGATTGAAAAAAAGATTGATGGAAAGAATGAAAGAAAGATTGAAAGATTGAAAGATTGAAATAAAGATTGAAAGTTTGAAAGAAAGATTGAAAGAAAGATTTAAAGAAAGAAAGATTGAAAGTAAGAAAGATTGAAAGAAATATTGAAAGAAAGATTGAAAGATTGAAAGAAAGATTGAAAGAAAGAATGAAAGAAATATTGAAAGAAGGATTGAAAAAAAGAAAGTTTGAAAGAAAGATTGAAAGAAAGAATGAAAGAAATATTGAAAGAAGGATTGAAAAAAAGAAAGTTTGAAAGAAAGATTGAAACAAAGATTGAAAGACTGAAGGAAAGAATGAAAGAAAGATTGAAAGAACGATTGAAAGAAAGAAAGATTGAAAGAAAGATTGAAAGATTGAATGATTGAAAGAAAGACTGAAAGATAGATTGAAAGATGGAAGATTGAAAGATTGAAAGAAAGATTGAAAGAAAGAATGAACGACTGAAAGAAAGAATGAAAGAAAGATTGAAAGAAAGATTGAAAGATTGAAAGAAATAATGAAAGAAAGAAAGATTGAAAGTAAGAAAGATTGAAAGAAAGAATGAAAGAAAGATTGAAAGAAGGAATGAAAGTAAGAAAGATTGAAAGAAATATTGAAAGAAAGATTGAAAGAAGGAATGAAAGTAAGAAAGATTGAAAGAAATATTGAAAGAAAGATTGAAAGATTGAAAGAAAGATTGAAAAAAAGATTGAAAGAAAGATTGAAAGAAAGAAAGATTGAAAGAAAGATTTTAAGATTGACATATTTTAAGAAAGAATGAAAGAAAGATTGAAAGATTAAAAGAAGGAATGAAAGAAAGATTGAAAAATTGAAAGATTGAAAGAAAGATTGAAAGAAAGAATGAAACAAAGATTGAAATCAAGAATGAAAGAAAGATTGAAAGAAAGATTGAAAGAAAGATAGAAAGAAAGATTGAAAGAAAGAAAGATTGAAAGATTGAATGATTGAAAGAAAGATTGACAGAAAGATTGAAAGCTTGAAAGATAGATTGAAAGAAAGATTTTAAGAAAGGTTGAAAGACTGAAAGAAAGACTGAAAGATTGAAAGAAAGAATGAAAGAACGATTGAAAGAAAGAATGAAAGAATGATAGAAAGATTGAAAGAAACAATGAAAGAAAGATTGAAAGATAAAAAGAAAGAATGAAAGATAGATTGAAAAATTGAAAGATTGAAAGAAAGACTAAAAGAAAGATAGAAAGAAAGATTGAAAGAAAGAAAGATTGAAAGATTGAATGATTGAAAGAAAGATTGAAAGAAAGATTGAAAGCTTGAAAGAAAGATTGAAAGAAAGATTTTAAGAAAGGTTGAAAGACTGAAAGAAAGAATGAAAGATTGAAAGATTGAAAGAAAGAATGAAAGAACGGTTGAAAGAAAGAATGAAAGAATGAAAGAAAGATTGAAAGATTGAAAGAAATATTGAAAGAAAGAGAGAATGAATGTAAGAAAGATTGAAAGAAAGATTGAAAGTAATAAAGATTGAAAGAAAGAATGAAAGAAAAATTGAAAGATTGATAGATTGAAAGAAAGATTGAAAGAAAGATTTAAAGAAAGATTGAAAGACTGAAAGAAAGAATGAATAAAATAATTAAAGAAAGATTGAAAGATTGAAAGATTGAAATAAAGATTGAAAGTTTGAAAGAAAGATTGAAAGAAAGATTTAAAGAAAGAAAGATTGAAAGTAAGAAAGATTGAAAGAAATATTGAAAGAAAGATTGAAAGATTGAAAGAAAGATTGAAAGAAAGATTGAAAGAAAGAATGAAAGAAATATTGAAAGAAGGATTGAAAAAAAGAAAGTTTGAAAGAAAGATTGAAACAAAGATTGAAAGGCTGAAGGAAAGAATGAAAGAAAGATTGAAAGACTGAAGCAAAGAATAAAAGAAAGATTGAAAGAAAGATTGAAAGAAAGAAAGATTGAAAGAAAGATTGAAAGATTGAAAGAAAGAATGAAAAATTGAAAGAAAGAATGAAAGAACGATTGAAAGAAAGAATGAAAGAATGAAAGAAAGACTGAAAGATTGAAAGAAATATTGAAAGAAAGAGAGAATGAAAGATTGAAAGATTGAAAGAAAGATTGAAAGATTGAAAGAACGAATGAAAGAAAGATTGAAAGATTGACATATTGAAAGAAATAATGAAAGAAAGATTGAAAGATTGAAAGAAAGATTGAAAGAAAGATTGAATGATTGAAAGATTGAAATAAAGATTGAAAGTTTGAAAGAAAGATTGAAAGAAATATTGAAAGAAAGATTAAAAGATTGAAAAAAAGATTGATGGAAAGAATGAAAGAAAGATTGAAAGATTGAAAGATTGAAATAAAGATTGAAAGACTGAAGCAAAGAATAAAAGAAAGATTGAAAGAAAGATTGAAAGAAAGAAAGATTGAAAGATTGAAAGAAAGAATGAAAAATTGAAAGATTGAAAGAAAGAATGAAAAATTGAAAGAAAGAATGAAAGAACGATTGAAAGAAAGAATGAAAGATTGAAAGATTGAAAGAAAGATTGAAAGTTTGAAAGAACGAATGAAAGAAAGATTGAAAGATTGACATATTGAAAGAAATAATGAAAGAAAGATTGAAAGATTGAAAGAAAGATTGAAAGAAAGATTGAAAATATTGAAAGATTGAAATAAAGATTGAAAGTTTGAAAGAAAGATTGAAAGATTGAAATAAAGATTGAAAGTTTGAAAGAAAGATTGAAAGAAATATTGAAAGAAAGATTGAAAGATTGAAAAAAAGATTGATGGAAAGAATGAAAGAAAGATTGAAAGATTGAAAGATTGAAATAAAGATTGAAAGTTTGAAAGAAAGATTGAAAGAAAGATTTAAAGAAAGAAAGATTGAAAGTAAGAAAGATTGAAAGAAATATTGAAAGAAAGATTGAAAGATTGAAAGAAAGATTGAAAGAAAGATTGAAAGAAAGAATGAAAGAAATATTGAAAGAAGGATTGAAAAAAAGAAAGTTTGAAAGAAAGATTGAAACAAAGATTGAAAGACTGAAGGAAAGAATGAAAGAAAGATTGAAAGAACGATTGAAAGAAAGAAAGATTGAAAGAAAGATTGAAAGATTGAATGATTGAAAGAAAGACTGAAAGATAGATTGAAAGATGGAAGATTGAAAGATTGAAAGAAAGATTGAAAGAAAGAATGAACGACTGAAAGAATGAAAGAAAGATTGAAAGTTTGAAAGAAAGATTGAAAGACTGAAAGAAAGAATGAAAGAAAGATTGAAAGAAAGATTGAAAGATTGAAAGAAATAATGAAAGAAAGAAAGATTGAAAGAAAGAATGAAAGAAAGATTGAACGAAAGATTGAAAAAAGAAAGATTGAAAGAAAAAATGAAAGAAAGATTGAAAGAAGGAATGAAAGTAAGAAAGATTGAAAGAAATATTGAAAGAAAGATTGAAAGATTGAAAGAAAGATTGAAAGAAAGAATGATTGAAAGAAAGATTTTAAGATTGACATATTGAAAGAAAGAATGAAAGAAAGATTGAAAGATTAAAAGAAGGAATGAAAGAAAGATTGAAAAATTGAAAGATTGAAAGAAAGATTGAAAGAAAGAATGAAACAAAGATTGAAATCAAGAATGAAAGAAAGATTGAAAGAAAGATTGAAAGAAAGATAGAAAGAAAGATTGAAAGAAAGAAAGATTGAAAGATTGAATGATTGAAAGAAAGATTGACAGAAAGATTGAAAGCTTGAAAGATAGATTGAAAGAAAGATTTTAAGAAAGGTTGAAAGACTGAAAGAAAGACTGAAAGATTGAAAGAAAGAATGAAAGAACGATTGAAAGAAAGAATGAAAGAATGATAGAAAGATTGAAAGAAACAATGAAAGAAAGATTGAAAGATAAAAAGAAAGAATGAAAGATAGATTGAAAAATTGAAAGATTGAAAGAAAGACTAAAAGAAAGATAGAAAGAAAGATTGAAAGAAAGAAAGATTGAAAGATTGAATGATTGAAAGTAAGATTGAAAGAAAGATTGAAAGCTTGAAAGAAAGATTGAAAGAAAGATTTTAAGAAAGGTTGAAAGACTGAAAGAAAGAATGAAAGATTGAAAGAAAGAATGTAAGAACGATTGAAAGAAAGAATGAAAGAAAGAAAGAAAGATTGAAAGATTGAAAGAAATATTGAAAGAAAGAGAGAATGAAAGTAAGAAAGATTGAAAGAAAGATTGAAAGTAATAAAGATTGAAAGAAAGAATGAAAGAAAAATTGAAAGATTGATAGATTGAAAGAAAGATTGAAAGAAAGATTTAAAGAAAGATTGAAAGACTGAAAGAAAGAATGAATAAAATAATTAAAGAAAGATTGAAAGATTGAAAGATTGAAATAAAGATTGAAAGTTTGAAAGAAAGATTGAAAGAAAGATTTAAAGAAAGAAAGATTGAAAGTAAGAAAGATTGAAAGAAATATTGAAAGAAAGATTGAAAGATTGAAAGAAAGATTGAAAGAAAGATTGAAAGAAAGAATGAAAGAAATATTGAAAGAAGGATTGAAAAAAATAAAGTTTGAAAGAAAGATTGAAACAAAGATTGAAAGGCTGAAGGAAAGAATGAAAGAAAGATTGAAAGAACGATTGAAAGAAAGAAAGATTGAAAGAAAGATTGAAAGATTGAATGATTGAAAGAAAGACTGAAAGATAGATTGAAAGATGGAAGATTGAAAGATTGAAAGAAAGATTGAAAAAAAGAATGAACGACTGAAAGATTGAAAGAAAGATTGAAAGTTTGAAAGAAAGATTGAAAGACTGAAAGAAAGAATGAAAGAAAGATTGAAAGAAAGATTGAAAGATTGAAAGAAATAATGAAAGAAAGAAAGATTGAAAGTAAGAAAGATTGAAAGAAAGAATGAAAGAAAGATTGAACGAAAGATTGAAAAAAGAAAGATTGAAAGAAAAATTGAAAGAAAGATTGAAAGAAGGAATGAAAGTAAGAAAATTGAAAGAAATATTGAAAGAAAGATTGAAAGATTGAAAGAAAGATTGAAAGAAAGATTGAAAAAAAGATTGAAAGAAAGATTGAAAGAAAGAAAGATTGAAAGAAAGATTTTAAGATTGACATATTGAAAGAAAGAATGAAAGAAAGATTGAAAGATTAAAAGAAGGAATGAAAGAAAGATTGAAAAATTGAAAGATTGAAAGAAAGACTAAAAGAAAGAAAGAACGATTGAAAGAAAGATTGAAAGAAAGATTGAAAGAAAGATTGAAAGAAAGATTGAAAGAAAGATAGAAAGAAAGATTGAAAGAAAGAAAGATTGAAAGATTGAATGATAGATTGAAAGAAAGATTTTAAGTAAGGTTGAAAGACTGAAAGAAAGACTGAAAGATTGAAAGAAAGAATGAAAGAACGATTGAAAGAAAGAATGAAAGAATGATAGAAAGATTGAAAGAAACAATGAAAGAAAGATTGAAAGATAAAAAGAAAGAATGAAATATAGATTGAAAAATTGAAAGATTGAAAGAAAGACTAAAAGAAAGATAGAAAGAAAGATTGAAAGAAAGAAAGATTGAAAGATTGAATGATTGAAAGAAAGATTGAAAGAAATATTGAAAGCTTGAAAGAAAGATTGAAAGAAAGATTTTAAGAAAGGTTGAAAGACTGAAAGAAAGAATGAAAGATTGAAAGAAAGAATGAAAGAACGATTGAAAGAAAGAATGAAAGAATGAAAGAAAGATTGAAAGATTGAAAGAAATATTGAAAGAAAGAGAGAATGAAAGTAAGAAAGATTGAAAGAAAGATTGAAAGTAATAAAGATTGAAAGAAAGAATGAAAGAAAAATTGAAAGATTGATAGATTGAAAGAAAGATTGAAAGAATGATTTAAAGAAAGATTGAAAGACTGAAAGAAAGAATGAATAAAATAATTAAAGAAAGATTGAAAGATTGAAAGATTGAAAGAAAGATTGAAAGAAAGAAAGATTTATAGAAAGAATGAAAGAAAGATTGAAAAAAGAAAGAAAGATTGAAAGAAAGATTGAAAGATTGAAAGAAAGAATGAAAGAAAGATTGAAAAAAGATAGAAAAATAGAAAAATTGAAAGATTGAAAGATTGAAAGAAAGATTGAAAGAAAGATTTATAGAAAGATTGAAAGACTGAAAGAAAGAATGAATAAAAGATTTAAAGAAAGATTGATAGATTGAAAGATTGAAAGAAAGATTGAAAGAAAGAAAGATTTATAGAAAGGATGAAAGAAAGATTGAAAAAAGAAAGAAAGAAAGATTTGAAGTAAGAATTAAATATTGAAAGAAAGATTTTAGGAAAGGTTGAAAGACTGAAAGAAAGAATGAAAGAAAGAATGAAAGAAAGATTGAAAAATTGAAAGATTGAAAGAAAGAATGAAAGATTGAAAGAAAGATTGAAAGATTGAAAGAAAGATTGAAAGATTGAAAGATAATTTGAAAGTAAGAAAGATTGAAAGAAAGATTGAAAGTAATAAAGATTGAAAGAAAGAATAAAAGAAAAATTGAAAGATTGAAAGATTGAAAGATTGAAAGAAAGACTTAAAGAAAAAATTGAAAGACTGAAAGTAAGAATGAAAGAAAGATTGAAAGTTTGAAAGAAAGAATGAAATTATTAAAGAAAGATTGAAAGAAAGATTGAAAGTTTGAAAGAAAGAATGAAATTATTGAAGAAAGATTGAAAGATTAAAAGAAAGAATGAAAGAAAGATTGAAAAATTGAAAGATTGAAAGAAAAACTAAAAGAAAGAAAGAACGATTGAAAGAAAGATTGAAAGAAAGAATGAAAGAAAGATTGAAAGATTAAAAGAGAGAATGAAAGAAAGATTGAAAAATTGAAAGATTGAAAGAAAGACTAAAAGAAAGAAAGAACGATTGAAAGAAAGAATGAAAGAAAGATTGAAAAAAAGATTGAAAGACTGAAGGAAAGAATGAAAGAAAGATTGAAAGATTAAACAATTGAAAGAAAGATTGCAAGAAAGATTGAAAAAAGAAAGATTGAAAGAAAGAATGAAAGAAAGATTGAAAGAAAGATGGAAAGAAAGATTGAAAGAAAGAGAGATTGAAAGAAATAAAAGAAAGATTGAAAGAAATAATGAAAGAAAGATTGAACGATTGGAAGAAATATTGAAAGAGAAAAATTGAAAGTAAGAAAGATTGAAAGAAAGAATGAAAGAAAGATTGAAAGATTGAAGGAAAGAATGAAAGAAAGATTGAAAGAAAAATTGAAAGAAAGATTGAAAGAAAGATTGAAAGACTGAAGGAAAGAATGAAAGAAAGATGGAAAGAAAGATGGAAAGAAAGATTGACAGAAAGAAAGATTGAAAGAAATATTAAAAGAAAGATTGAAAGATTGAAAGAAAGAATGTAAGAATGATTGAAAGATTGAAAGATTGAAAGATTGAAAGAAAGAATGAAAGAAAGACTGAAAGATTGAAAGAAAAATTGAAAGAAAGATTGAAAGATTGAAAGATGGAAAGAAAGATTGAAAGTTTGAAAGACAGATTGAAAGACTGAAAGAAAGATTGCAAGAAAGATTGAAAAAAAAGAAAGATTTAAAGATAGAATAAAACAAAGATTGAAAGAAAGATTGAAAAAAAAAGAAAGATTGAAAGATTGAAAGAAATATTGAAAGACAGAAAGATTGAAAGAAACAATGAAAGAAAGATTGAAAGATTAAAAGAAAGAATGAAAGAACGATTGAAAGAAAGATTGAAAGAAAGATTGAAAGAAAGATTGAAAGAAAGATTGAATGAAAGATTGAAAGAAAGAATGAAAGAAAGATTGAAATAAAGAATGAAAGAAAGATTGAAAGAAAGATAGAAGGAAAGATTGAAAGATTGAATGATTGAAAGAAAGACTGAAAGAATGAATGACGGACAGAAAGATTGAAAGAAAGAATGAAAGAAAGATTGAAACAAAGATTGAAAGACTGAAAGAAAGAATGAAAGAAAGATTGAAAGATTAAACAATTGAAAGAACGATTGCAAGAAAGATTGAAAAAAGAAAGATTGAAAGAAAGAATGAAAGACTGAAGGAAAGAATGAAAGAAAGATGGAAAGAAAGATTGAAAGAAACAATGAAAGAAAGATTGAAAGTTTAAAAGAAAGAATGAAAGAAAGATTGAAAAATTGAAAGATTGAAAGAAAGACTAAAAGAAAGAAAGAACGATTGAAAGAAAGATTGAAAGAAAGAATGAAAGAAAGAAAGAATGAAAGAAAGATTGAAAGAAACAATGAAAGAAAGATTGAAAGATTAAAAGAGAGAATGAAAGAAAGATTGAAAAATTGAAAGATTGAAAGAAAGACTAAAAGAAAGAAAGAACGATTGAAAGAAAGAATGAAAGAAAGATTGAAAAAAAGATTTAAAGACTGAAGGAAAGAATGAAAGAAAGATTGAAAGATTAAACAATTGAAAGAAAGATTGCAAGAAAGATTGAAAAAAGAAAGATTGAAAGATATAATGAAAGAAAGATTGAAAGAAAGATGGAAAGAAAGATTGAAAGGAAGAAAGATTGAAAGAAATAAAAGAAAGATTGAAAGAAATAATGAAAGAAAGATTGAACGATTGGAAGAAATATTGAAAGAGAAAAATTGAAAGTAAGAAAGATTGAAAGAAAAAATGAAAGAAAGATTGAAAGATTGAAAGAAAGAATGAAAGAAAGATTGAAAGATTGAAATATTTAAAGAAAGAATGAAAGAAAGATTGAAAGATTGAAAGAAAGATTGAAAGAAAGATTGAAAGATTGAAATATTTAAAGAAAGATTGAAAGATTGAAATATTTAAAGAAAGAATGAAAGAAAGATTGAAAGATTGAAAGAAAGATTGAAAGAAAGATTGAAAGATTGAAATATTTAAAGAAAGACTGAAAGATTGAAAGAAAGAATGAAAGAACGATTGAAAGAAAGAATGAAAGAATGAAAGAAAAATTGACTGATTGAAAGAAATATTGAAAAAAGAAACATTGAAAGAAAGAATGAAAGAAAGATTGAAAGAAAGATGGAAAGAAAGATTGAAAGAAAGAAAGATTGAAAGAAATAATGAAAGAAAGATTGAACGATTGGAAGAAATATTGAAAGATAGAAAAATTGAAGGTAAGAAAGATTGAAAGAAAGAATGAAAGAAAGATTGAAAGATTGAAAGAAAGAATGAAAGAAAAATTGAAAGATTGAAAGATTGAAAGAAAGATTGAAAGATTGATTTAAAGAAAGATTGAAAGACTGAAAGAAAGATTGAAAGAAAGAAAGATTTATAGAAAGAATGAAAGAAAGATTGAAAAAAGAAAGATAGATTGAAAGAAAGATTGAAAGATTGAAAGAAAGAATGAAAGAAAGATTTAAAAAAAGTTTGAAAAAAAGAAAGATTGAAAGAAAGATTGAAAGAAAGATTGAAAGACTGAAGGAAAGAATGAAAGAAAGAATGATAGAAATATTGAAAGATTGAAAGATTGAAAAAAAGAATGAAAGAATGATTGAAAGATTGAAAGATTGAAAGATTGAAAGAAAGAATGAAAGAAAGATTGAAAGAAAGATGGAAAGAAAGATTGAAAGAAAGAAAGATTGAAAGAAATAATGAAAGAAAGATTGAACGATTGGAAGAAATTTTGAAAGATAGAAAAATTGAAAGTAAGAAACATTGAAAGAAAGAATGAAAGAAAGATTGAAACATTAAAAATTGAAAGAAAGTTTGCAAGAAAGATTGAAAAAAGAAAGATTGAAAGAAAGAATGAAAGAAAGATTGAAAGATAGATGGATAGAAAGATTGAAAGAAAGAAAGATTGAAAGAATAACAAAAGAAAGATTGAAAGATTGGAAGAAATATTGAAAGATAGAAAAATTGAAAGTAAGAAAGATTGAAAGAAAGAATTAAAGAAAGATTGAAAGATTGAAAGAAAGAATAAAAGAACGATTGAAAGAAAGAATGAAAGAATGAAAGAAAGATTGAAAGATTGAAAGAATATTGAAAGAAAGAGAGAATGAAAGAAAGAAAGATTGAAAGAAAGATTGAAAGACTGAAAGAAACAATGAATAAAAGAATTAAAGAAAGATTGAAAGATTGAAAGATTGAAAGAAAGATTGAAAAAATAATGATTGAAAGAAAGATTTAAAGAATGAAAGATTTAAAGAAAGATTGAAAGACTAAAAGTAAGAGTGAAAAAAAAGAATGAAAGAAAGATTGAAAGATTGAAAGATTGAAAGAAAGAATGAAAGATTGAAAGAAAGATTGAAAGATTGAAAGAAAGATTGAAAGAAAGAATGAAAGTATGAAAGAAAGATTGAAAGATTGAAGGAAAGATTGAAAGAACGATTGAAAGAAAGAATGAAAGAACGAAAGAAAGATTGAAAGAAAGATTGAAAGTAATAAAGATTGAAAGAAGGAATGAAGGAAAAATTGAAAGTTTGAAAGACTGAAAGAATGAATGAAAGAAAGATTGAAAGATTGAAAGAAAGAAAGATTGAGAGAAAGAATGAAAGAATGAAAGAAAGATTGAAAGATTGAAAGAAATACTGAAAGAAAGAAAGAAAGATTGAAAGTAAGAACGATTGAAAGAAAGCTTGAAAGAAAGATTGAAAGAAGGAATGAAAGAAAGATTGAAAGATTGAAAGATTGAAAGAAAGAATGAAAGATTGAAAGAAAGAATGAAAGAACGATTGAAAGAAAGAATGAAAGAATGAAAGAAAGATTGAAAGATTGAAAGAAATATTGAAAGAAAGTGAGAATGAAAGTAATAAAGATGGAAAGAAAAATTGAAAGATTGAAAGATTGAAAGAAAGAATTAAAGAAAGATTGAATGATTGAAAGATTGAACGAAAGATTGAAAGAAAGATTGAAGAAAGAAAGATTTAAAGAAAGATTGAAAGACTAAAAGTAAGATTGAAAAAAAAAATGAAAGAAAGACTGAAAAAAACAAAGAAAGATTGAAAGAAATAAAGATTTAAAGAAAAAAAGATTTAAAGAAAGATTGAAAGACTAAAAGTAAGAATGAAAAAAAAGATTGAAAGAAAGATTGAAAAAAGAAAGAAAGATTGAAAGAAAGATTGAAAGGAAGATTGAAAGAAAGAATGAAAGTTTAAAAGAAAGATTGAAAGAAAGATTGAAAGAAAGATTGAAAGACTGAAAGAAAAAATGAAAGAAAGATTAAAAGAGAGATTGAAAGATTGAAAGATTGAAAGAAAGAATGAAAGATTGAAAGAAAGAATAAAAGAATGAATGAAAGATTAAAAGATTGAAAGAAATATTGAAAAAAAGAAAGATTGAAAGTAAGAAAAATTGAAAGAATGAATGAAAGAAACAAAAAAAGACTGATAAAAAGAAAGAATGTTTGAGAGATCAAAATATTTAAAGAAAGAAAGATTGAAAGAAAGATTTTAAGACTGAAATAAAGAATGAAAGAAAGATTGAAAGAAAGGTTGAAAGATAGAATGAAAGAAAGATTGAAATATTGAAAGTTTGAAAGAAAGATTGAAAGAAAGATTTAAAGAAAGATTGAAAGACTAAAAAAAAGAATGAAAGAAAGATTGAAAGGTTGAAAGGAAGAATGAAAGAATGAAAGAAAGATTGAAAGATTGAAAGAAAGATTGAAAGAAAGAATGAAAGTATGAAAGAAAGATTGAAAGATTGAAGGAAAGATTGAAAGAACGATTGAAAGAAAGAATGAAAGAACGAAAGAAAGATTGAAAGAAAGATTGAAAGTAATAAAGATTGAAAGAAGGAATGAAGGAAAAATTGAAAGTTTGAAAGACTGAAAGAATGAATGAAAGAAAGATTGAAAGATTGAAAGAAAGAAAGATTGAGAGAAAGAATGAAAGAATGAAAGAAAGATTGAAAGATTGAAAGAAATACTGAAAGAAAGAAAGAAAGATTGAAAGTAAGAACGATTGAAAGAAAGCTTGAAAGAAAGATTGAAAGAAGGAATGAAAGAAAGATTGAAAGATTGAAAGATTGAAAGAAAGAATGAAAGATTGAAAGAAAGAATGAAAGAACGATTGAAAGAAAGAATGAAAGAATGAAAGAAAGATTGAAAGATTGAAAGAAATATTGAAAGAAAGAGAGAATGAAAGTAATAAAGATGGAAAGAAAAATTGAAAGATTGAAAGATTGAAAGAAAGAATTAAAGAAAGATTGAATGATTGAAAGATTGAAAGAAAGATTGAAAAAAAGATTGAAGAAAGAAAGATATAAAGAAAGATTGAAAGACTAAAAGTAAGAATGAAAAAAAAAATGAAAGAAAGACTGAAAAAAACAAAGAAAGATTGAAAGAAATAAAGATTTAAAGAAAAAAAGATTTAAAGAAAGATTGAAAGACTAAAAGTAAGAATGAAAAAAAAGAATGAAAGCAAGATTGAAAGATTGAAAGATTGAAAGAAAGAATGAAAGATTGAAAGAAAGAATGAAAGAATGAAAGAAAGATTGAAAGACTGAAAGAAATATTGAAAGAAAGAGAGAATGAAAGTAAGAAAGATTGAAAGAAAAATTGAAAGATTGAAAGATTGAAAGAAAGAATGAAAGAAAGATTGAAAGATTGAAAGAAATACTGAAAGAAAGAAAGAAAGATTGAAAGTAAGAACGATTGAAAGAAAGCTTGAAAGAAAGATTGAAAGAAAGAATGAAAGAAAGATTGAAAGATTGAAAGATTGAAAGAAAGAATGAAAGATTGAAAGATAGAATAAAAGAAAGATTGAAGGAAAGAATGAAAGAATGAAAGAAAGATTGAAAGATTGAATGAATATTGAAAGAAAGAGAGAATGAAAGTAAGAAAGATTGAAAGAAAGATTGAAAGTAAAAAAGATTGAAAGAAAGAATGAAAGAAAAATTGAAAGATTGAAAGATTGAAAGAAAGATTTAAAGAAAGATTTAAAGAAAGATTGAAAGACTGAAAGAAAGAATGAATAAAAGAATTAAAGAAAGATTGAAAGATCGAAAGATTGAAAGATTGAAAGAAAGATTGAAAAAAGAATGATTGAAAGAAAGAAAGATTTAAGGAATGAAAGATTTAAAGAAAGATTGAAAGACTAAAAGTAAGAATGAAAAAAAAGAATGAAAGAAAGATTGAAAGATTGAAAGATTGAAAGAAAGAATGAAAGATTGAAAGAAAGAATGAAAGAACGATTGAAAGAAAGAATGAAAGAATGAAAGAAAGATTGAAAGAAATATTGAAAGAAAGAGAGAATGAAAGTAAGAAAGATGGAAAGAAAAATTGAAAGATTGAAAGATTGAAAGAAAGAATTAAAGAAAGATTGAATGATTGAAAGATTGAAAGAAAGATTGAAAGAAAGATTGAAGAAAGAAAGATTTAAAGAAAGATTGAAAGACTAAAAGTAAGAATGAAAAAAAAGATTGAAAGAAAGATTGAAAAAAGAAAGAAAGATTGAAAGAAGGATTGAAAGAAAGATTGAAAGAAAGAATGAAAGTTTGAAAGAAAGATTGAAAGAAAGATTGAAAGAAAGATTGAAAGAAAGATTGAAAGACTGAAAGAAAAAATGAAAGAAAGATTAAAAGAGAGATTGAAAGATTGAAAGATTGAAAGAAAGAATGAAAGATTGAAAGAAAGAATGAAAGAATGAATGAAAGATTAAAAGATTGAAAGAAATATTGAAAAAAAGAAAGATTGAAAGTAAGAAAAATTGAAAGAATGAATGAAAGAAACAAAAAAAGACTGATAAAAAGAAAGAATGTTTGAGAGATCAAAATATTTAAAGAAAGAAAGATTGAAAGAAAGATTTTAAGCCTGAATTAAAGAATTAAAGAAAGATTGAAAGAAAGGTTGAAAGATCGAATGAAAGAAAGATTGAAAGATTGAAAGAAAAAATGAAAGAATGAAAGAAAGATTGAAAGATTGAAAGAAAGATTGGAAGAAAGAATGAAAGTATGAAAGAAAGATTGAAAGATTGAAGGAAAGATTGAAAGAACGATTGAAAGAAAGAATGAAAGAATGAAAGAAAGATTGAAAGATTGAAAGAAAGATTGAAAGTAATAAAGATTGAAAGAAGGAATGAAGGAAAAATTGAATGTTTGAAAGACTGAAAGAATGAATGAAAGAAAGCTTGAAAGAAAGATTGAAAGAAAGATTTTAAGAAAGGTTGAAAGACTGAAAGAAAGAATGAAAGTAAGAATGATTGAAAGATTGAAAGAAAGAATGAAAGATTGAAAGAAAGAATATAAGAACGATTGAAAGAAAGATTGAAAGTAAGATTGAAAGTTTGAAAGAAAGATTGAAAGAAAAATTGAAAGAAAGATTGAAAGACTGAAGGAAAGAATGAGTGAAAGATTGAAAGAAAGATTAAAAGAAAAAAAGATTGAAAGTATTAAAGATAGAATGAAAGAAAGATTGAAAGATTGAAAGATTGAAAGAAAGAATGAAATAAAGATTGAAAGACTGAAAGAAAGAATGAAAGAAAGATTGAAAGTGCGAAAGAAAGAATGAAAGAATTAAAGAAAGATTGAAAGAAATATTGAAAGAAAGAATGAAAGATTGAAAGAAAGAATGAAAAAAAGATTGTAAGAAAGAATGAAAGAAAGATTGAAAGATTGAAAGAAAGATTGAAAGAAAGATTGAATGTTTGAAAGAAAGATTGAAAGAAAGATTTAAAGAAAGATTGAAAGACTGAAAGAAAGAATGAAAGAAAGATTGAAAGTTTGAAAGAAAGAATGAAAGAATTAAAGAAAGATTGAAAGAAATATTGAAAGAAAGAATGAAAGATTGAAAGAAAGATTGAAAAAAGAAAGAAAGATTGAAAGAAGGATTGAAAGAAAGATTGAAAGAAAGAATGAAAGTTTGAAAGAAAGATTGAAAGAAAGATTGAAAGAAAGATTGAAAGACTGAAAGAAAAAATGAAAGAAAGATTAAAAGAGAGATTGAAAGATTGAAAGATTGAAAGAAAGAATGAAGGATTGAAAGAAAGAATGAAAGAATGAATGAAAGATTAAAAGATTGAAAGAAATATTGAAAAAAAGAAAGATTGAAAGTAAGAAAAATTGAAAGAATGAATGAAAGAAACAAAAAAAGACTGATAAAAAGAAAGAATGTTTGAGAGATCAAAATATTTAAAGAAAGAAAGATTGAAAGAAAGATTTTAAGCCTGAATTAAAGAATTAAAGAAAGATTGAAAGAAAGGTTGAAAGATAGAATGAAAGAAAGATTGAAAGATTGAAAGTTGTAAAGAAAGATTGAAAGAAAGATTTAAAGAAAGATTGAAAGACTAAAAAAAAGAATGAAAGAAAGATTGAAAGGTTGAAAGAAAAAATGAAAGAATGAAAGAAAGATTGAAAGATTGAAAGAAAGATTGGAAGAAAGAATGAAAGTATGAAAGAAACATTGAAAGATTGAAGGAAAGATTGAAAGAACGATTGAAAGAAAGAATGAAAGAATGAAAGAAAGATTGAAAGATTGAAAGAAAGATTGAAAGTAATAAAGATTGAAAGAAGGAATGAAGGAAAAATTGAATGTTTGAAAGACTGAAAGAATGAATGAAAGAAAGCTTGAAAGAAAGATTGAAAGAAAGATTTTAAGAAAGGTTGAAAGACTGAAAGAATGAATGAAAGTAAGAATGATTGAAAGATTGAAAGAAAGAATGAAAGATTGAAAGAAAGAATATAAGAACGATTGAAAGAAAGATTGAAAGTAAGATTGAAAGTTTGAAAGAAAGATTGAAAGAAAAATTGAAAGAAAGATTGAAAGGCTGAAGGAAAGAATGAGTGAAAGATTGAAAGAAAGATTAAAAGAAAAAAAGATTGAAAGTATTAAAGACTGAAAAAAATATTGAAAGAAAGATTTAAAGACTAAAAGATAGAATGAAAGAAAGATTGAAAGATTGAAAGATTGAAAGAAAGAATGAAAGAAAGATTGAAAGACTGAAAAAAATATTGAAAGAAAGATTGAAAGATTGAAAGATAGAATGAAAGAAAGATTGAAAGATTGAAAGATTGAAAGAAAGAATGAAAGAAAGATTGAAAGACTGAAAGAAAGAATGAAAGAAAGATTGAAAGTGCGAAAGAAAGAATGAAAGAATTAAAGAAAGATTGAAAGAAATATTGAAAGAAAGAATGAAAGATTGAAAGAAAGAATGAAAGTAATAAAGATTGAAAGAAGGAATGAAGGAAAAATTGAATGTTTGAAAGACTGAAAGAATGAATGAAAGAAAGCTTGAAAGAAAGATTGAAAGAAAGATTTTAAGAAAGGTTGAAAGACTGAAAGAAAGAATGAAAGAAAGTATGATTGAAAGATTGAAAGAAAGAATGAAAGATTGAAAGAAAGAATATAAGAACGATTGAAAGTAAGATTGAAAGTTTGAAAGAAAGATTGAAAGAAAAATTGAAAGAAAGATTGAAAGACTGAAGGAAAGAATGAGTGAAAGATTGAAAGAAAGATTAAAAGAAAAAAAGATTGAAAGTATTAAAGATAGAATGAAAGAAAGATTGAAAGATTGAAAGATTGAAAGAAAGAATGAAATAAAGATTGAAAGACTGAAAGAAAGAATGAAAGAAAGATTTAAAGTGCGAAAGAAAGAATGAAAGAATTAAAGAAAGATTGAAAGAAATATTGAAAGAAAGAATGAAAGATTGAAAGAAAGAATGAAAAAAAGATTGTAAGAAAGAATGAAAGAAAGATTGAAAGATTGAAAGAAAGATTGAAAGAAAGATTGAATGTTTGAAAGAAAGATTGAAAGAAAGATTTAAAGAAAGATTGAAAGACTGAAAGAAAGAATGAAAGAAAGATTGAAAGTTTGAAAGAAAGAATGAAAGAATTAAAGAAAGATTGAAAGAAATATTGAAAGAAAGAATGAAAGATTGAAAGAAAAAAATGAAAGAAAGATTGTAAGAAAATATGAAAGAATGAAAGAAAGAATGAAAGTATGAAAGAAAGATTGAAAGATTGAAAGAAAGATTGAAAGAACGATTGAAAGAAAGATTTATAGAAAGATTGAAAGACTGAAAGAAAGAATGAAAGAAAGATTGAAAGTTTGAAAGAAAGAATGAAAGAATTAAAGAAAGATTGAAAAAAATATTGAAAGAAAGAATGAAAGATTGAAAGAAAAAAATGAAAGAAAGATTGTAAGAAAGAATGAAAGAATGAAAGAAAGAATGAAAGTATGAAAGAAAGAATGAAAGTATGAAAGAAAGATTGAAAGATTGAAGGAAAGATTGAAAGAAAGATTGAAAGAAAGAATGAAAGAATGAAAGAAAGATTGAAAGATTGAAAGAAAGATTGAAAGTAATAAAGATTGAAAGAAGGAATGAAGGAAAAATTGAAATTTTGAAAGACTGAAAGAATGAATGAAAGAAAGATTGAAAGATTGAAAGAAAGAAAGATTGAAAGAAAGAATGAAAGAATGAAAGAAAGATTGAAAGATTGAAAGATTGAAAGAAAGAAAGAAAGATTGAAAGTAAGAACGATTGAAAGAAAGCTTGAAAGAAAGATTGAAAGAAAGAATGAAAGAAAGATTGAAAGAATGAAAGATTGAAAGAAAGATTGAAAGATTGAAAGAAAGAATAAAAGAACGATTGAAAGAAAGAATGAAAGAATGAAAGAAAGATTGAAAGATTGAAAGAATATTGAAAGAAAGAGAGAATGAAAGTAAGAAAGATTGAAAGAAAGATTGAAAGACTGAAAGAAAGAATGAATAAAAGAATTAAAGAAAGATTGAAAGATTGAAAGATTGAAAGAAAGATTGAAAAAAGAATGATTGAAAGAAAGAAAGATTTAAAGAATGAAAGATTTGAAGAAAGATTGAAAGACTAAAAGTAAGAATGAAAAAAAAGAATGAAAGAAAGATTGAAAGATTGAAAGATTGAAAGAAAGAATGAAAGATTGAAAGAAAGAATGAAAGAACGATTGAAAGAAAGAATGAAAGAATGAAAAAAAAGAATGAAAGAAAGATTGAAAGATTGAAAGATTGAAAGAAAGAATGAAAGATTGAAAGAAAGAATGAAAGAACGATTGAAAGAAAGAATGAAATTATGAAAGAAAGATTGGAAGATTGAAAGAAATATTGAAAGAAAGAGAGAATGAAAGTAATAAAGATGGAAAGAAAAATTGAAAGAAAGATTAAAAGAGAGATTGAAAGATTGAAAGATTGAAAGAAAGAATGAAAGATTGAAAGAAAGAATGAAAGATTAAAAGATTGAAAGAAAGGTTGAAAGATAGAATGAAAGAAAGATTGAAATATTGAAATTTTGAAAGAAAGATTGAAAGAAAGATTTAAAGAAAGATTGAAAGACTAAAAAAAAGAATGAAAGAAAGATTGAAAGGTTGAAAGAAAGAATGAAAGAATGAAAGAAAGATTGAAAGAAAGAAAGAAAGATTGAAAGAAAGAATGAAAGTATGAAAGAAAGATTGAAAGATTGAAGGAAAGATTGAAAGAACGATTGAAAGAAAGAATGAAAGAACGAAAGAAAGATTGAAAGAAAGATTGAAAGTAATAAAGATTGAAAGAAGGAATGAAGGAAAAATTGAAAGTTTGAAAGACTGAAAGAATGAATGAAAGAAAGATTGAAAGATTGAAAGAAAGAAAGATTGAGAGAAAGAATGAAAGAATGAAAGAAAGATTGAAAGATTGAAAGAAATACTGAAAGAAAGAAAGAAAGATTGAAAGTAAGAACGATTGAAAGAAAGCTTGAAAGAAAGATTGAAAGAAGGAATGAAAGAAAGATTGAAAGATTGAAAGATTGAAATAAAGAATGAAAGATTGAAAGAAAGAATAAAAGAACGATTGAAAGAAAGAATGAAAGAATGAAAGAAAGATTGAAAGATTGAAAGAATATTGAAAGAAAGAGAGAATGAAAGTAAGAAAGATTGAAAGAAAGATTGAAAGTAAAAAAGATTGAAAGAAAGAATGAAAGAAAAATTGAAAGATTGAAAGATTGAAAGAAAGATTTAAAGAAAGATTGAAAGAAAGATTGAAAGACTGGAAGAAAGAATGAATAAAAGAATTAAAGAAAGATTGAAAGATTGAAAGATTGAAAGATTGAAAGAAAGATTGAAAAAAGAATGATTGAAAGAAAGAAAGATTTAAAGAATGAAAGATTTAAAGAAAGATTGAAAGACTAAAAGTAAGAATGAAAAAAAAGAATGAAAGCAAGATTGAAAGATTGAAAGATTGAAAGAAAGAATGAAAGATTGAAAGAAAGAATGAAAGAATGAAAGAAAGATTGAAAGACTGAAAGAAATATTGAAAGAAAGAGAGAATGAAAGTAAGAAAGATTGAAAGAAAAATTGAAAGATTGAAAGATTGAAAGAAAGAATGAAAGAAAGATTGAAAGATTGAAAGAAATACTGAAAGAAAGAAAGAAAGATTGAAAGTAAGAACGATTGAAAGAAAGCTTGAAAGAAAGATTGAAAGAAAGAATGAAAGAAAGATTGAAAGATTGAAAGATTGAAAGAAAGAATGAAAGATTGAAAGAAAGAATAAAAGAACGATTGAAAGAAAGAATGAAAGAATGAAAGAAAGATTGAAAGATTGAAAGAATATTGAAAGAAAGAGAGAATGAAAGTAAGAAAGATTGAAAGAAAGATTGAAAGTAAAAAAGATTGAAAGAAAGAATGAAAGAAAGATTGAAAGAAAGATTTAAAGAAAGATTGAAAGACTAAAAAAAAGAATGAAAGAAAGATTGAAAGGTTGAAAGAAAGAATGAAAGAATGAAAGAAAGATTGAAAGAAAGAAAGAAAGATTGAAAGAAAGAATGAAAGTTTGAAAGAAAGATTGAAAGATTGAAGGAAAGATTGAAAGAACGATTGAAAGAAAGAATGAAAGAACGAAAGAAAGATTGAAAGAAAGATTGAAAGTAATAAAGATTGAAAGAAGGAATGAAGGAAAAATTGAAAGTTTGAAAGACTGAAAGAATGAATGAAAGAAAGATTGAAAGATTGAAAGAAAGAAAGATTGAGAGAAAGAATGAAAGAATGAAAGAAAGATTGAAAGATTGAAAGAAATACTGAAAGAAAGAAAGAAAGATTGAAAGTAAGAACGATTGAAAGAAAGCTTGAAAGAAAGATTGAAAGAAGGAATGAAAGAAAGATTGAAAGATTGAAAGATTGAAATAAAGAATGAAAGGTTGAAAGAAAGAATAAAAGAACGATTGAAAGAAAGAATGAAAGAATGAAAGAAAGATTGAAAGATTGAAAGAATATTGAATGAAAGAGAGAATGAAAGTAAGAAAGATTGAAAGAAAGATTGAAAGTAAAAAAGATTGAAAGAAAGAATGAAAGAAAAATTGAAAGATTGAAAGATTGAAAGAAAGATTTAAAGAAAGATTGAAAGAAAGATTGAAAGACTGGAAGAAAGAATGAATAAAAGAATTAAAGAAAGATTGAAAGATTGAAAGATTGAAAGATTGAAAGAAAGATTGAAAAAAGAATGATTGAAAGAAAGAAAGATTTAAAGAATGAAAGATTTAAAGAAAGATTGAAAGACTAAAAGTAAGAATGAAAAAAAAGAATGAAAGCAAGATTGAAAGATTGAAAGATTGAAAGAAAGAATGAAAGATTGAAAGAAAGAATGAAAGAATGAAAGAAAGATTGAAAGACTGAAAGAAATATTGAAAGAAAGAGAGAATGAAAGTAAGAAAGATTGAAAGAAAAATTGAAAGATTGAAAGATTGAAAGAAAGAATGAAAGAAAGATTGAAAGATTGAAAGAAATACTGAAAGAAAGAAAGAAAGATTGAAAGTAAGAACGATTGAAAGAAAGCTTGAAAGAAATATTGAAAGAAAGAATGAAAGAAAGATTGAAAGATTGAAAGATTGAAAGAAAGAATGAAAGATTGAAAGTAAGAATAAAAGAACGATTGAAAGAAAGAATGAAAGAATGAAAGAAAGATTGAAAGATTGAAAGAATATTGAAAGAAAGAGAGAATGAAAGTAAGAAAGATTGAAAGAAAGATTGAAAGTAAAAAAGATTGAAAGAAAGAATGAAAGAAAAATTGAAAGATTGAAAGATTGAAAGAAAGATTTAAAGAAAGATTTAAAGAAAGATTGAAAGACTGAAAGAAAGAATGAATAAAAGAATTAAAGAAAGATTGAAAGATCGAAAGATTGAAAGATTGAAAGAAAGATTGAAAAAAGAATGATTGAAAGAAAGAAAGATTTAAAGAATGAAAGTAAGAATGAAAAAAAAGAATGAAAGAAAGATTGAAAGATTGAAAGATTGAAAGAAAGAATGAAAGATTGAAAGAAAGAATGAAAGAACGATTGAAAGAAAGAATGAAAGAATGAAAGAAAGATTGAAAGATTGAAAGAAATATTGAAAGAAAGAGAGAATGAAAGTAAGAAAGATGGAAAGAAAAATTGAAAGATTGAAAGATTGAAAGAAAGAATTAAAGAATGATTGAAAGATTGAAAGAAAGATTGAAAGAAAGATTGAAAGAAAGATTGAAGAAAGAAAGATTTAAAGAAAAAAAGATTTAAAGAAAGATTGAAAGACTAAAAGTAAGAATGAAAAAAAAGATTGAAAGAAAGATTGAAAAAAGAAAGAAAGATTGAAAGAAAGATTGAAAGAAAGATTGAAAGAAAGAATGAAAGTTTGAAAGAAAGATTGAAAGAAAGATTGAAAGAAAGATTGAAAGACTGAAAGAAAAAATGAAAGAAAGATTAAAAGAGAGATTGAAAGATTGAAAGATTGAAAGAAAGAATGAAAGATTGAAAGAAAGAATGAAAGAATGAATGAAAGATTAAAAGATTGAAAGAAATATTGAAAAAAAGAAAGATTGAAAGTAAGAAAAATTGAAAGAATGAATGAAAGAAACAAAAAAAGACTGATAAAAAGAAAGAATGTTTGAGAGATCAAAATATTTAAAGAAAGAAAGATTGAAAGAAAGATTTTAAGACTGAATTAAAGAATTAAAGAAAGATTGAAAGATAGAATGAAAGAAAGATTGAAAGATTGAAAGTTGTAAAGAAAGATTGAAAGAAAGATTTAAAGAAAGATTGAAAGACTAAAAAAAAGAATGAAAGAAAGATTGAAAGGTTGAAAGAAAGAATGAAAGAATGAAAGAAAGATTGAAAGATTGAAAGAAAGTTTGAAAGAGAGATTTAAACAAAGAAAGATTGAAAGTAAGAAAGATTGAAAGAATTAATGAAAGAAAGATTGAAAGATTGAAAGAAAGAATGAAAGAAAGATTGAAAGATTGAAATATTGAAAGAAAGATTGAATGTTTGAAAAAAGATTGAAAGTATTAAAGATCGAAAGAAATATTTAAAGAAAGATTGAAAGATTGAAAGAAAGAATGAAAGAACGATTGAAAGAAAGAATGAATGAATGAAAGAAAGAATGAAAGATTAAACAATTGAAAGAAAGATTGGAAGAAAGATTGAAAAAAGAAATATTGAAAGAAAGAATGAAAGAAAGATTGAAAGAAAGTTGGAAAGAAAGATTGAAAGAAAGAAAGATTGAAAGAAATAATGAAAGAAAGATTGAACGATTGGAACCAATATTGAAAGATAGAAAAATTGAAAGTAAGAAAGAATGAAAGCAAGATTGAAAGATTGAAAGAAAGAATGAAAGAAAAATTGAAAGATTGACAGAATGATTGAAAAAAAGGTTGAAAGACTGAAAGAAAGAATGAAAGAAAGATTGAAAGATTGAAAGAAAGATTGAATGTTTGAAAGATTGAAATAATGATTGAAAGTTTGAAAGAAAGATTGAAAGAAAGATTTAAGGAAAGAAAGATTGAAAGTAAGAAAGATTGAAAGAAATATTGAAAGAAAGATTGAAAGAAAGATTGAAAAAAAGAAAGATTGAAAGAAAGATTGAAAGACTGAAGGAAAGAATGAAAGAAAGATTGAAAGAAAGATTGAAAGAAAGATTGAAAGAAAGAAAGATTGAAAGAAAGATTGAAAGATTGAAAGATTGAAAGAAAGAATGAAAAATTGAAAGAAAGAATGAAAGAACGATTGAAAGAAAGAATGAAAGAATGAAAGAAAGATTGAAAGATTGAAAGAAAGATTGAAAGAAAGATTTAAAGAAAGATTGAAAGACTGAAAGAAAGAATGAAAGAAATAATTAAAGAAAGATTGAAAGAACGAATGTAAGAAAGATTGAAAGATTGAAAGATTGAAATAAAGATTTAAAGTTTGAAAGAAAGATTGAAAGAAAGATTTAAAGAAAGAAAGATTGAAAGAAATATTGAAAGAAAGATTGAAAGAATTAACAAAAGAAAGATTGAAAGAAAGAATGAAAGAAAGATTGAACGATTGGAAGAAATATTGAAAGAAAGATAGATTGAAAGTAAGATAGATTGAAAGAAAGAATGAAAGAAAGATTGAAAGATTTAAAGAATGAATGAAAGAAAGATTGAACGATTGAAATATTGAAAGAAAGAATGAATGAAAGATTGAAAGATTGAAAGAAAGATTGAAAGATTGAAAGATTGAAATAAAGATTGAAAGTTTGAAAGAAAGATTGAAAGAAAGATTGAAAGAAAGAAAGAAATATTGAAAGAAAGATTGAAAGAAAGATTGAAAGAAAGAAAGATTGAATGATTGAATGATTGAAAGAAAGACTGAAAGAAAGAATGACGGACAGAAAGATTGAAAGAAAGAATGAAAGAAAGATTGAAAAAAAGATTGAAAGATTAAACAATTGAAAGAAAGATTGCAAGAAAGATGGAAAGAATGAAAGATTGAAATAATGATTGAAAGTTTGAAAGAAAGATTGAAAGAAAGATTTAAACAAAGAAAGATTGAAAGTAAGAAAGATTGAAAGAAATATTGAACGAAAGATTGGAAGAAAGGATGAAAGAAAAATTGAAAGAAAGATTGAAAGAAAGATTGAAAGAAAGATTGAAAGAAAGATTGAAAGAATGATTTAAACAAAGAAAGATTGAAAGTAAGAAAGATTGAAAGAAATATTGAACGAAAGATTGAAAGAAAGGATGAAAGAAAGATTGAAAGAAAGATTGAAAGATTGAAATATTGAAAGAAAGAATGAAAGAAAGATTGAAAGATTGAAAGAAAGATTGAAAGATTGAAAGATTGAAATAAAAATTGAAAGTTTGAAAGAAAGATTGAAAGAAAGATTTAAAGAAAGATTGAAAGACTGAAAGAAAAAATGAAAGGCAGATTGAAAGAAAGATTGAAAGATTGCAAGAAAGAATGAAAGAAATATTGAAAGATTGAAATATTGAAAGAAAGAATGAAAGAAAGATTGAAAGATTGAAAGAAAGATTGAAAGATTGAAAGATTGAAATAAAGATTGAAAGTTTGAAAGAAAGAAAGAAAGATTGAAAGAAAGATTGAAAGAAAGATTGAAATAAAGAATGAAACAAAGATTGAAATAAAGAATGAAAGAAAGATTGAAAGAAAGATTGAAAGAAAGAATAATTGAAAGATTGAATGATTGAAAGAAAGACTGAAAGAAAGAATGACGGACAGAAAGATTGAAAGAAAGAATGAAAGAAAGATTGAAAAAAAGATTGAAAGATTAAACAATTGAAAGAAAGATTGCAAGAAAGATGGAAAGAATGAAAGATTGAAATAATGATTGAAAGTTTGAAAGAAAGATTGAAAGAAAGATTTAAACAAAGAAAAATTGAAAGTAAGAAAGATTGAAAGAAATATTGAACGAAAGATTGAAAGAAAGGATGAAAGAAAGATTGAAAGAAAGATTGAAAGATTGAAAGAAAGATTGAAAGAAAGATTGAAAGAATGATTTAAACAAAGAAAGATTGAAAGTAAGAAAGATTGAAAGAAATATTGAACGAAAGATTGAAAGAAAGGATGAAAGAAAGATTGAAAGAAAGATTGAAAGAATTAAATATTGAAATAATGATTGAAGTTTGAAAGAAAGATTGAAAGAAAGATTTAAACAAAGATAGATTGAAAGTAAGAAAGATTGATAGAAATATTGAACGAAAGATTGAAAGAAAGGATGAAAGAAAGATTTAAACAAAGATAGATTGAAAGTAAGAAAGATTGAAAGAAATATTGAACGAAAGATTGAAAGAAAGGATGAAAGAAAGATTGAAAGAAAGATTGAAAAAAGAAAGATTGAAAGAAAGATTGAAAGAAAGATTGAAAGAATTAAATATTGAAATAATGATTGAAGTTTGAAAGAAAGAATGAAAGAAAGATTGAAAGATTGAAAGATTGAAAGAAAGAATGAAAAATTGAAAGAAGGAATGAAAGAACGATTGAAAGAAAGAATGAAAGAATGAAAGAAAGATTGAAAGATTGAAAGAAATATTGAAAGAAAGAGAGAATGAAAGTAAGAAAGATTGAAAGAAAGATTGAAAGTAATAAAGATTGAAAGAAAGAATGAAAGAAAAATTGAAAGATTGATAGATTGAAAGAAAGATTGAAAGAAAGATATAAAGAAAGATTGAAAGACTGAAAGAAAGAATGAATAAAAGAATTAAAGAAAGATTGAAAGATTGAAAGAAATAATGAAAGAAAGAAAGATTGAAAGTAAGAAAGATTGAAAGAAAGAATGAAAGAAAGATTGAAAGAAGGAATGAAAGTAAGAAAGATTGAAAGAAATATTGAAAGAAAGATTGAAAGAATGATTTAAACAAAGAAAGATTGAAAGTAAGAAAGATTGAAAGAAATATTGAACGAAAGATTGAAAGAAAGGATGAAAGAAAGATTGAAAGAAAGATTGAAAGAATTAAATATTGAAATAATGATTGAAGTTTGAAAGAAAGATTGAAAGAAAGATTTAAACAAAGATAGATTGAAAGTAAGAAAGATTGATAGAAATATTGAACGAAAGATTGAAAGAAAGGATGAAAGAAAGATTTAAACAAAGATAGATTGAAAGTAAGAAAGATTGAAAGAAATATTGAACGAAAGATTGAAAGAAAGGATGAAAGAAAGATTGAAAGAAAGATTGAAAAAAGAAAGATTGAAAGAAAGATTGAAAGAAAGATTGAAAGAATTAAATATTGAAATAATGATTGAAGTTTGAAAGAAAGAATGAAAGAAAGATTGAAAGATTGAAAGATTGAAAGAAAGAATGAAAAATTGAAAGAAGGAATGAAAGAACGATTGAAAGAAAGAATGAAAGAATGAAAGAAAGATTGAAAGATTGAAAGAAATATTGAAAGAAAGAGAGAATGAAAGTAAGAAAGATTGAAAGAAAGATTGAAAGTAATAAAGATTGAAAGAAAGAATGAAAGAAAAATTGAAAGATTGATAGATTGAAAGAAAGATTGAAAGAAAGATATAAAGAAAGATTGAAAGACTGAAAGAAAGAATGAATAAAAGAATTAAAGAAAGATTGAAAGATTGAAAGATTGAAAGAAAGATTGAAAGAAAGAAAGATTTATAGAAAGAATGAAAGAAAGATTGAAAAAAGATTTAAAAAAAGAAAAATTGAAAGAAAGATTGAAAGAAATATTGAAAGACTGAAGGAAAGAATGAAAGAAAGATGGAAAGAAAGATTGAATGAAAGAAAGATTGAAAGTAAGAAAGATTGAAAGAAATATTGAAAGAAAGATTGAAAGATTGAAAGAAAGAATGAAAGAAAGATTGAAAGATTGAAAGATTGAAAGATTGAAAGAAAGAATGAAAGAAAGAGTGAAAGATTGAAAGAAAAATTGAAAGAAAGATTGAAAGATTGAAAGATTGAAAGAAAGATTGAAAGTTTGAAAGAAATATTGAAAGACTGAAAGAAAGATTGCAAGAAAGATTGAAAAAAGAAAGAAAGATTGAAAGATTCAATGAAAGAAAGATTGAAAGATTAAAAGAAAGAATGAAAGAAAGATTGAAAAATTGAAAGATTGAAAGAAAGACTAAAAGAAAGAAAGAACGATTGAAAGAAAGATTGAATGAAAGATTGAAAGAAAGAAAGATTGTAAGAAAGAATAAAACAAAGATTGAAATAAAGAAAGAAAGAAAGATTGAAAGAAATATTGAAAGAAAGATTGAAAGACTGAAAGAAAGAATGAAAGAAAGATTGAAAGTTTGAAAGAAAGAATGAAAGAATTAAAGAAAGATTGAAAGAAATATTGAAAGAAAGAATGAAAGAAAGATTGAAAGATTAAACAATTGAAAGAAAGATTGCAAGAAAGATTGAAAAAAGAAAGATTGAAAGAAATAATGAAAGAAAGATTGAACGATTGGAAGAAATATTGAAAGATAGAAAAATTGAAAGTAAGAAAGATTGAAAGAAATAATGAAAGAAAGATTGAAAGATTGAAAGAAAGAATGAAAGAAAGATTGAAAGATTGAAATATTGAAAGATAGAATGAAAGAAAGATTGAAAGATTGAAAGAAAGATTGAAAGAAAGATTGAAAGATTGAAAGATTAAAAGAAAGATTGAATGTTTGAAAGAAAGATTGAAAGAAAGATTTAAAGAAAGAAAGATTGAAAGAAAGAATGAAAGAAAGATTGAAAGATAGATGGAAAGAAAGATTGAAAGAAAGAAAGATTGAAAGAATAACAAAAGAAAGATTGAAAGATTGGAAGAAATATTGAAAGATAGAAAAATTGAAAGAAAGAAAGATTGAAAAAAAGAATTAAAATAAGATTGAAAGATTGAAAGAAAGAATGAAAGAAAGATTGAAAGATTGAAAGATTGAAATATTGAAAGAAAGAATGAAAGAAAGACTGAAAGATTGAAATATTGAAAGAAAGATTGAAAGATTGAAAGAAAGATTGAAAGAAAGAATGAAAGAAAGATTGAACGATTGAAATATTGAAATAAAGAATGAAAGTTTGAAAGAAAGATTGAAAGAAAGTTTTAAAGAAAGAAAGATTGAAAGTAAAAAAGATTGAAAGAAATATTGAAAGAAAGATTGAAAGATTGAAAAAAAGAATAAAAGAAAGATTGAAAGAATGAAAGAAAGATTGAAATAAATAATGAAAGAAAGATTGAAAGAAGGAATGAAAGAATGAAAGAAAGATTGAAAGATTGAAAGAAATATTGAAAGAAAGAACGATTGAAAGATTGAAAGAAAGAATGAAAGATTGAAAGAAAGATTGAAAGATTGAAAGAAAGATTGAAAAAATGAAATATTGAAAGAAAGAATAAAAGAAAGATTGAAAGAACGATTGAAAGATTGAAAGAAAGAATGAAAGAAAGATTAAAGGAAGGAATGAAAGAATGAAAGAAAGATTGAAAGATTGAAAGAAATATTGAAAGAAAGAGAGAATGAAAGTAAGAAAGATTGAAAGAAAGATTGAAAGTAATAAAGATTGAAAGAAAGAATGAAAGAAAAATTGAAAGATTGATAGATTGAAAGAAAGATTGAAAGAAAGATTGAAAGAAAGATTGAAAGACTGAAAGAAAGAATGAATAAAAGAATTAAAGAAAGATTGAAAGATTGAAAGATTGAAAGAAAGGTTGAAAGAAAGAAAGATTTATAGAAAGAATGAAAGAAAGATTGAAAAAAGAAAGAAAGATTGAAAGAAATATTGAAAGATTGAAAGAAAGAATGAAAGAAAGATTGAAAAAAGATTGAAAAAAAGAAAAATTGAAAGAAAGATTGAAAGAAATATTGAAAGACTGAAGGAAAGAATGAAAGAAAGATGGAAAGAAAGATTGAATGAAAGAAAGATTGAAAGTAAGAAAGATTGAAAGAAATATTGAAAGAAAGATTGAAAGATTGAAAGAAAGAATGAAAGAAAGAATGAAAGAAAGATTGAAAGATTGAAAGATTGAAAGAAAGAATGAAAGAAAGAGTGAAAGATTGAAAGAAAAATTGAAAGAAAGATTGAAAGATTGAAAGATTGAAAGAAAGATTGAAAGTTTGAAAGAAATATTGAAAGACTGAAAGAAAGATTGCAAGAAAGATTGAAAAAAGAAAGAAAGATTGAAAGATTCAATGAAAGAAAGATTGAAAGATTAAAAGAAAGAATGAAAGAATTATTGAAAAATTGAAAGATTGAAAGAAAGACTAAAAGAAAGAAAGAACGATTGAAAGAAAGATTGAAAGAAAGATTGAAAGAAAGAAAGATTGTAAGAAAGAATGAAACAAAGATTGAAATAAAGAAAGAAAGAAAGATTGAAAGAAAGATTGAAAGAAAGATTGAAAGACTGAAAGAAAGAATTAAAGAAAGATTGAAAGTTTGAAAGAAAGAATAAAAGAATTAAAGAAAGATTGAAAGAAATATTGAAAGAAAGAATGAAAGAAAGATTGAAAGATTAAACAATTGAAAGAAAGATTGCAAGAAAGATTGAAAAAAGAAAGATTGAAAGAAATAATGAAAGATAGATTGAACGATTGGAAGAAATATTGAAAGATAGAAAAATTGAAAGTAAGAAAGATTGAAAGAAATAATGAAAGAAAGATTGAAAGATTGAAAGAAAGAATGAAAGAAAGATTGAAAGATTGGAAGAAATATTGAAAGATAGAAAAATTGAAAGAAAGAAAGATTGAAAAAAAGAATTAAAGAAAGATTGAAAGATTGAAAGAAAGAATGAAAGAAAGATTGAAAGATTGAAAGATTGAAATATTGAAAGAAAGAATGAAAGAAAGATTGAAAGATTGAAAGAAATATTGAAAGAAAGAGAGATTGAAAGAAAGATTGAAAGTTTGAAAGAAAGAATGAAAGAAAGATTGAAAGACTGAAAGAAAGAATGAAAGAAAGATTGAAAGTTTGAAAGAAAGAATAAAAGAATTAAAGAAAGATTGAAAGAAATATTGAAAGAAAGAATGAAAGAAAGATTGAAAGATTAAACAATTGAAAGAAAGATTGCAAGAAAGATTGAAAAAAGAAAGATTGAAAGAAATAATAAAAGAAAGATTGAACGATTGGAAGAAATATTGAAAGATAGAAAAATTGAAAGTAAGAAAGATTGAAAGAAATAATGAAAGAAAGATTGAAAGATTGAAAGAAAGAATGAAAGAAACATTGAAAGATTGGAAGAAATATTGAAAGATAGAAAAATTGAAAGAAAGAAAGATTGAAAAAAAGAATTAAAGAAAGATTGAAGGATTGAAAGAAAGAATGAAAGAAAGATTGAAAGATTGAAAGAAATATTGAAAGAAAGAGAGATTGAAAGAAAGATTGAAAGTTTGAAAGAAAGATTGAAAGAAAGATTTAAAGAAAGAAAGATTGAAAGAAATATTGAAAGAAAGATTGAAAGATTGAAAGAAAGATTGAAAGAAAGAATGAAAGAAAGATTGAACGATTGAAATATTGAAATAAAGAATGAAAGTTTGAAAGAAAGATTGAAAGAAAGTTTTAAAGAAAGAAAGAAAGATTGAAATAAATAATGAAAGAAAGATTGAAAGAAGGAATGAAAGAATGAAAGAAAGATTGAAAGATTGAAAGAAATATTGAAAGAAAGAACAATTGAAAGATTGAAAGAAAGAATAAAAGATTGAAAGAAAGATTGAAAAAATGAAAGATTGAAAGAAAATATAAAAGAAAGATTGAAAGAACGATTGAAAGATTGAAAGAAAGAATGAAAGAAAGATTAAAGGAAGGAATGAAAGAATGAAGGAAAGATTGAAAGATTGAAAGAAATATTGAAAGAAAGAACGATTGAAAGATTGAAAGAAAGAATGAAAGATTGAAAGAAAGATTGAAAGATTGAAAGAAAGATTGAAAAAATGAAAGATTGAAAGAAAGAAAGATTGAAAGAAAGAATGAAAGATTGAAAGAAGGAATGAAAGAATGAAAGAAAGAATGAAAGAAAGATTGAAAGAAAGATTGAAAGAAATATTGAAAGAAAGAAAGATTGAAAGTAAGAAAGATTGAAAGAAAGAATGAAAGAAAGATTGAAAGATTGAAAGAAAGATTGAAAAAAGAAAGATTGAAAGAAAGATTGAAAGAAAGATTGAACGACTGAAAGAAAGAATGAAAGAAAGATTGAAAGATAGATTGAAAGAGAGATTGAAAGAAATATTGAAAGACTGAAAGAAAGAATGAAAGAAAGATTGAAAGAAAGATTGAAAGAAAGAAAGAAAAATTGAACGAAAGATTGAAAGATTGAAAGAAAGATTGAAAGAACGATTGAAATAAAGGAGAACGAAAGAAAGGTTGATCCATTAACATCAGCACAACCCCATTGTGTTTATTGTTCTATGATAAGATTGAAAGAAAGATTGAAAATAAGATTGAAAGAAACAAAGATTGAAAGAAAGATTTAAAAAAAATGAGTACTAGTCACTTTTAAAAAATCATTTGTCCTATGGATTAAATGCCATACACACTTGCATCTCTCCCCTCCCACCCCACACACATTCACATGACCAATCCTCCCAACACCCACACACACATGCGTACATGCACACACACACACACACACACACACACACACACACACTAGCACAGGAATAAATGTACCCGTACATGTTAGGCCCACGGCCTCCCAGCGCCACTAGAGGCCGCCCTTGCCCCATCTGCAGCTCCCTACTCAGACCCAATTGCACACACCTGGGATCAATTACCCGCACTGTATTTAGCCCCAGCTTCCTAGCCATTCCTTGCCAGACCGTCAACTAGCTTTCCCCGAGTTGCATCGCGATTGGCTCCCTTCCTAGTTCCTAGTTCCTAGTTCCCAGTTCCCAGTTCCAAGTTCCTAGTTTATGTCTTGTTGTCTCGCCTTCCCTTCACCTGTCTGTCTCCGCTTGTCGACCAGGACTCTCCACCCAGCCTGGTTCCCCGTCTCTCCACCCGGATCCTGGACCCCATCTCCTGGTCATCATCGTCCCTGCCCTGCCCTGCTCCATCCCCTCCCGACCAGGTCCCCCCGGCCAGCTCCACCGTCCCAGTTAATAAACATCCCTTGCCTGCCTCCCGTGTCCCTGTGTCGTGCGTTTGGGTTCCTCCCTGTTCGGGTCGTGACAGTACGGTCTGGCCAGGAAAACATGGACCCAGCCGACACAGAAGGGCTCCGCCGCGCACTCCGGGACAGAGGAGTGTTGCTTGGGCAACATGACCGAGTCCTCCGGGACATCGCGGAACACCTCCGGACCATCTCTGCGGCCGTCAGCAGCCTGCAGGGCCCTCCGGCCCCCGTGGCCTCCCCTGCTCCTCCGACCTGCCCTCCTTCCCCCACCAGGGCTCCCAGCGCCTCTCTCGTTCCCCCTGAGCCCCACGTTCCGGCTCCAGCGCCTTACGACGGCGATTTCGGCACCTGCCGCGCCTTCCTTGTGCAGTGCGCGGTGGTTTTCCAACAGCGGCTGTCGTCGTACGACTCCGATAGTGCCCACATCGCGTTCCTCATCTCCTGCCTGAGAGGGGCGGCTCTCGGCTGGGGTTCCGCGGTTTGGAGTCAGGGGGGTCCCGTGAGTCTCTCCTACGATCTGTTTACCCGCGAAATGAGGAGAGTCTTCGACCACCCAGTTTGCGGCAAGGAGGCCGCCAGAAGACTCCTCTCCCTCCGCCAGGGTTCCCGTAGCGTCGCCTCCCTCGTCGTCGAGTTCCGGACTCTAGCCGCGGAAAGCGGCTGGAATGACGGAGCCCTGCAGGACGTGTTCCAGCGTGCCCTGAACGACGAGTTGCGGGACGAGCTGGCACGGCGGGACGAGCCCACGGACCTGGACCAACTAGTGGAGACCTCAATCCGCCTGGACAACCGGCTACGGGAGCGCCATCGCGAGAGGGAGGGGGCGAGCCACTAGTCCGTGCCTCCCGCCTGGGCGGCCACGCCCCAGTCTCCAGCGCCCGCTACTCTTGGGCGCCGCACAAGTCCCCCGACTCTCTCCGATGCCGAGCCAATGCAGCTTGGTCGCTCCCGGATCTACCCAGAGGAGCGAGCACGCCGCCTACAGACCGGTGCCTCTCTGTATTGCGGTCGGCTGGGACACCTCTGAGCCACCTGCCCGGTCCGGCCACGAGAGGGCGACTCCTCGGTAGGGCTACGCTCCGGCCGCTCCTTACCACGTCATCGCCCCTATGACTGCGCAATCAACCTCCTGCCAGGCGCCCCCCTCCCCTGCAGTCGCCTGTATAACGTCTCCCGGTCTGAACAGGAGGCCATGGAGACTCACATCCGCGACTCTCTCGCTGCCAGGATTACTCGTCCCTCGTTTTCTCCGCTAGGCGCAGGGTTCTTCTTTGTTGCGGAGAAGGACAAGACCCTCCGTCCTTGAGTCGATTTCAGGGGACTGAACGATATCACGATCAAAGACAAGTACCCCTTGCCCCTGATGGATTCAGTCTTCGTCCCCATCCAGGGGGCCACCCACTTTTCCAAGCTGGACCTCCGCAACGCTTACCACCTGGTCCGCATCCGCAAAGGGGACGAGTGGAAGACTGCCTTTAACACCCCGCTCGGTCACTTTGAGTACCTTGTTATGCCCTTTGGGCTGTCAAATGCCCCAGCGGTCTTCCAGGCCCTAATTAACGGGAGGTTAGCAACTAGCTTTCCCCGAGTTGCATCGCCGCGTCAGCCGCGTCAGCCGTGTCAGCGATTGGCTCCCTTCCTAGTTCCTAGTTCCCAGTTCCAAGTTCCAAGTTCCTAGTTTATGTCTTGTTGTCTCGCCTTCCCTTCACCTGTCTGTCTCCGCTGGTCGACCAGGACTCTCCACCCAGCCTGGTTCCCCGTCTCTCCACCCGGATCCTGGACCCCATCTCCTGGTCATCATCGTCCCTGTCCTGCCCTGCTCCATCCCCCCCCGACCAGGTCCCCCCGGCCAGCTCCACCGTCCCGGTTAATAAACATCACTTTATTATTTGCCTGCCTCCCGTGTCCCTGTCTCGTGCGTTTGGGTTCCTCCCTGTTCTGGTCGTGACAGTACATCCAGTATGTATACACACACAGTCATGTTAACCTATACACTGTGGTTTAAACAGGACTACGTACTACCCATATGCACTCACAGCACTGTGTATATCCTCTCCCACCACACACATTCACATAACAAACCGTCCCGGCACACACACACACACACACACACACACACACAATGATGCAAGTCATATCAACACAGCTGAAGCCGCCTTGTGTTATGAATTCCTCTCATGCCGCAGCCTTCAGCTCTCCAGTAGCTCTCCAGCAGCTCCTCGTGTCCCAGCAGAGCTGCCGTGCAGTTGTTCTGCTGCTAAAGGCTGTCAACGTTCAGCGGGCGGACGCTCGTTTGCCCCCACCCTCCGAGCTCCCCTGCCATCCAGGGTACTTCTGACCCCCCCCCCCCCCCCCCCTTTAGCAGGGAGCTTGCCATCCTGCTTCTGTGTGTGGCCAGAGTCCACCGCTGCACACATCCCCTGGCCGACACGGCCCGTTGTGTTGTTTTTTTTTTATAATAGGGGGGATAAACAAAGTGTGTGTGTGGCGGAACAATCTCACGGGTTACAGGGGCCAAGTTGGGTTCACCTGTCGACGATGACGAAGCCCGGCATTGACGTGCAAGCTTGGCGGCGGTAGTGGAGTCGGGTGGTGGGGGTAGGCAGACTCAGAGCTTTACAAGGAGCGGGGCCGGGAAATGTGGCGCACGGCTGAAGGCGACGTAGCTAAATCACCTCCACGGGGTGTTTACGGGGAAGGATCATTAGCGAGCTCGGCTACCTGCGTTACCCCTCGCTCTCCCTCCGTCAGCGTTTCGGCAGGAGTCCAGGGAGTCTGATGCCCTCATTAATAAAGATTACTATCTTATCCTACAATGAATAGTAGTAATTTTAATAATTATGCCGAACAGCGATAAACTTAATCTCATTAAATTAATGCCCAATCGTTCTTCTTTACAAAGAATAATCCACGTATTCATAATAATAAATAATAATTTGGTTATCAAAATGCGTCATTATAGACGTTTTTTTTAATATCTTAATGGTATATTTTGTACGATCACATTAGCATGATGTAATAATAATTTTGGGAATGCATTATTAAAATATATTAAAATAATTTATTTGGATGGAGTAATTTTTTGGAGAAGCTTCCGCATTGCGGGAGGAGAACGTCTGAGAGAAGCACACTATATTTACCCTATCTCCTCATGCCGTGACTGTGCCCAATATTGAAACAGCAGAAGAAGAACGGGGGCAATAAAATGGATATAGAGTAAGTGCACGAAAAAAAAAATGTTTTAGAAAGTTAACTTTTCAATTGTTACACGTTTTTGCTGTTAAATGCTAGCAGTTTTGTGTTATAACACGATATAACACGGAGAGATTATGCATGCAAAAGTTAATGACTTTGTTTTATTTTATAAAGCCGTTTTTAACATGCACAGTATCTAGCTTTAGTTAAATGTGTGTTGGAGTGGAGTGTTAACTAGCATTTAGATTTAGTTTACTGTGTGTTGGTGCAGGGAGACGGTACTGTGAGAGAGAGAGGGTTTTCAAACAGACAGACGGACCCGCTAGCTAAGTTTCACTTGATCGGTTCTCCACCAAAGCGTGCTGAGAGAGTCCGGACTGTTTTTTGCCAGTTTAGACTTTATTTGAAGGTACAATGGTACCTCGACTTATGACTGCATCTACTTACTAATCCAAGATACGATAGTCGCGAAAATTAGCATCGTCTTACGACTGACTGCTCCAAGATACGACCGTGGAAATTTGTAGTTGGCGCGTCGGCGTCAGTCAGCGGGCGACCTACATCGTGTGTGCACGTTGTTCGTGGCTTATCGATTTTTTTTTCATATTTACTGTGTTTGTGCTGTGCGTTTTGTTTTTTTGTTTTTTAACTTATGAAAGCAATATGTGCTCTCTGTCATTTGGGTGGGCCGGCTGTACAAGTGGTTGCCTGCTGAAATAGAATATTTTCTGCAATGATATCTGTTATCCTCGGGCAGTGCCTGACTTTAAGGATAAACAGTAAAAGATAACATTTATAAAGTCGCGATCATGTGGGACATCTGGAACAATCACAGCATCCCATTTTGCTGGTTCATACACATTGCTGTATGGAGGTGATTTAGCAGCATGAGAAATGTACCACTGAATTTTGGAGTCCTAAATAGTTGTAACTGGTTCTAATGTTGTGGCTGATCGGTGTGTATGTTGTTGTATGATGTTGTTGTGATTTTATTTTTTCCTATTGAAATAAAAAAAAAATGAAAGTCAAACCTGATTTTAAATTTCACTCATCCTTTGGTCATGAAATGGAAAAATAATTTTTCAATTTTGATTTTTGTATCTCCAAAAAAGCAAAATTTGAAAACCACTCATACCCCATTTTTTCCATTTCTGATTCTGAATTGAGAATAGAGTAACCAAAAGATACAGCGATTGAAAGACCTGGTCTACACTCCTAATTGTATTTGTCCTTTTACATTTCTATTTCTATCTTAGAAATCTCTGAGAGAAGGAGGTGGTTACCTGAGGAGGTCCATGCGGTGGAAAAGAACCTGAAGGCTTTCATTGAAAGTGGTAAAGTGCCGGGAAGGACTGAGTGTGATGCATGTATTAGAGCTTCACCTGAAGCTCTAAACCAGCGAAGCTGGACTGCATTGAAGTACTATGTAAAAAATCGTATCACTGCCATCCAATGCGAAAGTGCGAGAAGAATTTATTAATAGAGTTGTTAAAGCATTTGCTCAAACATGTTGGTTCACGTTGCTCAAAAATGTTGGTTCATTTGATGCAACTTCATTTTTGATGATGTTTGTGTTGTTCGTTGGCATCCTGAGTACCCAGGTATACACTGGAGTTCAACTAGTTATTGATTTTATCAGGCGAAAACATTGATAATTAGTAGTTAGGTGCAGTCAAAGGCCGCAAGTCAATTCATCTGCTGATAACAACTGACTCTACGGTGGCCAACGGGAAAACTCTACAACTAAAGAAAATACATGTAAATAGACAAAACGCAAGCAAATTTAGAAAATGTCATCATCAATTTGACAACACAGGCAACAACACAATGGAAAAGTTCACGAAGGAACAAACTTAAAATAAAAACATCAAGAAATGTTTGTGTATCATATCTGATATATTCCCCAAATGAAGTGTCCGTGGTGAATTGCTTTTAAGTTTGTTTCTGTGCAAATGTTTCCATTGTTTTGCATCTCTTGCCTGTGTTGTCAAATTGATGATGATGTTTTCTGAATTTGCTTGTGTTTTGTCTATTTGCAGTGAGTTTTCCTGCCGACCACCGTAGGGTAGGTTTTTATCAGCAGATTAATTGAAAATGGATAGTTAGGTGCAGGCAAAGGCCAAAGGTCAGGGTTTACCACCATACTACTCTTCCCCCGCGTGAATACATTGCACTTTTTGTTTGTTACAAAGCATATCAGGAGACTTACTAAGCCCTGTGTGAGCCCTTGTTTGTTTTCTTGTGCCATCTGCTCCTTTTTATTTTATAATAAATAATTGTAATTTTTTATCTACCTTTTGTACAGTGGGTGTAGGTTTATTCCCCGTTCGATTAAGTTTGGAAGAAAATATTATACTGTCAAAACCATCAAATTCAATAACAATTGATTCTGTGCTCTCTTTTAAAGTATATGTGGTATTTGTCATACTTATCTGGAAATCAATTGATGAACCGGTATTTAAGTCGAAAATGATCTGCATAATATGCTCAAATTTACTACATTTACTTACAGCGTGCCTAGGTAGAAAAATAATCTTTACTTTCCAATTTTTGATATGTTTAAGTGGTGTTGGCCTGAGGCCTGATTTCTTAAATTGGTTGTATATCCTTTCAAATTAATAATTGTACTTTTGGAAGGTTTATATTTTTCAATCAGAATCTGACCTATTGATTAAAAAAAGTGTTCAGTGTCAAAGTTTGCATGTCAATAGACCATAACATGGTGGGTCCCCTGTGTAATCAAAAAGTCAGGTGGGGTTCCCATGAGGCTCAAAAATTCAGGTCTAAAATCTTTTTGAGGGTTATCATTTTTTAAAGTAGTTTTTGTATCATCAAAAAATGATCCGTGATTTATGTACTCAACACTAAACGTTTTACGAGACACAAGGACGCGTTAGCATGGGGTATGCCACGTGAAAACCCCAGCATGCAATGGGGGGCGTACCTTCGTATTCCTGTCTATTATTTGTCCGCATTTTGTTAATTGTTTATATTCTTGTTATTTACATTTACATTTACATTTAGTCATTAAGCAGATGCTTTTATCCAAAGCGACTTACAAGGGAGAATAACATTCAAGCAACAGCTATTTCTCTACATTCTGCTGGTACTTGTAGAGTTAATTGACTAACCGATATGATGGTCTATAGACCAATCAATAGAAAAAATAGTTTCACCTTTACAGCCAGCAGTAAGGTTTTTGGATGCTTTAAATTGCAGTACACTTGTTCTAGAAAATGATCAGTTTCTAAGTTATGGAGCCATTTCAAAATGTTATTGTCGAATTAGTGTCTTGTGCTGTTCTTATTTATCTATTGTGCCTCAACACTTTTAGAAGCCTCGTGGAAAGTCAGTAGTATTTATTTTGGGTTTTTGTCTGTTAAGAAACAGGTGATCACCAGAAAGTGCGCCTGTAGCCAATTTCCACCGTGACTGGACGAAGCCACAAGCTGGTCATTACAGCAGAGTCTCCAGATAAGAAGGTATTTTTGTTTGATTATTTATGAACAATACTTGAAGACAAAAGTTGTGATTTTCATGAAAAAAAAAGACTTTCTATGTTTCTAGTTTGTACTTCTTGTTGGTGACTCCCATCTACGGAGCATTGTGGATGGATTTGTGAAGATGCCAGGGGACCGAGGTACTGAATGCTTTTTTGTCTCGGAGACCTGACGCAGTTTGTGTTGTAGCCCCTAGCAGCGACTTGACGGCCAGCAGGACCATCGACGAGGCAGCAGTAGACTTTCGCAGCCTCCTGGTCAGTGTCTGCAGTCGCTGGCCAAAGTTACGCTTCATGTTTAGTACATTTTTGGTAGTATTGGTACTATTAATACTTTTGCTTTGTGAGCTCTGCAGAACATATTTTACATTTTGAAAACAAATGTACTGTAATAAACACCTTTTTTTTTTTGTGTGTTTGTATAGGTGTTTGTCCTGGACTTCCTTCCGCGTCTGACTATTTGCTCCGTGAGGAATACCATCCTGTGGCGGCATGCATGGGAAGCATATTTTAATTTTAGTACAGTTAAATGTATAACGGAGTATATATTTTTAGACAAACCAATTCAATAAATATTTCTAATGAACAAAGTTGACATCTATGTATGCATATTTCTATTCGTCCAAATCGTTGTTTTAAGGCATCAAGTACTTTTCTGCAGCCAACCACTTCCCATTGAACCACCCAGAGCTGTGAAGCAGAGATGGTGTAAGTACAATTGTACAATTTGTTGTCATGTCACGTGATGGCTATTTTATGAATAACTTTGCTATGTTGTGAAACCATGGCCCTGTGACATTGCTGTGAAATGCTGCTTATCGCCAACTGGAGACAACAGCGCCGCCAACAGCACGAAAGTCAAAGGTTTCTCCCGGCAGGTCACTTCCAACATTCTCTCCAAAAGTGGTTGTGAAGGGAGAGCTCATCGTGCCTCATCCTTCACCTAACCCTTTTGAGTGGAGACTGGTTGGAAGGGGCAGAAAGATAATCGGTTGCACACTGTTATTGTTGGGGTAAGACCCTCTGGAAACTGTGATAGTCTCTGATATTCACTCAAAGTGTACCGATTTTCATTAAACAATTTTAATATGTTTGTTATGAAACATATGGACATTAACACACACACACACACACACACACACACATGTCTAACACACTTTAATTAACTGAACAACTTACCAGTGAGCGCTCCGGGCTACAGTTGATTCTGCTGTCGGCTCCCCTCAACCGTCCTCTATTGTTTTGTATCCAGGAGATTTTCTGCAGTTTGTTGGTTTTTTTATTCTCTTTTTAGTTAGTAGTTTAGTTTAGTTTAGTTTAGTAGTTAGTGCTTTTAGTTGGCCTTTTGTCAAGACATTGTCTTAAATCGACATTTTGCTCTATGATTTCACAGGTGGACACAACACCAGTAGCGTCGCCGGAATGATCCATCCCGTTATCAACTTGTTCCATCGCATCTTTCTAGCGCTGTCCAGTGTGGAGAATTTTATATTGTTTTTATATCAACAATTGTATATCAATTTTATATCAAGAAAATTTTGCTTTGCTTACATGGGAAAGCCACGGTGGGACATTGGCAGAAAGCTACTGCCTCCAAGAGGACACTGGGAACGGAGCAGGTTTGCTTTGTTCGTTGTTTTTCTTCTTTTTTCAATGACATTTTTGATAGTAGTACTTCATTTTAGTTTTATTTTGTCCATGCATTTCATTCTCTTGCTTTTTTTTAGGGGAAGGCAGCACCAACCGTTGTGGAGGTGTCTTCAAAGCCACACCTGCCAGTGATGTGCCAGTTCTTGTGAAGGAATAGCAGCGCTCTCAAACATTTGTCAAAGGTCACAGTGATGCTGCTCCTTATTATCCTGATATGGAGAGTGCTACAGTGTTTTCTGATGTTGCAGCAGAGCTTGACGCTAGCAGTTCTGTCATGGGAACAATTGATGTCACTTCTATCAGCGGAACAGGTGATAGCTGAGAACATTTTTTAACAAAGAAAAACGTAGAACACTTTCAGTGCCGGGAAAGCATACGTTGAGTGTTTACACAAATGGTCCTTTTACGATCTAGAAAAACTGAGATAACGACTAAAACTTTCGTGACAGTGATATGCAGGAATGTAAGATCTCCTGTGAAAGAGTCGGGCGTCACCAAACAAACATATGCCTCAGCATTCAGACATCACTTGGTGGTAGAATTATATCATTCATTAACATTGATCATCATTTTTCTCTCACACTCCCTTCTGTTGTTCCCAGTGGAATGATACAAAAGGAAAATGCAATAATGCTTAAGTATAATATAATTGAGGCAAAGGGATCAGAAAATGATGTATAAATTGAGTACAATACATTTATACAGAGATATTGTTTTATCTGTGTCCTTTTGATGGAGGGGCCAAGGAAAATGATGACCATATAACAAGGTGGGAAGTGGCCAGGTGTAATCAAATGTGGAGCAGAAGTCCAGCGGTGGAGCCGTCTGTGGGGCGCCAATGTTGGTGTAGAAAGCCCCTTCGATAACTGCTTCCAAAACACACATTTCTTCGGCTGTGGTAAGGGGAATGGCAGTAACCCAAGTAGCCTATGTAGGTATGGTTGAAGTGGTTCCATCGCAGTTGCAGGGTGAGCAGCGTTCAGCGTACACTCACGTTGTCTCCTCAACGAGTACCTAGAGGGGAGTAGGAACTTTCTTGCGATGAGATACGTGTATCCATATTGGTCGTTCTACCACCTTAACTGCTGCTGCAGTGGTGCGGGTCCCTAACCCTGCTGGAAAGGTCCTAGGAATCTGGCAGAGTTCCAGCTTTTCCTCTGTAAGTCGCGATCACCACCCATTCACCTGGTCAGCGGCCGTGTAGAGGTCCTTCAAGTGGGACGGGTAGGGCTGCTTTGACCTGGGCACATAGACTTAAACACTTGGGTGAGAGACACATTTTGACAACATTGTTTGGTATAGGTCCAAGATTGTTAAATGGGCGTTAAATAGTTGAATAGCAGACTACAGGCTCAGTACAAAAATGAATGTATGCACACTCGTGTAACAACAGAATAATATTATCACAATGTCTAATATGTAGGAGATAATAGGCGGCCATTTTGACACGCCCATGCATGGCACCACTAGAATATCAAATGACACACTGGGACTGACGAGTGTGCAAAGATTTGTGAATTTCCAAGTATCTTTTGGAACATGAAATTGTACGTGTTGCCACGCCCACACCGTGTGCCAAAATATATATGTATTTTAATAAGTTTTAGCTGTGAAGGTGTCTTGTAGACACTCGTCAAGTTTGAAGTCGATCCGATAAATCGCCAAGGAGGAGTTTCGCGAAAGTACAAAGCATAAATATGACTAAAAAGTCAGGAAAATTCAAAATGGCCGACTTCCTGTTGGGTTTCCGTCATGGCGGAAATATATATTTTTTCCAAGTCTAGAGAGGTTACAAATGTGTACCGAATTTTGGGAGTTTACGTGGAAAAAGGTGAATAGGTCAGAAAATTATTATTTTATTTTCTAGGGTGGCGTGGCAACACGTAAAATTTCATGTTCCAAAGATACTAATTCACGAAACTTTGCGCACTTGTTAGTCCCAGTGTGGCAATTGATATTGTATGAGTTGCCTGCATGGGCGTGGCAAAATGGCCCGACACACCCTGTTGAAAATTTCAAAACATCAAACCTATTCACTTTTTACCATGAAATTAACAAAATTCGGGACACTTTTGTAACTTCTTGGATTAAATGTGTAATTTTAGTCACTTTCCGTTCATTTTCTCACTTTGTACTTTCGTAAACTCCTCCGAGGCCATTTATCTGGCTTCAAACTTGGCGAGTGTCTACAAGACACCTTCACGATTAAAAGATATTAAAAAAAATAATAATTGTCACACGATGTGGCCGTGGCAAAGCGTTGGATTTCGTGTTCCAAAAAAAGCTGTGTTTTTGTAATATTTTATCCACTTTTTATGCTTTGTACTTTCGTGAACTTCTCCTGGGGGATTTTTTGGATTGAGACTCATTGGGGATTAAAAGTTATTAAAACATTTTTTTTTCGTCACGATGCGGGTGTGGCAACGCGTTGAATTTTATGTTAAAAAAAACAGTTTACGTGACTTTTGGGGCCTTGAGAAACTACAAAATTATTGCAAAACTTTGCACACTCTTCAGTCCCAGTGTGGCATTTAATATTCTATGGGTCCTATACATGGGCGTGTCAAAATGATCAACTAGATGCAGTTATCGTGGATGAGGATGTCGGGGTCCTGGTGCTGGGGAAAGGAGGCCCATACCTATAGCAACATAGGTGTCGCCACATTCCTTCTGTCTCAATGCCATGTACGCTTGTATTTCTGGTTTTCCCAACGCAGTCATGATGCATTTTTCACTAGAGTACAAATGCATGGTATACAACAACATCCACATACAATTAACAGAGCAGCAATGATAGCAACGTTGATTATGCATGATAAAATGAGGCCTTTTCATTTGGAAAACATAGAGTCCAACCAACCAGTGATGTGATCATCCATTCCTGCATTTTCTTTTAGTTCTACGCTCCGTGAGTGGAGTAGCAATTCCTCCTACTGGTTCCTGTGTTTATAAGCACATTACTCCATGCCCCACAATCAATATGGGTACCTTAAACCTCGTCCAGCCACCAGTCACTTGTTAGTCTAGGGTTGGTGGACCACGCATATTTCTCATTCCACTGGTACTGCTCCTACCCGGTGGAATCACACTTTATTATGGAACAGAAATCAACATTGAATGCCAGGATTTGTCCTTCATAGGCATAAATGACAAGAACTGTTTCTTTCATTCGGCCCCACTCTTTGACCTTTGTCATATACTGGTCATACGATAATTGGGGTCCCACTTGGTAAGAATATGTATACTGTGTAGGGTCCAGGACTTCTCCTAGGGTAAACAAAAAAAATATTATTTTTTTTTTACATGGTTAATTACAGAATGCTTACGTCTTTCAGCTGGATCCTTGTTTCTGTGAGAGTTCTTGCGGGTGGGGTGACAGGGGCGCAGTGGGAGAGGTGGTGACAGGGAGCACCAGTTTTATTTTTGAGCTTTACTGCATGTGAGGTGGCCAACACTACCTCCCAAGGTCCAGTCCACCTTGGCTCAGGCCACTTCTGTTTGTGGACCTTGATGTGGACCCAGTCTCCGGGGCTGACCACCAGGGTGTGGGGCAGTCTGGGGCAGTGTTCTTGACCTGTGAATACAAAACTCGAGATACTGCGGTTAGTGCTTTGACATATTCAGGTAAACCTTCCTGGAAATCATCAAAAGCGGGTGATTTAGCTGGTAGGTTGTGAGGACCTGGCATGGGGCGGCCTGTTAATATCTCGTGTGGGCTAAGATGTGTTTGACTATGGGGAGAGGTCTCGCATGGACATTAATGCTAGGGGTAGGGCATCTACCCACGTTAGTTTAGTCGTTTTTGTGATGTTCTGTAGAGACATACTGAGTTGCTGTTTTGTCTCTATCAGCACCTTGGCCATTTTTTCTTTCAACGTCTGGTTTGCACTTTCAACTAGGCCTTTTGACTGGGGGTGATAGACTGAACCAGATCTATGGGAGATACCTAATGCCTGTTCTACCTGGCTGAGTTTTTTATCGCTGGTAAAATGAGATCCATTGTCCGAGCAGATAACTGTGGGGTAACCCCACCGAGGAATGCGTTTTTTCCATAACCATTTAATCACAGATACTGCATCCTCTCTTTTGCAAGGGACTGCTTCTACCCATTTGGAGAATCGATCTACCATCACGAGTAGGTATCTGTACCCTTGTACTCTGTTGTCCCTGCCCATGCCGGTGTAATCTATGCATATTTCTCTGAAGGGGTAGGGGGGCACTGAGAATGTTCCCAAAGGTCTTTGGTAGACTGTCTTCTTATTTAGCTCGTGACAGACGACGCATTCTGCAATATGGTTGGCCACCATTTCCTCCAGGTAGGGATGCCACCAGTCCTGTTTGAGCCTGTTGGTGGTTCTTTTGGGTCCTTCATGAGTCTGTCCATGTGCATCCTTGATGAGGTAGACCAGGAGTGCGGCTGGTGCTACTGGGCGCCCATCGTGGCTTCTCCATAGGCCGCTGGTGCATGTGGCTCCTTTCTTCTGCCACTGCGAGTGTTCGTTCCATTTCGCTTCTTTCTGCACTTCTTTCAGATGTTCCTCTGACAAATTGAGGGCGTTGTCTTCAGTAAATACAATCATCATTGCTGCGCTTTCTTTTAGGTTCCCTCCTGCTTCTTTTGCTGCTGTGTCGGCTGCGTTTGAATTTCCTTTGGAGTGTCCTTTGCATTTGATGATCTGGATTTTTCGGGGGAGATGTATAGCTTCCAGGAGGGCGAGTATGAGGTCTTTGTGTTTTACCGGGGCTCCTGCTGACGTTTGGAGTCCTCTTTTCATCCATATGGCTACATCCACGTGAGCTGCATCGTGTGCGTATGCTGAGTCGGTGAATATGTTTGCATTTTTGTTTTTTGAGATTTTTAATGCTTTCACCGAGGCGTCGAGTTCTGCTTTTTGTGCTGATGCTGGTTGTTCTATCATCCCACTTCTTAGGGTGACGTGGTGTCCATTAATTTGTTGAATGGCTGCGTATGATGCTCTATTTCCCTCTTCTTCTTTGAAACAACAACCATCTATAAACAGGACAATTTCTGCATCGGGGTCAGATGTTCCATCCAAGTCTGTGCGGCCCTTTGCTTCCAGTTTCATGAGCTGTACGCAGTCATGGGTGCCATCTGCATACTGTAGTCCGCCGGCCAAGTTGATTCCATCGGCTGTGTACAAGACATTGTCTCTTTCCAGGGTGACATGCAAGCGCATCTTGTGTTTTGGTGTGGTAAAGGTGAAATCCGTTTGATCGAGGTAGGATTTGACTCCATGAGTGGTATGCACGATGGTGGGGTGGTAGAAAGTAATGTGGTCGGTTCTCGTAGGGCGTGTGCGATGGCAGCCGTGTGTCGTCCACATCCGGAGAGTCCATGTTCCACTGTGTCGAGTTTGCAACTGTGGTGAGCCAGAATCGCGCGCTCACCGTGTCGAGGCTGCCAGAGCACAGCTTGACAATTCCGTGCTTTTCAGTAACGTCCAAATGGAACGAGGAAGAGATGTCTGGGGTGCATAGGTGTTCGGCCTTCCCCATGAGTTGTTTCAATCTTATGAACGCTTCCTCCGCACTTGTGGTCCAGTTGAGTGGTGCCTTGACGTTCCGATGGCCAGCTTCCGCAATGGGTTCGCGTGGGGGAACAGTGTGGTCCACATAATCAGCTATGTGGTGTCTGCTATAGCCAGTGAGTCCCAGGAATGCTAGCATTTGCTGCACGGTGGTGGGTTTAGGGTACTGGAGCATTGCCTGTTGTCTTTCCGGGTTGATGTATCTCTTATCTCCCGTGATCCTTTTTCCCAGGAATACCACTTCTGTGCGGCAGACCTGTGCTTTTTCCTTCCTGATATTGTAGCCACATTTTGCGATGCGCCGTAGCAGGGATTTGGTGGCCGTGAGGCAATTTTCTACTGTGGTGATGTCCATGAGGATGTCGTCGACATACTGGATGAGTAGGAGTTCCTTGAGATCTGCCTTCAGGCAGGCGTTGAATATGGTTGGCGTGCATGTGAATCCTCGTAGCATTCTTGTGTAGGTCTAAGAGCATTTTTTAAATGTGAATGCAAACATATCTTGACTTTCTTTGGCCAAGGGGAGGCCAAAAAATGCGTTGGCCAGGTCGATGACGGTGAAAAATTGATGACTCGGGGAGCCTGCATGCAGGGCGACATGGGGGTTGGGCACTTTTTCAGTAATGGGTTGGACCACCTGGTTGATACGTCGCAGATCGTGGACCAGGCGCCATGAGTGTCCTCCAGCCTTGGGTACTGGTAGAATTTGTGTGTTCCACGGTGAATCCGCTGGTCGTAGAACTCCTGCTTGTAAGAGGCCTTCAATGGTGGAGGCTATTCGAGCAGCTGCCTCGGGCTTGACCTTGTACTGACCTTGCCAAATGGGCACAGCGTGGGCTTTCACTTTGATGTGTATATTGTGGTGTGGTGTGCAGCCAACGTGATAGGGGCCGGTGGTCCAGAGGGTTGGCGGTAGTTGGGCGAACATTTCTGCTGCCAGGGGGTGTTCTTCGATGCTTCCTTGATAAGTTCTTTCCAGGACATTTCTTTCATATATGCCTTGTTCGTAGCTGTTGTGTCCTATTCTCCAAACCGATTTGTCTGGCGTGTGTTGCAACAGGGGGTTCGTTGTGGGGACCCAGGTGGGTTGGCGAGGGCTCTTTTGACCATGGGGCCCAATTGTTTGGCTGCATGGTTGGCTTCTACGGCTAGGGTCACATGTGGAACTGCGGTGTCGTGAAGTAGATACCAGGATTGTTGGTCTGGTGTCAGGCGGACCGCTGCTGCAACTCCTTCGTGGCCCAGATAGAAGTCTGTTGTCTGGAGTCGTTCTTGTCGTCCCTCCTTTTTCGCTTCCCAGCCTTCGTCATAGATGTCATCACGGTGGCGTGTGAAACAGAGAGTGCAGTGTACGGGTCCAGCATCGACTTTTTCCAGAGTTGGTAGGTTTACAAAATGCCACCAGCCGGTGAGTGTGGGGTCGGGGGTGGTATCAGGAGTTCCACCTAAGACGAGTATACGTTCAAGGGGTATTAGCTCTTCTTTTGGCTCAGAGAAACTAACTTCCAGACCGTGGAGGTTACATATCACAGATGCCCCTGTTCTTCGGAGAAGGTCCCTTCCCATTAGGTTGGTGGGGCAGCTTGGTGAGTAGAGGTATTGGTGTCTGACTTTGTGAGGACCTATCTTGGTAGGGAGGGGTGCGGTGAAGGACTTGTGTCGTCCCAGAGAATCCAACAGTCCGTAATTTCCGAGTGGATAGTTGTATGTAGTACGTAGTATGTTGCCGGCCAGGTTCTTCAAGCAAGACACGTGACAGTGACAGTGACAGTAATTCCTTGGATTGACAGTGATTCCTTGGATTGTACATGGCACTACTGGTTCGGCATTTATTTTTGTCTGTACCACCACTTCCATGTCCCCTGGGCGCCTCTATGCTCCATGCCATGGCGGGGTGTCCATGCGGGGTCCTCCCTTTCCTCTCGAGGAAGCTCCTCTTCCTCTCTGAGGGGGGCGGTAGGATCCTCTATATAATTGCTGGGGTTGTTGGTTCTGGGGGCATTCCCTTGCCCAGTGGTCACTTTGGCCACAGATGAAACATCCTGTAGTTTTCTCGGGTCCTCCCCATCCTCTAGAGGATTGGAATTGTCCTCTCCCTCTCAGTTGCTGCCATTGGGGGGGGCCTTGGGGGTATGAGGGTGCGGGGGCCCCTGGATACTGCCGCTGGGGATATTCATAGGGAGTCCAGGCCTGCTGCCATTGGGGTAGGTGCTGGGCTGGTGGGTAGGCGGGGGTTACAGTTAGGGGCTGTGGTCCTGTCCATTGTAGTGGCGCGGTTTGGGGCGGGGCCTGTGCTTCAGGGGTGGTGACTACTGCTTGCACAGTTGCTTTCTTCTTTTTGTCCGTATTGACTTCATCTTCCAGTTTTTTTACCTGCATTTTTAGTAGTCTGGTTTGTATGGAATCTTTCTCCAGGAATTCGTCTTCTTGCTTTTTGATGTGTCTTTCCAGGTGATGGATGAGATGGCTCTCCCACTGTCTCTCGGTCATGTCTGACAGTCAAACTGTGTCTGCGAGCTACAGCCTGACATCTCCTGGGAGGCCATTTTGGCATTTGGCATCTGCATGTACATGGGGAGACCCACTAGGCAGGGGTCATGACGTTCTACAGTGCTATCACTCCAGAGCTCCTTTGCTCATGTGAGATAGGCGTGTGGTTCTTCCCCATTTTTAAATCTCAGGCCTGCCAGGGCCACTGTGTTGCGTCTGGTCGGCCAGGTTTCTCTCATGGCTGTCCATATGTCATTCCGCATGTGGTCGAATGGGTGCTCGTGTGCCATGGTGAGGGTTCTAACTTCTCTTTCCAGGGAGGTCAGGGTGATGTTTCCTGCTGTGGCGCGGAGAATGGCTCGCACATCTCTTAGGGCTAGTGTGTCAGCCGCTGTGTGGTTTTCGAAGATTCGGATCCATGCTGCAGCTCCTTTGTCCAACGCTGATAGGTTGCCTTTGAGGGCCTGCATGTCGCGGTGGTACCAGGGAACAAATGTTTCTCTTTTGGCGGACTGCTTTTGTTCCTCCTCTCGTTGTCTAATTTTCGAGCGGGTAACTATCCCTATTGCTGACGATCTTCTGGCCTGGCTTTTGGATGATGCTATAAGGGTTCCTTTTCTTCTGTTGTCGTTTGTGTACTCTCCCCGGGAGCTGCCACTGTTTTTGAATGACCACTTTTTTGTCTTAGTCTCGTGGTCTGACATGGGTTCTTCTTCCCAGGAGCGGAGGGGGGTGGGGTGTCTTTGTTTTGTTTTCTTAAAGGTGTATTTGGGGACTACAGGGGTAGGTGAAGGTGTGGGCTGGCTTCGGGTCTTTTGTTTTTCTTTGGGTTGTTGTTTGGCTGTAGCGTCTGCAGGAGGTGCTATGAGATGAACATGGGTTGTGTTGGCATCCTCTGGTAGTGGGCCACATTGTCCAGTCAGTGTGACAGTTGCGTGGCTAACCCTTGTGGTACATTTCTTTTTCCTTTCTTGATGTCTTTTTGTGGTTTTTAGGACTGGCAAGTGCATTCGTCGTCCTCTGTATTAGAGGAGAGAAACTCTTTGTGTCTGTTTGATCGTTAGGGGGCGATGTCTGATCATTGTCCTTGTTCTCACTGTCAGATGGCTTTGGGGAGGGCTGTACTCGGAAATGGATTTGGATCGGGCCTTCCATTACTAATACGGGTGCTTGTATTTCTGGCGGGGGTGGGGTGGCTATTTTCTGGTTGCTCAGCACAGGGGGCGCTGTTGCTTCAGGTGTGTGCTCGGTCTTAGGGTTGTACGGAGAGGGGGGGTGCCGATGTGTTTCTTCATCGGCCAGCAGGGAGGGGTAGAGGGATGGGGTGGTGTGTGGTTGGAGTGGGGTGTGACCTTGGGGGATGGGTTCGGGGAGGGGTGGTAACTTGTCTTCTTGTGGGGGGTAGGGTTCCTTCTGGGCTTCTACCACTGCCTTGGTTGCGGCATTTCTGATTTTATTGCGACGTTCGACAATCATTTCCGCTCGAATCCATGCCGTCATTATGTGCTGAACCAGCGCCCATTGTGCACGCTGCTTGTTTAACTTGCGCTTTCAAGCCCCCATTAATCCAGGGTTGTTTTTTGCATCCACTCCTGCTTCAGCCAGCAGTCTTTTTTCTTCCTCTATCACCTTGGTGCGGTTTTCTGCTGTCGGGGTAGTGTCTTTCGACCACCACCCTGCTTTGATCCATTTTTGTTCATATTTATGGAATTTCCAAGTTTCTCAAGCATGGAACTTTGGCTCTGTTCTGTTCTTGAGCTCAGCTACAGCTTCAATACGAATCTCACTGGTGCCGGGTCTGGGGGATGGGGTCTTTTCCATTATGTTTTTGAATGGCAGGAGAACAAAAGACATGGGAAGAAGTGGGAGGGGGAAACCTCAAATGTTCGGATCTCAATGTGTTTCTGGTGCAGCTACGCCACTAGTGGTCTTTTAGGTTATTACAGGTCAACTTTTTTTTTTTATTTGTATTTTTGTTTTATATATTGCCCTTTTATCTAGGGCAATTTGAGGAGGTTGTTCATACACATACACACACAAAACCTCTATCACACATGCACAGACTCTATCAAACACACACTCTCTTAAACACAAAGACTGTCTCAAACACACACACGCCCGCGGTCTCTCTCACATTCACACACACGCATGGTACCTCTCTTTCCACACACACAAGGTACCTCGTTGCGCACACTCTCACTCACACAGCCGGCAATACAATTTTACGCTAAGTCACGTGAATTGGGCCTTTAACCCTTTAATATTTGGTTTCTCTAAGAACCGGGCCTTTAACCCCTAAATGCTTGGCTTCCTTTTTACTTTAAAAATGATTCCGGGCCTTTCACCCTTAAATGAAATTACCGACTATCGACTACCCTTCTGAAGGCTGAGTTTAACATTTTTCATCGCCAGACATCACTTAGTTTAGGCATTTCGGAGGTCTTTTCAACAACCGGGCCTAAACGGGATTCGGAATTACTTCACGAGTTAAACATTGTTCATCACCAAAACGTCGCTCAGTTTAGGCATACTGGATGTATTCTCTACACACGGGCCCAAACGTTACGTGGAATTACTACGCAATTTAAACACACAGCCGCTTCGAAGGGGGGTTTCCTAACCCGTTCCCTTAACTTACCTTACTACCGTTCTCATCAAACAATCCAATTTCTCCTCTCCACAATATTTAACAATTATTATTCATGCATCATTCAACAATACATCCCCAAAACCACAAAGTTGTTCGTCCAGCCTTAAACAGTACAACACTTCCACCTAAAATATTCCTATCTAATCTATGCAGACTTCATGAAATGGCTCTGCTCACCTTTTAGCGGGTACCCATGGAAGTATCGCAACCGTTCAGGCTTTCGGAACTCCTCTGCAGTCTTGTAATGGGATCACGTCGGGGTCACCAATTTGTCGTGTTCAAAATTTCCAAATCCGGAATGATGGGATGAAACTGGAACTTTGAGCTACGGAGAGTTTATAGGACGGTTTGAGAATCTACCAAAAAATAAAAAACGTTTTACGTCGACGTGGTTAGTCCTAAGCTGCGTGTCTCATCTAGCATACATTTCACCCAGGAGTCTGCAGAAACTTTGTTTCCTCGTCACTTTGTTACAAATGACAGACCCCCCTTTGCGAGGCGGTCCCGCCTTTGTTATTTCCCATCTCCCGAGTATCTAGTTTCAGACTCCCCGCTGTGTGTGCGCCAGATTAACCGTTTCAGTGCCGGTTTCTAACTGGTTGCGTAGTTACACCCAGTGTCTTTAGACATGTTTTAATTTTGGCTCTGACTGATCAATAAAACTGTATTTCATAATTACCCACTATATGAATGATAGTAATGTACATGAATAAATTTATGTAATGTATACTGTAGTATACACACATATAGTTTTGCTATCGAGGATTAGTTCAATCTGTAATGTTATAGTTATAGTAGTATAGTTATATGTAGTACGTAATAGTTATAGTATATGTATATATATATATATTTTTTTTTACTCACAAAACCCAACAGGAAGTCGGCCATTTTTAATTTTCCTGACTTTTTAGTCATATTTATGTTTTGTACTTTAGCGAAACTCCTCCTTGGCGATTTATCGGATCGGCTTCAAACTTGACGAGTGTCTACAAGACACCTTCACAGCTTAACATTATCAAAATATATATATTTTTTGGCACACGGTGTGGGCGTGGCAACACGTTAAATTTCATGTTCCAAAAGATACTTGGAAATTCACGAAACTTTGTGCACTCGTCAGTCCCAGTGTGGCAATTGATATTCTATGGGTTCCGTGCTTGGGCATGGCAAAATGACCGGACACGCCCTGTTGAAAATTTCAAAACATCAAACCTATTCACTTTTTAACATGAAATTGGGTATATTAATGTAACATCACTAGACTCAAAAAAAATTATATTGCCGCCATGACCGACACCCAACCAACAGGAAGGTGGCCATATTGGATTTAATGTGCGCAAACTCCTAGGGGATTCATCAGATCGACTTCAAAGTTCGCGAGTGTCTACAAGACACTTTGGGGATTAAATTTATTAAAACATTGGGTTTTCGTCACACAATGTGGGCATGGCACTGTGTTGAATTGAAGTGTTAACCTGACTTTTGGGGCCTTAAGAAACTCGAAAAATCACAAAACTTTACACACTCAAGATCAAACCTATTCACTTTTTTAGTATCTCCTCCGAGATCTGCATAGAATTCCGGCAGGTTTTCCTCTTGTCTTTCTCCTCCGTCGGCGTATTGGTAAACACAGTGGCGGCAGGACAAAGAGATCTTAGTACGTACTCCGGTAAGTTGCGAAAAAGTCCGTATGAGGTGTCGAACAGACGTCCAGGAGTGCTTGTCGTTCATATTGTAATAGCGACAGTGCACTGCATGCAAAAATAAGAACAATACAAATAGTAATAAACACAAAACTAAGAGTTGAATGCAGAGCCGGTGTGTCCATACTACGGCGCACCCGGAAGTTAGTCCGGGTTAACTCATAAGTTAGCTAGCTTCCTCTGCTGAACCAATATTTTACTAAAATGACTTTTACAACTCTCTTTGCTCCAACTTCCATCCTTAACAAAGAATCCCAAATGCATCATTTGCTAACTTTCCCACTTTCATTGTCTTTCACATCAACTTCCATAATCATTTCAGCCTGTCAACTAACTTTACAGCTCTCTCGCCTTGTTATATTTTTTTCAAATAAATTTAAAGCCTTACAGTATCCTTTCCAGAAATCCTACCAGATATTTAGATTATAACGCTACTTTTAAACCAAGGACTCCTGTGGGAAACTAGTTTGACATGTTGTGTACAACACACATACTATGCTTACTGTATCTCACATTTATACATTTGCTTGTTTTTAATCGCGATTTTCATCAGCCATGTAGCTAAACATACCCCGAGACACTGATAAAATGTCTCCGAACTCATCTCATCCATACGTGCTCCAGAGTGATCCATCGGCCAGGCGGTCACACGCCTCAAACACCATTTCAATCACCCAAGGATTCATTCATTCAACGCTTTTGCTAGGATGGGTCAAGAATAATCTATAATAATCATGTATTTAATAATGTCGATTTTATTATTGGATAACATAAAGCAAATAAACAGACAAAAACCACGATTCTCTTGATCAATGCAAAATTGGCTACTTCATAAGTAAGGCATACATTTTTAATGTACAACACATCTCTGAGTACTTAAAAAAGCCCTCTATATAATACATTTCTCTTTATTCTTCTTCATAATATTGTTCTTATACTGTAGCTAACCAATAATAAATGAAATACTTTTTACCATTAATGCAACTTCTGGTGCTCCTTCGTTTTGCTGATGGCCTTCTAGTCTGGATCATACGTTGTGAGGTTAAGCTTAATGCAGGCGTTGAGGCTTCCATCAGTTAAACTTAAGCGTAGGATGGTCTTAATGTTTCTCAGATGCGAGAAAGACTGCTCACATGCATTTGTAAAGCCAAACATGGTCAATACGGCATTACTCACACGCTGCATTGTGTGCTGTGTGACGGGACGCTCGTTCCAAGTTTTAAGAATCAGCTGGTCTTCAGTTTCAAGTTCAAGTTCAAGTTCAAGAGATTATTTGTCACATACATATTGAAGTTTTTTCGACTTCTGTCCACTTTTGTTCAGCTGATTGGTCCGACTCGAGGCAGGGAGTTTTCTTAATGTTTGTCTGTCTTACAGAGGGGATCGGCGCATGGGCTCGTAAGCAGTCCAGCAGTGGAACGCCATTCCTCCTGCTCCCAAGAGGATCATTATTATCCACAATTATTATAATGATCCTCAGTGATACATATAATTGTGGCCTGCGTGCCGCAAGTTGAAATGAACAGTAAAACTTTCGCCATGTCGGCGCACCACAGCCATCTCCTTCCCTAAGCCCTTACCTGTGGGCAGAGACTTCCACAAGTTGCGCCTGAGCAGAGACCCGGTAGGGGCAGGGCACCGAGTAAATGGCGCCCCGGAGTCTTTATGTTGTCCGCAGCCGGTGCTTGACTACTTTGTCCGCCACATTTATATTTTGAATTTTATTTTCAAGTTGTAATTTCTCTTACCTGTTTTACTTTAAAATGACACAGAATAATAATTTATTACTTGTTAATTGTGATGAAAAATTTTAGCTCAAAATTGTATGCGAGCCATATACCGTCATCAAAAGAGCCGTAATTGGCTCGCGAGCCATAGGTTCCCGACCCCTGCTCTAGATTGATTCAATCTTTAAGCTTACTCAGATCTTCCCTGATCGGAACAATATCTCAGTGAGTCGTCACCTTCACTTTTCGGGAATCTTGTGTTGCCTTTGCTGGACCTGTCCAGACGACTCCTTGTTGGATATCTTACGGCCGGTCTCTGACTGCCGCTGGGCACACAACCTGGACATGAAGAGAGTCTCATCATCGTCGCCAGATTGTTGGATAAATTATCCTAGGTGGTCGGTGAGGTTAATCTGCCCGCTACAGGAAAACAAAACTGAGAGTATTAAAGATATTTATTCTGCAAAATAAAGAGAAAGATACCGTCATGCTTCAAAGCAGTGTTCTGATCAGTCTACCCCTATTACTGACGAAGAGGGCTTTATACCAAAGAGAGGTTGTGTGTCAGGTGTCATTTACAACTCTGATCCTCAGTCATATCCCTGGGTGTTCCCCCAAACAGTGATTTAACAGTCAAACTTCGGTCACAGACACAATCCTACTGTACCATAAAACAAACACACAACGCTCTTTTAAGTCCCTCTTGTCCTTATCCTTATCTCCACACAAGGTTAAGTGAAGGATGGAATGTGGTCTGGTTTTTCCAATACTACAACTGAAATGTTTTAGACAGTTTTTACACACAGACACACACAGACAATTTTTTTGTCTCTTTATATTAACTCTGAGTGACTCATAAAAACCCATAGACAACGAGTTTTATAACTAAGTAACATACAAAAGGCTATTGTCCTGTATAAAACATGTAAAACCTCATTCAAATAGTTGATCATGTGCATTTTTCTCTCACAGCCTACATACGTGCAACTGCGGCTCTAGCGCATGCCACTGTGATTGCACTGACGTTTCACCTTCTGGACTTGATAGACCTGCTGGCTAATTTAAGGGTCTTATTGGCCCGACTTAATGGCCTTGTTGGCCGACTTGAAGGACCTGCTGGATGCGTTGCCAAGCCCGCTTTGCGCACTCAAAGTTGTACTGCCACTGCGGTCCAGGCCTTTTGCCCGTTCCTCCAAGCCTGGCTGTCTGTTTGGGCCCACGAGTTCTGTGGAGCCTCAGCCTTTCGAGGGGTCTGAGGGTTCCGTGGGCCCTGGGTGTTCTGACATCATTGCTCTCAGCAATGCCTTGAGGTGAGGCCAATCTTTTTACTCTTAAGCCCTCACCACATGTAGCTGTACTTGGCTATACAGCGAGCTAAACACTCTTGCAATAAGTACCCAGAGACAGGAGCGCACTTTTGGTATCGTTAATGAAAGCGGTGTAAAACTGTGGAACAGTAGAGAAATATGCAGATAAACGATCAATCTCTATGCAGATGTAGATAACGTGTTAATACGTTGTCATAGCTCCCACATTGTATACATACAACAATAACATGAATTATCTCACAAATTGTGCTTTCTCAAGGGCAGTGAAGAGGCTGATGGAAGAGATGTTAATCCGGGTCTGGGACATGATCAGATTGGCTGAGTGTGCCTTGATCTGTTTATGCCTGTTCTGATTTTACTATTATATTATTATACTATCATCCAAATGCTATGATGTTGCAATACTGACTGCGCGGGGGGCGCACCGGGAGGCAGAACAACCGTGTTTTGGTTGCATCTAAATTTTTTAGTATGGCTTTTAAGTTGGTTTTTAACTGTATTTCTGTGTTTGTATTGGAACAGATTTTTTTAATCTGGCTTTTAAATCAGTTTTGAAACTGTATTTCTGTATCAGGATTGGGTCTGAATTTTTGGGACACATCATCAGTAGTGGACCCCAGGACCATGAGGTGTTTGACCATTATCACTAGACACCCTCGCCTGAGGAAGGCCCTCCCGTGGTTGATCAAGCCTCGGAGTGTGTCCCATAGCCAATTGGAGTTCAATTTGGGTTATGCTCGATTGTGGGTAGGCAAAGAGTTTTGCTAAGCATTAATTTAGAATGATTTATGTTAAGAGTTTTGCTAAACATTAATTTTGAATGACCAATTTACTAATGCTTCATGCAATTATGCCATGTCAAGGTTGGTATGGTAAATTATAAAAAAAAAATAAAAGGTTACGTTTAATAGGTAAGTATTTAGAGGTGTCTTGTGTTCCTACTTTGTGTCAGGGTCTTCTGTAGGTTCAGAATGAAGTTAGCTCCTCGGCACATCTGAATTTATGGGGCATAGCTCCACCCATTTTTTGGAATAAACTCCTTTTATTTTCTTTGTTTTCTTCCAATAAAAATCCTAATTGGTTTTAACCAATTGGGGATGGGGGGATGGGTTTTAACCAACTTCATCTTTCATTTTCATAAACGTCCTTTACTTACTCAACTTACTACGCCGGATCGAGCTGTACACTCTACCTTCATCCACTCCCTCATTTTCATGAGGGAAAGGAGGATAGAAGAGAGAAGATAGAAGATAACGTATTGTCAGACGATTTAAAATGCTGAAAAGGCGGTTAGGTTAAAAGCTTGTATGTGCGCCCCACACTGTGTTGGTGTGGGGCGTGGTTGTGTGTTTGGGCGCCGCGCCCCTGCATCGATCTGGTCGCGATTCGCCTATCTCTCCCAGTGCCAAAACTTATATTCACAAATACACCACACAATAGGCCTAGGGCTTGCGGGATGGGTGGGGTGCAAGCTATATAGGTGGGGATGCAGCGGGCAGCTGCCATCTTGCCTGTCACGCTCCTGCCCCAGCGTGCTTCTCGTCCGTTACGAAATGTTAATCCGACTCATATTGGCTTAGAATGCATACACTCGCACACGAATCCTACTCCAAGCAACACTCCACCAGACCAGGGTCTGCGGGGCAGGAGGGGTGTGAGTGATTCAGGGTCGACTTGCCTGAAGGACTTGCATCCCCAACCCCGCAATTTTGACTGCAATAGGCAACAGTACACATTTAGCACTGGGGTTTTCCGGGATGGACAGACAGGCGGTCCTATCACACACACACACACATGCACACACCACCACACCTTCTTTGAATGCACCCCAGCAGCCTTCTGGTTGCATTACTCTCCTTTTCTCCCTCATTTACTGCCATAACTATGACAGGAAGAGGCCAGGTGACCATTTGTCATTCCAGTTTTCCTGGACCTAATCAACTGTTTTTCATTACATGTTGTCGTCCAATGTTAATTTTTTTGTGTAAATGTTTTCAGGTTCTATGTTTAATTGTCTCACCGGCCATGATTCTCTCCCTCTTGGGGTAGTGATCAGTTGTTTATAGACCCAAACATGATAAATAGTTTTCCAAAGAGGGGGGTTGGTGGTGGTTCTCTTTGACCAAAAACTGTGCTCTTGTCATCCTACAGGTCATCCACTGGACAGAATTATTGCAGCAGTTCTTGATGATTTAAGAATTAATAAAGTGTTGCATTGCAGGTGGAGAACTTGAGCTACACTTGCGGACTAACTCCGTCCTAGATGCAATGGCATGCAAATACTCTTTGTTGTATGCCCAGCATGCTGACAGGATGGGTTGAAAATAAATAAATAAAAAATAAAATCTCCACGAATTACTCTGTGTGGCAGGATCAGACAAAAGGTCAAACATGTATTTGTCGAGTTAAAAAACGCATTTTCAGCCCATTTAAACGTCGAAAAGGCGGATCGGTTAAACGCTGCAGTCATTACTCTGTGTGACAGTGTCAGGCAGTTTAAATACTATGATGAACTAGTATGTGCTGCTAAAGTGTTGTTTGTCAAACAGTTGTAGGTCCTTCTAACATTTATTTTTCGAGTAATGATTATTTTTATCAACGTCTGCACATGTGGGAAAAAACGCATTTTCAGCCGATTTAAACGCCGAAAAGGCGGATCGGTTAAACGCTACAGTCATTACTCTGTGCGACAGTGTCAGACAGTTTAAATACTATGATGAACTAGTATGTGCTGCTAAAGTGTTGTCTGTCAACGAGTTTTAGGCTCATATAAAATGTATTTTTCGAGTTATGAGTATTTTCAGAATTTTGGACGGTTTGCTGCCTTGCTGAATTAGAGAAACACCGAACCAATGTCTCTTTATAGGTGAATGATTCAGAATGCTGCAGTACACCATATAATTTTAATTAATATGAGGAACAATTATGTGCTTAAGTCTTTCTCAAAGACAGTTTAAATACAATGATAAACTAGTATGTGCTGCTAAAGTTTTGTTTGTCAACCAGTTTAAGGCCCATATAAAATGTATTTCTCGAGTTATGATCATTTTCATCAAAGTCTACACATGTGGGAAAAAACGCATTTTCAGCCGATTTAAACGTCGATTTGGCGGAACGGTTAAACGCTTCAGCCATTACTATGTGACAGTGTCAGACAGTTTAAATACAATGATAAACTAGTATGTGCTGCTAAAGTGTTGTTTTTCAAACAGTTTTAGGCCCATTTAAAATGTATTTTTCGAGTTATGATCATGTTCAGAACTTTGGACGATTTGCTGTCTAGCTGAATTAGAGAAACACCGAACAATTGTCTCTTTGTAGGTGCATGATTTTGAATGCTGCAGTACACCATATAACTTTAATTAATATGAGGAACAATTATGTGCTTCTTAAGTCTTTCCTAAAGACAGTTTAAATACAATGATAAACTAGTATGTGCTGCTAAAGTCTTGTTTGTCAACCAGTTTTAGGCCCAAATAAAATGTATTTTTCGAGTTCTGATAATTTTCATCAAAGTCTACACGTGAGAAAAAACGCATTTTCAGCCGATTTAAACGTCGAAAAGGCGAATCGGTTGAACGCTTCAGTCATTACTCTATGTGACAGTGTCAGAAAGTGTAAATACAATGATAAACTAGTATGTGCTGCTAATGTGTTGTTTGCCAACCAGTTTTAGGCCCATATAAAATGTATTTTTCGAGTTATGATCATTTTCCGAACTTTGGACCGTTTGCTGTCTAGCTGAATTAGAGAAACACCGAACCATTGTCTCTTTGTAGGCGCATGATTTAGAATGCTGCAGTACACCATATAACTTTAATGAATATGAGGAACTATTATGTGCTTCTTAAGTCTTTCTCAAAGACAGTTTAAATACAATGATAAACTAGTATGTGCTGCTAAAGTCTTGTTTGTCAACCAGTTTTAGGCCCATATAAAATGTATTTTTCGAGTTCTGATAATTTTCATCAAAGTCTACACGTGGGAAAAAACGCATTTTCAGTCGATTTAAACGTCGACAAGGCGAATCGGTTAAACGCTTAAGTCATTACTCCATGTGACAGTGTCAGACAGTTTAAATACAATGATAAACTAGTATGTGCTGCTAAAGTCTTGTTTGTCAAACAGTTTTAGGCCCAAATAAAATGTATTTTTCGAGTTCTGATAATTTTCATCAAAGTCTACACGTGAGAAAAAACGCATTTTCAGCCGATTTAAACGTCGAAAAGGCGAATCGTTTGAACGCTTCAGTCATTACTCTATGTGACAGTGTCAGTCAGTTTAAATACAATGATGAACTAGTATGTGCTGCTAAAGTCTTGTTTGTCAACCAGTTTTAGGCCCATATAAAATGTATTTTTCGAGTTCAGATAATTTTCATCAAAGTCTACACGTGGGAAAAAACGCATTTTCAGTCGATTTAAACGTCGATTTGGCGGAACGGTTAAACACTTCAATCATTACTCTATGTGACAGTGTCAGACAGTTTAAATACAATGATAAACTAGTATGTGCTGCTAAAGTCTTGTTTGTCAACCAGTTTTAGGCCCATATAAAATGTATTTTTCGAGTTCTGATAATTTTCATCAAAGTCTACACGTGGGAAAAAACGCATTTTCAGCCGATTTTAACGTCGATTTGGCGGAACGGTTAAACGCTTCAGTCATTACTCTATGTGACAGTGTCAGACAGTTTAAATACAATGATAAACTAGTATGTGCTGCTAAAGTGTTGTTTGCCAACCAGTTTTAGGCCCATATAAAATGTATTTTTCGAGTTATGATCATTTTCCGAACTTTGGACCGTTTGCTGTCTAGCTGAATTAGAGAAACACCGAACCATTGTCTCTTTGTAGGCGCATGATTCAGAATACTGCAGTACAGCATAGAAATTTAATTAATATGATGAACTATTATGTGCTTCTTAAGTTTTTCTCACAGAGTTCTAGGCCCATCTAACATGTATTTGTGGAGTTATGATCATTTTCAGAACTTTGGACGATTTGCTGTCGAGCTGAATTAGAGAAACACCGAACCATTGTCTCTTTGTAGGTGAATGATTCAGAATGCTGCAGTACACCATATAACTTTAATTAATATGAGGAACAATTATTTTGCTTCTTAAGTCTTTCTCAAAGACAGTTTAAATACAATGATGAACTAGTATGTGCTGCTTATGTCTTGTTTGTCAACCAGTTTTAGGCCCATATAAAATGTATTTTTCGAGTTCTGATAATTTTCATCAAAGTCTACACATGTGGGAAAAAATGCATTTTCAGCTGATTTTAACGTCGATTTGGTGGAACGGTTAAACGCTTCAGTCATTACTCTATGTGACAGTGTCAGACAGTTTAAATACAATGATCAACTAGTATGTGCTGCTAAAATGTTGTTTGTCAAACAGTTTTAGGCCCATATAAAATGTATTTTTCGAGTTATGATAATTTTCATCAAAGTCTACACGTGGGAAAAAACGCATTTTCAGCCGATTTTAACGTCGATTTGGCGGAACGGTTAAACGCTTCAGTCATTACTCTATGTGACAGTGTCAGACAGTTTAAATACAATGATAAACTAGTATGTGCTGCTAAAGTGTTGTTTGTCAAACAGTTTTAGGTCCATATAAAATGTATTTTTCGAGTTATGATCATTTTCAGAACTTTGGACGATTTGCTGTCTAGCTGAATTAGAGAAACACCGAACAATTGTCTCTTTGTAGGTGCATGATTTTGAATGCTGCAGTACACCATATAACTTTAATTAATATGAGGAACAATTATGTGCTTCTTAAGTCTTTCTCAAAGACAGTTTAAATACAATGATAAACTAGTATGTGCAGCTAAAGTCTTGTTTGTCAACCAGTTTTAGGCCCATATAAAATGTATTTTTCGAGTTATGATAATTTTCATCAATGTCTACACGTGGGAAAAAACGCATTTTCAGTCGATTTAAACGTCGATTTGGCGGAACGGTTAAACGCTTCAGTCATTACTCTATGTGACAGTGTCAGTCAGTTTAAATACAATGATGAACTAGTATGTGCTGCTAAAGTCTTGTTTGTCAACCAGTTTTAGGCCCATATAAAATGTATTTTTCGAGTTCAGATAATTTTCATCAAAGTCTACACATGGGAAAAAACGCATTTTCAGTCGATTTAAACGTCGATTTGGCGGAACGGTTAAACACTTCAGTCATTACTCTATGTGACAGTGTCAGACAGTTTAAATACAATGATAAACTAGTATGTGCTGCTAAAGTCTTGTTTGTCAACCAGTTTTAGGCCCAAATAAAATGTATTTTTCGAGTTCTGATAATTTCCCGAACTTTGGACCGTTTGCTGTCTAGCTGAATTAGAGAAACACCGAACCATTGTCTCTTTGTTGGTGAATGATTCAGAATGCTGCAGTACACCATATAACTTTAATTAATATGAGGAACAATTATTTTGCTTCTTAAGTCTTTCTCAAAGACAGTTTAAATACAATGATAAACTAGTATGTGCTGCTAAAGTGTTGTTTGTCAACCAGTTTTAGGCCCATATAAAATGTATTTTTCGAGTTATGATAATTTTCATCAAAGTCTACACGTGGGAAAAAACGCATTTTCAGCCGATTTAAACGTCGAAAAGGCGGATCGGTTAAACGCTTCAGCCATTACTCTGTGACAGTGTCAGACAGTTTAAATACAATGATAAACTAGTATGTGCTACTAAAGTCTTGTTTGTCAACCAGTTTTAGGCCCATATAAAATGTATTTTTCGAGTTCTGATAATTTTCATCAAAGTCTACACGTGGGAAAAAACGCATTTTCAGCCGATTTTAACGTCGATTTGGCGGAACGGTTAAACGCTTCAGTCATTACTCTATGTGACAGTGTCAGACAGTTTAAATACAATGATAAACTAGTATGTGCTGCTAAAGTGTTGTTTGCCAACCAGTTTTAGGCCCATATAAAATGTATTTTTCGAGTTATGATCATTTTCCGAACTTTGGACCGTTTGCTGTCTAGCTGAATTAGAGAAACACCGAACCATTGTCTCTTTGTAGGCGCATGATTCAGAATACTGCAGTACAGCATAGAAATTTAATTAATATGATGAACTATTATGTGCTTCTTAAGTTTTTCTCACAGAGTTCTAGGCCCATCTAACATGTATTTGTGGAGTTATGATCATTTTCAGAACTTTGGACGATTTGCTGTCGAGCTGAATTAGAGAAACACCGAACCATTGTCTCTTTGTAGGTGAATGATTCAGAATGCTGCAGTACACCATATAACTTTAATTAATATGAGGAACAATTATTTTGCTTCTTAAGTCTTTCTCAAAGACAGTTTAAATACAATGATGAACTAGTATGTGCTGCTTATGTCTTGTTTGTCAACCAGTTTTAGGCCCATATAAAATGTATTTTTCGAGTTCTGATAATTTTCATCAAAGTCTACACATGTGGGAAAAAATGCATTTTCAGCTGATTTTAACGTCGATTTGGTGGAACGGTTAAACGCTTCAGTCATTACTCTATGTGACAGTGTCAGACAGTTTAAATACAATGATAAACTAGTATGTGCTGCTAAAGTGTTGTTTGCCAACCAGTTTTAGGCCCATATAAAATGTATTTTTCGAGTTATGATCATTTTCCGAACTTTGGACCGTTTGCTGTCTAGCTAAATTAGAGAAACACCGAACCATTGTCTCTTTGTAGGCGCATGATTTAGAATGCTGCAGTACACCATATAACTTTAATGAATATGAGGAACTATTATGTGCTTCTTAAGTCTTTCTCAAAGACAGTTTAAATACAATGATAAACTAGTATGTGCTGCTATAGTGTTGTTTGTCAACCAGTTTTAGGCCCATATAAAATGTATTTTTCGAGTTCTGATAATTTTCATCAAAGTCTACACGTGGGAAAAAACGCATTTTCAGCCGATTTTAACGTCGATTTGGCGGAACGGTTAAACGCTTCAGTCATTACTCTATGTGACAGTGTCAGACAGTTTAAATACAATGATAAACTAGTATGTGCTGCTAAAGTGTTGTATGTCAAACAGTTTTAGGTCCATATAAAATGTATTTTTCGAGTTATGATCATTTTCAGAACTTTGGACGATTTGCTGTCTAGCTGAATTAGAGAAACACCGAACAATTGTCTCTTTGTAGGTGCATGATTTTGAATGCTGCAGTACACCATATAACTTTAATTAATATGAGGAACAATTATGTGCTTCTTAAGTCTTTCTCAAAGACAGTTTAAATACAATGATAAACTAGTATGTGCAGCTAAAGTCTTGTTTGTCAACCAGTTTTAGGCCCATATAAAATGTATTTTTCGAGTTATGATAATTTTCATCAATGTCTACACGTGGGAAAAAACGCATTTTCAGTCGATTTAAACGTCGATTTGGCGGAACGGTTAAACGCTTCAGTCATTACTCTATGTGACAGTGTCAGTTTAAATACAATGATAAACTAGTATGTGCTGCTAAAGTGTTGTTTGTCAGCCAGTTTTAGGCCCTTATAAAATGTATTTTTCGAGTTATGATCATTTTCAGAACTTTGGACGATTTGCTGTCGAGCTGAATTAGAGAAACACCGAACCATTGTCTCTTTGTAGGTGAATGATTCAGAATGCTGCAGTACAGCATAGAAATTTTATTAATATGATGAACTATTATGTGCTTCTTAAGTGTTTCTCACAGAGTTCTAGGCCCATCTAACATGTATTTGTGGAGTTATGATCATATTCAGAACTTTGGACGATTTGCTGTCTAGCTGAATTAGAGAAACACCGAACAATTGTTTCTTTGTAGGTGCATGATTCAGTATACTGCAGTACAGCATAGAAATTTAATTAATATGATGAACTATTATGTGCTTCTTAAGTGTTTCTCACAGAGTTCTAGGCCCATCTAACATGTATTTGTGGAGTTATGATCATATTCAGATCTTTGGACGATTTGCTGTCGAGCTGAATTAGAGAAACACCGAACCATTGTCTCTTTGTAGGTGAATGATTCAGAATGCTGCAGTACACCATATAACTTTAATTAATATGAGGAACAATTATTTTGCTTCTTAAGTCTTTCTAAAAGACAGTTTAAATACAATGATAAACTAGTATGTGCAGCTAAAGTCTTGTTTGTCAACCAGTTTTAGGCCCATATAAAATGTATTTTTCGAGTTCTGATAATTTTCATCAATGTCTACACGTGGGAAAAAACGCATTTTCAGTCGATTTAAACGTCGATTTGGCGGAACGGTTAAACGCTTCAGTCATTACTCTATGTGACAGTGTCAGTCAGTTTAAATACAATGATGAACTAGTATGTGCTGCTAAAGTCTTGTTTGTCAACCAGTTTTAGGCCCATATAAAATGTATTTTTCGAGTTCAGATAATTTTCATCAAAGTCTACACGTGGGAAAAAACGCATTTTCAGTCGATTTAAACGTCGATTTGGCGGAACGGTTAAACACTTCAGTCATTACGCTATGTGACAGTGTCAGACAGTTTAAATACAATGATAAACTAGTATGTGCTGCTAAAGTCTTGTTTGTCAACCAGTTTTAGGCCCAAATAAAATGTATTTTTCGAGTTCTGATAATTTTCATCAAAGTCTACACGTGAGAAAAAACGCATTTTCAGCCGATTTAAACGTCGAAAATGCGAATCGGTTGAACGCTTCAGTCATTACTCTATGTGACAGTGTCAGAAAGTGTAAATACAATGATATACTAGTATGTGCTGCTAAAGTCTTGTTTGCCAACCAGTTTTAGGCCCATATAAAATGTATTTTTCGAGTTATGATCATTTTCCGAACTTTGAACCGTTTGCTGTCTAGCTGAATTAGAGAAACACCGAACCATTGTCTCTTTGTAGGCGCATGATTTAGAATGCTGCAGTACACCATATAACTTTAATGAATATGAGGAACTATTATGTGCTTCTTAAGTCTTTCTCAAAGACAGTTTAAATACAATGATAAACTAGTATGTGCTGCTAAAGTCTTGTTTGTCAACCAGTTTTAGGCCCATATAAAATGTATTTTTCGAGTTCTGATAATTTTCATCAAAGTCTACACATGTGGGAAAAAACGCATTTTCAGTCGATTTAAACGTCGAAAAGGCGAATCGGTTAAACGCTTCAGTCATTACTCCATGTGACAGTGTCAGACAGTTTAAATACAATGATGAACTAGTATGTGCTGCTAAAGTGTTTTTTGTCAACCAGTTTTAGGCCCATATAAAATGTATTTTTCGAGTTCTGATAATTTTCATCAAAGTCTACACGTGGGAAAAAACGCATTTTCAGCCGATTTTAACGTCGATTTGGCGGAACGGTTAAACGCTTCAGTCATTACTCTATGTGACAGTGTCAGACAGTTTAAATACAATGATAAACTAGTATGTGCTGCTAAAGTGTTGTTTGTCAAACAGTTTTAGGTCCATATAAAATGTATTTTTCGAGTTATGATCATTTTCAGAACTTTGGACGATTTGCTGTCTAGCTGAATTAGAGAAACACCGAACAATTGTCTCTTTGTAGGTGCATGATTTTGAATGCTGCAGTACACCATATAACTTTAATTAATATGAGGAACAATTATGTGCTTCTTAAGTCTTTCTCAAAGACAGTTTAAATACAATGATAAACTAGTATGTGCAGCTAAAGTCTTGTTTGTCAACCAGTTTTAGGCCCATATAAAATGTATTTTTCGAGTTATGATAATTTTCATCAATGTCTACACGTGGGAAAAAACGCATTTTCAGTCGATTTAAACGTCGATTTGGCGGAACGGTTAAACGCTTCAGTCATTACTCTATGTGACAGTGTCAGTCAGTTTAAATACAATGATGAACTAGTATGTGCTGCTAAAGTCTTGTTTGTCAACTAGTTTTAGGCCCATATAAAATGTATTTTTCGAGTTCAGATAATTTTCATCAAAGTCTACACGCGGGAAAAAACGCATTTTCAGTCGATTTAAACGTCGATTTGGCGGAACGGTTAAACACTTCAGTCATTACTCTTTGTGACAGTGTCAGACAGTTTAAATACAATGATAAACTAGTATGTGCTGCTAAAGTCTTGTTTGTCAACCAGTTTTAGGCCCAAATAAAATGTATTTTTCGAGTTCTGATAATTTTCATCAAAGTCTACACGTGAGAAAAAACGCATTTTCAGCCGATTTAAACGTCGAAAAGGCGAATCGGTTGAACGCTTCAGTCATTACTCTATGTGACAGTGTCAGAAAGTGTAAATACAATGATAAACTAGTATGTGCTGCTAATGTGTTGTTTGCCAACCAGTTTTAGGCCCATATAAAATGTATTTTTCGAGTTATGATCATTTTCCGAACTTTGGACGATTTGCTGTCTAGCTGAATTAGAGAAACACCGAACAATTGTTTCTTTGTAGGTGCATGATTCAGTATACTGCAGTACAGCATAGAAATTTAATTAATATGATGAACTATTATGTGCTTCTTAAGTGTTTCTCACAGAGTTCTAGGCCCATCTAACATGTATTTGTGGAGTTATGATCATATTCAGAACTTTGGACGGTTTGCTGTCGAGCTGAATTAGAGAAACACCGAACCATTGTCTCTTTGTAGGTGAATGATTCAGAATGCTGCAGTACACCATATAACTTTAATTAATATGAGGAGCAATTATTTTGCTTCTTAAGTCTTTCTCAAAGACAGTTTAAATACAATGATAAACTAGTATGTGCAGCTAAAGTCTTGTTTGTCAAACAGTTTTAGGCCCATATAAAATGTATTTTTCGAGTTCTGATAATTTTCATCAATGTCTACACGTGGGAAAAAACGCATTTTCAGTCGATTTAAACGTCGATTTGGCGGAACGGTTAAACGCTTCAGTCATTACTCTATGTGACAGTGTCAGTCAGTTTAAATACAATGATGAACTAGTATGTGCTGCTAAAGTCTTGTTTGTCAACCAGTTTTAGGCCCATATAAAATGTATTTTTCGAGTTCAGATAATTTTCATCAAAGTCTACACGTGGGAAAAAACGCATTTTCAGTCGATTTAAACGTCGATTTGGCGGAACGGTTAAACACTTCAGTCATTACGCTATGTGACAGTGTCAGACAGTTTAAATACAATGATAAACTAGTATGTGCTGCTAAAGTCTTGTTTGTCAACCAGTTTTAGGCCCAAATAAAATGTATTTAACGAGTTCTGATAATTTTCATCAAAGTCTACACGTGAGAAAAAACGCATTTTCAGCCGATTTAAACGTCGAAAAGGCGAATCGGTTGAACGCTTCAGTCATTACTCTATGTGACAGTGTCAGAAAGTGTAAATACAATGATAAACTAGTATGTGCTGCTAGACTGTTGTTTGTCAACCAGTTTTAGGCCAATATAAAATGTGTTTTCCGAGTTATGATAATTTTCATCAAAGTCTACACATGTGGGAAAAAACGCATTTTCAGCCGATTTAAACGTCGAAAAGGCGGATCGGTTAAACGCCTCAGCCATTACTCTGTGACAGTGTCAGGCAGTTTAAATCCAATGATAAACTAGTATGTGCTACTAAAGTCTTGTTTGTCAACCAGTTTTAGGCCCATATAAAATGTATTTTTCGAGTTTTGATAATTTTCATCAAAGTCTACACGTGGGAAAAAACGCATTTTCAGCCGATTTTAACGTCGATTTGGCGGAACGGTTAAACGCTTCAGTCATTACTCTATGTGACAGTGTCAGACAGTTTAAATACAATGATAAACTAGTATGTGCTGCTAAAGTGTTGTTTGTCAACCAGTTTTAGGCCCATATAAAATGTATTTTTCGAGTTATGATCATTTTCAGAACTTTGGACGATTTGCTGTCTAGCTGAATTAGAGAAACACCGAACCATTGTCTCTTTGTAGGTGAATGATTCAGAATGCTGCAGTACACCATATAACTTTAATTAATATGAGGAACAATTATTTTGCTTCTTAAGTCTTTCTCAAAGACAGTTTAAATACAATGATGAACTAGTATGTGCTGCTTATGTCTTGTCTGTCAACCAGTTTTAGGCCCATATAAAATGTATTTTTCGAGTTATGATCATTTTCCGAACTTTGGACCGTTTGCTGTCTAGCTGAATTAGAGAAACACCGAACCATTGTCTCTTTGTAGGCGCATGATTTAGAATGCTGCAGCACACCATATAACTTTAATGAATATGAGGAACTATTATGTGCTTCTTAAGTCTTTCTCAAAGACAGTTTAAATACAATGATAAACTAGTATGTGCTGCTAAAGTATTGTTTGTCAACCAGTTTTAGGCCCATATAAAATGTATTTTTCGAGTTATGATCATTTTCAGAACTTTGGACGATTTGCTGTCTAGCTGAATTAGAGAAACACTGAACCATTGTCTCTTTGTAGGTGCATGATTCAGAATACTGCAGTACAGCATAGAAATTTAATTAATATGATGAACTATTATGTGCTTCTTAAGTGTTTCTCACAGAGTTCTAGGCCCATCTAACATGTATTTGTGGAGTTATGATCATTTTCAGAACTTTGGACGATTTGCTGTCTAGCTGAATTAGAGAAACACCGAACCATTGTCTCTTTGTAGGTGAATGATTCAGAATGCTGCAGTACACCATATAACTTTAATTAATATGAGGAACAATTATTTTGCTTCTTAAGTCTTTCTCAAAGACAGTTTAAATACAATGATGAACTAGTATGTGCTGCTTATGTCTTGTCTGTCAACCAGTTTTAGGCCCATATAAAATGTATTTTTCGAGTTATGATAATTTTCATCAAAGTCTACACATGTGGGAAAACATGCATTTTCAGCCGATTTTAACGTCGATTTGGTGGAACGGTTAAACGCTTCAGTCATTACTCCATGTGACAGTGTCAGACAGTTTAAATACAATGATAAACTAGTATGTGCTGCTAAAGTGTTGTTTGTCAGCCAGTTTTAGGCCCTTATAAAATGTATTTTTCGAGTTATGATCATTTTCAGAACTTTGGACGATTTGCTGTCGAGCTGAATTAGAGAGACACCGAACCATTGTCTCTTTGTAGGTGAATGATTCAGGATGCTGCCGTACACCATATAACTTTAATTAATATGAGGAACAATTATTTTGCTTCTTAAGTCTTTCTCAAAGACAGTTTAAATACAATGATGAACTAGTATGTGCTGCTAATGTCTTGTTTGTCAACCAGTTTTAGGCCCATATAAAATGTATTTTTCGAGTTATGATCATTTTCAGAACTTTGGACGATTTGCTGTGTGTTGTTTGTCAACCAGTTTTAGGCCCATATAAAATGTATTTTTCGAGTTATGATCATTTTCAGAACTTTGGACGATTTGCTGTCTACCTGAATTAGAGAAACACCGAACAATTGTCTCTTTGTAGGTGCATGATTCAGTATACTGCAGTACAGCATAGAAATTTAATTAATATGATGAACTATTATGTGCTTCTTAAGTGTTTCTCACAGAGTTCTAGGCCCATCTAACATGTATTTGTGGAGTTATGATCATTTTCAGAACTTTGGACGATTTGCTGTCGAGCTGAATTAGAGAAACACCGAACCATTGTCTCTTTGTAGGTGAATGATTCAGAATGCTGCAGTACACCATATAACTTTAATTAATATGAGGAACAATTATTTTGCTTCTTAAGTCTTTCTCAAAGACAGTTTAAATACAATGATAAACTAGTATGTGCTGCTAAAGTGTTGTTTGTCAACCAGTTTTAGGCCCATATAAAATGTATTTCTCGAGTTCTGATAATTTTCATCAAAGTCTACACATGTGGGAAAAAATGCATTTTCAGCCGATTTTAACGTCGATTTGGTGGAACGGTTAAACGCTTCAGTCATTACTCCATGTGACAGTGTCAGACAGTTTAAATACAATGATCAACTAGTATGTGCTGCTAAAGTGTTGTTTGTCAAACAGTTTTAGGCCCATATAAAATGTATTTTTCGAGTTCTGATAATTTTCATCAAAGTCTACACGTGGGAAAAAACGCATTTTCAGCCGATTTTACCGTCGATTTGGCGGAACGGTTAAACGCTTCAGTCATTACTCTATGTGACAGTGTCAGACAGTTTAAATACAATGATAAACTAGTATGTGCTGCTAAAGTGTTGTTTTTCAAACAGTTTTATGCCCATATAAAATGTATTTTTCGAGTTATGATCATTTTCAGAACTTTGGACGATTTGCTGTCTAGCTGAATTAGAGAAACACCGAACAATTGTCTCTTTGTAGGTGCATGATTTTGAATGCTGCAGTACACCATATAACTTTAATTAATATGAGGAACAATTATGTGCTTCTTAAGTCTTTCTCAAAGACAGTTTAAATACAATGGTGAACTAGTATATGCTGCTAAAGCGTTGTTTGTCAAACAGTTTTCGGCCCATACAACATGTATTTGTCGAGGTATGAGCATTTTCAGAACATTGGACGGTTTGCTGTCTAGCTGAATTAGAGAAACACCGAACCATTGTCTCTTCAGAGGTGAATGATTCAGAATGCTGCAGTACAGCATAGAAATTTAATTAATATGATGAACTATTATGTGCTTCTTAAGTGTTTCTCACAGATTTCTAGGCCCATCTAACATGTATTTGTGGAGTTATGATCATTTTCATCATTGTGTGCACATGTGGGAAAAAACGCATTTTCAGCCGATTTAAACGTCGAAAAGGGGAATTGGTTAAACGCTTCAGTCATTACTCTGTGTGACAGTGTCAGACAGTTTAAATACAATGGTGAACTAGTATATGCTGCTAAAGTGTTGTTTGTCAACCAGTTTTAGGCCCATCCAACATGTATTTGTCGAGTTATGATCATTTTCATCATTATGTGTACATGTGGGAAAAAACGCATTTTCAGCCGATTTAAACGTCGAAAAGGGGAATTGCTTAAACGCTTCAGTCATTACTCTGTGTGACAGTGTCAGACAGTTAAATACAATGGTGAACTAGTATATGCTGCTAAAGCGTTGTTTGTCAAACAGTTTTAGGCCCATACAACATGTATTTGTCGAGGTATGAGCATTTTCAGAACATTGGACGGTTTGCTGTCTAGCTGAATTAGAGAAACACCGAACCATTGTCTCTTCAGAGGTGAATGATTCAGAATGCTGCAGTACAGCATAGAAAATTTATTAATATGATGAACTATTATGTGCTTCCTAAGTTTTTCTCTCAGATTTCTATGCCCATCTAACATGTATTTGTGGAGTTAGGATCATTTTCATCATAGTGTGCACATGTGGGAAAAAACGCATTTTCAGCCGATTTAAACGTCGAAAAGGGGAATTGCTTAAACGCTTCAGTCATTACTCTGTGTGACAGTGTCAGACAGTTTAAATACAATGGTGAACTAGTATATGCTGCTAAAGTGTTGTTTGTCAAACAGTTTTAGGCCCATGTAAAATGTATTTGTCGAGTTATGATCATTTTCATCATTGTGTGCACATGTGGGAAAAAACGCATTTTCAGCCGATTTAAACGTCGAAAAGGGGAATTGGTTAAACGCTTCAGTCATTACTCTGTGTGACAGTGTCAGACAGTTTAAATACAATGGTGAACTAGTATATGCTGCTAAAGCGTTGTTTGTCAAACAGTTTTAGGCCCAAACAACATGTATTTGTCGAGGTATGAGCATTTTCAGAACATTGGACGGTTTGCTGTCTAGCTGAATTAGAGAAACACCGAACCATTGGCTCTTCAGAGGTGAATGATTCAGAATGCTGCAGTACAGCATTGAAATTTAATTAATGTGATGAACTATTATGTGCTTCCTAAGTTTTTCTCTCAGATTTCTATGCCCATCTAACATGTATTTCTGGAGTTATGATCATTTTCAGAACTTGTGACGGTTTGCTGTCTAACTGAATTAGAGAAACACCGAACCATTGTCTCTTCAGAGGTGAATGATTCAGAATGCTGCAGTACAGCATAGAAATTTAATTAATATGATGAACTATTATGTGCTTCTTAAGTGTTTCTCACAGATTTCTAGGCCCATCTAACATGTATTTGTGGAGTTATGATCATTTTCATCATTGTGTGCACATGTGGGAAAAAACGCATTTTCAGCCGATTTAAACGTCGAAAAGGGGAATTGGTTAAACGCTTCAGTCATAACTCTGTGTGACAGTGTCAGACAGTTTAAATACAATGGTGAACTAGTATATGCTGCTAAAGCGTTGTTTGTCAAACAGTTTTAGGCCCAAACAACATGTATTTTTCGAGTTATGATCATTTTCAGAACTTTGGACGATTTGCTGTCGAGCTGAATTAGAGAAACACCGAACCATTGTCTCTTTGTAGGTGAATGATTCAGAATGCTGCAGTACAGCATAGAAATTTTATTAATATGATGAACTATTATGTGCTTCTTAAGTGTTTCTCACAGAGTTCTAGGCCCATCTAACATGTATTTGTGGAGTTATGATCATATTCAGAACTTTGGACGATTTGCTGTCTAGCTGAATTAGAGAAACACCGAACAATTGTTTCTTTGTAGGTGCATGATTCAGTATACTGCAGTACAGCATAGAAATTTAATTAATATGATGAACTATTATGTGCTTCTTAAGTGTTTCTCACAGAGTTCTAGGCCCATCTAACATGTATTTGTGGAGTTATGATCATATTCAGATCTTTGGACGATTTGCTGTCGAGCTGAATTAGAGAAACACCGAACCATTGTCTCTTTGTAGGTGAATGATTCAGAATGCTGCAGTACACCATATAACTTTAATTAATATGAGGAACAATTATTTTGCTTCTTAAGTCTTTGTCAAAGACAGTTTAAATACAATGATAAACTAGTATGTGCAGCTAAAGTCTTGTTTGTCAACCAGTTTTAGGCCCATATAAAATGTATTTTTCGAGTTCTGATAATTTTCATCAATGTCTACACGTGGGAAAAAACGCATTTTCAGTCGATTTAAACGTCGATTTGGCGGAACGGTTAAACGCTTCAGTCATTACTCTATGTGACAGTGTCAGTCAGTTTAAATACAATGATGAACTAGTATGTGCTGCTAAAGTCTTGTTTGTCAACCAGTTTTAGGCCCATATAAAATGTATTTTTCGAGTTCAGATAATTTTCATCAAAGTCTACACGTGGGAAAAAACGCATTTTCAGTCGATTTAAACGTCGATTTGGCGGAACGGTTAAATACTTCAGTCATTACGCTATGTGACAGTGTCAGACAGTTTAAATACAATGATAAACTAGTATGTGCTGCTAAAGTCTTGTTTGTCAACCAGTTTTAGGCCCAAATAAAATGTATTTTTCGAGTTCTGATAATTTTCATCAAAGTCTACACGTGAGAAAAAACGCATTTTCAGCCGATTTAAACGTCGAAAATGCGAATCGGTTGAACGCTTCAGTCATTACTCTATGTGACAGTGTCAGAAAGTGTAAATACAATGATATACTAGTATGTGCTGCTAAAGTCTTGTTTGCCAACCAGTTTTAGGCCCATATAAAATGTATTTTTCGAGTTATGATCATTTTCCGAACTTTGAACCGTTTGCTGTCTAGCTGAATTAGAGAAACACCGAACCATTGTCTCTTTGTAGGCGCATGATTTAGAATGCTGCAGTACACCATATAACTTTAATGAATATGAGGAACTATTATGTGCTTCTTAAGTCTTTCTCAAAGACAGTTTAAATACAATGATAAACTAGTATGTGCTGCTAAAGTCTTGTTTGTCAACCAGTTTTAGGCCCATATAAAATGTATTTTTCGAGTTCTGATAATTTTCATCAAAGTCTACACATGTGGGAAAAAACGCATTTTCAGTCGATTTAAACGTCGAAAAGGCGAATCGGTTAAACGCTTCAGTCATTACTCCATGTGACAGTGTCAGACAGTTTAAATACAATGATGAACTAGTATGTGCTGCTAAAGTGTTTTTTGTCAACCAGTTTTAGGCCCATATAAAATGTATTTTTCGAGTTCTGATAATTTTCATCAAAGTCTACACGTGGGAAAAAACGCATTTTCAGCCGATTTTAACGTCGATTTGGCGGAACGGTTAAACGCTTCAGTCATTACTCTATGTGACAGTGTCAGACAGTTTAAATACAATGATAAACTAGTATGTGCTGCTAAAGTGTTGTTTGTCAAACAGTTTTAGGTCCATATAAAATGTATTTTTCGAGTTATGATCATTTTCAGAACTTTGGACGATTTGCTGTCTAGCTGAATTAGAGAAACACCGAACAATTGTCTCTTTGTAGGTGCATGATTTTGAATGCTGCAGTACACCATATAACTTTAATTAATATGAGGAACAATTATGTGCTTCTTAAGTCTTTCTCAAAGACAGTTTAAATACAATGATAAACTAGTATGTGCAGCTAAAGTCTTGTTTGTCAACCAGTTTTAGGCCCATATAAAATGTATTTTTCGAGTTATGATAATTTTCATCAATGTCTACACGTGGGAAAAAACGCATTTTCAGTCGATTTAAACGTCGATTTGGCGGAACGGTTAAACGCTTCAGTCATTACTCTATGTGACAGTGTCAGTCAGTTTAAATACAATGATGAACTAGTATGTGCTGCTAAAGTCTTGTTTGTCAACTAGTTTTAGGCCCATATAAAATGTATTTTTCGAGTTCAGATAATTTTCATCAAAGTCTACACGCGGGAAAAAACGCATTTTCAGTCGATTTAAACGTCGATTTGGCGGAACGGTTAAACACTTCAGTCATTACTCTTTGTGACAGTGTCAGACAGTTTAAATACAATGATAAACTAGTATGTGCTGCTAAAGTCTTGTTTGTCAACCAGTTTTAGGCCCAAATAAAATGTATTTTTCGAGTTCTGATAATTTTCATCAAAGTCTACACGTGAGAAAAAACGCATTTTCAGCCGATTTAAACGTCGAAAAGGCGAATCGGTTGAACGCTTCAGTCATTACTCTATGTGACAGTGTCAGAAAGTGTAAATACAATGATAAACTAGTATGTGCTGCTAATGTGTTGTTTGCCAACCAGTTTTAGGCCCATATAAAATGTATTTTTCGAGTTATGATCATTTTCCGAACTTTGGACGATTTGCTGTCTAGCTGAATTAGAGAAACACCGAACAATTGTTTCTTTGTAGGTGCATGATTCAGTATACTGCAGTACAGCATAGAAATTTAATTAATATGATGAACTATTATGTGCTTCTTAAGTGTTTCTCACAGAGTTCTAGGCCCATCTAACATGTATTTGTGGAGTTATGATCATATTCAGAACTTTGGACGGTTTGCTGTCGAGCTGAATTAGAGAAACACCGAACCATTGTCTCTTTGTAGGTGAATGATTCAGAATGCTGCAGTACACCATATAACTTTAATTAATATGAGGAGCAATTATTTTGCTTCTTAAGTCTTTCTCAAAGACAGTTTAAATACAATGATAAACTAGTATGTGCAGCTAAAGTCTTGTTTGTCAAACAGTTTTAGGCCCATATAAAATGTATTTTTCGAGTTCTGATAATTTTCATCAATGTCTACACGTGGGAAAAAACGCATTTTCAGTCGATTTAAACGTCGATTTGGCGGAACGGTTAAACGCTTCAGTCATTACTCTATGTGACAGTGTCAGTCAGTTTAAATACAATGATGAACTAGTATGTGCTGCTAAAGTCTTGTTTGTCAACCAGTTTTAGGCCCATATAAAATGTATTTTTCGAGTTCAGATAATTTTCATCAAAGTCTACACGTGGGAAAAAACGCATTTTCAGTCGATTTAAACGTCGATTTGGCGGAACGGTTAAACACTTCAGTCATTACGCTATGTGACAGTGTCAGACAGTTTAAATACAATGATAAACTAGTATGTGCTGCTAAAGTCTTGTTTGTCAACCAGTTTTAGGCCCAAATAAAATGTATTTAACGAGTTCTGATAATTTTCATCAAAGTCTACACGTGAGAAAAAACGCATTTTCAGCCGATTTAAACGTCGAAAAGGCGAATCGGTTGAACGCTTCAGTCATTACTCTATGTGACAGTGTCAGAAAGTGTAAATACAATGATAAACTAGTATGTGCTGCTAGACTGTTGTTTGTCAACCAGTTTTAGGCCAATATAAAATGTGTTTTCCGAGTTATGATAATTTTCATCAAAGTCTACACATGTGGGAAAAAACGCATTTTCAGCCGATTTAAACGTCGAAAAGGCGGATCGGTTAAACGCCTCAGCCATTACTCTGTGACAGTGTCAGGCAGTTTAAATACAATGATAAACTAGTATGTGCTACTAAAGTCTTGTTTGTCAACCAGTTTTAGGCCCTTATAAAATGTATTTTTCGAGTTTTGATAATTTTCATCAAAGTCTACACGTGGGAAAAAACGCATTTTCAGCCGATTTTAACGTCGATTTGGCGGAACGGTTAAACGCTTCAGTCATTACTCTATGTGACAGTGTCAGACAGTTTAAATACAATGATAAACTAGTATGTGCTGCTAAAGTGTTGTTTGTCAACCAGTTTTAGGCCCATATAAAATGTATTTTTCGAGTTATGATCATTTTCAGAACTTTGGACGATTTGCTGTCTAGCTGAATTAGAGAAACACCGAACCATTGTCTCTTTGTAGGTGAATGATTCAGAATGCTGCAGTACACCATATAACTTTAATTAATATGAGGAACAATTATTTTGCTTCTTAAGTCTTTCTCAAAGACAGTTTAAATACAATGATGAACTAGTATGTGCTGCTTATGTCTTGTCTGTCAACCAGTTTTAGGCCCATATAAAATGTATTTTTCGAGTTATGATCATTTTCCGAACTTTGGACCGTTTGCTGTCTAGCTGAATTAGAGAAACACCGAACCATTGTCTCTTTGTAGGCGCATGATTTAGAATGCTGCAGCACACCATATAACTTTAATGAATATGAGGAACTATTATGTGCTTCTTAAGTCTTTCTCAAAGACAGTTTAAATACAATGATAAACTAGTATGTGCTGCTAAAGTATTGTTTGTCAACCAGTTTTAGGCCCATATAAAATGTATTTTTCGAGTTATGATCATTTTCAGAACTTTGGACGATTTGCTGTCTAGCTGAATTAGAGAAACACCGAACCATTGTCTCTTTGTAGGTGCATGATTCAGAATACTGCAGTACAGCATAGAAATTTAATTAATATGATGAACTATTATGTGCTTCTTAAGTGTTTCTCACAGAGTTCTAGGCCCATCTAACATGTATTTGTGGAGTTATGATCATTTTCAGAACTTTGGACGATTTGCTGTCTAGCTGAATTAGAGAAACACCGAACCATTGTCTCTTTGTAGGTGAATGATTCAGAATGCTGCAGTACACCATATAACTTTAATTAATATGAGGAACAATTATTTTGCTTCTTAAGTCTTTCTCAAAGACAGTTTAAATACAATGATGAACTAGTATGTGCTGCTTATGTCTTGTCTGTCAACCAGTTTTAGGCCCATATAAAATGTATTTTTCGAGTTATGATAATTTTCATCAAAGTCTACACATGTGGGAAAACATGCATTTTCAGCCGATTTTAACGTCGATTTGGTGGAACGGTTAAACGCTTCAGTCATTACTCCATGTGACAGTGTCAGACAGTTTAAATACAATGATAAACTAGTATGTGCTGCTAAAGTGTTGTTTGTCAGCCAGTTTTAGGCCCTTATAAAATGTATTTTTCGAGTTATGATCATTTTCAGAACTTTGGACGATTTGCTGTCGAGCTGAATTAGAGAGACACCGAACCATTGTCTCTTTGTAGGTGAATGATTCAGGATGCTGCCGTACACCATATAACTTTAATTAATATGAGGAACAATTATTTTGCTTCTTAAGTCTTTCTCAAAGACAGTTTAAATACAATGATGAACTAGTATGTGCTGCTAATGTCTTGTTTGTCAACCAGTTTTAGGCCCATATAAAATGTATTTTTCGAGTTATGATCATTTTCAGAACTTTGGACGATTTGCTGTGTGTTGTTTGTCAACCAGTTTTAGGCCCATATAAAATGTATTTTTCGAGTTATGATCATTTTCAGAACTTTGGACGATTTGCTGTCTACCTGAATTAGAGAAACACCGAACAATTGTCTCTTTGTAGGTGCATGATTCAGTATACTGCAGTACAGCATAGAAATTTAATTAATATGATGAACTATTATGTGCTTCTTAAGTGTTTCTCACAGAGTTCTAGGCCCATCTAACATGTATTTGTGGAGTTATGATCATTTTCAGAACTTTGGACGATTTGCTGTCGAGCTGAATTAGAGAAACACCGAACCATTGTCTCTTTGTAGGTGAATGATTCAGAATGCTGCAGTACACCATATAACTTTAATTAATATGAGGAACAATTATTTTGCTTCTTAAGTCTTTCTCAAAGACAGTTTAAATACAATGATAAACTAGTATGTGCTGCTAAAGTGTTGTTTGTCAACCAGTTTTAGGCCCATATAAAATGTATTTCTCGAGTTCTGATAATTTTCATCAAAGTCTACACATGTGGGAAAAAATGCATTTTCAGCCGATTTTAACGTCGATTTGGTGGAACGGTTAAACGCTTCAGTCATTACTCCATGTGACAGTGTCAGACAGTTTAAATACAATGATCAACTAGTATGTGCTGCTAAAGTGTTGTTTGTCAAACAGTTTTAGGCCCATATAAAATGTATTTTTCGAGTTCTGATAATTTTCATCAAAGTCTACACGTGGGAAAAAACGCATTTTCAGCCGATTTTACCGTCGATTTGGCGGAACGGTTAAACGCTTCAGTCATTACTCTATGTGACAGTGTCAGACAGTTTAAATACAATGATAAACTAGTATGTGCTGCTAAAGTGTTGTTTTTCAAACAGTTTTATGCCCATATAAAATGTATTTTTCGAGTTATGATCATTTTCAGAACTTTGGACGATTTGCTGTCTAGCTGAATTAGAGAAACACCGAACAATTGTCTCTTTGTAGGTGCATGATTTTGAATGCTGCAGTACACCATATAACTTTAATTAATATGAGGAACAATTATGTGCTTCTTAAGTCTTTCTCAAAGACAGTTTAAATACAATGGTGAACTAGTATATGCTGCTAAAGCGTTGTTTGTCAAACAGTTTTCGGCCCATACAACATGTATTTGTCGAGGTATGAGCATTTTCAGAACATTGGACGGTTTGCTGTCTAGCTGAATTAGAGAAACACCGAACCATTGTCTCTTCAGAGGTGAATGATTCAGAATGCTGCAGTACAGCATAGAAATTTAATTAATATGATGAACTATTATGTGCTTCTTAAGTGTTTCTCACAGATTTCTAGGCCCATCTAACATGTATTTGTGGAGTTATGATCATTTTCATCATTGTGTGCACATGTGGGAAAAAACGCATTTTCAGCCGATTTAAACGTCGAAAAGGGGAATTGGTTAAACGCTTCAGTCATTACTCTGTGTGACAGTGTCAGACAGTTTAAATACAATGGTGAACTAGTATATGCTGCTAAAGTGTTGTTTGTCAACCAGTTTTAGGCCCATCTAACATGTATTTGTCGAGTTATGATCATTTTCATCATTATGTGTACATGTGGGAAAAAACGCATTTTCAGCCGATTTAAACGTCGAAAAGGGGAATTGCTTAAACGCTTCAGTCATTACTCTGTGTGACAGTGTCAGACAGTTAAATACAATGGTGAACTAGTATATGCTGCTAAAGCGTTGTTTGTCAAACAGTTTTAGGCCCATACAACATGTTTTTGTCGAGGTATGAGCATTTTCAGAACATTGGACGGTTTGCTGTCTAGCTGAATTAGAGAAACACCGAACCATTGTCTCTTCAGAGGTGAATGATTCAGAATGCTGCAGTACAGCATAGAAAATTTATTAATATGATGAACTATTATGTGCTTCCTAAGTTTTTCTCTCAGATTTCTATGCCCATCTAACATGTATTTGTGGAGTTAGGATCATTTTCATCATAGTGTGCACATGTGGGAAAAAACGCATTTTCAGCCGATGTAAACGTCGAAAAGGGGAATTGCTTAAACGCTTCAGTCATTACTCTGTGTGACAGTGTCAGACAGTTTAAATACAATGGTGAACTAGTATATGCTGCTAAAGTGTTGTTTGTCAAACAGTTTTAGGCCCATGTAAAATGTATTTGTCGAGTTATGATCATTTTCATCATTGTGTGCACATGTGGGAAAAAACGCATTTTCAGCCGATTTAAACGTCGAAAAGGGGAATTGGTTAAACGCTTCAGTCATTACTCTGTGTGACAGTGTCAGACAGTTTAAATACAATGGTGAACTAGTATATGCTGCTAAAGCGTTGTTTGTCAAACAGTTTTAGGCCCAAACAACATGTATTTGTCGAGGTATGAGCATTTTCAGAACATTGGACGGTTTGCTGTCTAGCTGAATTAGAGAAACACCGAACCATTGGCTCTTCAGAGGTGAATGATTCAGAATGCTGCAGTACAGCATTGAAATTTAATTAATGTGATGAACTATTATGTGCTTACTAAGTTTTTCTCTCAGATTTCTATGCCCATCTAACATGTATTTCTGGAGTTATGATCATTTTCAGAACTTGTGACGGTTTGCTGTCTAACTGAATTAGAGAAACACCGAACCATTGTCTCTTCAGAGGTGAATGATTCAGAATGCTGCAGTACAGCATAGAAATTTAATTAATATGATGAACTATTATGTGCTTCTTAAGTGTTTCTCACAGATTTCTAGGCCCATCTAACATGTATTTGTGGAGTTATGATCATTTTCATCATTGTGTGCACATGTGGGAAAAAACGCATTTTCAGCCGATTTAAACGTCGAAAAGGGGAATTGGTTAAACGCTTCAGTCATTACTCTGTGTGACAGTGTCAGACAGTTTAAATACATTGGTGTATATGTATATATGTAGTATATGCTGCTAAAGTGTTGTTTGTCAACCAGTTTTAGGCCCATCTAACATGTATTTGTCGAGTTATGATCATTTTCATCATTATGTGTACATGTGGGAAAAACGCATTTTCAGCCGATTTAAACGTCGAAAAGGAGAATTGCTTAAACGCTTCAGTCATTTCTCTGTGTGACAGTGTCAGACAGTTTAAATACAATGGTGAACTAGTATATGCTGCTAAAGCGTTGTTTGTCAAACAGTTTTAGGCCCATACAACATGTATTTGTCGAGGTATGAGCATTTTCAGAACATTGGACGGTTTGCTGTCTAGCTGAATTAGAGAAACACCGAATTATTGTCTCTTCAGAGGTGAATGATTCAGAATGCTGCAGTACAGCATAGAAAATTTATTAATATGATGAACTATTATGTGCTTCCTAAGTTTTTCTCTCAGATTTCTATGCCCATCTAACATGTATTTGTGGAGTTAGGATCATTTTCATCATAGTGTGCACATGTGGGAAAAAACGCATTTTCAGCCGATTTAAACGTCGAAAAGGGGAATTGGTTAAACGCTTCAGTCATTACTCTGTGTGACAGTGTCAGACAGTTTAAATACAATGGTGAACTAGTATATGCTGCTAAAGTGTTGTTTGTCAAACAGTTTTAGGCCCATGTAAAATGTATTTGTCGAGTTATGATCATTTTCATCATTGTGTGCACATGTGGGAAAAAAGGCATTTTCAGCCGATTTAAACGTCGAAAAGGGGAATTGGTTAAACGCTTCAGTCATAACTCTGTGTGACAGTGTCAGACAGTTTAAATACAATGGTGAACTAGTATATGCTGCTAAAGTGTTGTTTGTCAAACAGTTTTAGGCCCAAACAACATGTATTTGTGGAGGTATGAGCATTTTCAGAACATTGGACGGTTTGCTGTCTAGCTGAATTAGAGAAACACCGAACCATTGTCTCTTCAGAGGTGAATGATTCAGAATTCTGCAGTACAGCGTTGAAATTTAATTAATGTGATGAACTATTATGTGCTTCCTAAGTTTTTCTCTCAGATTTCGATGCCCATCTAACATGTATTTCTGGAGTTATGATCATTTTCAGAAGTTGTGACGGTTTGCTGTCTTACTGAATTAGAGAAACACCGAACCATTGTCTCTTCAGAGGTGAATGATTCAGAATGCTGCAGTACAGCATAGAAATTTAATTAATATGATGAACTATTATGTGCTTCTTAAGTGTTTCTCACAGATTTCTAGGCCCATCTAACATGTATTTGTGGAGTTATGATCATTTTCATCATTGTGTGCACATGTGGGAAAAAACGCATTTTCAGCCGATTTAAACGTCGAAAAGGGGAATTGGTTAAACGCTTCAGTCATAACTCTGTGTGACAGTGTCAGACAGTTTAAATACAATGGTGAACTAGTATATGCTGCTAAAGCGTTGTTTGTCAAACAGTTTTAGGCCCATACAACATGTATTTGTCGAGGTATGAGCATTTTCAGAACATTGGACGGTTTGCTGTCTAGCTGAATTAGAGAAACACCGAACCATTGTCTATTCAGAGGTGAATGATTCAGAATGCTGTAGTAGAGCATAGAAATTTTATTAATATGATGAACTATTATGTGCTTCCTAAGTTTTTCTCTCAGATTTCTATGCCCATCTAACATGTATTTGTGGAGTTAGGATCATTTTCATCATAGTGTGCACATGTGGGAAAAAACGCATTTTCAGCCGATTTAAACGTCGAAAAGGGGAATTGGTTAAACGCTTCAGTCATTACTCTGTGTGACAGTGTCAGACAGTTTAAATACAATGGTGAACTAGTATATGCTGCTAAAGTGTTGTTTGTCAACCAGTTTTAGGCCCATCTAACATGTATTTGTCGAGTTATGATCATTTTCATCATTATGTGTACATGTGGGAAAAAACGCATTTTCAGCCGATTTAAACGTCGAAAAGGGGAATTGCTTGAACGCTTCAGTCAGTACTCTGTGTGACAGTGTCAGACAGTTTAAATACAATGGTGAACTAGTATATGCTGCTAAAGCGTTGTTTGTCAAACAGTTTTAGGCCCATACAACATGTATTTGTCGAGGTATGAGCATTTTCAGAACATTGGACGGTTTGCTGTCTAGCTGAATTAGAGAAACACCGAACCATTGTCTCTTCAGAGGTGAATAATTCAGAATGCTGCAGTACAGCATAGAAATTTAATTAATATGATGAACTATTATGTGCTTCCTAAGTTTTTCTCTCAGATTTCTATGCCCATCTAACATGTATTTCTGGAGTTATGATTATTTTCAGAACTTGTGACGGTTTGCTGTCTAGCTGAATTATCGAAACACCGAACCATTGTCTCTTCAGAGGTGAATGATTCAGAATGCTGCAGTACAGCATTGAAATTTAATTAATATGATGAACTATTATGTGCTTCCTAAGTTTTTCTCCCAGATTTCTATGCCCATCTAACATGTATTTCTGGAGTTATGATCATTTTCAGAACTTGTGACGGTTTGCTGTCTAGCTTAATTAGAGAAACACCGAACCATTGTCTCTTCAGAGGTGAATGATTCAGAATGCTGCAGTACAGCATAGAAATTTAATTAATATGATGAACTATTATGTGCTTCCTATGTTTTTCTCTCAGATTTCTATGCCCATCTAACATGTATTTCTGGAGTTATGATCATTTTCAGAACTTGTGACGGTTTGCTGTCTAGCTTAATTAGAGAAACACCGAACCATTGTCTCTTCAGAGGTGAATGATTCAGAATGCTGCAGTACAGCATAGAAATTTAATTAATATGATGAACTATTATGTGCTTCCTATGTTTTTCTCTCAGATTTCTATGCCCATCTCACATGTATTTGTGGAGTTAGGATCATTTTCATCATTGTGTGCACATGTGGGAAAAAACGCATTTTCAGCCGATTTAAACGTCGAAAAGGGGAATTGGTTAAACGCTTCAGTCATTACTCTGTGTGACAGTGTCAGACAGTTTAAATACAATGGTGAACTAGTATATGCTGCTAAAGTGTTGTTTGTCAAACAGTTTTAGTCCCATACAACATGTATTTGTCGAGTCGAAAAACTTCAAAATATACAACGCCGAAAAATATCACAAATACTTCAAAATTTGCAACCCAGATAAATATCCCAAAAACGACTTACGGAAAATGTCGAAAAACGTCAAAATATACAACCCAGGTAATATCCCAAAAACGATATAAAACTATGTCGAAAAACGTCAAAATATACAACGCCAAAAAATATCCCACCACTACATAATACTATGTCGAACAACATCAAAATATACCACGTCGAAAAATATCACAATAACGTAAAAATATACAACCCAGATAAATATCCCAAAAAACGACATAATATACGATGTCGAAAAAAGTCAACATATACAACACCAAAAAATGTCCCAAAAACGTCAAAATATACAACCCAGAAAAAAATCCCAAAAACGATATATTACTATGTCGAAAAACGTCAAAATATACAACGCCAAAAAATATCCCAGAAACTACATTATACTATGTCGAAAAAAGTCAAAATATACAACGCCAAATATGTCCCAAAAACGTCAAAATATACAACCCAGAGAAATATCCCAAAAACGACATAATACTATGTCAAAAAACGTCCAAATATACAACACGAAAAAATTTCCCAAAAACGACATAATACTATGTTGAAAAACGTCAAAATATACCACGTCGAAAAATATCACAATAACGTAAAAATATACAACCCAGATAAATATTCCAAAAACGACATACTTGTTACGTCGAAAAAAGTCAAAATACACAATGCCAAAATATGTCCAAAGACGTCAAAATATACAACCCAGATAAATATCCCAAGAACGACATACTTGTTACGTCGAAAAAAGGCAAAATATACAACACCAAAAAATATCCCAAAAACTACATAATACTATGTCGAAAAACGTCAAAATATACAACGCCAAAATATGTCCCAAAAACTTCAAAATATACAACCCAGATAAATATCCCAAAAACAATATATTACTATGTCGAAAAACGTCAAAAAATACAACGCCAAAAAATATCCCAAAAACTACATAATACTATGTCGAAGAACGTCAAAATATACAACACCAAAAAATATCCCAAAAACTACATAATACTCTGTCGAAAAACGTCAAAATATACAACGCCGAAAAATATCACAAATACTTCAAAATTTACAACCCAGATAAATAGTCCAAAAATGACATGATACTATGCCGAAAAACGTCAAAATATACAACGCCGAAAAATATCCCAAAAGCGACATACTATACTATGTCAAAAAAAGTCTAAATATACAACACCAAAAAATATCCCAAAAACTACATAATACTATGTCGAAAAACATCAAAATATACCACGTCGAAAAATATCACAATAACGTAAAAATATACAACCCAGATAAATATCCCAAAAAACGACATAATGTACTATGTCGAAAAAAGTCAAAATATACAGCGCCAAAAAATGTCCCAAAAACGTCAAAATATACAACCCAGATAAAAATCCCAAAAACGATATATTACTATGTCGAAAAACGTCAAAATATACAACGCCAAAAATTATCCCAAAAACTACATAATACTATGTCGAAAAACGTCAAAATATACCACGTCGAAAAATATCACAAAAACTTCAAAATATACAACCCAGATAAATATCCCAAAAACGACTTACGGAAAATGTCGAAAACGTCAAAATACACAACGCCAAAAAATGTCCCAAAAACGTCAAAATATACAACCCAGGTAATATCCCAAAAACGATATAAAACTATGTCGAAAAACGTCAAAATATACAACGCCAAAAAATATCCCACCACTACATAATACTATGTCGAACAACATCAAAATATACCACGTCGAAAAATATCACAATAACGTAAAAATATACAACCCAGATAAATATCCCAAAAAACGACATAATATACGGTGTCGAAAAAAGTCAACATATACAACACCAAAAAATGTCCCAAAAACGTCAAAATATACAACCCAGAAAAAAATCCCAAAAACGATATATTACTATGTCGAAAAACGTCAAAATATACAACGCCAAAAAATATCCCAGAAACTACATTATACTATGTCGAAAAAAGTCAAAATATACAATGCCAAATATGTCCCAAAAACGTCAAAATATACAACCCAGAGAAATATCCCAAAAACGACATAATACTATGTCAAAAAACGTCCAAATATACAACACGAAAAAATTTCCCAAAAACGACATAATACTATGTTGAAAAACGTCAAAATATACCACGTCGAAAAATATCACAATAACGTAAAAATATACAACCCAGATAAATATTCCAAAAACGACATACTTGTTACGTCGAAAAAAGTCAAAATATACAATGCCAAAATATGTCCAAAGACGTCAAAATATACAACCCAGATAAATATCCCAAGAACGACATACTTGTTACGTCGAAAAAAGGCAAAATATACAACACCAAAAAATATCCCAAAAACTACATAATACTATGTCGAAAAACGTCAAAATATACAACGCCAAAATATGTCCCAAAAACGTCAAAATATACAACCCAGATAAATATCCCAAAAACAATATATTACTATGTCGAAAAACGTCAAAAAAATACAACGCCAAAAAATATCCCAAAAACTACATAATACTATGTCGAAGAACGTCAAAATATACAACACCAAAAAATATCCCAAAAACTACATAATACTCTGTCGAAAAACGTCAAAATATACAACGCCGAAAAATATCACAAATACTTCAAAATTTACAACCCAGATAAATATTCCAAAAATGACATGATACTATGCCGAAAAACGTCAAAATATACAACGCCGAAAAATATCCCAAAAACGACATACTATACTATGTCAAAAAAAGTCAAAATATACAACACCAAAAAATATCCCAAAAACTACATAATACTATGTCGAAAAACATCAAAATATACCACGTCGAAAAATATCACAATAACGTAAAAATATACAACCCAGATAAATATCCCAAAAAACGACATAATGTACTATGTCGAAAAAAGTCAAAATATACAGCGCCAAAAAATGTCCCAAAAACGTCAAAATATACAACCCAGATAAAAATCCAAAAAACGATATATTACTATGTCGAAAAACGTCAAAATATACAACGCCAAAAATTATCCCAAAAACTACATAATACTATGTCGAAAAACGTCAAAATATACCACGTCGAAAAATATCACAAAAACTTCAAAATATACAACCCAGATAAATATCCCAAAAACGACTTACGGAAAATGTCGAAAACGTCAAAATACACAACGCCAAAAAATGTCCCAAAAACGTCAAAATATACAACCCAGGTAATATCCCAAAAACGATATAAAACTATGTCGAAAAACGTCAAAATATACAACGCCAAAAAATATCCCACCACTACATAATACTATGTCGAACAACATCAAAATATACCACGTCGAAAAATATCACAATAACGTAAAAATATACAACCCAGATAAATATCCCAAAAAACGACATAATATACGATGTCGAAAAAAGTCAACATATACAACACCAAAAAATGTCCCAAAAACGTCAAAATATACAACCCAGAAAAAAATCCCAAAAACGATATATTACTATGTCGAAAAACGTCAAAATATACAACGCCAAAAAATATCCCAGAAACTACATTATACTATGTCGAAAAAAGTCAAAATATACAACGCCAAATATGTCCCAAAAACGTCAAAATATACAACCCAGAGAAATATCCCAAAAACGACATAATACTATGTCAAAAAACGTCCAAATATACAACACGAAAAAATTTCCCAAAAACGACATAATACTATGTTGAAAAACGTCAAAATATACCACGTCGAAAAATATCACAATAACGTAAAAATATACAACCCAGATAAATATTCCAAAAACGACATACTTGTTACGTCGAAAAAAGTCAAAATATACAATGCCAAAATATGTCCAAAGACGTCAAAATATACAACCCAGATAAATATCCCAAGAACGACATACTTGTTACGTCGAAAAAAGGCAAAATATACAACACCAAAAAATATCCCAAAAACTACATAATACTATGTCGAAAAACGTCAAAATATACAACGCCAAAATATGTCCCAAAAACGTCAAAATATACAACCCAGATAAATATCCCAAAAACAATATATTACTATGTCGAAAAACGTCAAAAAATACAACGCCAAAAAATATCCCAAAAACTACATAATACTATGTCGAAGAACGTCAAAATATACAACACCAAAAAATATCCCAAAAACTACATAATACTCTGTCGAAAAACGTCAAAATATACAACGCCGAAAAATATCACAAATACTTCAAAATTTACAACCCAGATAAATATTCCAAAAATGACATGATACTATGCCGAAAAACGTCAAAATATACAACGCCGAAAAATATCCCAAAAACGACATACTATACTATGTCAAAAAAAGTCAAAATATACAACACGAAAAAATTTCCCAAAAACGACATAATACTATGTTGAAAAACGTCAAAATATACCACGTCGAAAAATATCACAATAACGTAAAAATATACAACCCAGATAAATATTCCAAAAACGACATACTTGTTACGTCGAAAAAAGTCAAAATATACAATGCCAAAATATGTCCAAAGACGTCAAAATATACAACCCAGATAAATATCCCAAGAACGACATACTTGTTACGTCGAAAAAAGGCAAAATATACAACACCAAAAAATATCCCAAAAACTACATAATACTATGTCGAAAAACGTCAAAATATACAACGCCAAAATATGTCCCAAAAACGTCAAAATATACAACCCAGATAAATATCCCAAAAACAATATATTACTATGTCGAAAAACGTCAAAAAATACAACGCCAAAAAATATCCCAAAAACTACATAATACTATGTCGAAGAACGTCAAAATATACAACACCAAAAAATATCCCAAAAACTACATAATACTCTGTCGAAAAACGTCAAAATATACAACGCCGAAAAATATCACAAATACTTCAAAATTTACAACCCAGATAAATATTCCAAAAATGACATGATACTATGCCGAAAAACGTCAAAATATACAACGCCGAAAAATATCCCAAAAACGACATACTATACTATGTCAAAAAAAGTCAAAATATACAACACCAAAAAATATCCCAAAAACTACATAATACTATGTCGAAAAACATCAAAATATACCACGTCGAAAAATATCACAATAACGTAAAAATATACAACCCAGATAAATATCCCAAAAAACGACATAATGTACTATGTCGAAAAAAGTCAAAATATACAGCGCCAAAAAATTTCCCAAAAACGTCAAAATATACAACCCAGATAAAAATCCCAAAAATGACATGATACTATGCCGAAAAACGTCAAAATATACAACGCCGAAAAATATCCCAAAAACGACATACTATACTATGTCAAAAAAAGTCAAAATATACAACACCAAAAAATATCCCAAAAACTACATAATACTATGTCGAAATACATCAAAATATACCACGTCGAAAAATATCACAATAACGTAAAAATATACAACCCAGATAAATATCCCAAAAAACGACATAATGTACTATGTCGAAAAAAGTCAAAATATACAGCGCCAAAAAATGTCCCAAAAACGTCAAAATATACAACCCAGATAAAAATCCAAAAAACGATATATTACTATGTCGAAAAACGTCAAAATATACAACGCCAAAAATTATCCCAAAAACTACATAATACTATGTCGAAAAACGTCAAAATATACCACGTCGAAAAATATCACAAAAACTTCAAAATATACAACCCAGATAAATATCCCAAAAACGACTTACGGAAAATGTCGAAAACGTCAAAATACACAACGCCAAAAAATGTCCCAAAAACGTCAAAATATACAACCCAGGTAATATCCCAAAAACGATATAAAACTATGTCGAAAAACGTCAAAATATACAACGCCAAAAAATATCCCACCACTACATAATACTATGTCGAACAACATCAAAATATACCACGTCGAAAAATATCACAATAACGTAAAAATATACAACCCAGATAAATATCCCAAAAAACGACATAATATACGATGTCGAAAAAAGTCAACATATACAACACCAAAAAATGTCCCAAAAACGTCAAAATATACAACCCAGAAAAAAATCCCAAAAACGATATATTACTATGTCGAAAAACGTCAAAATATACAACGCCAAAAAATATCCCAGAAACTACATTATACTATGTCGAAAAAAGTCAAAATATACAACGCCAAATATGTCCCAAAAACGTCAAAATATACAACCCAGAGAAATATCCCAAAAACGACATAATACTATGTCAAAAAACGTCCAAATATACAACACGAAAAAATTTCCCAAAAACGACATAATACTATGTTGAAAAACGTCAAAATATACCACGTCGAAAAATATCACAATAACGTAAAAATATACAACCCAGATAAATATTCCAAAAACGACATACTTGTTACGTCGAAAAAAGTCAAAATATACAATGCCAAAATATGTCCAAAGACGTCAAAATATACAACCCAGATAAATATCCCAAGAACGACATACTTGTTACGTCGAAAAAAGGCAAAATATACAACACCAAAAAATATCCCAAAAACTACATAATACTATGTCGAAAAACGTCAAAATATACAACGCCAAAATATGTCCCAAAAACGTCAAAATATACAACCCAGATAAATATCCCAAAAACAATATATTACTATGTCGAAAAACGTCAAAAAATACAACGCCAAAAAATATCCCAAAAACTACATAATACTATGTCGAAGAACGTCAAAATATACAACACCAAAAAATATCCCAAAAACTACATAATACTCTGTCGAAAAACGTCAAAATATACAACGCCGAAAAATATCACAAATACTTCAAAATTTACAACCCAGATAAATATTCCAAAAATGACATGATACTATGCCGAAAAACGTCAAAATATACAACGCCGAAAAATATCCCAAAAACGACATACTATACTATGTCAAAAAAAGTCAAAATATACAACACGAAAAAATTTCCCAAAAACGACATAATACTATGTTGAAAAACGTCAAAATATACCACGTCGAAAAATATCACAATAACGTAAAAATATACAACCCAGATAAATATTCCAAAAACGACATACTTGTTACGTCGAAAAAAGTCAAAATATACAATGCCAAAATATGTCCAAAGACGTCAAAATATACAACCCAGATAAATATCCCAAGAACGACATACTTGTTACGTCGAAAAAAGGCAAAATATACAACACCAAAAAATATCCCAAAAACTACATAATACTATGTCGAAAAACGTCAAAATATACAACGCCAAAATATGTCCCAAAAACGTCAAAATATACAACCCAGATAAATATCCCAAAAACAATATATTACTATGTCGAAAAACGTCAAAAAATACAACGCCAAAAAATATCCCAAAAACTACATAATACTATGTCGAAGAACGTCAAAATATACAACACCAAAAAATATCCCAAAAACTACATAATACTCTGTCGAAAAACGTCAAAATATACAACGCCGAAAAATATCACAAATACTTCAAAATTTACAACCCAAATAAATATTCCAAAAATGACATGATACTATGCCGAAAAACGTCAAAATATACAACGCCGAAAAATATCCCAAAAACGACATACTATACTATGTCAAAAAAAGTCAAAATATACAACACCAAAAAATATCCCAAAAACTACATAATACTATGTCGAAAAACATCAAAATATACCACGTCGAAAAATATCACAATAACGTAAAAATATACAACCCAGATAAATATCCCAAAAAACGACATAATGTACTATGTCGAAAAAAGTCAAAATATACAGCGCCAAAAAATTTCCCAAAAACGTCAAAATATACAACCCAGATAAAAATCCCAAAAACGATATATTACTATGTCGAAAAACGTCAAAATATACAACGCCAAAAATTATCCCAAAAACTACATAATACTATGTCGAAAAACGTCAAAATATACCACGTCGAAAAATATCACAAAAACTTCAAAATATACAACCCAGATAAATATTCCAAAAATGACTTACTAAACTATGTCGAAAAAAGCCAAAATATACAACGCCAAAATATGTCCCAAAAACGTCAAACCTTACAACCCAGATAAATATCCCAAAAATGACATAATACTATGCCGAAAAACGTCAAAATATACAACGCCAAAAAATATCCCAAAAACGACATAATACTATATCGAAAAACGTCAAAATATACAACCCAGATAAATATCCCAAAAACTACATAATACTATGTCGAAAAACGTCAAAATATACAACGCTGAAAAATATCACAAATACTTCAAAATATACAACTCAGATAAATAATCCAAAAACGACATCCAAAAAAAGTCTAAAAATGTCCAAATATACAAGAACAAAAAATATCCCAAAAACGACCAGTATGTCATATGTATCCCAAAGTACGACACTATGTCAAAAAACTTCTATATATACAACGCCAAAAAAATCCCAAAAATGACATAATACCATGTCGAAAAACATCAAAATATAAAATGCCGAAAAATATCCCAAAAACTACATATTATACTATGTCGAAAAAAGTCAAAATATACAACGCCAAAATATGTCCCAAAAACGTCAAACCTTACAACCCAGATAAATATCCCAAAAATGACATAATACTATGCCGAAAAACGTCAAAATATACAACGCCGAAAAATATCCCAAAAACGACATACTATATTTGTCAAAAAAAGTCAAAATATACAGCGCCAAAAAATGTCCCAAAAACGTCAAAATATACAACCCAGATAAAAATCCCAAAAACGATTTATTACCATGTCGAAAAACGTCAAAATATACAACGCCAAAAAATATCCCAAAAACTGCATAATACTATGTCGAAAAACGTCAAAATATACCACGTCGAAAAATATCACAATAACGTAAAAATATACAACCCAGATAAATATTCCAAAAATGACATACTAAACTATGTCGAAAAAAGCCAAAATATACAGCGCCAAAATATGTCCAAAAACGTCAAAATATACAACCCAGATAAATATCCCAAAAAAGGACATAATATACTATGTCGAAAAAAGTCAACATACACAACACCAAAAAATATCCCAAAAACTACATAATACTATGTCAAAAAACGTAAAAAAATATACCATGCCGAAAAATATCACAAATACTTCAAAATTTACAACCCAGATAAATATCCCAAAAACGACATACGGAAAAAGTAGAAAAAAGTCAAAACATACAACGCCAAAAAATATCCCAAAAACGACATAATACTATATCGAAAAACGTCAAAATATACAACCCAGATAAATATCCCAAAAACTACATAATACTATGTCAAAAAACGTAAAAATATACAACGCTGAAAAATATCACAAATACTTCAAAATATACAACTCAGATAAATAAGCCAAAAACGACATCCAAAAAAAGTCGAAAAAAAGTCAAAATATACAAGGCCAAAAAATATCCCAAAAACGACCTATTACACTATGTCGAAAAACGTCTATATATACAACGCCAAAAAATATCCCAAAAATGACATAATACCATGTCGAAAAACGTCAAAATATACAACGCCAAAATATGTCCCTAAAACGTCAAAATATACAACCCTGAGAAATATCCCAAAAACAATTTATTACTATGTCGAAAAACGTCAAAAAATACAACGCCAAAAAATATCCCAAAAACTACATAATACTAGGTCGAAGAACGTCAAAATATACAACACCAAAAAACATCCCAAAAACTACATAATTCCTATCTGTCACTGTCACACAGAGTAATGACTGTAGCTTTTAACCAATTCGCCTTTTATCGACGTTTAAATCGGCTGAAAATGCATTTTTTCCCACATGTGCACACTATGATGAAAATGATCATAACTCCACAAATACATGTTAGATGGGCATAGAAATCTGTGAGAAACATTTAAGAAGCACATAATAGTTCATCATATTAATTTAATTTCTATGCTGTACTGCAGCATTCTGAATCATTCACCTCTGAAGAGACAATGGGTCGGTGTTTCTCTAATTCAGTTAGACAGCAAACCGTCCAAAGTTCTGAAAATTATCATAACTCGAAAAATTCATGTTAGATGGGCTTAAAACTCTGTGAGAAACACTTATGGACCACATAATAGTTCATCATATTAATCAAATTTCTATGCTGTACTGCAGCATTCTGAACCATTCACCTTTGATGAGACAATGGTTCAGTGTTTCTCTAATTCAGCTAGACAGCAAACCGTCCAAAGTTCTGACGTGATCAAAACTCCACAAATACATGTTAGATGGGCCTAGAGGTCTGTGAGAAACACTTAAGAAGCACATAATAGTTCCTCATATTAGATTTCAATGGTGTACGGCAGCATTCTGAATCATTCACCTATAAAGAGACAAAGGTTCGGTGTTTCTCTAATTCAGCTAGACCGCAAATCGTCCAAAGTTCTGAAAATGATCATTACTCGAAAAATCCATTTTATATGGGCCTAAAACTGTTTGACCAACAACACTTTAGCAGCATATACTAGTTCATCATTGTATTTAAACTGTCTGTCACTGTCACACAGAGTAATGACTGTAGCTTATAACCAATTCGCCTTTTCGACGTTTAAATCGGCTGAAAATGCGTTTTTTCCCACATGTGCACACTATGATGAAAATGATCATAACTCGACAAATACATTTTATTTGGGCCTAAAACTGTTTGACAAACAACACTTTAGCAGCATATACTAGTTCACTATTGTATTTAAACTGTCTGGCACTGTCACACAGAGTAATGACTGAAGTGTTTAACCAATTCGCCTTTTCGACGTTTAAATCGGCTGAAAATGCGTATTTTCCCACATGTGCACACTATGATCAAAATGATCAAACCTCGACAAATACATTTTAAATGGGCCTAAAACTGTTTGACATACAACACTTTAGCAGCACATACTAGTTATTCATTGTATTTAAACTGTCTGACACTGTCACACAGAGTAATGACTGAAGCTTTAAACCAAATCGCCTTTTCGACGTTTAAATCGGCTGAAAACGCATTTTTTCCCACATGTGCACACTATGATGAAAATGATCATAACTCAACAAATACATGTTAGATGGGTCTAGAACTCTGTGAGAAAAACTGAAGAAGCACATAAAAGTTCATCAAATTAATTAAATTCATATGCTGTACTGCAGCATTCTGAATCATTCACCTCTGAAGAGACAATGGTTCGGTGTTTCTCTAATTCAGCTAGACAGCAAACCGTCCCAAGTTCTGAAAATGCTCATAGCTCGACAAATACATGTTAGATGGGCCTAAAACTCTGTGAGAAACACTTATGGAGCACATAATAGTTCATCATATTGATCAAATTGATCAAATTTCTATGCTGTACTGCACCATTCTGAACCATTCACCTCTGAAGAGACAATGGTTCGGTGTTTCTCTAATTCAGCTAGACAGCAAACCGTCCAAAGTTCTGAAAATGCTCATAACTCTACAAATACATGTTGTATGGGACTAAAACTGTTTGACAAACAACACTTTAGCAGCACATACTTGTTCATCATAGTATTTAAACTGTCTGACACTGTCACACAGAGTAATGACTGAAGCGTTTAACCAATTCGCCTTTTCGACGTTTAAATCGGCTGAAAATGCGTTTTTTCCCACATGTGCACACTATGATGAAAATGATCATAACTCGACAAATACATTTTATATGGGCCTAAAACTGTTTGACATACAACACTTTAGCAGCTTATACTAGTTCATCATTGTATTTAAACTGTCTGACACTGTCACCGAGAGTAATGACTGAAGCTTTTAACCAATTCGCCTTTTCGACGTTTAAATCGGCTGAAAATGCATTTTTCCCCACATGTGCACACTATGATGAAAATTATCATAACTCCACAAAAAAATGTTAGATGGGTCTAGAAGTCTGTGAGAAACACTTAAGAAGCACATAATAGTTCATCATATTAATTAAATTTCTATGCTGTACTGCAGCATTCTGAATCATTCACCTCTGAAGAGACAATGGTTCAGTGTTTCTCTAATTCAGCTAGAAAGCAAACCGTTCAAAGTTCTGAAACTGCTCATAACTCGACAAATAGATGTTGTATGGGACTAAAACTGTTTGACAAACAACACTTTAGCAGCACAGACTAGTTCATCATATTAATTACATTTCTATGCTGTACTGCAGCATTCTGAATCATTCACCTCTGAAGAGACAATGGTTCGGTGTTTCTCTAATTCAGTTAGACAGCAAACCGTCCACAGTTCTGAAAATGATCATAACTCCACAGATACATGTTAGATGGTTCTAGAACTCTGTGAGAAAAAACTTAAGAAGCACATAATAGTTCATCAAATTAATCAAATTTCTATGCTGTACTGCACCATTCTGAATCATTCACCGCTGAAGAGACAATGGTTCGGTGTTTCTCTAATTCAGCTAGACAGCAAACCATCAAATGTTCTGAAAATGATCGTAACTCCACAAATACATGTTATATGGGACTAAAACTGTTTGACAAACAACACTTTAGCAGCACAGACTAGTTAGTCATAGTATTCAAACTGTCTGACACTGTCACACAGAGTAATGACTGAAGCGTTTAACCTATTCGCCTTTTCGACGTTTAAATCGGTTGAAAATTTGTTTTTTCCCACATGTGCACACTATGATGAAAATGATCATAACTCGACAAATACATGTTGTATGGGACTAAAACTGTTTGACAAGCAACACTTTAGCAGCACATACTTGTTCATCATAGTATTTAAACTGTCTGACACTGTCACACAGAGTAATGACTGTCTGAAAATGATCATAACTCGAAAAATACATGTTAGATGGGCCTAAAACTCTGTGAGAAACACTTATGGAGCACATAATAGTTCATCATATTAATCATCATATTATGTACTGCAGCATTCTGAACCATTCACCTTTGATGAGACAATGGTTCGGTATTGAAAGAAAGATTGAATGATTGAAAGAAATGTAGATTGAAATAAAGAATGAAAGAAAGATTTGAAGTAAGAATGAAATATTGAAAGAAAGATTTTAGGAAAGGTTGAAAGACTGAAAGAAAGAATGAAAGATTGAAAGAAAGATGAAAGATTGAAAGAAATATTGAAAGAAAGAGAATTTTAAAGTAAGAAAGATTGAAAGAAAGATTGAAAGTAATAAAGATTGAAAGAAAGAATAAAAGAAAAATTGAAAGATTGAAAGATTGAAAGATTGAAAGAAAGATTGAAAGAAAGATTTAACGAAAATTGAAAGACTGAAAGTAAGAATGAAAGAAAGATTGAAAGTTTGAAAGAAAGAATTAAAGAATTAAAGAAAGATTGAAAGAAATATTGAAAGAAAGAATGAAAGATTGAAAGAAAGAATGAAAGAATGAAAGAAATACTGAAAGAAAGAAAGATTGAAAGTAAGAACGATTGAAAGAAAGATTTATAGAAAGATTGAAAGACTGAAAGAAAGAATGAAAGATTGAAAGAAATATTGAAAGAAAGAGAGATTGAAAGATTAAAAGATTGAAAGAAAGATTGAAAGTAATAAAGATTGAAAGAAAGAATGGAGGAATAATTGAAAGATTGAAAGAAAAAATGAAAGAATTAAAGAAAGATTGTAAGAAATATTGAAAGAAAGATTGAAAGAAAGAATGAAAGAAAGATTGTAAGAAAGAATGAAAGTAAGAAAGAAATATTGAAAGATTGAAAGAAATATTGAAAGAAAGAAAGATTGAAAGTAAGAACGATTGAAAGAAAGATTGAAAGAAAGACTGAAAGCTTGAAAGAAAGAATGAAAGAAAGATTTTAAGAAAGGTTGAAAGACTGAAAGAAAGAATGAAAGATTGAAAGAAAGAATGAAAGAACGATTGAAAGAAAAAATGAAAGAATGATAGAAAGATTGAAAGAAAGATTGAATGTTTGAAAGAAAGATTGAAAGTATTAAAGATCGAAAGAAATATTTAAAGAAAGATTGAAAGATTGAAAGAAAGAATGAAATAACGATTGAAAGAAAGAATGAAAGAATGAAAGAAATATTGAAAGATTGAAAGAAATATTGAAAGAAAAAGAGATTGAAAGATTAAAAGATTGAAAGAAAGATTGAAAGTGATGAAGTTTGAAAGAAAGAATGAAGGAAAAACTGAAAGATTGAAATACTGAAAGAATGAATGAAAGATTGATTGAAAGATTGAATGAAAAAATGAAAAACTTAAAGAAGATTGAAAGAAATATTGAAAGATAGATTGAAAGATTGAAAGAAAGAAAGATTGAAAGAAAGAATGAAAGAAAGATTGTAAGAAAGAATGAAAGTAAGAATGAAAGATTGAAATATTGAAAGAAATATTGAAAGAAAGAAAGATTGAAACTAAGAACGATTGAAAGAAAGATTGAAAGAAAGATTGAAAGCTTGAAAGAAAGATTGAAAGAAAGATTTTAAGAAAGGTTGAAAGACTGAAAAAAAGAATGAAAGATTGAAAGAAAGAATGAAAGAATGAAAGAAAGATTGAAAGATTGAAAGAAATATTGAAAGAAAGAGAGAATGAAAATAAGAAAGATTGAAAGAAAGATTGAAAGTAATAAAGATTGAAAGAAATAACAAAAGAAAGATTGAAAGAAAGAATGAAAGAAAGATTGAACGATTGGAAGAAATTTTGAAAGATAGAAAAATTTAAAGTAAGAAAGATTGAAAGAAAGAATGAAAGAAAGATTGAAAGATTGAAAGAAAGATTGAATGTTTGAAAGAAAGATTGAAAGTATTAAAGATCGAAAGAAATATTTAAAGAAAGATTGAAAGATTGAAAGAAAGAATGAAATAACGATTGAAAGAAAGAATGAAAGAATGAAAGAAAAATTGAAAGATTGAAAGAAATATTGAAAGAAAGAGAGATTGAAAGATTAAAAGATTGAAAGAAAGATTGAAAGTTATGAAGATTGAAAGAAAGAATGAAGGAAAAACTGAAAGATTGAAAGACTGAAAGAATGAATGAAAGAAAGATTGAAAGATTGAAAGAAAAAATGAAAAACTTAAAGAAAGATTGAAAGAAATATTGAAAGACAGATTGAAAGATTGAAAGAAAGAAAGATTGAAAGAAAGAATGAAAGAAAGATTGTAAGAAAGAATGAAATATTGAAAGAAAAAATGAAAGAAAGACTGAAAAAAACAAAGAAAGATTGAAAGAAATAAAGATTTAAAGAAAAAAAGATTTAAAGAAAGATTGAAAGACTAAAAGTAAGAATGAAAAAAAAGATTGAAAGAAAGATTGAAAAAAGAAAGAAAGATTGAAAGAAAGATTGAAAGAAAGATTGAAAGAAAGAATGAAAGTTTGAAAGAAAGATTGAAAGAAAGATTGAAAGAAAGATTGAAAGACTGAAAGAAAAAATGAAAGAAAGATTAAAAGAGAGATTGAAAGATTGAAAGATTGAAAGAAGGAATGAAAGAAAGATTGAATGATTGAAAGATTGAAATAAAGAATGAAAGATTGAAAGAAAGAATAAAAGAACGATTGAAAGAAAGAATGAAAGAATGAAAGAAAGATTGAAAGATTGAAAGAATATTGAAAGAAAGAGAGAATGAAAGTAAGAAAGATTGAAAGAAAGATTGAAAGTAAAAAAGATTGAAAGAAAGAATGAAAGAAAAATTGAAAGATTGAAAGATTGAAAGAAAGATTTAAAGAAAGATTTAAAGAAAGATTGAAAGACTGGAAGAAAGAATGAATAAAAGAATTAAAGAAAGATTGAAAGATTGAAAGAAAGAATAAAAGAACGATTGAAAGAAAGAATGAAAGAATGAAAGAAAGATTGAAAGATTGAAAGAATATTGAAAGAAAGAGAGAATGAAAGTAAGAAAGATTGAAAGAAAGATTGAAAGTAAAAAAGATTGAAAGAAAGAATGAAAGAAAAATTGAAAGATTGAAAGATTGAAAGAAAGATTTAAAGAAAGATTTAAAGAAAGATTGAAAGACTGAAAGAAAGAATGAATAAAAGAATTAAAGAAAGATTGAAAGATCGAAAGATTGAAAGATTGAAAGAAAGATTGAAAAAAGAATGATTAAAAGAAAGAAAGATTTAAAGAATGAAAGATTTAAAGAAAGATTGAAAGACTAAAAGTAGGAATGAAAAAAAAGAATGAAAGAAAGATTGAAAGATTGAAAGATTGAAAGAAAGAATGAAAGATTGAAAGAAAGAATGAAAGATTGAAAGAAATATTGAAAGAAAGAGAGAATGAAAGTAAGAAAGATGGAAAGAAAAATTGAAAGATTGAAAGATTGAAAGAAAGAATTAAAGAAAGATTGAATGATTGAAAGATTGAAAGAAAAATTGAATGAAAGAAAGATTTAAAGAAAAAAAGATTTAAAGAAAGATTGAAAGACTAGAAGTAAGAATGAAAAAAAAGATTGAAAGAAAGATTGAAAAAAGAAAGAAAGATTGAAAGAAAGATTGAAAGAAAGATTGAAAGAAAGAATGAAAGATTGAAAGAAAGATTGAAAGAAAGATTGAAAGACTGAAAGAAAAAAAGAAAGAAAGATTAAAAGAGAGATTGAAAGATTGAAAGATTGAAAGATAGAATGAAAGATTGAAAGAAAGAATGAAAGAATGAATGAAAGATTAAAAGATTGAAAGAAATATTGAAAAAAAGAAAGATTGAAAGTAAGAAAAATTGAAAGAATGAATGAAAGAAACAAAAAAAGACTGATAAAAATAAAGAATGTTTGAGAGATCAAAATATTTAAAGAAAGAAAGATTGAAAGAAAGGTTGAAAGATAGAATGAAAGAAAGATTGAAAGATTGAAAGTTGTAAAGAAAGATTGAAAGAAAGATTTAAAGAAAGATTGAAAGACTAAAAAAAAGAATGAAAGAAAGATTGAAAGGTTGAAAGAAAGAATGAAAGAATGAAAGAAAGATTGAAAGATTGAAAGAAAGATTGGAAGAAAGAATGAAAGTATGAAAGAAAGATTGAAAGATCGAAGGAAAGATTGAAAGAACGATTGAAAGAAAGAATGAAAGAATGAAAGAAAGATTGAAAGATTGAAAGAAAGATTGAAAGTAATAAAGATTGAAAGAAGGAATGAAGGAAAAATTGAATGTTTGAAAGACTGAAAGAATGAATGAAAGAAAGCTTGAAAGAAAGATTGAAAGAAATATTTTAAGAAAGGTTGAAAGACTGAAAGAAAGAATGAAAGAAAGAATGATTGAAAGATTGAAAGAAAGAATGAAAGATTGAAAGAAAGAATATAAGAACGATTGAAAGAAAGATTGAAAGTAAGATTGAAAGTTTGAAAGAAAGATTGAAAGAAAAATTGAAAGAAAGATTGAAAGACTGAAGGAAAAAATGAGTGAAAGATTGAAAGAAAGATTAAAAGAAAAAAAGATTGAAAGTATTAAAGACTGAAAAAAATATTGAAAGAAAGATTGAAAGATTGAAAGATAGAATGAAAGAAAGATTGAAAGATTGAAAGATTGAAAGAAAGATTGAAAGACTGAAAAAAATATTGAAAGAAAGATTGAAAGATTGAAAGATAGAATGAAAGAAAGATTGAAAGATTGAAAGATTGAAAGAAAGAATGAAAGAAAGATTGAAAGACTGAAAGAAAGAATGAAAGAAAGATTGAAAGTGCGAAAGAAAGAATGAAAGAATTAAAGAAAGATTGAAAGAAATATTGAAAGAAAGAATGAAAGATTGAAAGAAAGAATGAAAGATTGAAAGAAAGAATGAAAAAAAGATTGTAAGAAAGAATGAAAGAAAGATTGAAAGATTGAAAGAAAGATTGAAAGAAAGATTGAATGTTTGAAAGAAAGATTGAAAGAAAGATTTAAAGAAAGATTGAAAGATTGAAAGAAAGATTGAAAGATAGATTTAAAGAAAGATTGAAAGACTGAAAGAAAGATTGAAAGAAAGAAAGATTTATAGAAAGAATGAAAGAAAGATTGAAAAAAGAAAGATAGATTGAAAGAAAGATTGAAAGATTGAAAGAAAGAATGAAAGAAAGATTTAAAAAAAGATTGAAAAAAAGAAAGATTGAAAGAAAGATTGAAAGACAGATTGAAAGACTGAAGGAAAGAATGAAAGAAAGATGGAAAGAAAGATGGAAAGAAAGATTGAAAGAAAGAAAGATTGAAAGAAATATTGAAAGAAAGATTGAAAGATTGAAAGAAAGAATGAAAGATTGAAAGAAAGAATGAAAGAAAGATTGAAAGAAAGATGGAAAGAAAGATTGAAAGAAAGAAAGATTGAAAGAAATAATGAAAGAAAGATTGAACGATTGGAAGAAATTTTGAAAGATAGAAAAATTGAAAGTAGGAAAGATTGAAAGAAAGAATGAAAGAAAGATTGAAAGATTGAAAGAAAGAATGAAAGAAAGATTGAAATATTTAAAGAAAGAATGAAAAAAAGATTGAAAGATTAAACAATTGAAAGAAAGTTTGCAAGAAAGTTTGAAAAAAGAAAGATTGAAAGAAAGAATGAAAGAAAGATTGAAAGATAGATGGATAGAAAGATTCAAAGAAAGAAAGATTGAAAGAATAACAAAAGAAAGATTGAAAGATTGGAAGAAATATTGAAAGATAGAAAAATTGAAAGTAAGAAAGATTGAAAGAAATATTGAAAGAAAGATTGAAAGATTGAAAGAAAGATTGAAAGAAAGAATGAAAGAAAGATTGAAAGACTGAAGGAAAGAATGAAAGAAAGATTGAAAGAAAGATTGAAAGAAAGAAAGATTGAAAGAATGAATGATTGAAAGATTGAATGATTGAAAGATTGAAAGAAAGATTGAAAGAAAGATTGAAAGAAAGATTGAACGACTGAAAGATTGAAAGAAAGATTGAAAGTTTGAAAGAGAGATTGAAAGACTGAAAGATAGATTGAAAGATTGAAGATTGAAAGATTGAAAGAAAGATTGAAAGAAAGATTGAACGACTGAAAGATTGAAAGAAAGATTGAAAGTTTGAAAGAAAGATTGAAAGACTGAAAGAAATAATGAAAGAAAGATTGAAAGAAAGAATGAAAGAAAGATTGAAAGAAAGATGGATAGAAAGATTGAAAGAAAGAAAGATTGAAAGAAATAACAAAAGAAAGATTGAAAGAAATAATGAGAGAAAGATTGAACGATTGGAAGAAATATTGAAAGATAGAAAAATTGAAAGTAAGAAAGATTGAAAGAAAGAATGAAAGAAAGATTGAAAGATTGAAAGAAAGAATGAAAGAAAGATTGAAAGATTGAAATATTGAAAGAAAGAATGAAAGAAAGACTGAAAGATTGAAAGAAAGATTGAAAGATTGAAATATTTAAAGAAAGATTGAAAGAAAGAATGAAAGAACAATTGAAAGAAAGAATGAAAGATTGAAAGATTGAAAGATTGAAAGAAAGAATGAAAGAAAGATTGAAAGAAAGATGGAAAGAAAGATTGAAAGAAAGAAAGATTGAAAGAAAGAATGAAAGATTGAAAGAAAGAATATAAGAACGATTGAAAGTAAGATTGAAAGTTTGAAAGAAAGATTGAAAGAAAAATTGAAAGAAAGATTGAAAGACTGAAGGAAAGAATGAGTGAAAGATTGAAAGAAAGATTAAAAGAAAAAAAGATTGAAAGTATTAAAGACTGAAAAAAATATTGAAAGAAAGATTGAAAGATTGAAAGATAGAATGAAAGAAAGATTGAAAGATTGAAAGATTGAAAGAAAGAATTAAAGAAAGATTGAAAGACTGAAAAAAATATTGAAAGAAAGATTGAAAGATTGAAAGATAGAATGAAAGAAAGATTGAAAGATTGAAAGATTGAAAGAAAGAATGAAAGAAAGATTGAAAGACTGAAAGAAAGAATGAAAGAAAGATTGAAAGTGCGAAAGAAAGAATGAAAGAATTAAAGAAAGATTGAAAGAAATATTGAAAGAAAGAATGAAAGATTGAAAGAAAGAATGAAAAAAAGATTGTAAGAAAGAATGAAAGAAAGATTGAAAGATTGAAAGAAAGACTGAATGTTTGAAAGAAAGATTGAAAGAAAGATTTAAAGAAAGATTGAAAGATTGAAAGAAAGATTGAAAGATAGATTTAAAGAAAGATTGAAAGACTGAAAGAAAGATTGAAAGAAAGAAAGATTTATAGAAAGAATGAAAGAAAGATTGAAAAAAGAAAGATAGATTGAAAGAAAGATTGAAAGATTGAAAGAAAGAATGAAAGAAAGATTTAAAAAACGATTGAAAAAAAGAAAGATTGAAAGAAAGATTGAAAGACAGATTGAAAGACTGAAGGAAAGAATGAAAGAAAGATGGAAAGAAAGATTGAAAGAAAGAAAGATTGAAAGAAATATTGAAAGAAATATTGAAAGATTGAAAGAAAGAATGAAAGAAAGATTGAAAGATTGTAAGAAAGAATGAAAGAAAGATTGAAAGAAAGATGGAAAGAAAGAAAGATTGACAGAAATAATGAAAGAAAGATTGAACGATTGGAAGAAATTTTGAAAGATAGAAAAATTGAAAGTAGGAAAGATTGAAAGAAAGAATGAAAGAAAGATTGAAAGATTGAAAGAAAGAATGAAAGAAAGATTGAAAGATTGAAATATTGAAAGAAAGAATGAAAAAAGATTGAAAGACTGAAAGAAAGAATGAAAGAAAGATTGAAAGATTAAACAATTGAAAGAAAGTTTGCAAGAAAGTTTGAAAAAAGAAAGTTTGAAAGAAAGAATGAAAGAAAGATTGAAAGATAGATGATAGAAAGATTGAAAGAATAACAAAAGAAAGATTGAAAGATTGGAAGAAATATTGAAAGATAGAAAAATTGAAAGTAAGAAAGATTGAAAGAAAGAATTAAAGAAAGATTGAAAGATTGAAAAAAAGAATGAAAGAAAGATTGAAATATTGAAAGAAAGAATGAAAGAAAGATTGAAAGATTGAAATAAAGATTGAAAGAAAGATTGAACGATTGAAAGATTGAAATAAAGATTGAAAGTTTGAAAGAAAGATTGAAAGAACGATTCAAAGAAAGAAAGATTGAAAGAAATATTGAAAGAAAGATTGAAAGATTGAAAGAAAGATTGAAAGAAAGAATGAAAGAAAGATTGAAAGATTGAAATAAAGATTGAAAGATTGAAAGATTGAAATAAAGAATGAAAGTTTGAAAGAAAGATTGAAAGAAAGATTTAAAAAAAGAAAGATTGAAAGTAAGAAAGATTGAAAGACATATTGAAAGAAAGATTGAAAGATTGAAAGAAAGATTGAAAGAAAGAATGAAAGAAATATTGAAAGAAAGATTGAAAGAAAGATTGAAAGACTGAAGGAAAGAATGAAAGAAAGATTGAAAGAAAGATTGAAAGAAAGAAAGATTGAAAGAATGAATGATTGAAAGATTGAATGATTGAAAGATTGAAAGAAAGATTGAAAGAAAGATTGAAAGAAAGATTGAACGACTGAAAGATTGAAAGAAAGATTGAAAGTTTGAAAGAGAGATTGAAAGACTGAAAGATAGATTGAAAGATTGAAGATTGAAAGATTGAAAGAAAGATTGAAAGAAAGATTGAACGACTGAAAGATTGAAAGACTGAAAGAAATAATGAAAGAAAGATTGAAAGAAAGAATGAAAGAAAGATTGAAAGAAAGATGGATAGAAAGATTGAAAGAAAGAAAGATTGAAAGAAATAACAAAACAAAGATTGAAAGAAATAATGAAAGGAAGATTGAACGATTGGAAGAAATATTGAAAGATAGAAAAATTGAAAGTAAGAAAGATTGAAAGAAAGAATGAAAGAAAGATTGAAAGATTGAAAGAAAGAATGAAAGATTGAAAGAAAGAATATAAGAACGATTGAAAGAAAGATTGAAAGTAAGATTGAAAGTTTGAAAGAAAGATTGAAAGAAAAATTGAAAGAAAGATTGAAAGACTGAAGGAAAGAATGAGTGAAAGATTGAAAGAAAGATTAAAAGAAAAAAAGATTGAAAGTATTAAAGACTGAAAAAAATATTGAAAGAAAGATTGAAAGATTGAAAGATAGAATGAAAGAAAGATTGAAAGATTGAAAGATTGAAAGAAAGAATGAAAGAAAGATTGAAAGACTGAAAAAAATATTGAAAGAAAGATTGAAAGATTGAAAGATAGAATGAAAGAAAGATTGAAAGATTGAAAGATTGAAAGAAAGAATGAAAGAAAGATTGAAAGACTGAAAGAAAGAATGAAAGAAAGATTGAAAGTGCGAAAGAAAGAATGAAAGAATTAAAGAAAGATTGAAAGAAATATTGAAAGAAAGAATGAAAGATTGAAAGAAAGAATGAAAAAAAGATTGTAAGAAAGAATGAAAGAAAGATTGAAAGATTGAAAGAAAGATTGAAAGAAAGATTGAATGTTTGAAAGAAAGATTGAAAGAAAGATTTAAAGAAAGATTGAAAGATTGAAAGAAAGATTGAAAGATAGATTTAAAGAAAGATTGAAAGACTGAAAGAAAGATTGAAAGAAAGAAAGATTTATAGAAAGAATGAAAGAAAGATTGAAAAAAGAAAGATAGATTGAAAGAAAGATTGAAAGATTGAAAGAAAGAATGAAAGAAAGATTTAAAAAAAGATTGAAAAAAAGAAAGATTGAAAGAAAGATTGAAAGACAGATTGAAAGACTGAAGGAAAGAATGAAAGAAAGATGGAAAGAAAGATGGAAAGAAAGATTGAAAGAAAGAAAGATTGAAAGAAATATTGAAAGAAAGATTGAAAGATTGAAAGAAAGAATGAAAGATTGAAAGAAAGAATGAAAGAAAGATTGAAAGAAAGATGGAAAGAAAGATTGAAAGAAAGAAAGATTGAAAGAAATAATGAAAGAAAGATTGAACGATTGGAAGAAATTTTGAAAGATAGAAAAATTGAAAGTAGGAAAGATTGAAAGAAAGAATGAAAGAAAGATTGAAAGATTGAAAGAAAGAATGAAAGAAAGATTGAAATATTGAAAGAAAGAATGAAAAAAAGATTGAAAGATTAAACAATTGAAAGAAAGTTTGCAAGAAAGTTTGAAAAAAGAAAGATTGAAAGAAAGAATGAAAGAAAGATTGAAAGATAGATGGATAGAAAGATTCAAAGAAAGAAAGATTGAAAGAATAACAAAAGAAAGATTGAAAGATTGGAAGAAATATTGAAAGATAGAAAAATTGAAAGTAAGAAAGATTGAAAGAAATATTGAAAGAAAGATTGAAAGATTGAAAGAAAGATTGAAAGAAAGAATGAAAGAAAGATTGAAAGAAAGATTGAAAGACTGAAGGAAAGAATGAAAGAAAGATTGAAAGAAAGATTGAAAGAAAGAAAGATTGAAAGAATGAATGATTGAAAGATTGAATGATTGAAAGATTGAAAGAAAGATTGAAAGAAAGATTGAAAGAAAGATTGAACGACTGAAAGATTGAAAGAAAGATTGAAAGTTTGAAAGAGAGATTGAAAGACTGAAAGATAGATTGAAAGATTGAAGATTGAAAGATTGAAAGAAAGATTGAAAGAAAGATTGAACGACTGAAAGATTGAAAGAAAGATTGAAAGTTTGAAAGAAAGATTGAAAGACTGAAAGAAATAATGAAAGAAAGATTGAAAGAAAGAATGAAAGAAAGATTGAAAGAAAGATGGATAGAAAGATTGAAAGAAAGAAAGATTGAAAGAAATAACAAAAGAAAGATTGAAAGAAATAATGAGAGAAAGATTGAACGATTGGAAGAAATATTGAAAGATAGAAAAATTGAAAGTAAGAAAGATTGAAAGAAAGAATGAAAGAAAGATTGAAAGATTGAAAGAAAGAATGAAAGAAAGATTGAAAGATTGAAATATTGAAAGAAAGAATGAAAGAAAGACTGAAAGATTGAAAGAAAGATTGAAAGATTGAAATATTTAAAGAAAGATTGAAAGAAAGAATGAAAGAACAATTGAAAGAAAGAATGAAAGATTGAAAGATTGAAAGATTGAAAGAAAGAATGAAAGAAAGATTGAAAGAAAGATGGAAAGAAAGATTGAAAGAAAGAAAGATTGAAAGAAAGAATGAAAGATTGAAAGAAAGAATATAAGAACGATTGAAAGTAAGATTGAAAGTTTGAAAGAAAGATTGAAAGAAAAATTGAAAGAAAGATTGAAAGACTGAAGGAAAGAATGAGTGAAAGATTGAAAGAAAGATTAAAAGAAAAAAAGATTGAAAGTATTAAAGACTGAAAAAAATATTGAAAGAAAGATTGAAAGATTGAAAGATAGAATGAAAGAAAGATTGAAAGATTGAAAGATTGAAAGAAAGAATTAAAGAAAGATTGAAAGACTGAAAAAAATATTGAAAGAAAGATTGAAAGATTGAAAGATAGAATGAAAGAAAGATTGAAAGATTGAAAGATTGAAAGAAAGAATGAAAGAAAGATTGAAAGACTGAAAGAAAGAATGAAAGAAAGATTGAAAGTGCGAAAGAAAGAATGAAAGAATTAAAGAAAGATTGAAAGAAATATTGAAAGAAAGAATGAAAGATTGAAAGAAAGAATGAAAGTAATAAAGATTAAAAGAAGGAATGAAGGAAAAATTGAATGTTTGAAAGACTGAAAGAATGAATGAAAGAAAGCTTGAAAGAAAGATTGAAAGAAAGATTTTAAGAAAGGTTGAAAGAATGAAAGAAAGAATGAAAGAAAGAATGATTGAAAGATTGAAAGAAAGAATGAAAGATTGAAAGAAAGAATATAAGAACGATTGAAAGAAAGATTGAAAGTAAGATTGAAAGTTTGAAAGAAAGATTGAAAGAAAAATTGAAAGATAGATTGAAAGACTGAAGGAAAGAATGAGTGAAAGATTGAAAGAAAGATTAAAAGAAAAAAAGATTGAAAGTATTAAAGACTGAAAAAAATATTGAAAGAAAGATTGAAAGATTGAAAGATAGAATGAAAGAAAGATTGAAAGATTGAAAGATTTAAAGAAAGAATGATAGAAAGATTGAAAGACTGAAAAAAATATTGAAAGAAAGATTGAAAGATTGAAAGATAGAATGAAAGAAAGATTGAAAGATTGAAAGATTGAAAGAAAGAATGAAAGAAAGATTGAAAGACTGAAAGAAAGAATGAAAGAAAGATTGAAAGTGCGAAAGAAAGAATGAAAGAATTAAAGAAAGATTGAAAGAAATATTGAAAGAAAGAATGAAAGATTGAAAGAAAGAATGAAAAAAAGATTGTAAGAAAGAATGAAAGAAAGATTGAAAGATTGAAAGAAAGATTGAAAGAAAGACTGAATGTTTGAAAGAAAGATTGAAAGAAAGATTTAAAGAAAGATTGAAAGATTGAAAGAAAGATTGAAAGATAGATTTAAAGAAAGATTGAAAGACTGAAAGAAAGATTGAAAGAAAGAAAGATTTATAGAAAGAATGAAAGAAAGATTGAAAAAAGAAAGATAGATTGAAAGAAAGATTGAAAGATTGAAAGAAAGAATGAAAGAAAGATTTAAAAAACGATTGAAAAAAAGAAAGATTGAAAGAAAGATTGAAAGACAGATTGAAAGACTGAAGGAAAGAATGAAAGATAGATGGAAAGAAAGATTGAAAGAAAGAAAGATTGAAAGAAATATTGAAAGAAATATTGAAAGATTGAAAGAAAGAATGAAAGAAAGATTGAAAGATTGTAAGAAAGAATGAAAGAAAGATTGAAAGAAAGATGGAAAGAAAGATTGAAAGAAAGAAAGATTGACAGAAATAATGAAAGAAAGATTGAACGATTGGAAGAAATTTTGAAAGATAGAAAAATTGAAAGTAGGAAAGATTGAAAGAAAGAATGAAAGAAAGATTGAAAGATTGAAAGAAAGAATGAAAGAAAGATTGAAAGATTGAAATATTGAAAGAAAGAATGAAAAAAAGATTGAAAGACTGAAAGAAAGAATGAAAGAAAGATTGAAAGATTAAACAATTGAAAGAAAGTTTGCAAGAAAGTTTGAAAAAAGAAAGTTTGAAAGAAAGAATGAAAGAAAGATTGAAAGATAGATGATAGAAAGATTGAAAGAAAGAAAGATTGAAAGAATAACAAAAGAAAGATTGAAAGATTGGAAGAAATATTGAAAGATAGAAAAATTGAAAGTAAGAAAGATTGAAAGAAAGAATTAAAGAAAGATTGAAAGATTGAAAAAAAGAATGAAAGAAAGATTGAAATATTGAAAGAAAGAATGAAAGAAAGATTGAAAGATTGAAATAAAGATTGAAAGAAAGATTGAACGATTGAAAGATTGAAATAAAGATTGAAAGTTTGAAAGAAAGATTGAAAGAACGATTCAAAGAAAGAAAGATTGAAAGAAATATTGAAAGAAAGATTGAAAGATTGAAAGAAAGATTGAAAGAAAGAATGAAAGAAAGATTGAAAGATTGAAATAAAGATTGAAAGATTGAAAGATTGAAATAAAGAATGAAAGTTTGAAAGAAAGATTGAAAGAAAGATTTAAAAAAAGAAAGATTGAAAGTAAGAAAGATTGAAAGACATATTGAAAGAAAGATTGAAAGATTGAAAGAAAGATTGAAAGAAAGAATGAAAGAAATATTGAAAGAAAGATTGAAAGAAAGATTGAAAGACTGAAGGAAAGAATGAAAGAAAGATTGAAAGAAAGATTGAAAGAAAGAAAGATTGAAAGAATGAATGATTGAAAGATTGAATGAGTGAAAGATTGAAAGAAAGATTAAAAGAAAAAAAGATTGAAAGTATTAAAGACTGAAAAAAATATTGAAAGAAAGATTGAAAGATTGAAAGATAGAATGAAAGAAAGATTGAAAGATTGAAAGATTGAAAGAAAGATTGAAAGACTGAAAAAAATATTGAAAGAAAGATTGAAAGATTGAAAGATAGAATGAAAGAAAGATTGAAAGATTGAAAGATTGAAAGAAAGAATGAAAGAAAGATTGAAAGACTGAAAGAAAGAATGAAAGAAAGATTGAAAGTGCGAAAGAAAGAATGAAAGAATTAAAGAAAGATTGAAAGAAATATTGAAAGAAAGAATGAAAGATTGAAAGAAAGAATGAAAGATTGAAAGAAAGAATGAAAAAAAGATTGTAAGAAAGAATGAAAGAAAGATTGAAAGATTGAAAGAAAGATTGAAAGAAAGATTGAATGTTTGAAAGAAAGATTGAAAGAAAGATTTAAAGAAAGATTGAAAGATTGAAAGAAAGATTGAAAGATAGATTTAAAGAAAGATTGAAAGACTGAAAGAAAGATTGAAAGAAAGAAAGATTTATAGAAAGAATGAAAGAAAGATTGAAAAAAGAAAGATAGATTGAAAGAAAGATTGAAAGATTGAAAGAAAGAATGAAAGAAAGATTTAAAAAAAGATTGAAAAAAAGAAAGATTGAAAGAAAGATTGAAAGACAGATTGAAAGACTGAAGGAAAGAATGAAAGAAAGATGGAAAGAAAGATGGAAAGAAAGATTGAAAGAAAGAAAGATTGAAAGAAATATTGAAAGAAAGATTGAAAGATTGAAAGAAAGAATGAAAGATTGAAAGAAAGAATGAAAGAAAGATTGAAAGAAAGATGGAAAGAAAGATTGAAAGAAAGAAAGATTGAAAGAAATAATGAAAGAAAGATTGAACGATTGGAAGAAATTTTGAAAGATAGAAAAATTGAAAGTAGGAAAGATTGAAAGAAAGAATGAAAGAAAGATTGAAAGATTGAAAGAAAGAATGAAAGAAAGATTGAAATATTGAAAGAAAGAATGAAAAAAAGATTGAAAGATTAAACAATTGAAAGAAAGTTTGCAAGAAAGTTTGAAAAAAGAAAGATTGAAAGAAAGAATGAAAGAAAGATTGAAAGATAGATGGATAGAAAGATTCAAAGAAAGAAAGATTGAAAGAATAACAAAAGAAAGATTGAAAGATTGGAAGAAATATTGAAAGATAGAAAAATTGAAAGTAAGAAAGATTGAAAGAAATATTGAAAGAAAGATTGAAAGATTGAAAGAAAGATTGAAAGAAAGAATGAAAGAAAGATTGAAAGACTGAAGGAAAGAATGAAAGAAAGATTGAAAGAAAGATTGAAAGAAAGAAAGATTGAAAGAATGAATGATTGAAAGATTGAATGATTGAAAGATTGAAAGAAAGATTGAAAGAAAGATTGAAAGAAAGATTGAACGACTGAAAGATTGAAAGAAAGATTGAAAGTTTGAAAGAGAGATTGAAAGACTGAAAGATAGATTGAATGATTGAAGATTGAAAGATTGAAAGAAAGATTGAAAGAAAGATTGAACGACTGAAAGATTGAAAGAAAGATTGAAAGTTTGAAAGAAAGATTGAAAGACTGAAAGAAATAATGAAAGAAAGATTGAAAGAAAGAATGAAAGAAAGATTGAAAGAAAGATGGATAGAAAGATTGAAAGAAAGAAAGATTGAAAGAAATAACAAAAGAAAGATTGAAAGAAATAATGAGAGAAAGATTGAACGATTGGAAGAAATATTGAAAGATAGAAAAATTGAAAGTAAGAAAGATTGAAAGAAAGAATGAAAGAAAGATTGAAAGATTGAAAGAAAGAATGAAAGAAAGATTGAAAGATTGAAATATTGAAAGAAAGAATGAAAGAAAGACTGAAAGATTGAAAGAAAGATTGAAAGATTGAAATATTTAAAGAAAGATTGAAAGAAAGAATGAAAGAACAATTGAAAGAAAGAATGAAAGATTGAAAGATTGAAAGATTGAAAGAAAGAATGAAAGAAAGATTGAAAGAAAGATGGAAAGAAAGATTGAAAGAAAGAAAGATTGAAAGAAAGAATGAAAGATTGAAAGAAAGAATATAAGAACGATTGAAAGTAAGATTGAAAGTTTGAAAGAAAGATTGAAAGAAAAATTGAAAGAAAGATTGAAAGACTGAAGGAAAGAATGAGTGAAAGATTGAAAGAAAGATTAAAAGAAAAAAAGATTGAAAGTATTAAAGACTGAAAAAAATATTGAAAGAAAGATTGAAAGATTGAAAGATAGAATGAAAGAAAGATTGAAAGATTGAAAGATTGAAAGAAAGAATTAAAGAAAGATTGAAAGACTGAAAAAAATATTGAAAGAAAGATTGAAAGATTGAAAGATAGAATGAAAGAAAGATTGAAAGATTGAAAGATTGAAAGAAAGAATGAAAGAAAGATTGAAAGACTGAAAGAAAGAATGAAAGAAAGATTGAAAGTGCGAAAGAAAGAATGAAAGAATTAAAGAAAGATTGAAAGAAATATTGAAAGAAAGAATGAAAGATTGAAAGAAAGAATGAAAGTAATAAAGATTAAAAGAAGGAATGAAGGAAAAATTGAATGTTTGAAAGACTGAAAGAATGAATGAAAGAAAGCTTGAAAGAAAGATTGAAAGAAAGATTTTAAGAAAGGTTGAAAGAATGAAAGAAAGAATGAAAGAAAGAATGATTGAAAGATTGAAAGAAAGAATGAAAGATTGAAAGAAAGAATATAAGAACGATTGAAAGAAAGATTGAAAGTAAGATTGAAAGTTTGAAAGAAAGATTGAAAGAAAAATTGAAAGATAGATTGAAAGACTGAAGGAAAGAATGAGTGAAAGATTGAAAGAAAGATTAAAAGAAAAAAAGATTGAAAGTATTAAAGACTGAAAAAAATATTGAAAGAAAGATTGAAAGATTGAAAGATAGAATGAAAGAAAGATTGAAAGATTGAAAGATTTAAAGAAAGAATGATAGAAAGATTGAAAGACTGAAAAAAATATTGAAAGATACATTGAAAGATTGAAAGATAGAATGAAAGAAAGATTGAAAGATTGAAAGATTGAAAGAAAGAATGAAAGAAAGATTGAAAGACTGAAAGAAAGAATGAAAGAAAGATTGAAAGTGCGAAAGAAAGAATGAAAGAATTAAAGAAAGATTGAAAGAAATATTGAAAGAAAGAATGAAAGATTGAAAGAAAGAATGAAAAAAAGATTGTAAGAAAGAATGAAAGAAAGATTGAAAGATTGAAAGAAAGATTGAAAGAAAGACTGAATGTTTGAAAGAAAGATTGAAAGAAAGATTTAAAGAAAGATTGAAAGATTGAAAGAAAGATTGAAAGATAGATTTAAAGAAAGATTGAAAGACTGAAAGAAAGATTGAAAGAAAGAAAGATTTATAGAAAGAATGAAAGAAAGATTGAAAAAAGAAAGATAGATTGAAAGAAAGATTGAAAGATTGAAAGAAAGAATGAAAGAAAGATTTAAAAAACGATTGAAAAAAAGAAAGATTGAAAGAAAGATTGAAAGACAGATTGAAAGACTGAAGGAAAGAATGAAAGAAAGATGGAAAGAAAGATTGAAAGAAAGAAAGATTGAAAGAAATATTGAAAGAAATATTGAAAGATTGAAAGAAAGAATGAAAGAAAGATTGAAAGATTGTAAGAAAGAATGAAAGAAAGATTGAAAGAAAGATGGAAAGAAAGAAAGATTGACAGAAATAATGAAAGAAAGATTGAACGATTGGAAGAAATTTTGAAAGATAGAAAAATTGAAAGTAGGAAAGATTGAAAGAAAGAATGAAAGAAAGATTGAAAGATTGAAAGAAAGAATGAAAGAAAGATTGAAAGATTGAAATATTGAAAGAAAGAATGAAAAAAGATTGAAAGACTGAAAGAAAGAATGAAAGAAAGATTGAAAGATTAAACAATTGAAAGAAAGTTTGCAAGAAAGTTTGAAAAAAGAAAGTTTGAAAGAAAGAATGAAAGAAAGATTGAAAGATAGATGATAGAAAGATTGAAAGAATAACAAAAGAAAGATTGAAAGATTGGAAGAAATATTGAAAGATAGAAAAATTGAAAGTAAGAAAGATTGAAAGAAAGAATTAAAGAAAGATTGAAAGATTGAAAAAAAGAATGAAAGAAAGATTGAAATATTGAAAGAAAGAATGAAAGAAAGATTGAAAGATTGAAATAAAGATTGAAAGAAAGATTGAACGATTGAAAGATTGAAATAAAGATTGAAAGTTTGAAAGAAAGATTGAAAGAACGATTCAAAGAAAGAAAGATTGAAAGAAATATTGAAAGAAAGATTGAAAGATTGAAAGAAAGATTGAAAGAAAGAATGAAAGAAAGATTGAAAGATTGAAATAAAGATTGAAAGATTGAAAGATTGAAATAAAGAATGAAAGTTTGAAAGAAAGATTGAAAGAAAGATTTAAAAAAAGAAAGATTGAAAGTAAGAAAGATTGAAAGACATATTGAAAGAAAGATTGAAAGATTGAAAGAAAGATTGAAAGAAAGAATGAAAGAAATATTGAAAGAAAGATTGAAAGACTGAAGGAAAGAATGAAAGAAAGATTGAAAGAAAGATTGAAAGAAAGAAAGATTGAAAGAATGAATGATTGAAAGATTGAATGATTGAAAGATTGAAAGAAAGATTGAAAGAAAGATTGAAAGAAAGATTGAACGACTGAAAGATTGAAAGAAAGATTGAAAGTTTGAAAGAGAGATTGAAAGACTGAAAGATAGATTGAAAGATTGAAGATTGAAAGATTGAAAGAAAGATTGAAAGAAAGATTGAACGACTGAAAGATTGAAAGACTGAAAGAAATAATGAAAGAAAGATTGAAAGAAAGAATGAAAGAAAGATTGAAAGAAAGATGGATAGAAAGATTGAAAGAAAGAAAGATTGAAAGAAATAACAAAACAAAGATTGAAAGAAATAATGAAAGGAAGATTGAACGATTGGAAGAAATATTGAAAGATAGAAAAATTGAAAGTAAGAAAGATTGAAAGAAAGAATGAAAGAAAGATTGAAAGATTGAAAGAAAGAATGAAAGATTGAAAGAAAGAATATAAGAACGATTGAAAGAAAGATTGAAAGTAAGATTGAAAGTTTGAAAGAAAGATTGAAAGAAAAATTGAAAGAAAGATTGAAAGACTGAAGGAAAGAATGAGTGAAAGATTGAAAGAAAGATTAAAAGAAAAAAAGATTGAAAGTATTAAAGACTGAAAAAAATATTGAAAGAAAGATTGAAAGATTGAAAGATAGAATGAAAGAAAGATTGAAAGATTGAAAGATTGAAAGAAAGAATGAAAGAAAGATTGAAAGACTGAAAAAAATATTGAAAGAAAGATTGAAAGATTGAAAGATAGAATGAAAGAAAGATTGAAAGATTGAAAGATTGAAAGAAAGAATGAAAGAAAGATTGAAAGACTGAAAGAAAGAATGAAAGAAAGATTGAAAGTGCGAAAGAAAGAATGAAAGAATTAAAGAAAGATTGAAAGAAATATTGAAAGAAAGAATGAAAGATTGAAAGAAAGAATGAAAAAAAGATTGTAAGAAAGAATGAAAGAAAGATTGAAAGATTGAAAGAAAGATTGAAAGAAAGATTGAATGTTTGAAAGAAAGATTGAAAGAAAGATTTAAAGAAAGATTGAAAGATTGAAAGAAAGATTGAAAGATAGATTTAAAGAAAGATTGAAAGACTGAAAGAAAGATTGAAAGAAAGAAAGATTTATAGAAAGAATGAAAGAAAGATTGAAAAAAGAAAGATAGATTGAAAGAAAGATTGAAAGATTGAAAGAAAGAATGAAAGAAAGATTTAAAAAAAGATTGAAAAAAAGAAAGATTGAAAGAAAGATTGAAAGACAGATTGAAAGACTGAAGGAAAGAATGAAAGAAAGATGGAAAGAAAGATTGAAAGAAAGAAAGATTGAAAGAAATATTGAAAGAAAGATTGAAAGATTGAAAGAAAGAATGAAAGATTGAAAGAAAGAATGAAAGAAAGATTGAAAGAAAGATGGAAAGAAAGATTGAAAGAAAGAAAGATTGAAAGAAATAATGAAAGAAAGATTGAACGATTGGAAGAAATTTTGAAAGATAGAAAAATTGAAAGTAGGAAAGATTGAAAGAAAGAATGAAAGAAAGATTGAAAGATTGAAAGAAAGAATGAAAGAAAGATTGAAATATTGAAAGAAAGAATGAAAAAAAGATTGAAAGATTAAACAATTGAAAGAAAGTTTGCAAGAAAGTTTGAAAAAAGAAAGATTGAAAGAAAGAATGAAAGAAAGATTGAAAGATAGATGGATAGAAAGATTCAAAGAAAGAAAGATTGAAAGAATAACAAAAGAAAGATTGAAAGATTGGAAGAAATATTGAAAGATAGAAAAATTGAAAGTAAGAAAGATTGAAAGAAATATTGAAAGAAAGATTGAAAGATTGAAAGAAAGATTGAAAGAAAGAATGAAAGAAAGATTGAAAGAAAGATTGAAAGACTGAAGGAAAGAATGAAAGAAAGATTGAAAGAAAGATTGAAAGAAAGAAAGATTGAAAGAATGAATGATTGAAAGATTGAATGATTGAAAGATTGAAAGAAAGATTGAAAGAAAGATTGAAAGAAAGATTGAACGACTGAAAGATTGAAAGAAAGATTGAAAGTTTGAAAGAGAGATTGAAAGACTGAAAGATAGATTGAAAGATTGAAGATTGAAAGATTGAAAGAAAGATTGAAAGAAAGATTGAACGACTGAAAGATTGAAAGAAAGATTGAAAGTTTGAAAGAAAGATTGAAAGACTGAAAGAAATAATGAAAGAAAGATTGAAAGAAAGAATGAAAGAAAGATTGAAAGAAAGATGGATAGAAAGATTGAAAGAAAGAAAGATTGAAAGAAATAATGAGAGAAAGATTGAAAGAAATAATGAGAGAAAGATTGAACGATTGGAAGAAATATTGAAAGATAGAAAAATTGAAAGTAAGAAAGATTGAAAGAAAGAATGAAAGAAAGATTGAAAGATTGAAAGAAAGAATGAAAGAAAGATTGAAAGATTGAAATATTGAAAGAAAGAATGAAAGAAAGACTGAAAGATTGAAAGAAAGATTGAAAGATTGAAATATTTAAAGAAAGATTGAAAGAAAGAATGAAAGAACAATTGAAAGAAAGAATGAAAGATTGAAAGATTGAAAGATTGAAAGAAAGAATGAAAGAAAGATTGAAAGAAAGATGGAAAGAAAGATTGAAAGAAAGAAAGATTGAAAGAAAGAATGAAAGATTGAAAGAAAGAATATAAGAACGATTGAAAGTAAGATTGAAAGTTTGAAAGAAAGATTGAAAGAAAAATTGAAAGAAAGATTGAAAGACTGAAGGAAAGAATGAGTGAAAGATTGAAAGAAAGATTAAAAGAAAAAAAGATTGAAAGTATTAAAGACTGAAAAAAATATTGAAAGAAAGATTGAAAGATTGAAAGATAGAATGAAAGAAAGATTGAAAGATTGAAAGATTGAAAGAAAGAATTAAAGAAAGATTGAAAGACTGAAAAAAATATTGAAAGAAAGATTGAAAGATTGAAAGATAGAATGAAAGAAAGATTGAAAGATTGAAAGATTGAAAGAAAGAATGAAAGAAAGATTGAAAGACTGAAAGAAAGAATGAAAGAAAGATTGAAAGTGCGAAAGAAAGAATGAAAGAATTAAAGAAAGATTGAAAGAAATATTGAAAGAAAGAATGAAAGATTGAAAGAAAGAATGAAAGTAATAAAGATTAAAAGAAGGAATGAAGGAAAAATTGAATGTTTGAAAGACTGAAAGAATGAATGAAAGAAAGCTTGAAAGAAAGATTGAAAGAAAGATTTTAAGAAAGGTTGAAAGAATGAAAGAAAGAATGAAAGAAAGAATGATTGAAAGATTGAAAGAAAGAATGAAAGATTGAAAGAAAGAATATAAGAACGATTGAAAGAAAGATTGAAAGTAAGATTGAAAGTTTGAAAGAAAGATTGAAAGAAAAATTGAAAGATAGATTGAAAGACTGAAGGAAAGAATGAGTGAAAGATTGAAAGAAAGATTAAAAGAAAAAAAGATTGAAAGTATTAAAGACTGAAAAAAATATTGAAAGAAAGATTGAAAGATTGAAAGATAGAATGAAAGAAAGATTGAAAGATTGAAAGATTTAAAGAAAGAATGATAGAAAGATTGAAAGACTGAAAAAAATATTGAAAGAAAGATTGAAAGATTGAAAGATAGAATGAAAGAAAGATTGAAAGATTGAAAGATTGAAAGAAAGAATGAAAGAAAGATTGAAAGACTGAAAGAAAGAATGAAAGAAAGATTGAAAGTGCGAAAGAAAGAATGAAAGAATTAAAGAAAGATTGAAAGAAATATTGAAAGAAAGAATGAAAGATTGAAAGAAAGAATGAAAAAAAGATTGTAAGAAAGAATGAAAGAAAGATTGAAAGATTGAAAGAAAGATTGAAAGAAAGACTGAATGTTTGAAAGAAAGATTGAAAGAAAGATTTAAAGAAAGATTGAAAGATTGAAAGAAAGATTGAAAGATAGATTTAAAGAAAGATTGAAAGACTGAAAGAAAGATTGAAAGAAAGAAAGATTTATAGAAAGAATGAAAGAAAGATTGAAAAAAGAAAGATAGATTGAAAGAAAGATTGAAAGATTGAAAGAAAGAATGAAAGAAAGATTTAAAAAACGATTGAAAAAAAGAAAGATTGAAAGAAAGATTGAAAGACAGATTGAAAGACTGAAGGAAAGAATGAAAGAAAGATGGAAAGAAAGATTGAAAGAAAGAAAGATTGAAAGAAATATTGAAAGAAATATTGAAAGATTGAAAGAAAGAATGAAAGAAAGATTGAAAGATTGTAAGAAAGAATGAAAGAAAGATTGAAAGAAAGATTGAAAGAAAGAAAGATTGACAGAAATAATGAAAGAAAGATTGAACGATTGGAAGAAATTTTGAAAGATAGAAAAATTGAAAGTAGGAAAGATTGAAAGAAAGAATGAAAGAAAGATTGAAAGATTGAAAGAAAGAATGAAAGAAAGATTGAAAGATTGAAATATTGAAAGAAAGAATGAAAAAAAGATTGAAAGACTGAAAGAAAGAATGAAAGAAAGATTGAAAGATTAAACAATTGAAAGAAAGTTTGCAAGAAAGTTTGAAAAAAGAAAGTTTGAAAGAAAGAATGAAAGAAAGATTGAAAGATAGATGATAGAAAGATTGAAAGAAAGAAAGATTGAAAGAATAACAAAAGAAAGATTGAAAGATTGGAAGAAATATTGAAAGATAGAAAAATTGAAAGTAAGAAAGATTGAAAGAAAGAATTAAAGAAAGATTGAAAGATTGAAAAAAAGAATGAAAGAAAGATTGAAATATTGAAAGAAAGAATGAAAGAAAGATTGAAAGATTGAAATAAAGATTGAAAGAAAGATTGAACGATTGAAAGATTGAAATAAAGATTGAAAGTTTGAAAGAAAGATTGAAAGAACGATTCAAAGAAAGAAAGATTGAAAGAAATATTGAAAGAAAGATTGAAAGATTGAAAGAAAGATTGAAAGAAAGAATGAAAGAAAGATTGAAAGATTGAAATAAAGATTGAAAGATTGAAAGATTGAAATAAAGAATGAAAGTTTGAAAGAAAGATTGAAAGAAAGATTTAAAAAAAGAAAGATTGAAAGTAAGAAAGATTGAAAGACATATTGAAAGAAAGATTGAAAGATTGAAAGAAAGATTGAAAGAAAGAATGAAAGAAATATTGAAAGAAAGATTGAAAGAAAGATTGAAAGACTGAAGGAAAGAATGAAAGAAAGATTGAAAGAAAGATTGAAAGAAAGAAAGATTGAAAGAATGAATGATTGAAAGATTGAATGATTGAAAGATTGAAAGAAAGATTGAAAGAAAGATTGAAAGAAAGATTGAACGACTGAAAGATTGAAAGAAAGATTGAAAGTTTGAAAGAGAGATTGAAAGACTGAAAGATAGATTGAAAGATTGAAGATTGAAAGATTGAAAGAAAGATTGAAAGAAAGATTGAACGACTGAAAGATTGAAAGACTGAAAGAAATAATGAAAGAAAGATTGAAAGAAAGAAAGATTGAAAGAAAGATGGATAGAAAGATTGAAAGAAAGAAAGATTGAAAGAAATAACAAAACAAAGATTGAAAGAAATAATGAAAGAAAGATTGAACGATTGGAAGAAATATTGAAAGATAGAAAAATTTAAAGTAAGAAAGATTGAAAGAAAGAATGAAAGAAAGATTGAAAGATTGAAAGAAAGAATGAAAGAAAGATTGAAAGATTGAAATATTGAAAGAAAGAATGAAAGAAAGACTGAAAGATTGAAAGAAAGATTGAAAGAAAGATTGAAAGATTGAAATATTTAAAGAAAGATTGAAAGAAAGAATGAAAGAACAATTGAAAGAAAGAATGAAAGACTGAAAGAAAAATTGAAAGATTGAAAGAAAGAATGAAAGAACGATTGAAAGATTGAAAGATTGAAAGATTGAAAGAAAGAATGAAAGAAAGATTGAAAGATTAAACAATTGAAAGAAAGTTTGCAAGAAAGTTTGAAAAAAGAAAGATTGAAAGAAAGAATGAAAGAAAGATTGAAAGATAGATGGATAGAAAGATTCAAAGAAAGAAAGATTGAAAGAATAACAAAAGAAAGATTGAAAGATTGGAAGAAATATTGAAAGATAGAAAAATTGAAAGTAAGAAAGATTGAAAGAAATATTGAAAGAAAGATTGAAAGATTGAAAGAAAGATTGAAAGAAAGAATGAAAGAAAGATTGAAAGAAAGATTGAAAGACTGAAGGAAAGAATGAAAGAAAGATTGAAAGAAAGATTGAAAGAAAGAAAGATTGAAAGAATGAATGATTGAAAGATTGAATGATTGAAAGATTGAAAGAAAGATTGAAAGAAAGATTGAAAGAAAGATTGAACGACTGAAAGATTGAAAGAAAGATTGAAAGTTTGAAAGAGAGATTGAAAGACTGAAAGATAGATTGAAAGATTGAAGATTGAAAGATTGAAAGAAAGATTGAAAGAAAGATTGAACGACTGAAAGATTGAAAGAAAGATTGAAAGTTTGAAAGAAAGATTGAAAGACTGAAAGAAATAATGAAAGAAAGATTGAAAGAAAGAATGAAAGAAAGATTGAAAGAAAGATGGATAGAAAGATTGAAAGAAAGAAAGATTGAAAGAAATAACAAAAGAAAGATTGAAAGAAATAATGAGAGAAAGATTGAACGATTGGAAGAAATATTGAAAGATAGAAAAATTGAAAGTAAGAAAGATTGAAAGAAAGAATGAAAGAAAGATTGAAAGATTGAAAGAAAGAATGAAAGAAAGATTGAAAGATTGAAATATTGAAAGAAAGAATGAAAGAAAGACTGAAAGATTGAAAGAAAGATTGAAAGATTGAAATATTTAAAGAAAGATTGAAAGAAAGAATGAAAGAACAATTGAAAGAAAGAATGAAAGATTGAAAGATTGAAAGATTGAAAGAAAGAATGAAAGAAAGATTGAAAGAAAGATGGAAAGAAAGATTGAAAGAAAGAAAGATTGAAAGAAAGAATGAAAGATTGAAAGAAAGAATATAAGAACGATTGAAAGTAAGATTGAAAGTTTGAAAGAAAGATTGAAAGAAAAATTGAAAGAAAGATTGAAAGACTGAAGGAAAGAATGAGTGAAAGATTGAAAGAAAGATTAAAAGAAAAAAAGATTGAAAGTATTAAAGACTGAAAAAAATATTGAAAGAAAGATTGAAAGATTGAAAGATAGAATGAAAGAAAGATTGAAAGATTGAAAGATTGAAAGAAAGAATTAAAGAAAGATTGAAAGACTGAAAAAAATATTGAAAGAAAGATTGAAAGATTGAAAGATAGAATGAAAGAAAGATTGAAAGATTGAAAGATTGAAAGAAAGAATGAAAGAAAGATTGAAAGACTGAAAGAAAGAATGAAAGAAAGATTGAAAGTGCGAAAGAAAGAATGAAAGAATTAAAGAGAGATTGAAAGAAATATTGAAAGAAAGAATGAAAGATTGAAAGAAAGAATGAAAGTAATAAAGATTAAAAGAAGGAATGAAGGAAAAATTGAATGTTTGAAAGACTGAAAGAATGAATGAAAGAAAGCTTGAAAGAAAGATTGAAAGAAAGATTTTAAGAAAGGTTGAAAGAATGAAAGAAAGAATGAAAGAAAGAATGATTGAAAGATTGAAAGAAAGAATGAAAGATTGAAAGAAAGAATATAAGAACGATTGAAAGAAAGATTGAAAGTAAGATTGAAAGTTTGAAAGAAAGATTGAAAGAAAAATTGAAAGATAGATTGAAAGACTGAAGGAAAGAATGAGTGAAAGATTGAAAGAAAGATTAAAAGAAAAAAAGATTGAAAGTATTAAAGACTGAAAAAAATATTGAAAGAAAGATTGAAAGATTGAAAGATAGAATGAAAGAAAGATTGAAAGATTGAAAGATTTAAAGAAAGAATGATAGAAAGATTGAAAGACTGAAAAAAATATTGAAAGAAAGATTGAAAGATTGAAAGATAGAATGAAAGAAAGATTGAAAGATTGAAAGATTGAAAGAAAGAATGAAAGAAAGATTGAAAGACTGAAAGAAAGAATGAAAGAAAGATTGAAAGTGCGAAAGAAAGAATGAAAGAATTAAAGAAAGATTGAAAGAAATATTGAAAGAAAGAATGAAAGATTGAAAGAAAGAATGAAAAAAAGATTGTAAGAAAGAATGAAAGAAAGATTGAAAGATTGAAAGAAAGATTGAAAGAAAGACTGAATGTTTGAAAGAAAGATTGAAAGAAAGATTTAAAGAAAGATTGAAAGATTGAAAGAAAGATTGAAAGATAGATTTAAAGAAAGATTGAAAGACTGAAAGAAAGATTGAAAGAAAGAAAGATTTATAGAAAGAATGAAAGAAAGATTGAAAAAAGAAAGATAGATTGAAAGAAAGATTGAAAGATTGAAAGAAAGAATGAAAGAAAGATTTAAAAAACGATTGAAAAAAAGAAAGATTGAAAGAAAGATTGAAAGACAGATTGAAAGACTGAAGGAAAGAATGAAAGAAAGATTGAAAGAAAGAAAGATTGAAAGAAATATTGAAAGAAATATTGAAAGATTGAAAGAAAGAATGAAAGAAAGATTGAAAGATTGTAAGAAAGAATGAAAGAAAGATTGAAAGAAAGATGGAAAGAAAGATTGAAAGAAAGAAAGATTGACAGAAATAATGAAAGAAAGATTGAACGATTGGAAGAAATTTTGAAAGATAGAAAAATTGAAAGTAGGAAAGATTGAAAGAAAGAATGAAAGAAAGATTGAAAGATTGAAAGAAAGAATGAAAGAAAGATTGAAAGATTGAAATATTGAAAGAAAGAATGAAAAAAAGATTGAAAGACTGAAAGAAAGAATGAAAGAAAGATTGAAAGATTAAACAATTGAAAGAAAGTTTGCAAGAAAGTTTGAAAAAAGAAAGTTTGAAAGAAAGAATGAAAGAAAGATTGAAAGATAGATGATAGAAAGATTGAAAGAAAGAAAGATTGAAAGAATAACAAAAGAAAGATTGAAAGATTGGAAGAAATATTGAAAGATAGAAAAATTGAAAGTAAGAAAGATTGAAAGAAAGAATTAAAGAAAGATTGAAAGATTGAAAAAAAGAATGAAAGAAAGATTGAAATATTGAAAGAAAGAATGAAAGAAAGATTGAAAGATTGAAATAAAGATTGAAAGAAAGATTGAACGATTGAAAGATTGAAATAAAGATTGAAAGTTTGAAAGAAAGATTGAAAGAACGATTCAAAGAAAGAAAGATTGAAAGAAATATTGAAAGAAAGATTGAAAGATTGAAAGAAAGATTGAAAGAAAGAATGAAAGAAAGATTGAAAGATTGAAATAAAGATTGAAAGATTGAAAGATTGAAATAAAGAATGAAAGTTTGAAAGAAAGATTGAAAGAAAGATTTAAAAAAAGAAAGATTGAAAGTAAGAAAGATTGAAAGACATATTGAAAGAAAGATTGAAAGATTGAAAGAAAGATTGAAAGAAAGAATGAAAGAAATATTGAAAGAAAGATTGAAAGAAAGATTGAAAGACTGAAGGAAAGAATGAAAGACAGATTGAAAGAAAGATTGAAAGAAAGAAAGATTGAAAGAATGAATGATTGAAAGATTGAATGATTGAAAGATTGAAAGAAAGATTGAAAGAAAGATTGAAAGAAAGATTGAACGACTGAAAGATTGAAAGAAAGATTGAAAGTTTGAAAGAGAGATTGAAAGACTGAAAGATAGATTGAAAGATTGAAGATTGAAAGATTGAAAGAAAGATTGAAAGAAAGATTGAACGACTGAAAGATTGAAAGACTGAAAGAAATAATGAAAGAAAGATTGAAAGAAAGAAAGATTGAAAGAAAGATGGATAGAAAGATTGAAAGAAAGAAAGATTGAAAGAAATAACAAAACAAAGATTGAAAGAAATAATGAAAGAAAGATTGAACGATTGGAAGAAATATTGAAAGATAGAAAAATTGAAAGTAAGAAAGATTGAAAGAAAGAATGAAAGAAAGATTGAAAGATTGAAAGAAAGAATGAAAGAAAGATTGAAAGATTGAAATATTGAAAGAAAGAATGAAAGAAAGACTGAAAGATTGAAAGAAAGATTGAAAGAAAGATTGAAAGATTGAAATATTTAAAGAAAGATTGAAAGAAAGAATGAAAGAACAATTGAAAGAAAGAATGAAAGACTGAAAGAAAAATTGAAAGATTGAAAGAAAGAATGAAAGAACGATTGAAAGATTGAAAGATTGAAAGATTGAAAGAAAGAATGAAAGAAAGATTGAAAGAAAGATGGAAAGAAAGATTGAAAGAAAGAAAGATTGAAAGAAATAATAAAAGAAAGATTGAACGATTGGAAGAAATTTTGAAAGATAGAAAAATTGAAAGTAAGAAAGATTGAAAGAAAGAATGAAAGAAAGATTGAAAGATTGACAGAAAAAATGACAGAAAGATTGAAAGATTGAAATATTGAAAGAAAGAATGAAAAAAAGATTGAAAGACTGAAAGAAAGAATGAAAGAAAGATTGAAAGATTAAACAATTGAAAGAAAGTTTGCAAGAAAGATTGAAAAAAGAAAGATTGAAAGAAAGAATGAAAAAAAGATTGATAGATAGATGGATAGAAAGATTGAAAGAAAGAAAGATTGAAAGAATAACAAAAGAAAGATTGAAAGATTGGAAGAAATATTGAAAGATAGAAAAATTGAAAGTAAGAAAGATTGAAAGAAAAAATTAAAGAAAGATTGAAAGATTGAAAGAAAGAATGAAAGAAAGGTTGAAAGATTGAAATATTGAAAGAAAGAATGAAAGAAAGATTGAAAGATTGAAAGAAAGATTGAAAGAAAGATTGAAAGATTGAAAGATTGAAATAAAGATTGAAAGTTTGAAAGAAAGATTGAAAGAAAGAAAGATTGAAAGAAATATTGAAAGAAAGATTGAAAGATTGAAAGAAAGAATGAAAGAAAGATTGAAAGATTGAAAGATTGAAATAAAGAATGAAAGTTTGAAAGAAAGATTGAAAGAAAGATTTTAAGAAAGAAAGATTGAAAGTAAGAAAGATTGAAAGAAATATTGAAAGAAAGATTGAAAGATTGAAAGAAAGATTGAAAGAAAGAATGAAAGAAAGATTGAAAGAAAGATTGAAAGACTGAAGGAAAGAATGAAAGAAAGATTGAAAGAAAGATTGAAAGAAAGAAATATTGAAAGTAAGATTGAAAGATTGAATGATTGAAAGAAAGACTGAAAGATAGATTGAAAGATTGAAGATTGAAAGATTGAAAGAAAGATTGAAAGAAAGATTGAACGACTGAAAGATTGAAAGAAAGATTGAAAGTTTGAAACAAATTTTCAAAGACTGAAAGAAAGAATGAAAGAAAGATTGAAAGAAAGATTGAAAAAAGAAAGATTGAAAGAAAATTTGAAAGAAAGATTGAAAGAAAGATTGAATGAAATATTGAAAGACAGAAAGATTGAAAGAAACAATGAAAGAAAGATTGAAAGATTAAAAGAAAGAATGAAAGAAAGATTGAAAAATTGAAAGATTGAAAGAAAGATTGAAAAAAAGATTGAAAGACTGGAAGAAAGAATGAAAGAAAGATTGAAAGATTCAACAAATGAAAGAATGATTGCAAGAAAGATTAAAAAAAGAAAGATTGAAAGAAAATTTGAAAGTATGATTGAAGAAGGAATGAAAGAAAGATTGAATGAAAAATTGAAAGACAGAAAGATTGAAAGAAAGAATGAAAGAAAGATTGAAAGATTCAACAATTGAAAGAAAGATTGCAAGTAAGATTTAAAAAAGAAAGATTGAAAGAAAGAATGAAAGAATGAAAGAAAGACTGAAAGATTGAAAGAAAGAAAGATTGAAAGAAAGAATGAAAGAAATATTGAAAGAAAGAAAGATTGAAAGAAATAACAAAAGAAAGATTGAAAGAAAGAATGAAAGAAGGATTGAAAGATAGATGGAAAGAAAGATTGAAAGAAATAAAGATAGAAAAATTGAAAGTAAGAAAGAATGAAAGAAAGATTGAAAGATTGAAATATTGAAAGAAAGAATGAAAGAAAGAATGAAAGATGAAAGAAAGATTGAAAGATTGAAAGATTGAAATAAAGATTAAAAGTTTGAAAGAAAGATTGAAAGAAAGATTTAAAGAAAGAAAGATTGAAAGTAAGAAAGATTGAAAGAAATATTGAAAGAAAGATTGAAAAAAAGAAAGATTGAAAGAAAGATTGAAAGAAAGATTGAAAGACTGATGGAAAGAATGAAATAAAGATTGAAAGAAAGATTGAAAGAAAGAAATATTGAAGGAAAGATTGAAAGATTGAATGATTGAAAGAAAGACTGAAAGAAAGATTGACGGACAGAAAGATTGAAAGAAAGAATGAAAGAAAGATTGAAAGAAAGAATGAAAGAAAGATTGAAAAATTGAAAGATTGAAAGAAAGATTGAAAAAAAGATTGAAAGACTGGAAGAAAGAATGAAAGAAAGATTGAAAGATTCAAAAAATGAAAGAATGATTGCAAGAAAGATTAAAAAAAGAAAGATTGAAAGAAAATTTGAAAGTATGATTGAAGAAGGAATGAAAGAAAGATTGAATGAAAAATTGAAAGACAGAAAGATTGAAAGAAAGAATGAAAGAAAGATTGAAAGATTCAACAATTGAAAGAAAGATTGCAAGTAAGATTTAAAAAAGAAAGATTGAAAGAAAGAATGAAAGAATGAAAGAAAGACTGAAAGATTGAAAGAAAGAAAGATTGAAAGGAAGAATGAAAGAAATATTGAAAGAAAGAAAGATTGAAAGAAATAACAAAAGAAAGATTGAAAGAAAGAATGAAAGAAAGATTGAAAGATAGATGGAAAGAAAGATTGAAAGAAATAAAGATAGAAAAATTGAAAGTAAGAAAGAATGAAAGAAAGATTGAAAGATTGAAATACTGAAAGAAAGAATGAAAGAAAGAAGGAAAGATGAAAGAAAGATTGAAAGATTGAAAGATTGAAAGATTGAAATAAAGATTAAAAGTTTGAAAGAAAGATTGAAAGAAAGATTTAAAGAAAGAAAGATTGAAAGTAAGAAATATTGAAAGAAATATTGAAAGAAAGATTGAAAAAAAGAATGATTGAAAGAAAGATTGAAAGAAAGATTGAAAAACTGATGGAAAGAATGAAATAAAGATTGAAAGAAAGATTGAAAGAAAGAAATATTGAAGGAAAGATTGAAAGATTGAATGATTGAAAGAAAGACTGAAAGAAAGATTGACGGACAGAAAGATTGAAAGAAAGAATGAAAGAAAGATTGAAAGAAAGAATGAAAGAAAGATTGAAAGATTAAACAATTGAAAGAAAGATTGCAAGAAAGATTGAAAAAAGAAAGATTGAAAGAAATAATAAAATAAAGATTGAAAGAAAGATGGAAAGAAAGAAAGATTGAAAGAAATAACAAAAGAAAGATTGAAAGAAAGAATGAAAGAAAGATTGAACGATTGGAAACAATATTGAAAGAAAGAAAGATTGAAAGTAAGACAGATTGAAAGAAAGAATGAAAGAAAGATTGAAAGATTGAAAGAAAGAATGAAAGAAAGATTGAAAGATTGAAAGAAAGATTGAAAGATTGAAAGATTTAAATAAAGATTGAAAGTTTGAAAGAAAGATTGAAAGAAAGATTTAAAGAAAGATTGAAAGACTGAAAGAAAGAATGAAAGGCAGATTGAAAGAAAGATTGAAAGTAAGAAGGTTTGCAAGAAAGAATGAAAGAAAGATTGAAAGATTGCAAGAAAGAATGAAAGAAAGATTGAAAGATTGAAATATTGAAAGAAAGAATGAAAGAAAGATTGAAAGATTGAAAGAAAGAATGAAAGAAAGATTGGAAGAAAGATTGAAAGATTGAAAGATTGAAATAAAGATTGAAAGTTTGAAAGAAAGATTGAAAGAAAGACTGAAAGAAAGATTGAAAGATTGAAAGAAAGATTGAAAGAAAGATTGAAAGATTGAAATATTGAAAGAAAGAATGAAAGAAAGATTGAAAGATTGAAAGAAAGATTGAAAGAAAGATTGAAAGAATGAAAGATTGAAATAATGATTCAAAGTTTGAAAGAAAGATTGAAAGAAAGATTTAAACAAAGAAAGATTGAAAGTAAGAAAGATTGAAAGAAATATTGAACGAAAGATTGAAAGAAAGGATGAAAGAAAGATTGAAAGAAAGATTGAAAAAAAGAAAGATTGAAAGAAAGATTGAACGACTGAAGGAAAGAATGAAAGAAAGATTGAAAGAAAGATTGAAAGAAAGAAATATTGAAGGAAAGATTGAAAGATTGAATGATTGAAAGAAAGACTGAAAGAAAGATTGACAGACAGAAAGATTGAAAGAAAGAATGAAAGAAAGATTGAAAGAAAGAATAAAAGAAATATTGAAAGATTAAACAATTGAAAGAAAGATTGCAAGAAAGATTGAAAAAAGAAAGATTGAAAGAAGAATAAAAGAAAGATTGAAAGAAAGATGGAAAGAAAGAAAGATTGAAAGAAATAACAAAAGAAAGATTGAAAGAAAGAATGAAAGAAAGATTGAACGATTGGAAGAAATATTGAAAGAAAGAAAGATTGAAAGTAAGATAGATTGAAAGTAAGAATGAAAGAAAGATTGAAAGATTTAAAGAAAGAATGAAAGAAAGATTGAAAGATTGAAATATTGAAAGAAAGAATGAAAGAAAGATTGAAAGATTGAAAGAAAGAATGAAAGATTGAAAGATTGAAATAAAGATTGAAAGTTTGAAAGAATGATTGAAAGAAAGATTTAAAGAAAGATTTAAAGAAAGATTGAAAGACTGAAAGAAAGAATGAAAGGCAGATTGAAAGAAAGATTGAAAGTAAGAAAGATTGAAAGAAAGAATGAAAGAAAGATTGAAAGATTGCAAGAAAGAATGAAAGAAATATTGAAAGATTGAAATATTGAAAGAAAGACTGAAAGAAAGATTGAAAGTAAGAAAGAAAGATTGAAAGAAAGATTTAAAGAAAGAAAGAAAGATTGAAAGAAAGATTGAAAGAAAGATTGAAAGAACGAATGAAACAAAGATTGAAATAAAGAATGAAAGAAAGATTGAAAGAAAGATTGAAAGAAAGAAAGATTTAAAGATTGAATGATTGATAGAAAGACTGAAAGAAAGAATGACGGACGGAAAGATTGAAAGAAAGAATGAAAGAAAGATTGAAAAAAAGATTGAAAGACTGAAAGAAAGAATGAAAGAAACATTGAAAGATTAAACAATTGAAAGAAAGATTGCAAGAAAGATGGAAAGAATGAAAGATTGAAATAATGATTGAAAGTTTGAAAGAATGATTGAAAGAAAGATTTAAACAAAGAAAGATTACATTTACATTTACATTTAGTCATTTAGCAGACGCTTTTATCCAAAGCGACTTACAAGGGAGAATAACATTCAGCTACATTGCGACAGAGATTAGTGTAACAAACACATTGGTGTAACAATAAATTCTGCAAGGTGGTGCTAAGTAATTGTAGATTAGGACAGGAGGTACTCACTGAAGAGCTGGGTCTTCAGGTGCTTCTTAAAGACAGAGAGGGAGGTCCCCGCTCTGGTCATTTTTGGCAGCTCGTTCCACCAACGTGGAAGATTGAAAGATTGAAAGTTGTAAAGAAAGATTGAAAGAAAGATTTAAAGAAAGATTGAAAGACTAAAAAAAAGAATGAAAGAAAGATTGAAAGGTTGAAAGAAAGAATGAAAGAATGAAAGAAAGATTGAAAGATTGAAAGAAAGATTGGAAGAAAGAATGAAAGTATGAAAGAAAGATTGAAAGATCGAAGGAAAGATTGAAAGAACGATTGAAAGAAAGAATGAAAGAATGAAAGAAAGATTGAAAGATTGAAAGAAAGATTGAAAGTAATAAAGATTGAAAGAAGGAATGAAGGAAAAATTGAATGTTTGAAAGACTGAAAGAATGAATGAAAGAAAGCTTGAAAGAAAGATTGAAAGAAAGATTTTAAGAAAGGTTGAAAGACTGAAAGAAAGAATGAAAGAAAGAATGATTGAAAGATTGAAAGAAAGAATGAAAGATTGAAAGAGAGAATATAAGAACGATTGAAAGAAAGATTGAAAGTAAGATTGAAAGTTTGAAAGAAAGATTGAAAGACTGAAGGAAAGAATGAGTGAAAGATTGAAAGAAAGATTAAAAGAAAAAAAGATTGAAAGTATTAAAGACTGAAAAAAATATTGAAAGAAAGATTGAAAGATTGAAAGATAGAATGAAAGATTGAAAGATTGAAAGAAAGAATGAAAGAAAGATTGAAAGAAAAAAATATTGAAGGAAAGATTGAAAGATTGAATTACTGAAAGAAAGAAAGACTGAAAGAAAGATTGACAGACAGAAAGATTGAAAGAAAGAATGAAAGAAAGATTGAACGAAAGAATGAAAGAAAGATTGAAAGAAAGAATGAAAGAAAGATTGAAAGTTTGAAAGAAAGATTGAAAGAAAGATTTAAAGAAAGATTGAAAGACTGAAAGAAAGAATGAAAGGCAGATTGAAAGAAAGATTGAAAGTAAGAAAGATTGAAAGAAAGAATGAAAGAAAGATTGAAAGATTGCAAGAAAGAATGAAAGAAATATTGAAAGATTGAAATATTGAAAGAAAGAATGAAAGAAAGATTGAAAGATTGAAAGAAAGATTGAAAGAAAGATTGAAAGAAAGAATGAAAGAAAGATTGAAAGAAAGAATGAAAGAAAGAATGAAACAAAGATTGAAATAAAGAATGAAAGAAAGATTGAAAGAAAGATTGAAAGAAGGAAAGATTGAAAGATTGAATGATTGAAAGAAAGACTGAAAGAAAGAATGACGGACAGAAAGATTGAAAGAAAGAATGAAAGACAGATTGAAAAAAAGATTGAAAGACTGAAAGAAATAATGAAAGAAACATTGAAAGATTAAACAATTGAAAGAAAGATTGCAAGAAAGATGGAAAGTAAGATTGAAAGAAATAAAGATTGAAAGAAATAACAAAAGAAAGATTGAAAGAAATAATGAAAGAAATATTGAAAGACTGAAAGAAAGAATGAAAGGCAGATTGAAAGAAAGATTGAAAGTAAGAAAAATTGAAAGAAAGAATCAAAGAAAGATTGAAAGATTGCAAGAAAGAATGAAAGAAATATTGAAAGATTGAAATATTGAAAGAAAGAATGAAAGAAAGATTGAAAGATTGAAAGAAAGATTGAAAGAAAGATTGAAAGAAAGATTGAAAGAAAGATTGAAAGAAAGATTGAAAGAATGATTTAAACAAAGAAAGATTGAAAGTAAGAAAGATTGAAAGAAATATTGAACGAAAGATTGAAAGAAAGGATGAAAGAAAGATTGAAAGAAAGATTGAAAGATTGAAATATTGAAAGAAAGAATGAAAGAAAGATTGAAAGATTGAAAGATTGAAAGATTGAAAGATTGAAATAAAGATTGAAAGTTTGAAAGAAAGATTGAAAGAAAGATTTAAAGAAAGAATGAAAGAATGAAAGAAAGATTGAAAGATTGAAAGAAATATTGAAAGAAAGAGAGAATGAAAGTAAGAAAGATGGAAAGAAAAATTGAAAGATTGAAAGATTGAAAGAAAGAATTAAAGAAAGATTGAATGATTGAAAGATTGAAAGAAAAATTGAAAGAAAGATTGAAGAAAGAAAGATTTAAAGAAAAAAAGATTTAAAGAAAGATTGAAAGACTAAAAGTAAGAATGAAAAAAAAGATTGAAAGAAAGATTGAAAAAAGAAAGAAAGATTGAAAGAAAGATTGAAAGAAAGAATGAAAGTTTGAAAGAAAGATTGAAAGAAAGATTGAAAGAAAGATTGAAAGACTGAAAGAAAAAATGAAAGAAAGATTAAAAGAGAGATTGAAAGACTGAAAGATTGAAAGAAAGAATGAAAGATTGAAAGAAAGAATGAAAGAATGAATGAAAGATTAAAAGATTGAAAGAAATATTGAAAAAAAGAAAGATTGAAAGTAAGAAAAATTGAAAGAATGAATGAAAGAAACAAAAAAAGACTGATAAAAAGAAAGAATGTTTGAGAGATCAAAATATTTAAAGAAAGAAAGATTGAAAGAAAGATTTTAAGACTGAATTAAAGAATTAAAGAAAGATTGAAAGAAAGGTTGAAAGATAGAATGAAAGAAAGATTGAAAGATTGAAAGTTGTAAAGAAAGATTGAAAGAAAGATTTAAAGAAAGATTGAAAGACTAAAAAAAAGAATGAAAGAAAGATTGAAAGGTTGAAAGAAAGAATGAAAGAATGAAAGAAAGATTGAAAGATTGAAAGAAAGATTGGAAGAAAGAATGAAAGTATGAAAGAAAGATTGAAAGATCGAAGGAAAGATTGAAAGAACGATTGAAAGAAAGAATGAAAGAATGAAAGAAAGATTGAAAGATTGAAAGAAAGATTAAAAGTAATAAAGATTGAAAGAAGGAATGAAGGAAAAATTGAATGTTTGAAAGACTGAAAGAATGAATGAAAGAAAGCTTGAAAGAAAGATTGAAAGAAAGATTTTAAGAAAGGTTGAAAGACTGAAAGAAAGAATGAAAGAAAGAATGATTGAAACATTGAAAGAAAGAATGAAAGATTGAAAGAAAGAATATAAGAACGATTGAAAGAAAGATTGAAAGTAAGATTGACAGTTTGAAAGAAAGATTGAAAGACTGAAGGAAAGAATGAGTGAAAGATTGAAAGAAAGATTAAAGAAAAAAAGATTGAAAGTATTAAAGACTGAAAAAAATATTGAAAGAAAGATTGAAAGATTGAAAGATAGAATGAAAGAAAGATTGAAAGATTGAAAGAAAGAATGAAAGAAAGATTGAAAGAAAAAAATATTGAAGGAAAGATTGAAAGATTGAATGACTGAAAGAAAGAAAGACTGAAAGAAAGATTGACAGACAGAAAGATTGAAAGAAAGAATGAAAGAAAGATTGAAAGAAAGAATGAAAGAAAGATTGAAAGTTTGAAAGAAAGATTGAAAGAAAGATTTAAAGAAAGATTGAAAGACTGAAAGAAAGAATGAAAGGCAGATTGAAAGAAAGATTGAAAGTAAGAAAGATTGAAAGAAAGAATGAAAGAAAGATTGAAAGATTGCAAGAAAGAATGAAAGAAATATTGAAAGATTGAAATATTGAAAGAAAGAATGAAAGAAAGATTGAAAGATTGAAAGAAAGATTGAAAGAAAGATTGAAAGAAAGAATGAAAGAAAGATTGAAAGAAAGAATGAAAGAAAGATTGAAAGTTTGAAAGAAAGATTGAAAGAAAGATTTATAGAAAGATTGAAAGACTGAAAGAAAGAATGAAAGGCAGATTGAAAGAAAGATTGAAAGTAAGAAAGATTGAAAGAAAGAATGAAAGAAAGATTGAAAGATTACAAGAAAGAATGAAAGAAATATTGAAAGATTGAAATATTGAAAGAAAGAATGAAAGAAAGATTGAAAGATTGAAAGAAAGATTGAAAGATTGAAATAAAGATTGAAAGTTTGAAAGAAAGATTGAAAGAAAGATTTAAAGAAAGAAAGATTGAAAGATTGAATGATTGAAAGAAATACTGAAAGAAAGAATGACGGACAGAAAGATTGAAAGAAAGAATGAAAGAAAGATTGAAAAAAAGATTGAAAGACTGAAAGAAAGAATGAAAGAAACATTGAAAGATTAAACAATTGAAAGAAAGATTGCAAGAAAGATGGAAAGTAAGATTGAAAGAAATAAAGATTGAAAGAAATAACAAAAGAAAGATTGAAAGAAATAATGAAAGAAATATTGAAAGACTGAAAGAAAGAATGAAAGGCAGATTGAAAGAAAGATTGAAAGTAAGAAAAATTGAAAGAATCAAAGAAAGATTGAAAGATTGCAAGAAAGAATGAAAGAAATATTGAAAGATTGAAATATTGAAAGAAAGAATGAAAGAAAGATTGAAAGATTGAAAGAAAGATTGAAAGAAAGATTGAAAGAATGATTTAAACAAAGAAAGATTGAAAGTAAGAAAGATTGAAAGAAATATTGAACGAAAGATTGAAAGAAAGGATGAAAGAAAGATTGAAAGAAAGATTGAAAGATTGAAATATTGAAAGAAAGAATGAAAGAAAGATTGAAAGATTGAAAGATAAAAAGATTGAAAGATTGAAATAAAGATTGAAAGTTTGAAAGAAAGATTGAAAGAAAGATTTAAAGAAAGATTGAAAGACTGAAAGAAAAAATGAAAGGCAGTTTGAAAGAAAGATTGAAAGTAAGAAAGATTGAAAGAAAGAATGAAAGAAAGATTGAAAGATTGAAATATTGAAAGAAAGAATGAAAGAAAGATTGAAAGATTGAAAGAAAGATTGAAAGAAAGATTGAAATAAAGATTGAAAGTTTGAAAGAAAGAAAGAAAGATTGAAAGAAAGATTGAAAGAAAGAATGAAACAAAGATTGAAAGAAAGAATGAAAGAATGATTGAAAGAAAGATTGAAAGAAAGAATGACGGACAGAAAGATTGAAAGAAAGAATGAAAGATTAAACAATTGAAAGAAAGATTGCAAGAAAGATGGAAAGAATGAAAGATTGAAATAATGATTGAAAGGTTGAAAGAAAGATTGAAAGAAAGATTGAAAGATTTAAAGAAAGAATGAAAGAAAGATTGAAAGATTGAAATATTGAAAGAAAGAATGAAAGAAAGATTGAAAGATTGAAAGAAAGATTGAAAGAAAGATTTAAAGAAAGAAAGATTGAATGATTGAATGATTGAAAGAAAGACTGAAAGAAAGAATGACAGACAGAAAGATTGAAAGAAAGAATGAAAGAAAGATTGAAAAAAAGATTGATAGACTGAAAGAAAGAATGAAAGAAACATTGAAAGATTAAACAATTGAAAGAAAGATTGCAAGAAAGATGGAAAGAATGAAAGATTGAAATAATGATTGAAAGTTTGAAAGAAAGTTTGAAAGAGAGATTTAAACAAAGAAAGATTGAAAGATTGAAATATTGAAAGAAAGATTGAATGTTTGAAAAAAGATTGAAAGTATTAAAAATCGAAAGAAATATTTAAAGAAAGATTGAAAGATTGAAAGAAAGAATGAAAGAACGATTGAAAGAAAGAATGAATGAATGAAAGAAAGAATGAAAGATTAAACAATTGAAAGAAAGATTGGAAGAAAGATTGAAAAAAGAAATATTGAAAGAAAGAATGAAAGAAAGATTGAAAGAAAGTTGGAAAGAAAGATTGAAAGAAAGAAAGATTGAAAGAAATAATGAAAGAAAGATTGAACGATTGGAACCAATATTGAAAGATAGAAAAATTGAAAGTAAGAAAGAATGAAAGCAAGATTGAAAGATTGACAGAATGATTGAAAAAAAGGTTGAAAGACTGAAAGAAAGAATGAAAGAAAGATTGAAAGATTGAAAGAAAGATTGAATGTTTGAAAGAAAGTTTGAAAGAAAGATTTAAAGAAAGAAAGATTGAAAGAAACATTGAGAGAAAGATTGAAAGATTGAAAGAAAGATTGAAAGATTGAAAGATTGAAATATTGAAAGAAAGAATGAAAGAAAGATTGAAAGAAAGATGGAAAGAAAGATTGAAAGAAAGATTGAAAGATTGAAAGAAAGATTGAAAGATTGAAAGATTGAAATAAAGATTGAAAGTTTGAAAGAAAGATTGAAAGAAAGATTGAAATAAAGATTGAAAGTTTGAAAGAAAGAAAGAAAGATTGAAAGAAAGATTGAAAGAAAGATTGAAAGAAAGAATGAAACAAAGATTGAAAGAAAGAATGAAAGAAAGATTGAAAGAAAGATTGAAAGAAAGAAAGATTGAAAGATTGAATGATTGAAAGAAAGACTGAAAGAAAGAATGACGGACAGAAAGATTGAAAGAAAGAATGAAAGATTAAACAATTGAAAGAAAGATTGCAAGAAAGATGGAAAGAATGAAAGATTGAAATAATGATTGAAAGGTTGAAAGAAAGATTGAAAGATTTAAAGAAAGAATGAAAGAAAGATTGAAAGATTGAAATATTGAAAGAAAGAATGAAAGAAAGATTGAAAGAAAGATTTAAAGAAAGAAAGATTGAATGATTGAATGATTGAAAGAAAGACTGAAAGAAAGAATGACGGACAGAAAGATTGAAAGAAAGATTGAAAGTTTGAAAGAAAGATTGAAAGAAAGATTTAAAGAAAGAAAGATTGAAAGATTGAATGATTGAAAGAAAGACTGAAAGAAAGAATGACGGACAGAAAGATTGAAAGAAAGAATGAAAGAAAGATTGAAAAAAAGATTGATAGACTGAAAGAAAGAATGAAAGAAACATTGAAAGATTAAACAATTGAAAGAAAGATTGCAAGAAAGATGGAAAGAATGAAAGATTGAAATAATGATTGAAAGTTTGAAAGAGAGATTTAAGCAAAGAAAGATTGAAAGTAAGAAAGATTGAAAGAATTAATGAAAGAAAGATTGAAAGATTGAAAAAAAGAATGAAAGAAAGATTGAAAGATTGAAATATTGAAAGAAAGATTGAATGTTTGAAAAAAGATTGAAAGTATTAAAGATCGAAAGAAATATTTAAAGAAAGATTGAAAGATTGAAAGAAAGAATGAAAGAACGATTGAAAGAAAGAATGAATGAATGAAAGAAAGAATGAAAGATTAAACAATTGAAAGAAAGATTGGAAGAAAGATTGAAAAAAGAAATATTGAAAGAAAGAATGAAAGAAAGATTGAAAGAAAGAAAGATTGAAAGAAATAATGAAAGAAAGATTGAACGATTGGAACCAATATTGAAAGATAGAAAAATTGAAAGTAAGAAAGAATGAAAGCAAGATTGAAAGATTGAAAGAAAGAATGAAAGAAAGATTGAAAGATTGACAGAATGATTGAAAAAAAGGTTGAAAGACTGAAAGAAAGAATGAAAGAAAGATTGAAAGATTGAAAGATTGAAAGAAAGATTGAATGTTTGAAAGAAAGTTTGAAAGAAAGATTTAAAGAAAGAAAGATTGAAAGAAATATTGAAAGAAAGATTGAAAGATTGAAAGAAAGATTGAAAGATTGAAAGATTGAAATAATGATTGAAAGTTTGAAAGAAAGATTGAAAGAAAGATTTAAGGAAAGAAAGATTGAAAGTAAGAAATATTGAAAGAAATATTGAAAGAAAGATTGAAAGATTGAAAGAAAGATTGAAAGAAAGAATGAAAGAAAGATTGAAAAAAAGAAAGATTGAAAGAAAGATTGAAAGACTGAAGGAAAGAATGAAAGAAAGATTGAAAGAAAGATTGAAAGAAAGAAAGATTGAAAGAAAGATTGAAAGATTGAAAGTTAGAAAGAAAGAATGAAAAATTGAAAGAAAGAATGAAAGAACGATTGAAAGAAAGAATGAAAGAAAGATAGAAAGAATGAAAGAAAGATTGAAAGAAAGATTTAAAGAAAGATTGAAAGACTGAAAGAAATAATGAAAGAAATAATTAAAGAAAGATTGAAAGAACGAATGTAAGAAAGATTGAAAGATTGAAAGATTGAAATAAAGATTGAAAGTTTGAAAGAAAGATTGAAAGAAAGATTTAAAGAAAGAAAGATTGAAAGAAATATTGAAAGAAAGATTGAAAGAATTAACAAAAGAAAGATTGAAAGAAAGAATGAAAGAAAGATTGAACGATTGGAAGAAATATTGAAAGAAAGATAGATTGAAAGTAAGATAGATTGAAAGAAAGAATGAAAGAAAGATTGAAAGATTTAAAGAATGAATGAAAGAAAGATTGAAAGATTGAATTATTGAAAGAAAGAATGAAAGAAAGATTGAAAGATTGAAAGAAAGATTGAAAGATTGAAAGATTGAAATAAAGATTGAAAGTTTGAAAGAAAGATTGAAAGAAAGAATGAAAGAAAGATTGAAAAATAGATTGATAGACTGAAAGAAAGAATGAAAGAAACATTGAAAGATTAAACAATTGAAAGAAAGATTGCAAGAAAGATGGAAAGAATGAAAGATTGAAATAATGATTGAAAGTTTGAAAGAAAGATTGAAAGAAAGATTTAAACAAAGAAAGATTGAAAGAAAGAAAGATTGAAAGAAATATTGAACGAAAGATTGGAAGAAAGGATGAAAGAAAAATTGAAAGAAAGATTGAAAGAAAGATTGAAAGTAAGAAAGATTGAAAGAAATATTGAACGAAAGATTGAAAGATTGAAATATTGAAAGAAAGAATGAAAGAAAGATTGAAAGATTGAAAGAAAGATTGAAAGATTGAAAGATTGAAATAAAGATTGAAAGTTTGAAAGAAAGATTGAAAGATTGAAAGAAAGATTGAAAGAAAGATTGAAATAAAGATTGAAAGTTTGAAAGAAAGAAAGAAAGATTGAAAGAAAGATTGAAAGAAAGATTGAAAGAAAGAATGAAACAAAGATTGAAATAAAGAATGAAAGAAAGATTGAAAGAAAGATTGAAAGAAAGAAAGATTGAAAGATTGAATGATTGAAAGAAAGACTGAAAGAAAGAATGACGGACAGAAAGATTGAAAGAAAGAATGAAAGAAAGATTGAAAAAAAGATTGAAAGATTAAACAATTGAAAGAAAGATTGCAAGAAAGATGGAAAGAATGAAATATTGAAATAATGATTGAAAGTTTGAAAGAAAGATTGAAAGAAAGATTTAAACAAAGAAAGATTGAAAGTAAGAAAGATTGAAAGAAATATTGAACGAAAGATTGAAAGAAAGGATGAAAGAAAGATTGAAAGAAAGATTGAAAGATTGAAAGAAAGATTGAAAGAAAGATTGAAAGAATGATTTAAACAAAGAAAGATTGAAAGTAAGAAAGATTGAAAGAAATATTGAACGAAAGATTGAAAGAAAGGATGAAAGAAAGATTGAAAGAAAGATTGAAAAAAAGAAACATTGAAAGAAAGATTGAACGACTGAAGGAAAGAATTAAAGATAGATTGAAAGAAAGATTGAAAGAAAGATTTAAACAAAGAAAGATTGAACGTAAGAAAGATTGAAAGACATATTGAACGAAAGATTGAAAGAAAGGATGAAAGAAAGATTGAAAGAAAGATTGAAAGATTGAAAGAAAGATTGAAAGAAAGATTGAAAGAATTAAATATTGAAATAATGATTGAAGTTTGAAAGAAAGATTGAAAGATTGAAAGATTGAAATAAAGATTGAAAGTTTGAAAGAAAGATTGAAAGAAAGATTTAAAGACTGAAAGAAAGAATGAATGGCAGATTGAAAGAAAGATTGAAAGTACGAAAGATTGAAAGAAAGAATGAAAGAAAGATTGAAAGATTGCAAGAAAGAATGAAAGAAATATTGAAAGATTGAAATATTGAAAGAAAGAATGAAAGAAAGATTGAAAGATTGAAAGAAAGATTGAAAGAAAGATTGAAAGATTGAAATAAACATTGAAAGTTTGAAAGAAAGATTGAAAGAAAGATTTAAAGAAAGAAAGATTGAAAGAAAGATTGAAAGAAAGATTGAAAGAAAGAATGAAACAAAGATTGAAATAAAGAATGAAAGAAAGATTTAAAGAAAGATTGAAAGAAAGATTGAAAGAAAGAAAGATTGAAAGATTGAATGATTGAAAGAAAGACTGAAAGAAAGAATGACGGACAGAAAGACTGAAAGAAAGAATGAAAGAAAGATTGAAAGAAAGAATGAAAGAAAGATTGAAAGATTAAACGATTGAAAGAAAGATTGCAAGAAAGATTGAAAAAAGAAAGATTGAAAGAAAGAATTAAAGAAAGATTGAAAGAAAGAAAGATTGAAAGAAATAACAAAAGAAAGATTGAAAGAAAGAATGAAAGAAAGATTGAACGATTGGAAGAAATATTGACAGAAAGAAAGATTGAAAGTAAGATAGATTGAAAGAAAGAATGAAAGAAAGATTGAAAGATTTAAAGAAAGAATGAAAGAAAGATTGAAAGATTGAAATATTGAAAGAAAGAATGAAAGAAAGATTGAAAGATTGAAAGAAAGATTGAAAGATTGAAAGATTGAAATAAAGATTGAAAGTTTGAAAGAAAGATTGAAAAAAAGATTTAAAGAAAGATTGAAAGACTGAAAGAAAGAATGAATGGCAGATTGAAAGAAAGACTGAAAGTAAGAAAGATTGAAAGAAAGAATGAAAGAAATATTGAAAGATTGAAATAATGAAAGAAAGAATGAAAGAAAGATTGAAAGATTGAAAGAAAGATTGAAAGAAAGATTGAAAGATTGAAATAAAGATTGAATGTTTGAAAGAAAGATTGAAAGAAATATTTAAAGAAAGAAAGAAAGATTGAAAGAAAGATTAAAAGAAAGATTGAATGAAAGAATGAAACAAAGATTGAAATAAAGAATGAAAGAAAGATTTAAAGAAAGATTGAAAGAAAGAAAGACTGAAAGAAAGAATGACGGACAGAAAGACTGAAAGAAAGAATGAAAGAAACATTGAAAGATTAAACAATTGAAAGAAAGATTGCAAGAAAGATGGAAAGAATGAAAGATTGAAATAATGATTGAAAGTTTGAAAGAAAGATTGAATTAAAGATTTAAACAAAGAAAGATTGAAAGTAAGAAAGATTGAAAGAAATATTGAACGAAAGATTGAAAGAAAGGATGAAAGAAAGATTGAAAGAAAGATTGAAAAAAAGAAAGATTGAAAGAAAGATTGAACGACTGAAGAAAAGAATAAAAGAAAGATTGAAAGAAAGATTGAAAAAAGAAAGATTGAAATAAAGATTGAACGACTGAAGGAAAGAATGAAAGAAAGATTGAAAGAAAGATTGAAAGAAAGAAATATTGAAGGAAAGATTGAAAGATTGAATGATTGAAAGAAAGACTGAAAGAAAGATTGACAGACAGAAAGATTGAAAGAAAGAATGAAAGAAAGATTGAAAGATTAAACAATTGGAAGAAAGATTGCAAGAAAGATTGAAAAAAGAAAGATTGAAAGAAAGATGGAAAGAAAGAAAGATTGAAAGAAATAACAAAAGAAAGATTGAAAGAAAGAATGAAAGAAAGATTGAAAGATTGCAAGAAAGAATGAAAGAAATATTGAAAGATTGAAATATTGAAAGAAAGGATGAAAGAAAGATTGAAAGATTGAAAGAAAGATTGAAAGAAAGATTGAAAGTTTGAAAGAAAGATTGAAAGTTTGAAAGAAAGATTGAAAGAAAGATTTAAAGAAAGAAAGAAAGATTGAAAGAAAGATTGAAAGAAAGAATGAAACAAAGATTGAAAGAAAGATTGAAAGAAAGAAAGATTGAATAATTGAAAGAAAGACTGAAAGAAAGAATGACGGACAGAAAGATTGAATGAAAGAATGAAAGAAAGTATGAAAAAAAGATTGAAAGACTGAAAGAAAGAATGAAAGAAACATTGAAAGATTAAACAATTGAAAGAAAGATTGCAAGAAAGATGGAAAGCAAGATTGAAAGAAATAAAGATTGAAAGAAATAACAAAAGAAAGATTGAAAGAAATAATGAAAGATAGAAAAATTGAAAGTAAGAAAGATTGAAAGAATTAATGAAAGAAATATTGAAAGATTGAAAGAAAGAATGAAAGAAAGATTGAAAAAAGCTGGAAAGAAAGATTGAAAGAAAGAAAGATTGAAAGAAATAATGAAATAAAGATTGAACGATTGGAAGAAATATTGAAAGATGGAAAAATTGAAAGTAAGAAAGAATGAAAGCAAGATTGAAAGATTGAAAGAAAGAATGAAAGAAAGATTGAAAGATTGAAATATTGAAAGAAAGAATGAAAGAAAGATTGATGGATTAAACAATTGAAAGAAAGATTGCAAGAAAGATTGAAAAAAGAAAGATTGAAAGAAAGAATTAAAGAAAGATTGAAAGATAGATGAAAGAAAGATTGAAAGAAAGAAAGATTGAAAGAAATAACAAAAGAAAGATTGAAAGATTGGAAGAAATATTGAAAGATAGAAAAATTGAAAGTAAGAAAGATTGAAAGAAAGAATGAAAGAAAGATTGAAAGATTGAAAGAAGAATGAAAAGAAGATTGAAAGATTGAAATATTGAAAGATAGAATGAAAGAAATATTGAAAGATTGAAAGAAAGATTGAAAGAAAGATTGAAAGATTGAAAGATTGAAAGAAAGATTGAATGTTTGAAAGAAAGATTTAAAGAAAGATTTAAAGAAAGAATGAACGACTGAAAGATTGAAAGAAAGATTGAAAGTTTGAAAGAAAGATTGAAAGACTGAAAGAAAGAATGAAAGAAAGATTGAAAGATTGAAAGAAGTAATGAAAGAAAGAAAGATTGAAAGTAAGAAAGATTGAAAGAAAGAATGAAAGAAAGATTGAACGAAAGATTGAAAAAAGAAAGATTGAAAGATTGAAATATTGAAAGAAAGAATGAAAGAAAGATTGAAAGATTGAAAGATAAAAAGATTGAAAGATTGAAATAAAGATTGAAAGTTTGAAAGAAAGATTGAAAGAAAGATTTAAAGAAAGATTGAAAGACTGAAAGAAAAAATGAAAGGCAGTTTGAAAGAAAGATTGAAAGTAAGAAAGATTGAAAGAAAGAATGAAAGAAAGATTGAAAGATTGAAATATTGAAAGAAAGAATGAAAGAAAGATTGAAAGATTGAAAGAAAGATTGAAAGAAAGATTGAAATAAAGATTGAAAGTTTGAAAGAAAGAAAGAAAGATTGAAAGAAAGATTGAAAGAAAGATTGAAAGAAAGAATGAAACAAAGATTGAAAGAAAGAATGAAAGAAAGATTGAAAGAAAGATTGAAAGAAAGAAAGATTGAAAGATTGAATGATTGAAAGAAAGACTGAAAGAAAGAATGACGGACAGAAAGATTGAAAGAAAGAATGAAAGATTAAACAATTGAAAGAAAGATTGCAAGAAAGATGGAAAGAATGAAAGATTGAAATAATGATTGAAAGGTTGAAAGAAAGATTGAAAGAAAGATTGAAAGATTTAAAGAAAGAATGAAAGAAAGATTGAAAGATTGAAATATTGAAAGAAAGAATGAAAGAAAGATTGAAAGATTGAAAGAAAGATTGAAAGAAAGATTTAAAGAAAGAAAGATTGAATGATTGAATGATTGAAAGAAAGACTGAAAGAAAGAATGATGGACAGAAAGATTGAAAGAAAGAATGAAAGACAGATTGAAAAAAAGATTGAAAGACTGAAAGAAATAATGAAAGAAACATTGAAAGATTAAACAATTGAAAGAAAGATAGCAAGAAAGATGGAAAGTAAGATTGAAAGAAATAAAGATTGAAAGAAATAACAAAAGAAAGATTGAAAGAAATAATGAAAGAAATATTGAAAGACTGAAAGAAAGAATGAAAGGCAGATTGAAAGAAAGATTGAAAGTAAGAAAAATTGAAAGAAAGAATCAAAGAAAGATTGAAAGATTGCAAGAAAGAATGAAAGAAATATTGAAAGATTGAAATATTGAAAGAAAGAATGAAAGAAAGATTGAAAGATTGAAAGAAAGATTGAAAGAAAGATTGAAAGAAAGATTGAAAGAATGATTTAAACAAAGAAAGATTGAAAGTAAGAAAGATTGAAAGAAATATTGAACGAAAGATTGAAAGAAAGGATGAAAGAAAGATTGAAAGAAAGATTGAAAGATTGAAATATTGAAAGAAAGAATGAAAGAAAGATTGAAAGATTGAAAGATTGAAAGATTGAAAGATTGAAAGATTGAAATAAAGATTGAAAGTTTGAAAGAAAGATTGAAAGAAAGATTTAAAGAAAGAATGAAAGAATGAAAGAAAGATTGAAAGATTGAAAGAAATATTGAAAGAAAGAGAGAATGAAAGTAAGAAAGATGGAAAGAAAAATTGAAAGATTGAAAGATTGAAAGAAAGAATTAAAGAAAGATTGAATGATTGAAAGATTGAAAGAAAAATTGAAAGAAAGATTGAAGAAAGAAAGATTTAAAGAAAAAAAGATTTAAAGAAAGATTGAAAGACTAAAAGTAAGAATGAAAAAAAAGATTGAAAGAAAGATTGAAAAAAGAAAGAAAGATTGAAAGAAAGATTGAAAGAAAGAATGAAAGTTTGAAAGAAAGATTGAAAGAAAGATTGAAAGAAAGATTGAAAGACTGAAAGAAAAAATGAAAGAAAGATTAAAAGAGAGATTGAAAGACTGAAAGATTGAAAGAAAGAATGAAAGATTGAAAGAAAGAATGAAAGAATGAATGAAAGATTAAAAGATTGAAAGAAATATTGAAAAAAAGAAAGATTGAAAGTAAGAAAAATTGAAAGAATGAATGAAAGAAACAAAAAAAGACTGATAAAAAGAAAGAATGTTTGAGAGATCAAAATATTTAAAGAAAGAAAGATTGAAAGAAAGATTTTAAGACTGAATTAAAGAATTAAAGAAAGATTGAAAGAAAGGTTGAAAGATAGAATGAAAGAAAGATTGAAAGATTGAAAGTTGTAAAGAAAGATTGAAAGAAAGATTTAAAGAAAGATTGAAAGACTAAAAAAAAGAATGAAAGAAAGATTGAAAGGTTGAAAGAAAGAATGAAAGAATGAAAGAAAGATTGAAAGATTGAAAGAAAGATTGGAAGAAAGAATGAAAGTATGAAAGAAAGATTGAAAGATCGAAGGAAAGATTGAAAGAACGATTGAAAGAAAGAATGAAAGAAAGATTGAAAGATTGAAAGAAAGATTGAAAGTAATAAAGATTGAAAGAAGGAATGAAGGAAAAATTGAATGTTTGAAAGACTGAAAGAATGAATGAAAGAAAGCTTGAAAGAAAGATTGAAAGAAAGATTTTAAGAAAGGTTGAAAGACTGAAAGAAAGAATGAAAGAAAGAATGATTGAAACATTGAAAGAAAGAATGAAAGATTGAAAGAAAGAATATAAGAACGATTGAAAGAAAGATTGAAAGTAAGATTGAAAGTTTGAAAGAAAGATTGAAAGACTGAAGGAAAGAATGAGTGAAAGATTGAAAGAAAGATTAAAGAAAAAAAGATTGAAAGTATTAAAGACTGAAAAAAATATTGAAAGAAAGATTGAAAGATTGAAAGATAGAATGAAAGAAAGATTGAAAGATTGAAAGATTGAAAGAAAGAATGAAAGAAAGATTGAAAGAAAAAAATATTGAAGGAAAGATTGAAAGATTGAATGACTGAAAGAAAGAAAGACTGAAAGAAAGATTGACAGACAGAAAGATTGAAAGAAAGAATGAAAGAAAGATTGAAAGATGGAATGAAAGAAAGATTGAAAGTTTGAAAGAAAGATTGAAAGAAAGATTTAAAGAAAGATTGAAAGACTGAAAGAAAGAATGAAAGGCAGATTGAAAGTAAGAAAGATTGAAAGAAAGAATGAAAGAAAGATTGAAAGATTGCAAGAAAGAATGAAAGAAATATTGAAAGATTGAAATATTGAAAGAAAGAATGAAAGAAAGATTGAAAGATTGAAAGAAAGATTGAAAGAAAGATTGAAAGAAAGAATGAAAGAAAGATTGAAAGAAAGAATGAAAGAAAGATTGAAAGTTTGAAAGAAAGATTGAAAGAAAGATTTATAGAAAGATTGAAAGACTGAAAGAAAGAATGAAAGGCAGATTGAAAGAAAGATTGAAAGTAAGAAAGATTGAAAGAAAGAATGAAAGAAAGATTGAAAGATTACAAGAAAGAATGAAAGAAATATTGAAAGATTGAAATATTGAAAGAAAGAATGAAAGAAAGATTGAAAGATTGAAAGAAAGATTGAAAGATTGAAATAAAGATTGAAAGTTTGAAAGAAAGATTGAAAGAAAGATTTAAAGAAAGAAAGATTGAAAGATTGAATGATTGAAAGAAAGACTGAAAGAAAGAATGACGGACAGAAAGATTGAAAGAAAGAATGAAAGAAAGATTGAAAAAAAGATTGAAAGACTGAAAGAAAGAATGAAAGAAACATTGAATGATTAAACAATTGAAAGAAAGATTGCAAGAAAGATGGAAAGTAAGATTGAAAGAAATAAAGATTGAAAGAAATAACAAAAGAAAGATTGAAAGAAATAATGAAAGAAATATTGAAAGACTGAAAGAAAGAATGAAAGGCAGATTGAAAGAAAGATTGAAAGTAAGAAAAATTGAAAGAATCAAAGAAAGATTGAAAGATTGCAAGAAAGAATGAAAGAAATATTGAAAGATTGAAATATTGAAAGAAAGAATGAAAGAAAGATTGAAAGATTGAAAGAAAGATTGAAAGAAAGATTGAAAGAATGATTTAAACAAAGAAAGATTGAAAGTAAGAAAGATTGAAACAAATATTGAACGAAAGATTGAAAGAAAGGATGAAAGAAAGATTGAAAGAAAGATTGAAAGATTGAAATATTGAAAGAAAGAATGAAAGAAAGATTGAAAGATTGAAAGATAAAAAGATTGAAAGATTGAAATAAAGATTGAAAGTTTGAAAGAAAGATTGAAAGAAAGATTGAAAGACTGAAAGAAAAAATGAAAGGCAGTTTGAAAGAAAGATTGAAAGTAAGAAAGATTGAAAGAAAGAATGAAAGAAAGATTGAAAGATTGAAATATTGAAAGAAAGAATGAAAGAAAGATTGAAAGATTGAAAGAAAGATTGAAAGAAAGATTGAAATAAAGATTGAAAGTTTGAAAGAAAGAAAGAAATATTGAAAGAAAGATTGAAAGAAAGATTGAAAGAAAGAATGAAACAAAGATTGAAAGAAAGAATGAAAGAATGATTGAAAGAAAGATTGAAAGAAAGAATGACGGACAGAAAGATTGAAAGAAAGAATGAAAGATTAAACAATTGAAAGAAAGATTGCAAGAAAGATGGAAAGAATGAAAGATTGAAATAATGATTGAAAGGTTGAAAGAAAGATTGAAAGAAAGATTGAAAGATTTAAAGAAAGAATGAAAGAAAGATTGAAAGATTGAAATATTGAAAGAAAGAATGAAAGAAAGATTGAAAGATTGAAAGAAAGATTGAAAGAAAGATTTAAAGAAAGAAAGATTGAATGATTGAATGATTGAAAGAAAGACTGAAAGAAAGAATGACAGACAGAAAGATTGAAAGAAAGAATGAAAGAAAGATTGAAAAAAAGATTGATAGACTGAAAGAAAGAATGAAAGAAACATTGAAAGATTAAACAATTGAAAGAAAGATTGCAAGAAAGATGGAAAGAATGAAAGATAGAAATAATGATTGAAAGTTTGAAAGAAAGTTTGAAAGAGAGATTTAAACAAAGAAAGATTGAAAGATTGAAATATTGAAAGAAAGATTGAATGTTTGAAAAAAGATTGAAAGTATTAAAGATCGAAAGAAATATTTAAAGAAAGATTGAAAGATTGAAAGAAAGAATGAAAGAACGATTGAAAGAAAGAATGAATGAATGAAAGAAAGAATGAAAGATTAAACAATTGAAAGAAAGATTGGAAGAAAGATTGAAAAAAGAAATATTGAAAGAAAGAATGAAAGAAAGATTGAAAGAAAGTTGGAAAGAAAGATTGAAAGAAAGAAAGATTGAAAGAAATAATGAAAGAAAGATTGAACGATTGGAACCAATATTGAAAGATAGAAAAATTGAAAGTAAGAAAGAATGAAAGCAAGATTGAAAGATTGAAAGAAAGAATGAAAGTAAGATTGAAAGATTGACAGAATGATTGAAAAAAAGGTTGAAAGACTGAAAGAAAGAATGAAAGAAAGATTGAAAGATTGAAAGATTGAAAGAAAGATTGAATGTTTGAAAGAAAGTTTGAAAGAAAGATTTAAAGAAAGAAAGATTGAAAGAAATATTGAGAGAAAGATTGAAAGATTGAAAGAAAGATTGAAAGATTGAAAGATTGAAATATTGAAAGAAAGAATGAAAGAAAGATTGAAAGATTGAAAGAAAGATTGAAAGAAAGATTGAAATAAAGATTGAAAGTTTAAAAGAAAGAAAGAAAGATTGAAAGAAAGATTGAAAGAAAGATTGAAAGAAAGAATGAAACAAAGATTGAAAGAAAGAATGAAAGAAAGATTGAAAGAAAGATTGAAAGAAAGAAAGATTGAAAGATTGAATGATTGAAAGAAAGACTGAAAGAAAGAATGACGGACAGAAAGATTGAAAGAAAGAATGAAAGATTAAACAATTGAAAGAAAGATTGCAAGAAAGATGGAAAGAATGAAAGATTGAAATAATGATTGAAAGGTTGAAAGAAAGATTGAAAGATTTAAAGAAAGAATGAAAGAAAGATTGAAAGATTGAAATATTGAAAGAAAGAATGAAAGAAAGATTGAAAGAAAGATTGAAAGAAAGATTTAAAGAAAGAAAGATTGAATGATTGAATGATTGAAAGAAAGACTGAAAGAAAGAATGACGGACAGAAAGATTGAAAGAAAGAATGAAAGAAAGATTGAAAAAAAGATTGATAGACTGAAAGAAAGAATGAAAGAAACATTGAAAGATTAAACAATTGAAAGAAAGATTGCAAGAAAGATGGAAAGAATGAAAGATTGAAATAATGATTGAAAGTTTGAAAGAAAGTTTGAAAGAGAGATTTAAACAAAGAAAGATTGAAAGATTGAAATATTGAAAGAAAGATTGAATGTTTGAAAAAAGATTGAAAGTATTAAAGATCGAAAGAAATATTTAAAGAAAGATTGAAAGATTGAAAGAAAGAATGAAAGAACGATTGAAAGAAAGAATGAATGAATGAAAGAAAGAATGAAAGATTAAACAATTGAAAGAAAGATTGGAAGAAAGATTGAAAAAAGAAATATTGAAAGAAAGAATGAAAGAAAGATTGAAAGAAAGTTGGAAAGAAAGATTGAAAGAAAGAAAGATTGAAAGAAATAATGAAAGAAAGATTGAACGATTGGAACCAATATTGAAAGATAGAAAAATTGAAAGTAAGAAAGAATGAAAGCAAGATTGAAAGATTGAAAGAAAGAATGAAAGAAAGATTGAAAGATTGACAGAATGATTGAAAAAAAGGTTGAAAGACTGAAAGAAAGAATGAAAGAAAGATTGAAAGATTGAAAGATTGAAAGAAAGATTGAATGTTTGAAAGAAAGATTTAAAGAAAGAAAGATTGAAAGAAATATTGAGAGAAAGATTGAAAGATTGAAAGAAAGATTGAAAGATTGAAAGATTGAAATAATGATTGAAAGTTTGAAAGAAAGATTGAAAGAAAGATTTAAGGAAAGAAAGATTGAAAGTAAGAAAGATTGAAAGAAATATTGAAAGAAAGATTGAAAGATTGAAAGAAAGATTGAAAGAAAGAATGAAAGAAAGAATGAAAGAAAGATTGAAAGAAAGATTGAAAAAAAGAAAGATTGAAAGAAAGATTGAAAGACTGAAGGAAAGAATGAAAGAAAGATTGAAAGAAAGAAAGATTGAAAGAAAGATTGAAAGATTGAAAGATTGAAAGAAAGAATGAAAAATTGAAAGAAAGAATGAAAGAACGATTGAAAGAAAGAATGAAAGAATGAAAGAAAGATTGAAAGATTGAAAGAAAGATTGAAAGAAAGATTTAAAGAAAGATTGAAAGACTGAAAGAAAGAATGAAAGAAATAATTAAAGAAAGATTGAAAGAACGAATGTAAGAAAGATTGAAAGATTGAAAGATTGAAATAAAGATTGAAAGTTTGAAAGAAAGATTGAAAGAAAGATTTAAAGAAAGAAAGATTGAAAGAAATATTGAAAGAAAGATTGAAAGAATTAACAAAAGAAAGATTGAAAGAAAGAATGAAAGAAAGATTGAACGATTGGAAGAAATATTGAAAGAAAGATAGATTGAAAGTAAGATAGATTGAAAGAAAGAATGAAAGAAAGATTGAAAGATTTAAAGAATGAATGAAAGAAAGATTGAAAGATTGAAATATTGAAAGAAAGAATGAAAGAAAGATTGAAAGATTGAAAGATTGAAATAAAGATTGAAAGTTTGAAAGAAAGATTGAAAGAAAGATTGAAAGAAAGAAAGAAATATTGAAAGAAAGATTGAAAGAAAGATTGAAAGAAAGAAAGATTGAATGATTGAATGATTGAAAGAAAGACTGAAAGAAAGAATGACGGACAGAAAGATTGAAAGAAAGAATGAAAGAAAGATTGAAAAAAAGATTGAAAGATTAAACAATTGAAAGAAAGATTGCAAGAAAGATGGAACGAATGAAAGATTGAAATAATGATTGAAAGTTTGAAAGAAAGATTGAAAGAAAGATTTAAACAAAAAGATTGAAAGTAAGAAAGATTGAAAGAAATATTGAACGAAAGATTGGAAGAAAGGATGAAAGAAAAATTGAAAGAAAGATTGAAAGAAAGATTGAAAGAAAGATTGAAAGAATGATTTAAACAAAGAAAGATTGAAAGTAAGAAAGATTGAAAGAAATATTGAACGAAAGATTGAAAGAAAGGATGAAAGAAAGATTGAAAGAAAGATTGAAAGATTGAAATATTGAAAGAAAGAATGAAAGAAAGATTGAAAGAAAGATTAAAAGATTGAAAGATTGAAATAAAAATTGAAAGTTTGAAAGAAAGAATGAAAGAAAGATTTAAAGAAAGATTGAAAGACTGAAAGAAAAAATGAAAGGCAGATTGAAAGAAAGATTGAAAGATTGCAAGAAAGAATGAAAGAAATATTGAAAGATTGAAATATTGAAAGAAAGAATGAAAGAAAGATTGAAAGAAAGATTGAAAGATTGAAAGATTGAAATAAAGATTGAAAGTTTGAAAGAAAGATTGAAAGATTGAAAGAAAGATTGAAAGAAAGATTTAAATAAAGATTGAAAGTTTGAAAGAAAGAAAGAAAGATTGAAAGAAAGATTGAAAGAAAGATTTAAGGAAAGAAAGATTGAAAGTAAGAAAGATTGAAAGAAATATTGAAAGAAAGATTGAAAGATTGAAAGAAAGATTGAAAGAAAGAATGAAAGAAAGATTGAAAGAAAGATTGAAAAAAAGAAAGATTGAAAGAAAGATTGAAAGACTGAAGGAAAGAATGAAAGAAAGATTGAAAGAAAGATTGAAAGAAAGAAAGATTGAAAGAAAGATTGAAAGATTGAAAGATTGAAAGAAAGAATGAAAAATTGAAAGAAAGAATGAAAGAACGATTGAAAGAAAGAATGAAAGAATGAAAGAAAGATTGAAAGATTGAAAGAAAGATTGAAAGAAAGATTTAAAGAAAGATTGAAAGACTGAAAGAAAGAATGAAAGAAATAATTAAAGAAAGATTGAAAGAACGAATGTAAGAAAGATTGAAAGATTGAAAGATTGAAATAAAGATTGAAAGTTTGAAAGAAAGATTGAAAGAAAGATTTAAAGAAAGAAAGATTGAAAGAAATATTGAAAGAAAGATTGAAAGAATTAACAAAAGAAAGATTGAAAGAAAGAATGAAAGAAAGATTGAACGATTGGAAGAAATATTGAAAGAAAGATAGATTGAAAGTAAGATAGATTGAAAGAAAGAATGAAAGAAAGATTGAAAGATTTAAAGAATGAATGAAAGAAAGATTGAAAGATTGAAATATTGAAAGAAAGAATGAAAGAAAGATTGAAAGATTGCAAGAAAGAATGAAAGAAATATTGAAAGATTGAAATATTGAAAGAAAGAATGAAAGAAAGATTGAAAGATTGAAAGAAAGATTGAAAGAAAGATTGAAAGAAAGAATGAAAGAAAGATTGAAAGAAAGAATGAAAGAAAGATTGAAAGTTTGAAAGAAAGATTGAAAGAAAGATTTATAGAAAGATTGAAAGACTGAAAGAAAGAATGAAAGGCAGATTGAAAGAAAGATTGAAAGTAAGAAAGATTGAAAGAAAGAATGAAAGAAAGATTGAAAGATTACAAGAAAGAATGAAAGAAATATTGAAAGATTGAAATATTGAAAGAAAGAATGAAAGAAAGATTGAAAGATTGAAAGAAAGATTGAAAGATTGAAATAAAGATTGAAAGTTTGAAAGAAAGATTGAAAGAAAGATTTAAAGAAAGAAAGATTGAAAGATTGAATGATTGAAAGAAAGACTGAAAGAAAGAATGACGGACAGAAAGATTGAAAGAAAGAATGAAAGAAAGATTGAAAAAAAGATTGAAAGACTGAAAGAAAGAATGAAAGAAACATTGAATGATTAAACAATTGAAAGAAAGATTGCAAGAAAGATGGAAAGTAAGATTGAAAGAAATAAAGATTGAAAGAAATAACAAAAGAAAGATTGAAAGAAATAATGAAAGAAATATTGAAAGACTGAAAGAAAGAATGAAAGGCAGATTGAAAGAAAGATTGAAAGTAAGAAAAATTGAAAGAATCAAAGAAAGATTGAAAGATTGCAAGAAAGAATGAAAGAAATATTGAAAGATTGAAATATTGAAAGAAAGAATGAAAGAAAGATTGAAAGATTGAAAGAAAGATTGAAAGAAAGATTGAAAGAATGATTTAAACAAAGAAAGATTGAAAGTAAGAAAGATTGAAACAAATATTGAACGAAAGATTGAAAGAAAGGATGAAAGAAAGATTGAAAGAAAGATTGAAAGATTGAAATATTGAAAGAAAGAATGAAAGAAAGATTGAAAGATTGAAAGATAAAAAGATTGAAAGATTGAAATAAAGATTGAAAGTTTGAAAGAAAGATTGAAAGAAAGATTGAAAGACTGAAAGAAAAAATGAAAGGCAGTTTGAAAGAAAGATTGAAAGTAAGAAAGATTGAAAGAAAGAATGAAAGAAAGATTGAAAGATTGAAATATTGAAAGAAAGAATGAAAGAAAGATTGAAAGATTGAAAGAAAGATTGAAAGAAAGATTGAAATAAAGATTGAAAGTTTGAAAGAAAGAAAGAAATATTGAAAGAAAGATTGAAAGAAAGATTGAAAGAAAGAATGAAACAAAGATTGAAAGAAAGAATGAAAGAATGATTGAAAGAAAGATTGAAAGAAAGAATGACGGACAGAAAGATTGAAAGAAAGAATGAAAGATTAAACAATTGAAAGAAAGATTGCAAGAAAGATGGAAAGAATGAAAGATTGAAATAATGATTGAAAGGTTGAAAGAAAGATTGAAAGAAAGATTGAAAGATTTAAAGAAAGAATGAAAGAAAGATTGAAAGATTGAAATATTGAAAGAAAGAATGAAAGAAAGATTGAAAGATTGAAAGAAAGATTGAAAGAAAGATTTAAAGAAAGAAAGATTGAATGATTGAATGATTGAAAGAAAGACTGAAAGAAAGAATGACAGACAGAAAGATTGAAAGAAAGAATGAAAGAAAGATTGAAAAAAAGATTGATAGACTGAAAGAAAGAATGAAAGAAACATTGAAAGATTAAACAATTGAAAGAAAGATTGCAAGAAAGATGGAAAGAATGAAAGATAGAAATAATGATTGAAAGTTTGAAAGAAAGTTTGAAAGAGAGATTTAAACAAAGAAAGATTGAAAGATTGAAATATTGAAAGAAAGATTGAATGTTTGAAAAAAGATTGAAAGTATTAAAGATCGAAAGAAATATTTAAAGAAAGATTGAAAGATTGAAAGAAAGAATGAAAGAACGATTGAAAGAAAGAATGAATGAATGAAAGAAAGAATGAAAGATTAAACAATTGAAAGAAAGATTGGAAGAAAGATTGAAAAAAGAAATATTGAAAGAAAGAATGAAAGAAAGATTGAAAGAAAGTTGGAAAGAAAGATTGAAAGAAAGAAAGATTGAAAGAAATAATGAAAGAAAGATTGAACGATTGGAACCAATATTGAAAGATAGAAAAATTGAAAGTAAGAAAGAATGAAAGCAAGATTGAAAGATTGAAAGAAAGAATGAAAGTAAGATTGAAAGATTGACAGAATGATTGAAAAAAAGGTTGAAAGACTGAAAGAAAGAATGAAAGAAAGATTGAAAGATTGAAAGATTGAAAGAAAGATTGAATGTTTGAAAGAAAGTTTGAAAGAAAGATTTAAAGAAAGAAAGATTGAAAGAAATATTGAGAGAAAGATTGAAAGATTGAAAGAAAGATTGAAAGATTGAAAGATTGAAATATTGAAAGAAAGAATGAAAGAAAGATTGAAAGATTGAAAGAAAGATTGAAAGAAAGATTGAAATAAAGATTGAAAGTTTAAAAGAAAGAAAGAAAGATTGAAAGAAAGATTGAAAGAAAGATTGAAAGAAAGAATGAAACAAAGATTGAAAGAAAGAATGAAAGAAAGATTGAAAGAAAGATTGAAAGAAAGAAAGATTGAAAGATTGAATGATTGAAAGAAAGACTGAAAGAAAGAATGACGGACAGAAAGATTGAAAGAAAGAATGAAAGATTAAACAATTGAAAGAAAGATTGCAAGAAAGATGGAAAGAATGAAAGATTGAAATAATGATTGAAAGGTTGAAAGAAAGATTGAAAGATTTAAAGAAAGAATGAAAGAAAGATTGAAAGATTGAAATATTGAAAGAAAGAATGAAAGAAAGATTGAAAGAAAGATTGAAAGAAAGATTTAAAGAAAGAAAGATTGAATGATTGAATGATTGAAAGAAAGACTGAAAGAAAGAATGACGGACAGAAAGATTGAAAGAAAGAATGAAAGAAAGATTGAAAAAAAGATTGATAGACTGAAAGAAAGAATGAAAGAAACATTGAAAGATTAAACAATTGAAAGAAAGATTGCAAGAAAGATGGAAAGAATGAAAGATTGAAATAATGATTGAAAGTTTGAAAGAAAGTTTGAAAGAGAGATTTAAACAAAGAAAGATTGAAAGATTGAAATATTGAAAGAAAGATTGAATGTTTGAAAAAAGATTGAAAGTATTAAAGATCGAAAGAAATATTTAAAGAAAGATTGAAAGATTGAAAGAAAGAATGAAAGAACGATTGAAAGAAAGAATGAATGAATGAAAGAAAGAATGAAAGATTAAACAATTGAAAGAAAGATTGGAAGAAAGATTGAAAAAAGAAATATTGAAAGAAAGAATGAAAGAAAGATTGAAAGAAAGTTGGAAAGAAAGATTGAAAGAAAGAAAGATTGAAAGAAATAATGAAAGAAAGATTGAACGATTGGAACCAATATTGAAAGATAGAAAAATTGAAAGTAAGAAAGAATGAAAGCAAGATTGAAAGATTGAAAGAAAGAATGAAAGAAAGATTGAAAGATTGACAGAATGATTGAAAAAAAGGTTGAAAGACTGAAAGAAAGAATGAAAGAAAGATTGAAAGATTGAAAGATTGAAAGAAAGATTGAATGTTTGAAAGAAAGATTTAAAGAAAGAAAGATTGAAAGAAATATTGAGAGAAAGATTGAAAGATTGAAAGAAAGATTGAAAGATTGAAAGATTGAAATAATGATTGAAAGTTTGAAAGAAAGATTGAAAGAAAGATTTAAGGAAAGAAAGATTGAAAGTAAGAAAGATTGAAAGAAATATTGAAAGAAAGATTGAAAGATTGAAAGAAAGATTGAAAGAAAGAATGAAAGAAAGAATGAAAGAAAGATTGAAAGAAAGATTGAAAAAAAGAAAGATTGAAAGAAAGATTGAAAGACTGAAGGAAAGAATGAAAGAAAGATTGAAAGAAAGAAAGATTGAAAGAAAGATTGAAAGATTGAAAGATTGAAAGAAAGAATGAAAAATTGAAAGAAAGAATGAAAGAACGATTGAAAGAAAGAATGAAAGAATGAAAGAAAGATTGAAAGATTGAAAGAAAGATTGAAAGAAAGATTTAAAGAAAGATTGAAAGACTGAAAGAAAGAATGAAAGAAATAATTAAAGAAAGATTGAAAGAACGAATGTAAGAAAGATTGAAAGATTGAAAGATTGAAATAAAGATTGAAAGTTTGAAAGAAAGATTGAAAGAAAGATTTAAAGAAAGAAAGATTGAAAGAAATATTGAAAGAAAGATTGAAAGAATTAACAAAAGAAAGATTGAAAGAAAGAATGAAAGAAAGATTGAACGATTGGAAGAAATATTGAAAGAAAGATAGATTGAAAGTAAGATAGATTGAAAGAAAGAATGAAAGAAAGATTGAAAGATTTAAAGAATGAATGAAAGAAAGATTGAAAGATTGAAATATTGAAAGAAAGAATGAAAGAAAGATTGAAAGATTGAAAGATTGAAATAAAGATTGAAAGTTTGAAAGAAAGATTGAAAGAAAGATTGAAAGAAAGAAAGAAATATTGAAAGAAAGATTGAAAGAAAGATTGAAAGAAAGAAAGATTGAATGATTGAATGATTGAAAGAAAGACTGAAAGAAAGAATGACGGACAGAAAGATTGAAAGAAAGAATGAAAGAAAGATTGAAAAAAAGATTGAAAGATTAAACAATTGAAAGAAAGATTGCAAGAAAGATGGAACGAATGAAAGATTGAAATAATGATTGAAAGTTTGAAAGAAAGATTGAAAGAAAGATTTAAACAAAAAGATTGAAAGTAAGAAAGATTGAAAGAAATATTGAACGAAAGATTGGAAGAAAGGATGAAAGAAAAATTGAAAGAAAGATTGAAAGAAAGATTGAAAGAAAGATTGAAAGAATGATTTAAACAAAGAAAGATTGAAAGTAAGAAAGATTGAAAGAAATATTGAACGAAAGATTGAAAGAAAGGATGAAAGAAAGATTGAAAGAAAGATTGAAAGATTGAAATATTGAAAGAAAGAATGAAAGAAAGATTGAAAGAAAGATTAAAAGATTGAAAGATTGAAATAAAAATTGAAAGTTTGAAAGAAAGAATGAAAGAAAGATTTAAAGAAAGATTGAAAGACTGAAAGAAAAAATGAAAGGCAGATTGAAAGAAAGATTGAAAGATTGCAAGAAAGAATGAAAGAAATATTGAAAGATTGAAATATTGAAAGAAAGAATGAAAGAAAGATTGAAAGAAAGATTGAAAGATTGAAAGATTGAAATAAAGATTGAAAGTTTGAAAGAAAGATTGAAAGATTGAAAGAAAGATTGAAAGAAAGATTTAAATAAAGATTGAAAGTTTGAAAGAAAGAAAGAAAGATTGAAAGAAAGATTGAAAGAAAGATTTAAGGAAAGAAAGATTGAAAGTAAGAAAGATTGAAAGAAATATTGAAAGAAAGATTGAAAGATTGAAAGAAAGATTGAAAGAAAGAATGAAAGAAAGATTGAAAGAAAGATTGAAAAAAAGAAAGATTGAAAGAAAGATTGAAAGACTGAAGGAAAGAATGAAAGAAAGATTGAAAGAAAGATTGAAAGAAAGAAAGATTGAAAGAAAGATTGAAAGATTGAAAGATTGAAAGAAAGAATGAAAAATTGAAAGAAAGAATGAAAGAACGATTGAAAGAAAGAATGAAAGAATGAAAGAAAGATTGAAAGATTGAAAGAAAGATTGAAAGAAAGATTTAAAGAAAGATTGAAAGACTGAAAGAAAGAATGAAAGAAATAATTAAAGAAAGATTGAAAGAACGAATGTAAGAAAGATTGAAAGATTGAAAGATTGAAATAAAGATTGAAAGTTTGAAAGAAAGATTGAAAGAAAGATTTAAAGAAAGAAAGATTGAAAGAAATATTGAAAGAAAGATTGAAAGAATTAACAAAAGAAAGATTGAAAGAAAGAATGAAAGAAAGATTGAACGATTGGAAGAAATATTGAAAGAAAGATAGATTGAAAGTAAGATAGATTGAAAGAAAGAATGAAAGAAAGATTGAAAGATTTAAAGAATGAATGAAAGAAAGATTGAAAGATTGAAATATTGAAAGAAAGAATGAAAGAAAGATTGAAAGATTGAAAGAAAGATTGAAAGATTGAAAGATTGAAATAAAGATTGAAAGTTTGAAAGAAAGATTGAAAGAAAGAAAGAAATATTGAAAGAAAGATTGAAAGAAAGATTGAAAGAAAGAAAGATTGAATGATTGAATGATTGAAAGAAAGACTGAAAGAAAGAATGACGGACAGAAAGATTGAAAGAAAGAATGAAAGAAAGATTGAAAAAAAGATAGAAAGATTAAACAATTGAAAGAAAGATTGCAAGAAAGATGGAAAGAATGAAAGATTGAAATAATGATTGAAAGTTTGAAAGAAAGATTGAAAGAAAGATTTAAACAAAAAGATTGAAAGTAAGAAAGATTGAAAGAAATATTGAACGAAAGATTGGAAGAAAGGATGAAAGAAAAATTGAAAGAAAGATTGAAAGAAAGATTTAAACAAAGAAAGATTGAAAGTAAGAAAGATTGAAAGAAATATTGAACGAAAGATTGAAAGAAAGGATGAAAGAAAGATTGAAAGAAAGATTGAAAGATTGAAATATTGAAAGAAAGAATGAAAGAAAGATTGAAAGAAAGATTAAAAGATTGAAAGATTGAAATAAAAATTGAAAGTTTGAAAGAAAGATTGAAAGAAAGATTTAAAGAAAGATTGAAAGACTGAAAGAAAAAATGAAAGGCAGATTGAAAGAAAGATTGAAAGATTGCAAGAAAGAATGAAAGAAATATTGAAAGATTGAAAGAAAGATTGAAAGATTGAAAGATTGAAATAAAGATTGAAAGTTTGAAAGAAAGATTGAAAGATTGAAAGAAAGATTGAAAGAAAGATTGAAATAAAGATTGAAAGTTTGAAAGAAAGAAAGAAAGATTGAAAGAAAGATTGAAAGAAAGATTGAAAGAAAGAATGAAACAAAGATTGAAATAAAGAATGAAAGAAAGATTGAAAGAAAGATTGAAAGAAAGAAAGATTGAAAGATTGAAATATTGAAAGAAAGAATGAAAGAAAGATTGAAAGATTGAAAGATTGAAAGATTGAAATAAAGATTGAAAGTTTGAAAGAAAGATTGAAAGAAAGATTTAAAGAAAGATTGAAAGACTGAAAGAAAAAATGAAAGGCAGTTTGAAAGAAAGATTGAAAGTAAGAAAGATTGAAAGAAAGAATGAAAGAAAGATTGAAGGATTGCAAGAAAGAATGAAAGAAATATTGAAAGATTGAAATATTGAAAGAAAGAATGAAAGAAAGATTGAAAGATTGAAAGAAAGATTGAAATAAAGATTGAAAGTTTGAAAGAAAGAAAGAAAGATTGAAAGAAAGATTGAAAGAAAGATTGAAAGAAAGAATGAAACAAAGATTGAAATAAAGAATGAAAGAAAGATTGAAAGAAAGATTGAAAGAAAGAAAGATTGAAAGATTGAATGATTGAAAGAAAGACTGAAAGAAAGAATGACGGACAGAAAGATTGAAAGAAAGAATGAAAGAAAGATTGAAAAAAAAGATTGAAAGATTAAACAATTGAAAGAAAGATTGCAAGAAAGATGGAAAGAATGAAAGATTGAAATAATGATTGAAAGTTTGAAAGAAAGATTGAAAGAAAGATTGAAAGATTTAAAGAAAGAATGAAAGAAAGATTGAAAGATTGAAATATTGAAAGAAAGAATGAAAGAAAGATTGAAAGATTGAAAGAAAGATTGAAAGAAAGATTTAAAGAAAGAAAGATTGAATGATTGAATGATTGAAAGAAAGACTGAAAGAAAGAATGACGGACAGAAAGATTGAAAGAAAGATTGAAAAAAAGATTGATAGACTGAAAGAAAGAATGAAAGAAACATTGAAAGATTAAACAATTGAAAGAAAGATTGCAAGAAAGATGGAAAGAATGAAAGATTGAAATAATGATTGAAAGTTTGAAAGAAAGTTTGAAAGAGAGATTTAAGCAAAGAAAGATTGAAAGTAAGAAAGATTGAAAGAATTAATGAAAGAAAGATTGAAAGATTGAAAAAAAGAATGAAAGAAAGATTGAAAGATTGAAATATTGAAAGAAAGATTGAATGTTTGAAAAAAGATTGAAAGTATTAAAGATCGAAAGAAATATTTAAAGAAAGATTGAAAGATTGAAAGAAAGAATGAAAGAACGATTGAAAGAAAGAATGAATGAATGAAAGAAAGAATGAAAGATTAAACAATTGAAAGAAAGATTGGAAGAAAGATTGAAAAAAGAAAGATTGAAAGAAAGAAAGATTGAAAGAAATAATGAAAGAAAGATTGAACGATTGGAACCAATATTGAAAGATAGAAAAATTGAAAGTAAGAAAGAATGAAAGCAAGATTGAAAGATTGAAAGAAAGAATGAAAGAAAGATTGAAAGATTGACAGAATGATTGAAAAAAAGGTTGAAAGACTGAAAGAAAGAATGAAAGAAAGATTGAAAGATTGAAAGATTGAAAGAAAGATTGAATGTTTGAAAGAAAGTTTGAAAGAAAGATTTAAAGAAAGAAAGATTGAAAGAAATATTGAATGAAAAATTGAAAGATTGAAAGAAAGATTGAAAGATTGAAAGATTGAAATAATGATTGAAAGTTTGAAAGAAAGATTGAAAGAAAGATTTAAGGAAAGAAAGATTGAAAGTAAGAAAGATTGAAAGAAATATTGAAAGAAAGATTGAAAGATTGAAAGAAAGATTGAAAGAAAGAATGAAAGAAAGATTGAAAGAAAGATTGAAAAAAAGAAAGATTGAAAGAAAGATTGAAAGACTGAAGGAAAGAATGAAAGAAAGATTGAAAGAAAGATTGAAAGAAAGATTGAAAGAAAGATTGAAAGACTGAAGGAAAGAATGAAAGAAAGATTGAAAGAAAGATTGAAAGAAAGATTGAAAGAAAGAAAGATTGAAAGAAAGATTGAAAGATTGAAAGTTAGAAAGAAAGAATGAAAAATTGAAAGAAAGAATGAAAGAACGATTGAAAGAAAGAATGAAAAAATGAAAGAAAGATAGAAAGAATGAAAGAAAGATTGAAAGAAAGATTTAAAGAAAGATTGAAAGACTGAAAGAAATAATGAAAGAAATAATTAAAGAAAGATTGAAAGAACGAATGTAAGAAAGATTGAAAGATTGAAAGATTGAAATAAAGATTGAAAGTTTGAAAGAAAGATTGAAAGAAAGATTTAAAGAAAGAAAGATTGAAAGAAAGATTGAAAGAATTAACAAAAGAAAGATTGAAAGAAAGAATGAAAGAAAGATTGAACGATTGGAAGAAATATTGAAAGAAAGATAGATTGAAAGAAAGAATGAAAGAAAGATTGAAAGATTTAAAGAATGAATGAAAGAAAGATTGAAAGATTGAATTATTGAAAGAAAGAATGAAAGAAAGATTGAAAGATTGAAAGAAAGATTGAAAGATTGAAAGATTGAAATAAAGATTGAAAGTTTGAAAGAAAGATTGAAAGAAAGAATGAAAGAAAGATTGAAAAATAGATTGATAGACTGAAAGAAAGAATGAAAGAAACATTGAAAGATTAAACAATTGAAAGAAAGATTGCAAGAAAGATGGAAAGAATGAAAGATTGAAATAATGATTGAAAGTTTGAAAGAAAGATTGAAAGAAAGATTTAAACAAAGAAAGATTGAAAGAAAGAAAGATTGAAAGAAATATTGAACGAAAGATTGGAAGAAAGGATGAAAGAAAAATTGAAAGAAAGATTGAAAGAAAGATTGAAAGTAAGAAAGATTGAAAGAAATATTGAACGAAAGATTGAAAGATTGAAATATTGAAAGAAAGAATGAAAGAAAGATTGAAAGATTGAAAGAAAGATTGAAAGATTGAAAGATTGAAATAAAGATTGAAAGTTTGAAAGAAAGATTGAAAGATTGAAAGAAAGATTGAAAGAAAGATTGAAATAAAGATTGAAAGTTTGAAAGAAAGAAAGAAAGATTGAAAGAAAGATTGAAAGAAAGATTGAAAGAAAGAATGAAACAAAGATTGAAATAAAGAATGAAAGAAAGATTGAAAGAAAGATTGAAAGAAAGAAAGATTGAAAGATTGAATGATTGAAAGAAAGACTGAAAGAAAGAATGACGGACAGAAAGATTGAAAGAAAGAATGAAAGAAAGATTGAAAAAAAGATTGAAAGATTAAACAATTGAAAGAAAGATTGCAAGAAAGATGGAAAGAATGAAATATTGAAATAATGATTGAAAGTTTGAAAGAAAGATTGAAAGAAAGATTTAAACAAAGAAAGATTGAAAGTAAGAAAGATTGAAAGAAATATTGAACGAAAGATTGAAAGAAAGGATGAAAGAAAGATTGAAAGAAAGATTGAAAGATTGAAAGAAAGATTGAAAGAAAGATTGAAAGAATGATTTAAACAAAGAAAGATTGAAAGTAAGAAAGATTGAAAGAAATATTGAACGAAAGATTGAAAGAAAGGATGAAAGAAAGATTGAAAGAAAGATTGAAAAAAAGAAACATTGAAAGAAAGATTGAACGACTGAAGGAAAGAATTAAAGATAGATTGAAAGAAAGATTGAAAGAAAGATTTAAACAAAGAAAGATTGAACGTAAGAAAGATTGAAAGACATATTGAACGAAAGATTGAAAGAAAGGATGAAAGAAAGATTGAAAGAAAGATTGAAAGATTGAAAGAAAGATTGAAAGAAAGATTGAAAGAATTAAATATTGAAATAATGATTGAAGTTTGAAAGAAAGATTGAAAGAAAGATTTAAACAAAGATAGATTGAAAGTAAGAAAGATTGAAAGAAATATTGAACGAAAGATTGAAAGAAAGGATGAAAGAAAGATTTAAACAAAGATAGATTGAAAGTAAGAAAGATTGAAAGAAATATTGAATGAAAGATTGAAAGAAAGGATGAAAGAAAGATTGAAAGAAAGATTGAAAAAAGAAAGATTGAAAGAAAGATTGAAAGAAAGATTGAAAGAAAGAAATATTGAAGGAAAAATTGAAAGATTGAATGACTGAAAGAAAGACTGAAAGAAAGATTGACAGAAAGAAAGATTGAAAGAAAGAATGAAAGAAAGATTGAAAGAAAGAATGAAAGAAAGATTGAAAGATTAAACAATTGAAAGAAAGATTGCAAGAAAGATTGAAAAAAGAAATATTGAAAGAAAGAATGAAAGAAAGATTGAAAGAAAGTTGGAAAGAAAGATTGAAAGAAAGAAAGATTGAAAGAAATAATGAAAGAAAGATTGAACGATTGGAACCAATATTGAAAGATAGAAAAATTGAAAGTAAGAAAGAATGAAAGCAAGATTGAAAGATTGAAAGAAAGAATGAAAGAAAGATTGAAAGATTGACAGAATGATTGAAAAAAAGGTTGAAAGACTGAAAGAAAGAATGAAAGAAAGATTGAAAGATTGAAAGATTGAAAGAAAGATTGAATGTTTGAAAGAAAGATTTAAAGAAAGAAAGATTGAAAGAAATATTGAGAGAAAGATTGAAAGATTGAAAGAAAGAATGAAAGCAAGATTGAAAGATTGAAAGAAAGAATGAAAGAAAGATTGAAAGATTGACAGAATGATTGAAAAAAAGGTTGAAAGACTGAAAGAAAGAATGAAAGAAAGATTGAAAGATTGAAAGATTGAAAGAAAGATTGAATGTTTGAAAGAAAGATTTAAAGAAAGAAAGATTGAAAGAAATATTGAGAGAAAGATTGAAAGATTGAAAGAAAGATTGAAAGATTGAAAGATTGAAATAATGATTGAAAGTTTGAAAGAAAGATTGAAAGAAAGATTTAAGGAAAGAAAGATTGAAAGTAAGAAAGATTGAAAGAAATATTGAAAGAAAGATTGAAAGATTGAAAGAAAGATTGAAAGAAAGAATGAAAGAAAGATTGAAAGAAAGATTGAAAAAAAGAAAGATTGAAAGAAAGATTGAAAGACTGAAGGAAAGAATGAAAGAAAGATTGAAAGAAAGATTGAAAGATTGAAAGATTGAAAGAAAGAATGAAAAATTGAAAGAAAGAATGAAAGAACGATTGAAAGAAAGAATGAAAGAAAGATTGAAAGATTGAAAGAAAGATTGAAAGAAAGATTTAAAGAAAGATTGAAAGACTGAAAGAAAGAATGAAAGAAATAATTAAAGAAAGATTGAAAGAACGAATGTAAGAAAGATTGAAAGATTGAAAGATTTAAATAAAGATTGAACGTTTGAAAGAAAGATTGAAAGAAAGATTTAAAAAAAGAAAGATTGAAAGAAATATTGAAAGAAAGATTGAAAGAATTAACAAAAGAAAGATTGAAAGAAAGAATGAAAGAAAGATTGAACGATTGGAAGAAATATTGAAAGAAAGATAGATTGAAAGTAAGATAGATTGAAAGAAAGAATGAAAGAAAGATTGAAAGATTTAAAGAATGAATGAAAGAAAGATTGAAAGATTGAAATATTGAAAGAAAGAATGAAAGAAAGATTGAAAGATTGAAAGAAAGATTGAAAGATTGAAAGATTGAAATAAAGATTGAAAGTTTGAAAGAAAGATTGAAAGAAAGATTGAAAGAAAGAAAGAAATATTGAAAGAAAGATTGAAAGAAAGATTGAAAGAAAGAAAGATTGAATGATTGAATGATTGAAAGAAAGACTGAAAGAGAGAATGACGGACAGAAAGATTGAAAGAAAGAATGAAAGAAAGATTGAAAAAAAGATTGAAAGATTAAACAATTGAAAGAAAGATTGCAAGAAAGATGGAACGAATGAAAGATTGAAATAATGATTGAAAGTTTGAAAGAAAGATTGAAAGAAAGATTTAAACAAAAAGATTGAAAGTAAGAAAGATTGAAAGAAATATTGAACGAAAGATTGGAAGAAAGGATGAAAGAAAAATTGAAAGAAAGATTGAAAGAAAGATTGAAAGAAAGATTGAAAGAATGATTTAAACAAAGAAAGATTGAAAGTAAGAAAGATTGAAAGAAATATTGAACGAAAGATTGAAAGAAAGGATGAAAGAAAGATTGAAAGAAAGATTGAAAGATTGAAATATTGAAAGAAAGAATGAAAGAAAGATTGAAAGAAAGATTAAAAGATTGAAAGATTGAAATAAAAATTGAAAGTTTGAAAGAAAGATTGAAAGAAAGATTTAAAGAAAGATTGAAAGACTGAAAGAAAAAATGAAAGGCAGATTGAAAGAAAGATTGAAAGATTGCAAGAAAGAATGAAAGAAATATTGAAAGATTGAAATATTGAAAGAAAGAATGAAAGAAAGATTGAAAGATTGAAAGAAAGATTGAAAGATTGAAAGATTGAAATAAAGATTGAAAGTTTGAAAGAAAGATTGAAAGATTGAAAGAAAGATTGAAAGAAAGATTGAAATAAAGATTGAAAGTTTGAAAGAAAGAAAGAAAGATTGAAAGAAAGATTGAAAGAAAGATTTAAGTAAAGAAAGATTGAAAGTAAGAAAGATTGAAAGAAATATTGAAAGAAAGATTGAAAGATTGAAAGAAAGATTGAAAGAAAGAATGAAAGAAAGATTGAAAAAAAGAAAGATTGAAAGAAAGATTGAAAGACTGAAGGAAAGAATGAAAGAAAGATTGAAAGAAAGATTGAAAGAAAGAAAGATTGAAAGAAAGATTGAAAGATTGAAAGATTGAAAGAAAGAATGAAAAATTGAAAGAAAGAATGAAAGAACGATTGAAAGAAAGAATGAAAGAATGAAAGAAAGATTGAAAGATTGAAAGAAAGATTGAAAGAAAGATTTAAAGAAAGATTGAAAGACTGAAAGAAAGAATGAAAGAAATAATTAAAGAAAGATTGAAAGAACGAATGTAAGAAAGATTGAAAGATTGAAAGATTGAAATAAAGATTGAAAGTTTGAAAGAAAGATTGAAAGAAAGATTTAAAGAAAGAAAGATTGAAAGAAAGATTAAAAGATTGAAAGATTGAAATAAAAATTGAAAGTTTGAAAGAAAGATTGAAAGAAAGATTTAAAGAAAGATTGAAAGACTGAAAGAAAAAATGAAAGGCAGATTGAAAGAAAGATTGAAAGATTGCAAGAAAGAATGAAAGAAATATTGAAAGATTGAAATATTGAAAGAAAGAATGAAAGAAAGATTGAAAGATTGAAAGAAAGATTGAAAGATTGAAAGATTGAAATAAAGATTGAAAGTTTGAAAGAAAGATTGAAAGATTGAAAGAAAGATTGAAAGAAAGATTGAAATAAAGATTGAAAGTTTGAAAGAAAGAAAGAAAGATTGAAAGAAAGATTGAAAGAAAGATTTAAGTAAAGAAAGATTGAAAGTAAGAAAGATTGAAAGAAATATTGAAAGAAAGATTGAAAGATTGAAAGAAAGATTGAAAGAAAGAATGAAAGAAAGATTGAAAAAAAGAAAGATTGAAAGAAAGATTGAAAGACTGAAGGAAAGAATGAAAGAAAGATTGAAAGAAAGATTGAAAGAAAGAAAGATTGAAAGAAAGATTGAAAGATTGAAAGATTGAAAGAAAGAATGAAAAATTGAAAGAAAGAATGAAAGAACGATTGAAAGAAAGAATGAAAGAATGAAAGAAAGATTGAAAGATTGAAAGAAAGATTGAAAGAAAGATTTAAAGAAAGATTGAAAGACTGAAAGAAAGAATGAAAGAAATAATTAAAGAAAGATTGAAAGAACGAATGTAAGAAAGATTGAAAGATTGAAAGATTGAAATAAAGATTGAAAGTTTGAAAGAAAGATTGAAAGAAAGATTTAAAGAAAGAAAGATTGAAAGAAATATTGAAAGAAAGATTGAAAGAATTAACAAAAGAAAGATTGAAAGAAAGAATGAAAGAAAGATTGAACGATTGGAAGAAATATTGAAAGAAAGATAGATTGAAAGTAAGATAGATTGAAAGAAAGAATGAAAGAAAGATTGAAAGATTTAAAGAATGAATGAAAGAAAGATTGAAAGATTGAAATATTGAAAGAAAGAATGAAAGAAAGATTGAAAGATTGAAAGAAAGATTGAAAGATTGAAAGATTGAAATAAAGATTGAAAGTTTGAAAGAAAGATTGAAAGAAAGATTGAAAGAAAGATTTAAACAAAGAAAGATTGAAAGTAAGAAAGATTGAAAGAAATATTGAACGAAAGATTGAAAGAAAGGATGAAAGAAAGATTGAAAGAAAGATTGAAAGATTGAAATATTGAAAGAAAGAATGAAAGAAAGATTGAAAGAAAGATTAAAAGATTGAAAGATTGAAATAAAAATTGAAAGTTTGAAAGAAAGATTGAAAGAAAGATTTAAAGAAAGATTGAAAGACTGAAAGAAAAAATGAAAGGCAGATTGAAAGAAAGATTGAAAGATTGCAAGAAAGAATGAAAGAAATATTGAAAGATTGAAATATTGAAAGAAAGAATGAAAGAAAGATTGAAAGATTGAAAGAAAGATTGAAAGATTGAAAGATTGAAATAAAGATTGAAAGTTTGAAAGAAAGATTGAAAGATTGAAAGAAAGATTGAAAGAAAGATTGAAATAAAGATTGAAAGTTTGAAAGAAAGAAAGAAAGATTGAAAGAAAGATTGAAAGAAAGAATGAAACAAAGATTGAAATAAAGAATGAAAGAAAGATTGAAAGAAAGATTGAAAGAAAGAAAGATTGAAAGATTGAAATATTGAAAGAAAGAATGAAAGAAAGATTGAAAGATTGAAATAAAGATTGAAAGTTTGAAAGAAAGATTGAAAGAAAGATTTAAAGAAAGATTGAAAGACTGAAAGAAAAAATGAAAGGCAGTTTGAAAGAAAGATTGAAAGTAAGAAAGATTGAAAGAAAGAATGAAAGAAAGATTGAAGGATTGCAAGAAAGAATGAAAGAAATATTGAAAGATTGAAATATTGAAAGAAAGAATGAAAGAAAGATTGAAAGATTGAAAGAAAGATTGAAAGAAAGATTGAAATAAAGATTGAAAGTTTGAAAGAAAGAAAGAAAGATTGAAAGAAAGATTGAAAGAAAGATTGAAAGAAAGAATGAAACAAAGATTGAAATAAAGAATGAAAGAAAGATTGAAAGAAAGATTGAAAGAAAGAAAGATTGAAAGATTGAATGATTGAAAGAAAGACTGAAAGAAAGAATGACGGACAGAAAGATTGAAAGAAAGAATGAAAGAAAGATTGAAAAAAAAGATTGAAAGATTAAACAATTGAAAGAAAGATTGCAAGAAAGATGGAAAGAATGAAAGATTGAAATAATGATTGAAAGTTTGAAAGAAAGATTGAAAGAAAGATTGAAAGATTTAAAGAAAGAATGAAAGAAAGATTGAAAGATTGAAATATTGAAAGAAAGAATGAAAGAAAGATTGAAAGATTGAAAGAAAGATTGAAAGAAAGATTTAAAGAAAGAAAGATTGAATGATTGAATGATTGAAAGAAAGACTGAAAGAAAGAATGACGGACAGAAAGATTGAAAGAAAGATTGAAAAAAAGATTGATAGACTGAAAGAAAGAATGAAAGAAACATTGAAAGATTAAACAATTGAAAGAAAGATTGCAAGAAAGATGGAAAGAATGAAAGATTGAAATAATGATTGAAAGTTTGAAAGAAAGTTTGAAAGAGAGATTTAAGCAAAGAAAGATTGAAAGTAAGAAAGATTGAAAGAATTAATGAAAGAAAGATTGAAAGATTGAAAAAAAGAATGAAAGAAAGATTGAAAGATTGAAATATTGAAAGAAAGATTGAATGTTTGAAAAAAGATTGAAAGTATTAAAGATCGAAAGAAATATTTAAAGAAAGATTGAAAGATTGAAAGAAAGAATGAAAGAACGATTGAAAGAAAGAATGAATGAATGAAAGAAAGAATGAAAGATTAAACAATTGAAAGAAAGATTGGAAGAAAGATTGAAAAAAGAAATATTGAAAGAAAGAATGAAAGAAAGATTGAAAGAAAGAAAGATTGAAAGAAATAATGAAAGAAAGATTGAACGATTGGAACCAATATTGAAAGATAGAAAAATTGAAAGTAAGAAAGAATGAAAGCAAGATTGAAAGATTGAAAGAAAGAATGAAAGAAAGATTGAAAGATTGACAGAATGATTGAAAAAAAGGTTGAAAGACTGAAAGAAAGAATGAAAGAAAGATTGAAAGATTGAAAGATTGAAAGAAAGATTGAATGTTTGAAAGAAAGTTTGAAAGAAAGATTTAAAGAAAGAAAGATTGAAAGAAATATTGAAAGAAAGATTGAAAGATTGAAAGAAAGATTGAAAGATTGAAAGATTGAAAGATTGAAATAATGATTGAAAGTTTGAAAGAAAGATTTAAGGAAAGAAAGATTGAAAGTAAGAAAGATTGAAAGAAATATTGAAAGAAAGATTGAAAGATTGAAAGAAAGATTGAAAGAAAGAATGAAAGAAAGATTGAAAGAAAGATTGAAAAAAAGAAAGATTGAAATAAAGATTGAAAGACTGAAGGAAAGAATGAAAGAAAGATTGAAAGAAAGATTGAAAGAAAGATTGAAAGAAAGAAAGATTGAAAGAAAGATTGAAAGATTGAAAGTTAGAAAGAAAGAATGAAAAATTGAAAGAAAGAATGAAAGAACGATTGAAAGAAAGAATGAAAGAATGAAAGAAAGATAGAAAGAATGAAAGAAAGATTGAAAGAAAGATTTAAAGAAAGATTGAAAGACTGAAAGAAATAATGAAAGAAATAATTAAAGAAAGATTGAAAAAACGAATGTAAGAAAGATTGAAAGATTGAAAGATTGAAATAAAGATTGAAAGTTTGAAAGAAAGATTGAAAGAAAGATTTAAAGAAAGAAAGATTGAAAGAAATATTGAAAGAAAGATTGAAAGAATTAACAAAAGAAAGATTGAAAGAAAGAATGAAAGAAAGATTGAACGATTGGAAGAAATATTGAAAGAAAGATAGATTGAAAGTAAGATAGATTGAAAGAAAGAATGAAAGAAAGATTGAAAGATTTAAAGAATGAATGAAAGAAAGATTGAAAGATTGAATTATTGAAAGAAAGAATGAAAGAAAGATTGAAAGATTGAAAGAAAGATTGAAAGATTGAAAGATTGAAATAAAGATTGAAAGTTTGAAAGAAAGATTGAAAGAAAGAATGAAAGAAAGATTGAAAAATAGATTGATAGACTGAAAGAAAGAATGAAAGAAACATTGAAAGATTAAACAATTGAAAGAAAGATTGCAAGAAAGATGGAAAGAATGAAAGATTGAAATAATGATTGAAAGTTTGAAAGAAAGATTGAAAGAAAGATTTAAACAAAGAAAGATTGAAAGAAAGAAAGATTGAAAGAAATATTGAACGAAAGATTGGAAGAAAGGATGAAAGAAAAATTGAAAGAAAGATTGAAAGAAAGATTGAAAGTAAGAAAGATTGAAAGAAATATTGAACGAAAGATTGAAAGATTGAAATATTGAAAGAAAGAATGAAAGAAAGATTGAAAGATTGAAAGAAAGATTGAAAGATTGAAAGATTGAAATAAAGATTGAAAGTTTGAAAGAAAGATTGAAAGATTGAAAGAAAGATTGAAAGAAAGATTGAAATAAAGATTGAAAGTTTGAAAGAAAGAAAGAAAGATTGAAAGAAAGATTGAAAGAAAGATTGAAAGAAAGAATGAAACAAAGATTGAAATAAAGAATGAAAGAAAGATTGAAAGAAAGATTGAAAGAAAGAAAGATTGAAAGATTGAATGATTTAAAGAAAGACTGAAAGAAAGAATGACGGACAGAAAGATTGAAAGAAAGAATGAAAGAAAGATTGAAAAAAAGATTGAAAGATTAAACAATTGAAAGAAAGATTGCAAGAAAGATGGAAAGAATGAAATATTGAAATAATGATTGAAAGTTTGAAAGAAAGATTGAAAGAAAGATTTAAACAAAGAAAGATTGAAAGTAAGAAAGATTGAAAGAAATATTGAACGAAAGATTGAAAGAAAGGATGAAAGAAAGATTGAAAGAAAGATTGAAAGATTGAAAGAAAGATTGAAAGAAAGATTGAAAGAATGATTTAAACAAAGAAAGATTGAAAGTAAGAAAGATTGAAAGAAATATTGAACGAAAGATTGAAAGAAAGGATGAAAGAAAGATTGAAAGAAAGATTGAAAAAGAGAAACATTGAAAGAAAGATTGAACGACTGCAGGAAAGAATTAAAGATAGATTGAAAGAAAGATTGAAAGAAAGATTTAAACAAAGAAAGATTGAACGTAAGAAAGATTGAAAGACATATTGAACGAAAGATTGAAAGAAAGGATGAAAGAAAGATTGAAAGATTGAAAGAAAGATTGAAAAAAAGAAACATTGAAAGAAAGATTGAACGACTGCAGGAAAGAATTAAAGATAGATTGAAAGAAAGATTGAAAGAAAGATTTAAACAAAGAAAGATTGAACGTAAGAAAGATTGAAAGACATATTGAACGAAAGATTGAAAGAAAGGATGAAAGAAAGATTGAAGTTTGAAAGAAAGATTGAAAGAAAGATTTAAACAAAGATAGATTGAAAGTAAGAAAGATTGAAAGAAATATTGAACGAAAGATTGAAAGAAAGGATGAAAGAAAGATTTAAACAAAGATAGATTGAAAGTAAGAAAGATTGAAAGAAATATTGAATGAAAGATTGAAAGAAAGGATGAAAGAAAGATTGAAAGAAAGATTGAAAAAAGAAAGATTGAAAGAAAGATTGAAAGAAAGAATGAAAGAAAGATTGAAAGATTAAACGATTGAAAGAAAGATTGCAAGAAAGATTGAAAAAAGAAAGATTGAAAGAAAGAATTAAAGAAAGATTGAAAGAAAGAAAGATTGAAAGATTGAATGATTGAAAGAAAGACTGAAAGAAAGAATGACGGACAGAAAGACTGAAAGAAAGAATGAAAGAAAGATTGAAAGAAAGAATGAAAGAAAGATTGAAAGATTAAACGATTGAAAGAAAGTTTGCAAGAAAGATTGAAAAAAGAAATATTGAAAGAAAGAATGAAAGAAAGATTGAAAGAAAGTTGGAAAGAAAGATTGAAAGAAAGAAAGATTGAAAGAAATAATGAAAGAAAGATTGAACGATTGGAACCAATATTGAAAGATAGAAAAATTGAAAGTAAGAAAGAATGAAAGCAAGATTGAAAGATTGAAAGAAAGAATGAAAGAAAGATTGAAAGATTGAAAGATTGAAAGATTGAAAGATTGAAAGATTGAAATAAAGATTGAAAGTTTGAAAGAAAGATTGAAAGAAAGATTTAAAGAAAGAATGAAAGAATGAAAGAAAGATTGAAAGATTGAAAGAAATATTGAAAGAAAGAGAGAATGAAAGTAAGAAAGATGGAAAGAAAAATTGAAAGATTGAAAGATTGAAAGAAAGAATTAAAGAAAGATTGAATGATTGAAAGATTGAAAGAAAAATTGAAAGAAAGATTGAAGAAAGAAAGATTTAAAGAAAAAAAGATTTAAAGAAAGATTGAAAGACTAAAAGTAAGAATGAAAAAAAAGATTGAAAGAAAGATTGAAAAAAGAAAGAAAGATTGAAAGAAAGATTGAAAGAAAGAATGAAAGTTTGAAAGAAAGATTGAAAGAAAGATTGAAAGAAAGATTGAAAGACTGAAAGAAAAAATGAAAGAAAGATTAAAAGAGAGATTGAAAGACTGAAAGATTGAAAGAAAGAATGAAAGATTGAAAGAAAGAATGAAAGAATGAATGAAAGATTAAAAGATTGAAAGAAATATTGAAAAAAAGAAAGATTGAAAGTAAGAAAAATTGAAAGAATGAATGAAAGAAACAAAAAAAGACTGATAAAAAGAAAGAATGTTTGAGAGATCAAAATATTTAAAGAAAGAAAGATTGAAAGAAAGATTTTAAGACTGAATTAAAGAATTAAAGAAAGATTGAAAGAAAGGTTGAAAGATAGAATGAAAGAAAGATTGAAAGATTGAAAGTTGTAAAGAAAGATTGAAAGAAAGATTTAAAGAAAGATTGAAAGACTAAAAAAAAGAATGAAAGAAAGATTGAAAGGTTGAAAGAAAGAATGAAAGAATGAAAGAAAGATTGAAAGATTGAAAGAAAGATTGGAAGAAAGAATGAAAGTATGAAAGAAAGATTGAAAGATCGAAGGAAAGATTGAAAGAACGATTGAAAGAAAGAATGAAAGAAAGATTGAAAGATTGAAAGAAAGATTGAAAGTAATAAAGATTGAAAGAAGGAATGAAGGAAAAATTGAATGTTTGAAAGACTGAAAGAATGAATGAAAGAAAGCTTGAAAGAAAGATTGAAAGAAAGATTTTAAGAAAGGTTGAAAGACTGAAAGAAAGAATGAAAGAAAGAATGATTGAAACATTGAAAGAAAGAATGAAAGATTGAAAGAAAGAATATAAGAACGATTGAAAGAAAGATTGAAAGTAAGATTGAAAGTTTGAAAGAAAGATTGAAAGACTGAAGGAAAGAATGAGTGAAAGATTGAAAGAAAGATTAAAGAAAAAAAGATTGAAAGTATTAAAGACTGAAAAAAATATTGAAAGAAAGATTGAAAGATTGAAAGATAGAATGAAAGAAAGATTGAAAGATTGAAAGATTGAAAGAAAGAATGAAAGAAAGATTGAAAGAAAAAAATATTGAAGGAAAGATTGAAAGATTGAATGACTGAAAGAAAGAAAGACTGAAAGAAAGATTGACAGACAGAAAGATTGAAAGAAAGAATGAAAGAAAGATTGAAAGAAAGAATGAAAGAAAGATTGAAAGTTTGAAAGAAAGATTGAAAGAAAGATTTAAAGAAAGATTGAAAGACTGAAAGAAAGAATGAAAGGCAGATTGAAAGTAAGAAAGATTGAAATGAAGAATGAAAGAAAGATTGAAAGATTGCAAGAAAGAATGAAAGAAATATTGAAAGATTGAAATATTGAAAGAAAGAATGAAAGAAAGATTGAAAGATTGAAAGAAAGATTGAAAGAAAGATTGAAAGAAAGAATGAAAGAAAGATTGAAAGAAAGAATGAAAGAAAGATTGAAAGTTTGAAAGAAAGATTGAAAGAAAGATTTATAGAAAGATTGAAAGACTGAAAGAAAGAATGAAAGGCAGATTGAAAGAAAGATTGAAAGTAAGAAAGATTGAAAGAAAGAATGAAAGAAAGATTGAAAGATTACAAGAAAGAATGAAAGAAATATTGAAAGATTGAAATATTGAAAGAAAGAATGAAAGAAAGATTGAAAGATTGAAAGAAAGATTGAAAGAAAGATTGAAAGATTGAAATAAAGATTGAAAGTTTGAAAGAAAGATTGAAAGAAAGATTTAAAGAAAGAAAGATTGAAAGATTGAATGATTGAAAGAAAGACTGAAAGAAAGAATGACGGACAGAAAGATTGAAAGAAAGAATGAAAGAAAGATTGAAAAAAAGATTGAAAGACTGAAAGAAAGAATGAAAGAAACATTGAATGATTAAACAATTGAAAGAAAGATTGCAAGAAAGATGGAAAGTAAGATTGAAAGAAATAAAGATTGAAAGAAATAACAAAAGAAAGATTGAAAGAAATAATGAAAGAAATATTGAAAGACTGAAAGAAAGAATGAAAGGCAGATTGAAAGAAAGATTGAAAGTAAGAAAAATTGAAAGAATCAAAGAAAGATTGAAAGATTGCAAGAAAGAATGAAAGAAATATTGAAAGATTGAAATATTGAAAGAAAGAATGAAAGAAAGATTGAAAGATTGAAAGAAAGATTGAAAGAAAGATTGAAAGAAAGATTGAAAGAATGATTTAAACAAAGAAAGATTGAAAGTAAGAAAGATTGAAACAAATATTGAACGAAAGATTGAAAGAAAGGATGAAAGAAAGATTGAAAGAAAGATTGAAAGATTGAAATATTGAAAGAAAGAATGAAAGAAAGATTGAAAGATTGAAAGATAAAAAGATTGAAAGATTGAAATAAAGATTGAAAGTTTGAAAGAAAGATTGAAAGAAAGATTGAAAGACTGAAAGAAAAAATGAAAGGCAGTTTGAAAGAAAGATTGAAAGTAAGAAAGATTGAAAGAAAGAATGAAAGAAAGATTGAAAGATTGAAATATTGAAAGAAAGAATGAAAGAAAGATTGAAAGATTGAAAGAAAGATTGAAAGAAAGAATGAAACAAAGATTGAAAGAAAGAATGAAAGAATGATTGAAAGAAAGATTGAAAGAAAGAATGACGGACAGAAAGATTGAAAGAAAGAATGAAAGATTAAACAATTGAAAGAAAGATTGCAAGAAAGATGGAAAGAATGAAAGATTGAAATAATGATTGAAAGGTTGAAAGAAAGATTGAAAGAAAGATTGAAAGATTTAAAGAAAGAATGAAAGAAAGATTGAAAGATTGAAATATTGAAAGAAAGAATGAAAGAAAGATTGAAAGATTGAAAGAAAGATTGAAAGAAGGATTTAAAGAAAGAAAGATTGAATGATTGAATGATTGAAAGAAAGACTGAAAGAAAGAATGACAGACAGAAAGATTGAAAGAAAGAATGAAAGAAAGATTGAAAAAAAGATTGATAGACTGAAAGAAAGAATGAAAGAAACATTGAAAGATTAAACAATTGAAAGAAAGATTGCAAGAAAGATGGAAAGAATGAAAGATAGAAATAATGATTGAAAGTTTGAAAGAAAGTTTGAAAGAGAGATTTAAACAAAGAAAGATTGAAAGATTGAAATATTGAAAGAAAGATTGAATGTTTGAAAAAAGATTGAAAGTATTAAAGATCGAAAGAAATATTTAAAGAAAGATTGAAAGATTGAAAGAAAGAATGAAAGAACGATTGAAAGAAAGAATGAATGAATGAAAGAAAGAATGAAAGATTAAACAATTGAAAGAAAGATTGGAAGAAAGATTGAAAAAAGAAATATTGAAAGAAAGAATGAAAGAAAGATTGAAAGAAAGTTGGAAAGAAAGATTGAAAGAAAGAAAGATTGAAAGAAATAATGAAAGAAAGATTGAACGATTGGAACCAATATTGAAAGATAGAAAAATTGAAAGTAAGAAAGAATGAAAGCAAGATTGAAAGATTGAAAGAAAGAATGAAAGTAAGATTGAAAGATTGACAGAATGATTGAAAAAAAGGTTGAAAGACTGAAAGAAAGAATGAAAGAAAGATTGAAAGATTGAAAGATTGAAAGAAAGATTGAATGTTTGAAAGAAAGTTTGAAAGAAAGATTTAAAGAAAGAAAGATTGAAAGAAATATTGAGAGAAAGATTGAAAGATTGAAAGAAAGATTGAAAGATTGAAAGATTGAAATATTGAAAGAAAGAATGAAAGAAAGATTGAAAGATTGAAAGAAAGATTGAAAGAAAGATTGAAATAAAGATTGAAAGTTTGAAAGAAAGAAAGAAAGATTGAAAGAAAGATTGAAAGAAAGAATGAAACAAAGATTGAAAGAAAGAATGAAAGAAAGATTGAAAGAAAGATTGAAAGAAAGAAAGATTGAAAGATTGAATGATTGAAAGAAAGACTGAAAGAAAGAATGACGGACAGAAAGATTGAAAGAAAGAATGAAAGATTAAACAATTGAAAGAAAGATTGCAAGAAAGATGGAAAGAATGAAAGATTGAAATAATGATTGAAAGGTTGAAAGAAAGATTGAAAGATTTAAAGAAAGAATGAAAGAAAGATTGAAAGATTGAAATATTGAAAGAAAGAATGAAAGAAAGATTGAAAGAAAGATTGAAAGAAAGATTTAAAGAAAGAAAGATTGAATGATTGAATGATTAAAAGAAAGACTGAAAGAAAGAATGACGGACAGAAAGATTGAAAGAAAGAATGAAAGAAAGATTGAAAAAAAGATTGATAGACTGAAAGAAAGAATGAAAGAAACATTGAAAGATTAAACAATTGAAAGAAAGATTGCAAGAAAGATGGAAAGAATGAAAGATTGAAATAATGATTGAAAGTTTGAAAGAAAGTTTGAAAGAGAGATTTAAACAAAGAAAGATTGAAAGATTGAAATATTGAAAGAAAGATTGAATGTTTGAAAAAAGATTGAAAGTATTAAAGATCGAAAGAAATATTTAAAGAAAGATTGAAAGATTGAAAGAAAGAATGAAAGAACGATTGAAAGAAAGAATGAATGAATGAAAGAAAGAATGAAAGATTAAACAATTGAAAGAAAGATTGGAAGAAAGATTGAAAAAAGAAATATTGAAAGAAAGAATGAAAGAAAGATTGAAAGAAAGTTGGAAAGAAAGATTGAAAGAAAGAAAGATTGAAAGAAATAATGAAAGAAAGATTGAACGATTGGAACCAATATTGAAAGATAGAAAAATTGAAAGTAAGAAAGAATGAAAGCAAGATTGAAAGATTGAAAGTAAGAATGAAAGAAAGATTGAAAGATTGACAGAATGATTGAAAAAAAGGTTGAAAGACTGAAAGAAAGAATGAAAGAAAGATTGAAAGATTGAAAGATTGAAAGAAAGATTGAATGTTTGAAAGAAAGATTTAAAGAAAGAAAGATTGAAAGAAATATTGAGAGAAAGATTGAAAGATTGAAAGAAAGATTGAAAGATTGAAAGATTGAAATAATGATTGAAAGTTTGAAAGAAAGATTGAAAGAAAGATTTAAGGAAAGAAAGATTGAAAGTAAGAAAGATTGAAAGAAATATTGAAAGAAAGATTGAAAGATTGAAAGAAAGATTGAAAGAAAGAATGAAAGAAAGAATGAAAGAAAGATTGAAAGAAAGATTGAAAAAAAGAAAGATTGAAAGAAAGATTGAAAGACTGAAGGAAAGAATGAAAGAAAGATTGAAAGAAAGAAAGATTGAAAGAAAGATTGAAAGATTGAAAGATTGAAAGAAAGAATGAAAAATTGAAAGAAAGAATGAAAGAACGATTGAAAGAAAGAATGAAAGAATGAAAGAAAGATTGAAAGATTGAAAGAAAGATTGAAAGAAAGATTTAAAGAAAGATTGAAAGACTGAAAGAAAGAATGAAAGAAATAATTAAAGAAAGATTGAAAGAACGAATGTAAGAAAGATTGAAAGATTGAAAGATTGAAATAAAGATTGAAAGTTTGAAAGAAAGATTGAAAGAAAGATTTAAAGAAAGAAAGATTGAAAGAAATATTGAAAGAAAGATTGAAAGAATTAACAAAAGAAAGATTGAAAGAAAGAATGAAAGAAAGATTGAACGATTGGAAGAAATATTGAAAGAAAGATAGATTGAAAGAAAGAATGAAAGAAAGATTGAAAGATTTAAAGAATGAATGAAAGAAAGATTGAAAGATTGAAATATTGAAAGAAAGAATGAAAGAAAGATTGAAAGATTGAAAGATTGAAATAAAGATTGAAAGTTTGAAAGAAAGATTGAAAGAAAGATTGAAAGAAAGAAAGAAATATTGAAAGAAAGATTGAAAGAAAGATTGAAAGAAAGAAAGATTGAATGATTGAATGATTGAAAGAAAGACTGAAAGAAAGAATGACGGACAGAAAGATTGAAAGAAAGAATGAAAGAAAGATTGAAAAAAAGATTGAAAGATTAAACAATTGAAAGAAAGATTGCAAGAAAGATGGAACGAATGAAAGATTGAAATAATGATTGAAAGTTTGAAAGAAAGATTGAAAGAAAGATTTAAACAAAAAGATTGAAAGTAAGAAAGATTGAAAGAAATATTGAACGAAAGATTGGAAGAAAGGATGAAAGAAAAATTGAAAGAAAGATTGAAAGAAAGATTGAAAGAAAGATTGAAAGAATGATTTAAACAAAGAAAGATTGAAAGTAAGAAAGATTGAAAGAAATATTGAACGAAAGATTGAAAGAAAGGATGAAAGAAAGATTGAAAGAAAGATTGAAAGATTGAAATATTGAAAGAAAGAATGAAAGAAAGATTGAAAGAAAGATTAAAAGATTGAAAGATTGAAATAAAAATTGAAAGTTTGAAAGAAAGAATGAAAGAAAGATTTAAAGAAAGATTGAAAGACTGAAAGAAAAAATGAAAGGCAGATTGAAAGAAAGATTGAAAGATTGCAAGAAAGAATGAAAGAAATATTGAAAGATTGAAATATTGAAAGAAAGAATGAAAGAAAGATTGAAAGATTGAAAGAAAGATTGAAAGATTGAAAGATTGAAATAAAGATTGAAAGTTTGAAAGAAAGATTGAAAGATTGAAAGAAAGATTGAAAGAAAGATTGAAATAAAGATTGAAAGTTTGAAAGAAAGAAAGAAAGATTGAAAGAAAGATTGAAAGAAAGATTTAAGGAAAGAAAGATTGAAAGTAAGAAAGATTGAAAGAAATATTGAAAGAAAGATTGAAAGATTGAAAGAAAGATTGAAAGAAAGAATGAAAGAAAGATTGAAAGAAAGATTGAAAAAAAGAAAGATTGAAAGAAAGATTGAAAGACTGAAGGAAAGAATGAAAGAAAGATTGAAAGAAAGATTGAAAGAAAGAAAGATTGAAAGAAAGATTGAAAGATTGAAAGATTGAAAGAAAGAATGAAAAATTGAAAGAAAGAATGAAAGAACGATTGAAAGAAAGAATGAAAGAATGAAAGAAAGATTGAAAGATTGAAAGAAAGATTGAAAGAAAGATTTAAAGAAAGATTGAAAGACTGAAAGAAAGAATGAAAGAAATAATTAAAGAAAGATTGAAAGAACGAATGTAAGAAAGATTGAAAGATTGAAAGATTGAAATAAAGATTGAAAGTTTGAAAGAAAGATTGAAAGAAAGATTTAAAGAAAGAAAGATTGAAAGAAATATTGAAAGAAAGATTGAAAGAATTAACAAAAGAAAGATTGAAAGAAAGAATGAAAGAAAGATTGAACGATTGGAAGAAATATTGAAAGAAAGATAGATTGAAAGTAAGATAGATTGAAAGAAAGAATGAAAGAAAGATTGAAAGATTTAAAGAATGAATGAAAGAAAGATTGAAAGATTGAAATATTGAAAGAAAGAATGAAAGAAAGATTGAAAGATTGAAAGAAAGATTGAAAGATTGAAAGATTGAAATAAAGATTGAAAGTTTGAAAGAAAGATTGAAAGAAAGATTGAAAGAAAGATTTAAACAAAGAAAGATTGAAAGTAAGAAAGATTGAAAGAAATATTGAACGAAAGATTGAAAGAAAGGATGAAAGAAAGATTGAAAGAAAGATTGAAAGATTGAAATATTGAAAGAAAGAATGAAAGAAAGATTGAAAGAAAGATTAAAAGATTGAAAGATTGAAATAAAAATTGAAAGTTTGAAAGAAAGATTGAAAGAAAGATTTAAAGAAAGATTGAAAGACTGAAAGAAAAAATGAAAGGCAGATTGAAAGAAAGATTGAAAGATTGCAAGAAAGAATGAAAGAAATATTGAAAGATTGAAATATTGAAAGAAAGAATGAAAGAAAGATTGAAAGATTGAAAGAAAGATTGAAAGATTGAAAGATTGAAATAAAGATTGAAAGTTTGAAAGAAAGATTGAAAGATTGAAAGAAAGATTGAAAGAAAGATTGAAATAAAGATTGAAAGTTTGAAAGAAAGAAAGAAAGATTGAAAGAAAGATTGAAAGAAAGAATGAAACAAAGATTGAAATAAAGAATGAAAGAAAGATTGAAAGAAAGATTGAAAGAAAGAAAGATTGAAAGATTGAAATATTGAAAGAAAGAATGAAAGAAAGATTGAAAGATTGAAAGATTGAAAGATTGAAATAAAGATTGAAAGTTTGAAAGAAAGATTGAAAGAAAGATTTAAAGAAAGATTGAAAGACTGAAAGAAAAAATGAAAGGCAGTTTGAAAGAAAGATTGAAAGTAAGAAAGATTGAAAGAAAGAATGAAAGAAAGATTGAAGGATTGCAAGAAAGAATGAAAGAAATATTGAAAGATTGAAATATTGAAAGAAAGAATGAAAGAAAGATTGAAAGATTGAAAGAAAGATTGAAAGAAAGATTGAAATAAAGATTGAAAGTTTGAAAGAAAGAAAGAAAGATTGAAAGAAAGATTGAAAGAAAGAATGAAACAAAGATTGAAATAAAGAATGAAAGAAAGATTGAAAGAAAGATTGAAAGAAAGAAAGATTGAAAGATTGAATGATTGAAAGAAAGACTGAAAGAAAGAATGACGGACAGAAAGATTGAAAGAAAGAATGAAAGAAAGATTGAAAAAAAAGATTGAAAGATTAAACAATTGAAAGAAAGATTGCAAGAAAGATGGAAAGAATGAAAGATTGAAATAATGATTGAAAGTTTGAAAGAAAGATTGAAAGAAAGATTGAAAGATTTAAAGAAAGAATGAAAGAAAGATTGAAAGATTGAAATATTGAAAGAAAGAATGAAAGAAAGATTGAAAGATTGAAAGAAAGATTGAAAGAAAGATTTAAAGAAAGAAAGATTGAATGATTGAATGATTGAAAGAAAGACTGAAAGAAAGAATGACGGACAGAAAGATTGAAAGAAAGATTGAAAAAAAGATTGATAGACTGAAAGAAAGAATGAAAGAAACATTGAAAGATTAAACAATTGAAAGAAAGATTGCAAGAAAGATGGAAAGAATGAAAGATTGAAATAATGATTGAAAGTTTGAAAGAAAGTTTGAAAGAGAGATTTAAGCAAAGAAAGATTGAAAGTAAGAAAGATTGAAAGAATTAATGAAAGAAAGATTGAAAGATTGAAAAAAAGAATGAAAGAAAGATTGAAAGATTGAAATATTGAAAGAAAGATTGAATGTTTGAAAAAAGATTGAAAGTATTAAAGATCGAAAGAAATATTTAAAGAAAGATTGAAAGATTGAAAGAAAGAATGAAAGAACGATTGAAAGAAAGAATGAATGAATGAAAGAAAGAATGAAAGATTAAACAATTGAAAGAAAGATTGGAAGAAAGATTGAAAAAAGAAATATTGAAAGAAAGAATGAAAGAAAGATTGAAAGAAAGAAAGATTGAAAGAAATAATGAAAGAAAGATTGAACGATTGGAACCAATATTGAAAGATAGAAAAATTGAAAGTAAGAAAGAATGAAAGCAAGATTGAAAGATTGAAAGAAAGAATGAAAGAAAGATTGAAAGATTGACAGAATGATTGAAAAAAAGGTTGAAAGACTGAAAGAAAGAATGAAAGAAAGATTGAAAGATTGAAAGATTGAAAGAAAGATTGAATGTTTGAAAGAAAGTTTGAAAGAAAGATTTAAAGAAAGAAAGATTGAAAGAAATATTGAAAGAAAGATTGAAAGATTGAAAGAAAGATTGAAAGATTGAAAGATTGAAATAATGATTGAAAGTTTGAAAGAAAGATTTAAGGAAAGAAAGATTGAAAGTAAGAAAGATTGAAAGAAATATTGAAAGAAAGATTGAAAGATTGAAAGAAAGATTGAAAGAAAGAATGAAAGAAAGATTGAAAGAAAGATTGAAAAAAAGAAAGATTGAAATAAAGATTGAAAGACTGAAGGAAAGAATGAAAGAAAGATTGAAAGAAAGATTGAAAGAAAGATTGAAAGAAAGAAAGATTGAAAGAAAGATTGAAAGATTGAAAGTTAGAAAGAAAGAATGAAAAATTGAAAGAAAGAATGAAAGAACGATTGAAAGAAAGAATGAAAGAATGAAAGAAAGATAGAAAGAATGAAAGAAAGATTGAAAGAAAGATTTAAAGAAAGATTGAAAGACTGAAAGAAATAATGAAAGAAATAATTAAAGAAAGATTGAAAAAACGAATGTAAGAAAGATTGAAAGATTGAAAGATTGAAATAAAGATTGAAAGTTTGAAAGAAAGATTGAAAGAAAGATTTAAAGAAAGAAAGATTGAAAGAAATATTGAAAGAAAGATTGAAAGAATTAACAAAAGAAAGATTGAAAGAAAGAATGAAAGAAAGATTGAACGATTGGAAGAAATATTGAAAGAAAGATAGATTGAAAGTAAGATAGATTGAAAGAAAGAATGAAAGAAAGATTGAAAGATTTAAAGAATGAATGAAAGAAAGATTGAAAGATTGAATTATTGAAAGAAAGAATGAAAGAAAGATTGAAAGATTGAAAGAAAGATTGAAAGATTGAAAGATTGAAATAAAGATTGAAAGTTTGAAAGAAAGATTGAAAGAAAGAATGAAAGAAAGATTGAAAAATAGATTGATAGACTGAAAGAAAGAATGAAAGAAACATTGAAAGATTAAACAATTGAAAGAAAGATTGCAAGAAAGATGGAAAGAATGAAAGATTGAAATAATGATTGAAAGTTTGAAAGAAAGATTGAAAGAAAGATTTAAACAAAGAAAGATTGAAAGAAAGAAAGATTGAAAGAAATATTGAACGAAAGATTGGAAGAAAGGATGAAAGAAAAATTGAAAGAAAGATTGAAAGAAAGATTGAAAGTAAGAAAGATTGAAAGAAATATTGAACGAAAGATTGAAAGATTGAAATATTGAAAGAAAGAATGAAAGAAAGATTGAAAGATTGAAAGAAAGATTGAAAGATTGAAAGATTGAAATAAAGATTGAAAGTTTGAAAGAAAGATTAAAAGATTGAAAGAAAGATTGAAAGAAAGATTGAAATAAAGATTGAAAGTTTGAAAGAAAGAAAGAAAGATTGAAAGAAAGATTGAAAGAAAGATTGAAAGAAAGAATGAAACAAAGATTGAAATAAAGAATGAAAGAAAGATTGAAAGAAAGATTGAAAGAAAGAAAGATTGAAAGATTGAATGATTGAAAGAAAGACTGAAAGAAAGAATGACGGACAGAAAGATTGAAAGAAAGAATGAAAGAAAGATTGAAAAAAAGATTGAAAGATTAAACAATTGAAAGAAAGATTGCAAGAAAGATGGAAAGAATGAAATATTGAAATAATGATTGAAAGTTTGAAAGAAAGATTGAAAGAAAGATTTAAACAAAGAAAGATTGAAAGTAAGAAAGATTGAAAGAAATATTGAACGAAAGATTGAAAGAAAGGATGAAAGAAAGATTGAAAGAAAGATTGAAAGATTGAAAGAAAGATTGAAAGAAAGATTGAAAGAATGATTTAAACAAAGAAAGATTGAAAGTAAGAAAGATTGAAAGAAATATTGAACGAAAGATTGAAAGAAAGGATGAAAGAAAGATTGAAAGAAAGATTGAAAAAAAGAAACATTGAAAGAAAGATTGAACGACTGAAGGAAAGAATTAAAGATAGATTGAAAGAAAGATTGAAAGAAAGATTTAAACAAAGAAAGATTGAACGTAAGAAAGATTGAAAGACATATTGAACGAAAGATTGAAAGAAAGGATGAAAGAAAGATTGAAAGAAAGATTGAAAGATTGAAAGAAAGATTGAAAGAAAGATTGAAAGAATTAAATATTGAAATAATGATTGAAGTTTGAAAGAAAGATTGAAAGAAAGATTTAAACAAAGATAGATTGAAAGTAAGAAAGATTGAAAGAAATATTGAACGAAAGATTGAAAGAAAGGATGAAAGAAAGATTTAAACAAAGATAGATTGAAAGTAAGAAAGATTGAAAGAAATATTGAATGAAAGATTGAAAGAAAGGATGAAAGAAAGATTGAAAGAAAGATTGAAAAAAGAAAGATTGAAAGAAAGATTGAAAGAAAGATTGAAAGAAAGAAATATTGAAGGAAAAATTGAAAGATTGAATGACTGAAAGAAAGACTGAAAGAAAGATTGACAGAAAGAAAGATTGAAAGAAAGAATGAAAGAAAGATTGAAAGAAAGAATGAAAGAAAGATTGAAAGATTAAACAATTGAAAGAAAGATTGCAAGAAAGATTGAAAAAAGAAAGATTGAAAGAAAGAATTAAAGAAAGATTGAAAGAAAGATGGAATGAAAGAAAGATTGAAAGAAATAACAAGAGAAAGATTGAAAGAAAGAATGAAAGAAAGATTGAACGATTGGAAGAAATATTGACGGAAAGAAAGATTGAAAGTAAGATAGATTGAAAGAAAGAATGAAAGAAAGATTGAAAGATTTAAAGAAAGAATGAAAGAAAGATTGAAAGATTGAAATACTGAAAGAAAGAATGAAAGAAAGATTGAAAGATTGAAAGAAAGATTGAAAGATTGAAAGATTGAAATAAACATTGAAAGTTTGAAAGAAAGATTGAAAGAAAGATTTAAAGAAAGAAAGATTGAAAGAAAGATTGAAAGAAAGATTGAAAGAAAGAATGAAACAAAGATTGAAATAAAGAATGAAAGAAAGATTTAAAGAAAGATTGAAAGAAAGATTGAAAGAAAGAAAGATTGAAAGATTGAATGATTGAAAGAAAGACTGAAAGAAAGAATGACGGACAGAAAGACTGAAAGAAAGAATGAAAGAAAGATTGAAAGAAAGAATGAAAGAAAGATTGAAAGAAATAACAAAAGAAAGATTGAAAGAAAGAATGAAAGAAAGACTGAACGATTGGAAGAAATATTGACAGAAAGAAAGATTGAAAGTAAGATAGATTGAAAGAAAGAATGAAAGAAAGATTGAAAGATTTAAAGAAAGAATGAAAGAAAGATTGAAAGATTGAAATATTGAAAGAAAGAATGAAAGAAAGATTGAAAGATTGAAAGAAAGATTGAAAAAAAGATTTAAAGAAAGATTGAAAGACTGAAAGAAAGAATGAATGGCAGATTGAAAGAAAGACTGAAAGTAAGAAAGATTGAAAGAAAGAATGAAAGAAATATTGAAAGATTGAAATAATGAAAGAAAGAATGAAAGAAAGATTGAAAGATTGAAAGAAAGATTGAAAGAAAGATTGAAAGATTGAAATAAAGATTGAATGTTTGAAAGAAAGATTGAAAGAAATATTTAAAGAAAGAAAGAAAGATTGAAAGAAAGATTAAAAGAAAGATTGAATGAAAGAATGAAACAAAGATTGAAATAAAGAATGAAAGAAAGATTTAAAGAAAGATTGAAAGAAAGAAAGACTGAAAGAAAGAATGACGGACAGAAAGACTGAAAGAAAGAATGAAAGAAACATTGAAAGATTAAACAATTGAAAGAAAGATTGCAAGAAAGATGGAAAGAATGAAAGATTGAAATAATGATTGAAAGTTTGAAAGAAAGATTGAATGAAAGATTTAAACAAAGAAAGATTGAAAGTAAGAAAGATTGAAAGAAATATTGAACGAAAGATTGAAAGAAAGGATGAAAGAAAGATTGAAAGAAAGATTGAAAAAAAGAAAGATTGAAAGAAAGATTGAACGACTGAAGAAAAGAATGAAAGAAAGATTGAAAGAAAGATTGAAATAAAGATTGAAAAAAGAAAGATTGAAATAAAGATTGAACGACTGAAGGAAAGAATGAAAGAAAGATTGAAAGAAAGATTGAAAGAAAGAAATATTGAAGGAAAGATTGAAAGATTGAATGATTGAAAGAAAGACTGAAAGAAAGATTGACAGACAGAAAGATTGAAAGAAAGAATGAAAGAAAGATTGAAAGATTAAACAATTGGAAGAAAGATTGCAAGAAAGATTGAAAAAAGAAAGAATGAAAGAAAGATGGAAAGAAAGAAAGATTGAAAGAAATAACAAAAGAAAGATTGAAAGAAAGAATGAAAGAAAGTAAGATTGAAAGTAAGATAGATTGAAAGAAAGAATGAAAGAAAGATTGAAAGATTGCAAGAAAGAATGAAAGAAATATTGAAAGATTGAAATATTGAAAGAAAGGATGAAAGAAAGATTGAAAGATTGAAAGAAAGATTGAAAGAAAGATTGAAAGTTTGAAAGAAATATTGAAAGTTTGAAAGAAAGATTGAAAGAAAGATTTAAAGAAAGAAAGAAAGATTGAAAGAAAGAATGAAACAAAGATTGAAAGAAAGATTGAAAGAAAGAAAGATTGAATGATTGAAAGAAAGACTGAAAGAAAGAATGACGGACAGAAAGATTGAATGAAAGAATGAAAGAAAGTATGAAAAAAAGATTGAAAGACTGAAAGAAAGAATGAAAGAAACATTGAAAGATTAAACAATTGAAAGAAAGATTGCAAGAAAGATGGAAAGCAAGATTGAAAGAAATAAAGATTGAAAGAAATAACAAAAGAAAGATTGAAAGAAATAATGAAAGATAGAAAAATTGAAAGTAAGAAAGATTGAAAGAATGAATGAAAGAAATATTGAAAGATTGAAAGAAAGAATGAAAGAAAGATTGAAAAAAGCTGGAAAGAAAGATTGAAAGAAAGAAAGATTGAAAGAAATAATGAAATAAAGATTGAACGATTGGAAGAAATATTGAAAGATGGAAAAATTGAAAGTAAGAAAGAATGAAAGCAAGATTTAAAGATTGAAAGAAAGAATGAAAGAAAGATTGAAAGATTGAAATATTGAAAGAAAGAATGAAAGAAAGATTGATGGATTAAACAATTGAAAGAAAGATTGCAATAAAGATTGAAAAAAGAAAGATTGAAAGAAAGAATTAAAGAAAGATTGAAAGATAGATGAAAGAAAGATTGAAAGAAAGAAAGATTGAAAGAAATAACAAAAGAAAGATTGAAAGATTGGAAGAAATATTGAAAGATAGAAAAATTGAAAGTAAGAAAGATTGAAAGAAAGAATGAAAGAAAGATTGAAAAAAAGATTGAAAGATTGAAAGAAAGATTGAAAGAAATATTGAAAGAATGAAAGATTGAAATAATGATTAAAAGTTTGAAAGAAAGATTGAAAGAAAGATTGAAAGAAAGGATGAAAGAAAGATTGAAAAAAAGATTGAAAGATTGAAAGAAAGATTGAAAGAAAGATTGAAAGAATGAAAGATTGAAATAATGATTAAAAGTTTGAAAGAAAGATTGAAAGAAAGATTTAAACAAAGAAAGATTGAAAGTAAGAAAGATTGAAAGAAATATTGAACGAAAGATTGAAAGAAAGGATGAAAGAAAGATTGAAAGAAAGATTGAAAAAAAGAAAGATTGAAAGAAAGATTGAATGACTGAAGGAAAGAATGAAAGAAAGATTGAAAGAAAGATTGAAAGAAAGAAATATTGAAGGAAAGATTGAAAGATTGAATGATTGAAAGAAAGACTGAAAGACAGATTGACAGACAGAAAGATTGAAAGAAAGAATGAAAGAAAGATTGAAAGAAAGAATGAAAGAAAGATTGAAAGATGGAAGATTGAAAGATTGAAAGAAAGATTGAAAAAAAGAATGAACGACTGAAAGATTGAAAGAAAGATTGAAAGTTTGAAAGAAAGATTGAAAGACTGAAAGAAAGAATGAAAGAAAGATTGAAAGAAAGATTGAAAGAAAGATTGAAAGATTGAAAGAAATAATGAAAGAAAGAAAGATTGAAAGTAAGAAAGATTGAAAGAAAGAATGAAAGAAAGATTGAACGAAAGATTGAAAAAAGAAAGATTGAAAGAAAAATTGAAAGAAAGATTGAAAGAAGGAATGAAAGTAAGAAAGATTGAAAGAAATATTGAAAGAAAGATTGAAAGATTGAAAGAAAGATTGAAAGAAAGATTGAAAAAAAGATTGAAAGAAAGATTGAAAGAAAGAAAGATTGAAAGAAAGATTTTAAGATTGACATATTGAAAGAAAGAATGAAAGAAAGATTGAAAGATTAAAAGAAGGAATTAAAGAAAGATTGAAAAATTGAAAGATTGAAAGAAAGACTAAAAGAAAGAAAGAACGATTGAAAGAAAGATTGAAAGAAAGATGGAAAGAAAGATTGAAAGAAAGATAGAAAGAAAGATTGAAAGAAAGAAAGATTGAAAGATTGAATGATTGAAAGAAAGATTGACAGAAAGATTGAAAGCTTGAAAGATAGATTGAAAGAAAGATTTTAAGTAAGGTTGAAAGACTGAAAGAAAGACTGAAAGATTGAAAGAAAGAATGAAAGAACGATTGAAAGAAAGAATGAAAGAATGATAGAAAGATTGAAAGAAACAATGAAAGAAAGTTTGAAAGATAAAATGAAAGAATGAAAGATAGATTGAAAAATTGAAAGATTGAAAGAAATACTAAAAGAAAGATAGAAAGAAAGATTGAAAGAAAGAAAGATTGAAAGACTGAATGATTGAAAGAAAGATTGAAAGAAATATTGAAAGCTTGAAAGAAAGATTCAAAGAAAGATTTTAAGAAAGGTTGAAAGACTGAAAGAAAGAATGAAAGATTGAAAGAAAGAATGAAAGAACGATTGAAAGAAAGAATGAAAGAATGAAAGAAAGATTGAAAGATTGAAAGAAATATTGAAAGAAAGAGAGAATGAAAGTAAGAAAGATTGAAAGAAAGATTGAAAGTAATAAAGATTGAAAGAAAGAATGAAAGAAAAATTGAAAGATTGATAGATTGAAAGAAAGATTGAAAGAAAGATTTAAAGAAAGATTGAAAGACTGAAAGAAAGAATGAATAAAATAATTAAAGAAAGATTGAAAGATTGAAAGATTGAAAGAAAGATTGAAAGAAAGAAAGATTTATAGAAAGAATGAAAGAAAGATTGAAAAAAGAAAGAAAGATTGAAAGAAAGATTGAAAGATTGAAAGAAAGAATGAAAGAAAGATTGAAAAAAGATAGAAAAATAGAAAAATTGAAAGATTGAAAGATTGAAAGAAAGATTGAAAGAAAGATTTATAGAAAGATTGAAAGACTGAAAGAAAGAATGAATAAAAGATTTAAAGAAAGATTGATAGATTGAAAGATTGAAAGAAAGATTGAAAGTTTGAAAGAAAGATTGAAAGACTGAAAGAAAGAATGAAAGAAAGATTGAAAGAAAGATTGAAAGATTGAAAGAAGTAATGAAAGAAAGAAAGATTGAAAGTAAGAAAGATTGAAAGAAAGAATGAAAGAAAGATTGAACGAAAGATTGAAAAAAGAAAGATTGAAAGAAAAATTGAAAGAAAGATTGAAAGAAGGAATGAAAGAAATATTGAAAGAAAGATTGAAAGAAAGAAAGATTGAAAGAAATATTGAAAGAAAGATTGAAAGAAATATTGAAAGAAAGATTGAAAGATTGAAAGATTTAAATAATGATTGAAAGACTGAAAGAAAGAATGAAAGGCAGATTGAAAGAAAGATTGAAAGTAAGAAAGATTGAAAGAAAGAATGAAAGAAAGATTGAAAGATTGCAAGAAAGAATGAAAGAAATATTGAAAGATTGAAATATTGAAAGAAAGAATGAAAGAAAGATTGAAAGATTGAAAGTAAGATTGAAAGAAAGATTGAAATAATGATTGAAAGTTTGAAAGAAAGATTGAAAGAAAGATTTAAAGAAAGAAAGAAAGATTGAAAGAAAGATTGAAAGAAAGATTGAAAGAAAGATTGAAAGAAAGATTGAATGAAAGATTGAAAGAAAGAATGAAAGAAAGATTGAAATAAAGAATGAAAGAAAGATTGAAAGAAAGAAAGATTAAAAGATTGAATGATTGAAAGAAAGACTGAAAGAAAGAATAACGGACAGAAAGATTGAAAGAAAGATTGAAAGAAAGATTGAAAAAAAGATTGAAAGACTGAAAGAAAGAATGAAAGAAACATTGAAAGATTAAACAATTGAAAGAAAGATCGCAAGAAAGATGGAAAGAATGAAAGATTGAAATAATGATTGAAAGTTTGAAAGAAAGATTGAAAGAAAGATTTAAACAAAGAAAGATTGAAAGTAAGAAAGATTGAAAGAAATATTGAACGAAAGATTGAAAGAAAGGATGAAAGAAAGATTGAAAAAAAGATTGAAAGATTGAAAGAAAGATTGAAAGAAAGATTGAAAGAATGAAAGATTGAAATAATGATTAAAAGTTTGAAAGAAAGATTGAAAGAAAGATTTAAACAAAGAAAGATTGAAAGTAAGAAAGATTGAAAGAAATATTGAACGAAAGATTGAAAGAAAGGATGAAAGAAAGATTGAAAGAAAGATTGAAAAAAAGAAAGATTGAAAGAAAGATTGAATGACTGAAGGAAAGAATGAAAGAAAGATTGAAAGAAAGATTGAAAGAAAGAAATATTGAAGGAAAGATTGAAAGATTGAATGATTGAAAGAAAGACTGAAAGACAGATTGACAGACAGAAAGATTGAAAGAAAGAATGAAAGAAAGATTGAAAGAAAGAATGAAAGAAAGATTGAACGATTAAACAATTGAAAGAAAGATTGCAAGAAAGATTGAAAAAAGAAAGATTGAAAGAAAGAATAAAAGAAAGATTGAAAGAAAGATGGAAAGAAAGAAAGATTGAAAGAAATAACAAAATAAAGATTGAAAGAAAGAATGAAAGAAAGATTGAACGATTGGAAGAAATATTGAAAGAAAGAAAGATTGAAAGTAAGATAGATTGAAAGAAAGAATGAAAGAAAGATTGAAAGATTTAAAGAAAGAATGAAAGAAAGAATGAAAGATTGAAATATTGAAAGAAAGAATGAAAGAAAGATTGAAAGATTGAAAGAAAGATTGAAAGATTGAAAGATTGAAATAAAGATTGAAAGTTTGAAATAAAGATTGAAAGTTTGAAAGAAAGATTGAAAGAAAGAAATATTGAAGGAAAGATTGAAAGATTGAATGATTGAAAGAAAGACTGAAAGACAGATTGACAGACAGAAAGATTGAAAGAAAGAATGAAAGAAAGATTGAAAGAAAGAATGAAAGAAAGATTGAACGATTAAACAATTGAAAGAAAGATTGCAAGAAAGATTGAAAAAGAAAGATTGAAAGAAAGAATAAAAGAAAGATTGAAAGAAAGATGGAAAGAAAGAAAGATTGAAAGAAATAACAAAATAAAGATTGAAAGAAAGAATGAAAGAAAGATTGAACGATTGGAAGAAATATTGAAAGAAAGAAAGATTGAAAGTAAGATAGATTGAAAGAAAGAATGAAAGAAAGATTGAAAGATTTAAAGAAAGATTGAAAGAAAGAATGAAAGATTGAAATATTGAAAGAAAGAATGAAAGAAAGATTGAAAGATTGAAAGAAAGATTGAAAGATTGAAAGATTGAAATAAAGATTGAAAGTTTGAAATAAAGATTGAAAGTTTAAAAGAAAGATTGAAAGAAAGATTTAAAGAAAGATTGAAAGACTGAAAGAAAGAATGAAAGGCAGATTGAAAGAAAGATTTAAAGAAAGAAAGAAAGATTGAAAGAAAGATTGAAAGAAAGATTGAAAGAAAAAATGAAAGAAAGATTGAAATAAAGAATGAAAGAAAGATTGAAAGAAAGATTGAAAGACAGAAAGATTGAAAGATTGAATGATTGAAAGAAAGACTGAAAGAAAGAATGACGGACAGAAAGATTTAAAGAAAGAATGAAAGAAAGATTGAAAAAAAGATTGAAAGATTGAAATAAAGATTGAAAGTTTGAAAGAAAGATTGAAAGAAATATTGAAAGAAAGATTGAAAGATTGAAAAAAAGATTGATGGAAAGAATGAAAGAAAGATTGAAAGATTGAAAGATTGAAATAAAGATTGAAAGTTTGAAAGAAAGATTGAAAGAAAGATTTAAAGAAAGAAAGATTGAAAGTAAGAAAGAATGAAAGAAATATTGAAAGAAGGATTGAAAAAAAGAAAGTTTGAAAGAAAGATTGAAACAAAGATTGAAAGACTGAAGGAAAGAATGAAAGAAAGATTGAAAGAACGATTGAAAGAAAGAAAGATTGAAAGAAAGATTGAAAGATTGAATGATTGAAAGAAAGACTGAAAGATAGATTGAAAGATGGAAGATTGAAAGATTGAAAGAAAGATTGAAAGAAAGAATGAACGACTGAAAGAATGAAAGAAAGATTGAAAGTTTGAAAGAAAGATTGAAAGACTGAAAGAAAGAATGAAAGAAAGATTGAAAGAAAGATTGAAAGATTGAAAGAAATAATGAAAGAAAGAAAGATAGAAAGTAAGAAAGATTGAAAGAAAGAATGAAAGAAAGATTGAACGAAAGATTGAACAAAGAAAGATTGAAAGAAAAATTGAAAGAAAGATTGAAAGAAGGAATGAAAGTAAGAAAGATTGAAAGAAATATTGAAAGAAAGATTGAAAGATTGAAAGAAAGATTGAAAGAAAGATTGAAAAAAAGATTGAAAGAAAGATTGAAAGAAAGAATGATTGAAAGAAAGATTTTAAGATTGACATATTGAAAGAAAGAATGAAAGAAAGATTGAAAGATTAAAAGAAGGAATGAAAGAAAGATTGAAAAATTGAAAGATTGAAAGAAAGATTGAAAGAAAGAATGAAACAAAGATTGAAATCAAGAATGAAAGAAAGATTGAAAGAAAGATTGAAAGAAAGATAGAAAGAAAGATTGAAAGAAAGAAAGATTGAAAGATTGAATGATTGAAAGAAAGATTGACAGAAAGATTGAAAGCTTGAAAGATAGATTGAAATAAAGATTTTAAGAAAGGTTGAAAGACTGAAAGAAAGACTGAAAGATTGAAAGAAAGAATGAAAGAACGATTGAAAGAAAGAATGAAAGAATGATAGAAAGATTGAAAGAAACAATGAAAGAAAGATTGAAAGATAAAAAGAAAGAATGAAAGATAGATTGAAAAATTGAAAGATTGAAAGAAAGACTAAAAGAAAGATAGAAAGAAAGATTGAAAGAAAGAAAGATTGAAAGATTGAATGATGGAAAGTAAGATTGAAAGAAAGATTGAAAGCTTGAAAGAAAGATTGAAAGAAAGATTTTAAGAAAGGTTGAAAGACTGAAAGAAAGAATGAAAGATTGAAAGAAAGAATGTAAGAACGATTGAAAGAAAGAATGAAAGAATGAAAGAAAGATTGAAAGATTGAAAGAAATATTGAAAGTTTGAAAGAAATATTGAAAGTTTGAAAGAAAGATTGAAAGAAAGATTTAAAGAAAGAAAGAAAGATTGAAAGAAAGAATGAAACAAAGATTGAAAGAAAGATTGAAAGAAAGAAAGATTGAATGATTGAAAGAAAGACTGAAAGAAAGAATGACGGACAGAAAGATTGAATGAAAGAATGAAAGAAAGTATGAAAAAAAGATTGAAAGACTGAAAGAAAGAATGAAAGAAACATTGAAAGATTAAACAATTGAAAGAAAGATTGCAAGAAAGATGGAAAGCAAGATTGAAAGAAATAAAGATTGAAAGAAATAACAAAAGAAAGATTGAAAGAAATAATGAAAGATAGAAAAATTGAAAGTAAGAAAGATTGAAAGAATGAATGAAAGAAATATTGAAAGATTGAAAGAAAGAATGAAAGAAAGATTGAAAAAAGCTGGAAAGAAAGATTGAAAGAAAGAAAGATTGAAAGAAATAATGAAATAAAGATTGAACGATTGGAAGAAATATTGAAAGATGGAAAAATTGAAAGTAAGAAAGAATGAAAGCAAGATTTAAAGATTGAAAGAAAGAATGAAAGAAAGATTGAAAGATTGAAATATTGAAAGAAAGAATGAAAGAAAGATTGATGGATTAAACAATTGAAAGAAAGATTGCAATAAAGATTGAAAAAAGAAAGATTGAAAGAAAGAATTAAAGAAAGATTGAAAGATAGATGAAAGAAAGATTGAAAGAAAGAAAGATTGAAAGAAATAACAAAAGAAAGATTGAAAGATTGGAAGAAATATTGAAAGATAGAAAAATTGAAAGTAAGAAAGATTGAAAGAAAGAATGAAAGAAAGATTGAAAAAAAGATTGAAAGATTGAAAGAAAGATTGAAAGAAAGATTGAAAGAATGAAAGATTGAAATAATGATTAAAAGTTTGAAAGAAAGATTGAAAGAAAGATTGAAAGAAAGGATGAAAGAAAGATTGAAAAAAAGATTGAAAGATTGAAAGAAAGATTGAAAGAAAGATTGAAAGAATGAAAGATTGAAATAATGATTAAAAGTTTGAAAGAAAGATTGAAAGAAAGATTTAAACAAAGAAAGATTGAAAGTAAGAAAGATTGAAAGAAATATTGAACGAAAGATTGAAAGAAAGGATGAAAGAAAGATTGAAAGAAAGATTGAAAAAAAGAAAGATTGAAAGAAAGATTGAATGACTGAAGGAAAGAATGAAAGAAAGATTGAAAGAAAGATTGAAAGAAAGAAATATTGAAGGAAAGATTGAAAGATTGAATGATTGAAAGAAAGACTGAAAGACAGATTGACAGACAGAAAGATTGAAAGAAAGAATGAAAGAAAGATTGAAAGAAAGAATGAAAGAAAGATTGAAAGATGGAAGATTGAAAGATTGAAAGAAAGATTGAAAAAAAGAATGAACGACTGAAAGATTGAAAGAAAGATTGAAAGTTTGAAAGAAAGATTGAAAGACTGAAAGAAAGAATGAAAGAAAGATTGAAAGAAAGATTGAAAGATTGAAAGAAATAATGAAAGAAAGAAAGATTGAAAGTAAGAAAGATTGAAAGAAAGAATGAAAGAAAGATTGAACGAAAGATTGAAAAAAGAAAGATTGAAAGAAAAATTGAAAGAAAGATTGAAAGAAGGAATGAAAGTAAGAAAGATTGAAAGAAATATTGAAAGAAAGATTGAAAGATTGAAAGAAAGATTGAAAGAAAGATTGAAAAAAAGATTGAAAGAAAGATTGAAAGAAAGAAAGATTGAAAGAAAGATTTTAAGATTGACATATTGAAAGAAAGAATGAAAGAAAGATTGAAAGATTAAAAGAAGGAATTAAAGAAAGATTGAAAAATTGAAAGATTGAAAGAAAGACTAAAAGAAAGAAAGAACGATTGAAAGAAAGATTGAAAGAAAGATGGAAAGAAAGATTGAAAGAAAGATAGAAAGAAAGATTGAAAGAAAGAAAGATTGAAAGATTGAATGATTGAAAGAAAGATTGACAGAAAGATTGAAAGCTTGAAAGATAGATTGAAAGAAAGATTTTAAGTAAGGTTGAAAGACTGAAAGAAAGACTGAAAGATTGAAAGAAAGAATGAAAGAACGATTGAAAGAAAGAATGAAAGAATGATAGAAAGATTGAAAGAAACAATGAAAGAAAGTTTGAAAGATAAAATGAAAGAATGAAAGATAGATTGAAAAATTGAAAGATTGAAAGAAATACTAAAAGAAAGATAGAAAGAAAGATTGAAAGAAAGAAAGATTGAAAGACTGAATGATTGAAAGAAAGATTGAAAGAAATATTGAAAGCTTGAAAGAAAGATTCAAAGAAAGATTTTAAGAAAGGTTGAAAGACTGAAAGAAAGAATGAAAGATTGAAAGAAAGAATGAAAGAACGATTGAAAGAAAGAATGAAAGAATGAAAGAAAGATTGAAAGATTGAAAGAAATATTGAAAGAAAGAGAGAATGAAAGTAAGAAAGATTGAAAGAAAGATTGAAAGTAATAAAGATTGAAAGAAAGAATGAAAGAAAAATTGAAAGATTGATAGATTGAAAGAAAGATTGAAAGAAAGATTTAAAGAAAGATTGAAAGACTGAAAGAAAGAATGAATAAAATAATTAAAGAAAGATTGAAAGATTGAAAGATTGAAAGAAAGATTGAAAGAAAGAAAGATTTATAGAAAGAATGAAAGAAAGATTGAAAAAAGAAAGAAAGATTGAAAGAAAGATTGAAAGATTGAAAGAAAGAATGAAAGAAAGATTGAAAAAAGATAGAAAAATAGAAAAATTGAAAGATTGAAAGATTGAAAGAAAGATTGAAAGAAAGATTTATAGAAAGATTGAAAGACTGAAAGAAAGAATGAATAAAAGATTTAAAGAAAGATTGATAGATTGAAAGATTGAAAGAAAGATTGAAAGTTTGAAAGAAAGATTGAAAGACTGAAAGAAAGAATGAAAGAAAGATTGAAAGAAAGATTGAAAGATTGAAAGAAGTAATGAAAGAAAGAAAGATTGAAAGTAAGAAAGATTGAAAGAAAGAATGAAAGAAAGATTGAACGAAAGATTGAAAAAAGAAAGATTGAAAGAAAAATTGAAAGAAAGATTGAAAGAAGGAATGAAAGAAATATTGAAAGAAAGATTGAAAGAAAGAAAGATTGAAAGAAATATTGAAAGAAAGATTGAAAGAAATATTGAAAGAAAGATTGAAAGATTGAAAGATTTAAATAATGATTGAAAGACTGAAAGAAAGAATGAAAGGCAGATTGAAAGAAAGATTGAAAGTAAGAAAGATTGAAAGAAAGAATGAAAGAAAGATTGAAAGATTGCAAGAAAGAATGAAAGAAATATTGAAAGATTGAAATATTGAAAGAAAGAATGAAAGAAAGATTGAAAGATTGAAAGTAAGATTGAAAGAAAGATTGAAATAATGATTGAAAGTTTGAAAGAAAGATTGAAAGAAAGATTTAAAGAAAGAAAGAAAGATTGAAAGAAAGATTGAAAGAAAGATTGAAAGAAAGATTGAAAGAAAGATTGAATGAAAGATTGAAAGAAAGAATGAAAGAAAGATTGAAATAAAGAATGAAAGAAAGATTGAAAGAAAGAAAGATTAAAAGATTGAATGATTGAAAGAAAGACTGAAAGAAAGAATAACGGACAGAAAGATTGAAAGAAAGATTGAAAGAAAGATTGAAAAAAAGATTGAAAGACTGAAAGAAAGAATGAAAGAAACATTGAAAGATTAAACAATTGAAAGAAAGATCGCAAGAAAGATGGAAAGAATGAAAGATTGAAATAATGATTGAAAGTTTGAAAGAAAGATTGAAAGAAAGATTTAAACAAAGAAAGATTGAAAGTAAGAAAGATTGAAAGAAATATTGAACGAAAGATTGAAAGAAAGGATGAAAGAAAGATTGAAAAAAAGATTGAAAGATTGAAAGAAAGATTGAAAGAAAGATTGAAAGAATGAAAGATTGAAATAATGATTAAAAGTTTGAAAGAAAGATTGAAAGAAAGATTTAAACAAAGAAAGATTGAAAGTAAGAAAGATTGAAAGAAATATTGAACGAAAGATTGAAAGAAAGGATGAAAGAAAGATTGAAAGAAAGATTGAAAAAAAGAAAGATTGAAAGAAAGATTGAATGACTGAAGGAAAGAATGAAAGAAAGATTGAAAGAAAGATTGAAAGAAAGAAATATTGAAGGAAAGATTGAAAGATTGAATGATTGAAAGAAAGACTGAAAGACAGATTGACAGACAGAAAGATTGAAAGAAAGAATGAAAGAAAGATTGAAAGAAAGAATGAAAGAAAGATTGAACGATTAAACAATTGAAAGAAAGATTGCAAGAAAGATTGAAAAAAGAAAGATTGAAAGAAAGAATAAAAGAAAGATTGAAAGAAAGATGGAAAGAAAGAAAGATTGAAAGAAATAACAAAATAAAGATTGAAAGAAAGAATGAAAGAAAGATTGAACGATTGGAAGAAATATTGAAAGAAAGAAAGATTGAAAGTAAGATAGATTGAAAGAAAGAATGAAAGAAAGATTGAAAGATTTAAAGAAAGAATGAAAGAAAGAATGAAAGATTGAAATATTGAAAGAAAGAATGAAAGAAAGATTGAAAGATTGAAAGAAAGATTGAAAGATTGAAAGATTGAAATAAAGATTGAAAGTTTGAAATAAAGATTGAAAGTTTGAAAGAAAGATTGAAAGAAAGAAATATTGAAGGAAAGATTGAAAGATTGAATGATTGAAAGAAAGACTGAAAGACAGATTGACAGACAGAAAGATTGAAAGAAAGAATGAAAGAAAGATTGAAAGAAAGAATGAAAGAAAGATTGAACGATTAAACAATTGAAAGAAAGATTGCAAGAAAGATTGAAAAAAGAAAGATTGAAAGAAAGAATAAAAGAAAGATTGAAAGAAAGATGGAAAGAAAGAAAGATTGAAAGAAATAACAAAATAAAGATTGAAAGAAAGAATGAAAGAAAGATTGAACGATTGGAAGAAATATTGAAAGAAAGAAAGATTGAAAGTAAGATAGATTGAAAGAAAGAATGAAAGAAAGATTGAAAGATTTAAAGAAAGATTGAAAGAAAGAATGAAAGATTGAAATATTGAAAGAAAGAATGAAAGAAAGATTGAAAGATTGAAAGAAAGATTGAAAGATTGAAAGATTGAAATAAAGATTGAAAGTTTGAAATAAAGATTGAAAGTTTAAAAGAAAGATTGAAAGAAAGATTTAAAGAAAGATTGAAAGACTGAAAGAAAGAATGAAAGGCAGATTGAAAGAAAGATTTAAAGAAAGAAAGAAAGATTGAAAGAAAGATTGAAAGAAAGATTGAAAGAAAAAATGAAAGAAAGATTGAAATAAAGAATGAAAGAAAGATTGAAAGAAAGATTGAAAGACAGAAAGATTGAAAGATTGAATGATTGAAAGAAAGACTGAAAGAAAGAATGACGGACAGAAAGATTTAAAGAAAGAATGAAAGAAAGATTGAAAAAAAGATTGAAAGATTGAAATAAAGATTGAAAGTTTGAAAGAAAGATTGAAAGAAATATTGAAAGAAAGATTGAAAGATTGAAAAAAAGATTGATGGAAAGAATGAAAGAAAGATTGAAAGATTGAAAGATTGAAATAAAGATTGAAAGTTTGAAAGAAAGATTGAAAGAAAGATTTAAAGAAAGAAAGATTGAAAGTAAGAAAGAATGAAAGAAATATTGAAAGAAGGATTGAAAAAAAGAAAGTTTGAAAGAAAGATTGAAACAAAGATTGAAAGACTGAAGGAAAGAATGAAAGAAAGATTGAAAGAACGATTGAAAGAAAGAAAGATTGAAAGAAAGATTGAAAGATTGAATGATTGAAAGAAAGACTGAAAGATAGATTGAAAGATGGAAGATTGAAAGATTGAAAGAAAGATTGAAAGAAAGAATGAACGACTGAAAGAATGAAAGAAAGATTGAAAGTTTGAAAGAAAGATTGAAAGACTGAAAGAAAGAATGAAAGAAAGATTGAAAGAAAGATTGAAAGATTGAAAGAAATAATGAAAGAAAGAAAGATTGAAAGTAAGAAAGATTGAAAGAAAGAATGAAAGAAAGATTGAACGAAAGATTGAACAAAGAAAGATTGAAAGAAAAATTGAAAGAAAGATTGAAAGAAGGAATGAAAGTAAGAAAGATTGAAAGAAATATTGAAAGAAAGATTGAAAGATTGAAAGAAAGATTGAAAGAAAGATTGAAAAAAAGATTGAAAGAAAGATTGAAAGAAAGAATGATTGAAAGAAAGATTTTAAGATTGACATATTGAAAGAAAGAATGAAAGAAAGATTGAAAGATTAAAAGAAGGAATGAAAGAAAGATTGAAAAATTGAAAGATTGAAAGAAAGATTGAAAGAAAGAATGAAACAAAGATTGAAATCAAGAATGAAAGAAAGATTGAAAGAAAGATTGAAAGAAAGATAGAAAGAAAGATTGAAAGAAAGAAAGATTGAAAGATTGAATGATTGAAAGAAAGATTGACAGAAAGATTGAAAGCTTGAAAGATAGATTGAAATAAAGATTTTAAGAAAGGTTGAAAGACTGAAAGAAAGACTGAAAGATTGAAAGAAAGAATGAAAGAACGATTGAAAGAAAGAATGAAAGAATGATAGAAAGATTGAAAGAAACAATGAAAGAAAGATTGAAAGATAAAAAGAAAGAATGAAAGATAGATTGAAAAATTGAAAGATTGAAAGAAAGACTAAAAGAAAGATAGAAAGAAAGATTGAAAGAAAGAAAGATTGAAAGATTGAATGATGGAAAGTAAGATTGAAAGAAAGATTGAAAGCTTGAAAGAAAGATTGAAAGAAAGATTTTAAGAAAGGTTGAAAGACTGAAAGAAAGAATGAAAGATTGAAAGAAAGAATGTAAGAACGATTGAAAGAAAGAATGAAAGAATGAAAGAAAGATTGAAAGATTGAAAGAAATATTGAAAGAAAGAGAGAATGAAAGTAAGAAAGATTGAAAGAAAGATTGAAAGTAATAAAGATTGAAAGAAAGAATGAAAGAAAAATTGAAAGATTGATAGATTGAAAGAAAGATTGAAAGAAAGATTTAAAGAAAGATTGAAAGACTGAAAGAAAGAATGAATAAAATAATTAAAGAAAGATTGAAAGATTGAAAGATTGAAATAAAGATTGAAAGTTTGAAAGAAAGATTGAAAGAAAGAAAGATTGAAAGTAAGAAAGATTGAAAGAAATATTGAAAGATAGATTGAAAGATTGAAAGAAAGATTGAAAGAAAGATTGAAAGAAAGAATGAAAGAAATATTGAAAGAAGGATTGAAAAAAAGAAAGTTTGAAAGAAAGATTGAAACAAAGATTGAAAGGCTGAAGGAAAGAATGAAAGAAAGATTGAAAGAACGATTGAACGAAAGAAAGATTGAAAGAAAGATTGAAAGATTGAATGATTGAAAGAAAGACTGAAAGATAGATTGAAAGATGGAAGATTGAAAGATTGAAAGAAAGATTGAAAAAAAGAATGAACGACTGAAAGATTGAAAGAAAGATTGAAAGTTTGAAAGAAAGATTGAAAGACTGAAAGAAAGAATGAAAGAAAGATTGAAAGAAAGATTGAAAGATTGAAAGAAATAATGAAAGAAAGAAAGATTGAAAGTAAGAAAGATTGAAAGAAAGAATGAAAGAAAGATTGAACGAAAGATTGAAAAAAGAAAGATTGAAAGAAAAATTGAAAGAAAGATTGAAAGAAGGAATGAAAGTAAGAAAGATTGAAAGAAATATTGAAAGAAAGATTGAAAGATTGAAAGAAAGATTGAAAGTAAGATTGAAAAAAAGATTGAAAGAAAGATTGAAAGAAAGAAAGATTGAAAGAAAGATTTTAAGATTGACATATTGAAAGAAAGAATGAAAGAAAGATTGAAAGATTAAAAGAAGGAATTAAAGAAAGATTGAAAAATTGAAAGATTGAAAGAAAGACTAAAAGAAAGAAAGAACGATTGAAAGAAAGATTGAAAGAAAGATGGAAAGAAAGATTGAAAGAAAGATAGAAAGAAAGATTGAAAGAAAGAAAGATTGAAAGATTGAATGATTGAAAGAAAGATTGACAGAAAGATTGAAAGCTTGAAAGATAGATTGAAAGAAAGATTTTAAGTAAGGTTGAAAGACTGAAAGAAAGACTGAAAGATTGAAAGAAAGAATGAAAGAACGATTGAAAGAAAGAATGAAAGAATGATAGAAAGATTGAAAGAAACAATGAAAGAAAGATTGAAAGATAAAAAGAAAGAATGAAAGATAGATTGAAAAATTGAAAGATTGAAAGAAAGACTAAAAGAAAGATAGAAAGAAAGATTGAAAGAAAGAAAGATTGAAAGATTGAATGATTGAAAGAAAGATTGAAAGAAATATTGAAAGCTTGAAAGAAAGATTGAAAGAAAGATTTTAAGAAAGGTTGAAAGACTGAAAGAAAGAATGAAAGATTGAAAGAAAGAATGAAAGAACGATTGAAAGAAAGAATGAAAGAATGAAAGAAAGATTGAAAGATTGAAAGAAATATTGAAAGAAAGAGAGAATGAAAGTAAGAAAGATTGAAAGAAAGATTGAAAGTAATAAAGATTGAAAGTAATAAAGATTGAAAGAAAGAATGAAAGAAAAATTGAAAGATTGATAGATTGAAAGAAAGATTTAAAGAAAGATTGAAAGACTGAAAGAAAGAATGAATAAAATAATTAAAGAAAGATTGAAAGATTGAAAGATTGAAAGAAAGATTGAAAGAAAGAAAGATTTATAGAAAGAATGAAAGAAAGATTGAAAAAAGAAAGAAAGATTGAAAGAAAGATTGAAAGATTGAAAGAAAGAATGAAAGAAAGATTGAAAAAAGATAGAAAAATAGAAAAATTGAAAGATTGAAAGATTGAAAGAAAGATTGAAAGAAAGATTTATAGAAAGATTGAAAGACTGAAAGAAAGAATGAATAAAAGATTTAAAGAAAGATTGATAGATTGAAAGATTGAAAGAAAGATTGAAAGAAAGAAAGATTTATAGAAAGGATGAAAGAAAGATTGAAAAAAGAAAGAAAGAAAGATTTGAAGTAAGAATTAAATATTGAAAGAAAGATTTTAGGAAAGGTTGAAAGACTGAAAGAAAGAATGAAAGAAAGAATGAAAGAAAGATTGAAAGATTGAAAGATTGAAAGAAAGAATGAAAGATTGAAAGAAAGATTGAAAGATTGAAAGAAAGATTGAAAGATTGAAAGAAATATTGAAAGAAAGATAATTTGAAAGTAAGAAAGATTGAAAGAAAGATTGAAAGTAATAAAGATTGATAGAAAGAATAAAAGAAAAATTGAAAGATTGAAAGATTGAAAGATTGAAAGAAAGACTTAAAGAAAAAATTGAAAGACTGAAAGTAAGAATGAAAGAAAGATTGAAAGTTTGAAAGAAAGAATGAAATTATTAAAGAAAGATTGAAAGTTTGAAAGAAAGAATGAAATTATTAAAGAAAGATTGAAGAAATATTGAAAGAAAGAATGAAAGAAAGATTGAAAGATTAAACAATTGAAAGAAAGATTGCAAGATAGATTGAAAAAAGAAAGATTGAAAGAAAGAATGAAATAAAGATTGAAAGAAAGATGGAAAGAAAGATTGAAAGAAAGAAAGATTGAAATAAAGAATGAAAGACTGAAGGAAAGAATGAAAGAAAGATGGAAAGAAAGATTGAAAGAAACAATGAAAGAAAGATTGAAAGATTAAAAGAAAGAATGAAAAAAAGATTGAAAAATTGAAAGATTGAAAGAAAAACTAAAAGAAAGAAAGAACGATTGAAAGAAAGAATGAAAGAAAGATTGAAAGATTAAAAGAGAGAATGAAAGAAAGATTGAAAAATTGAAAGATTGAAAGAAAGACTAAAAGAAAGAAAGAACGATTGAAAGAAAGAATGAAAGAAAGATTGAAAAAAAGATTGAAAGACTGAAGGAAAGAATGAAAGAAAGATTGAAAGATTAAACAATTGAAAGAAAGATTGCAAGAAAGATTGAAAAAAGAAAGATTGAAAGAAAGAATGAAAGAAAGATTGAAAGAAAGATGGAAAGAAAGATTGAAAGAAAGAAAGATTGAAAGAAATAAAAGAAAGATTGAAAGAAATAATGAAAGAAAGATTGAACGATTGGAAGAAATATTGAAAGAGAAAAATTGAAAGTAAGAAAGATTGAAAGAAAGAATGAAAGAAAGATTGAAAGATTGAAGGAAAGAATGAAAGAAAGATTGAAAGAAAAATTGAAAGAAAGATTGAAAGAAAGATTGAAAGACTGAAGGAAAGAATGAAAGAAAGATGGAAAGAAAGATGGAAAGAAAGATTGACAGAAAGAAAGATTGAAAGAAATATTAAAAGAAAGATTGAAAGATTGAAGAAAGAATGTAAGAATGATTGAAAGATTGAAAGATTGAAAGATTGAAAGAAAGAATGAAAGAAAGACTGAAAGATTGAAAGAAAAATTGAAAGAAAGATTGAAAGATTGAAAGATTGAAAGATTGAAATAAAGATTGAAAGTTTGAAAGAAAGATTGAAAGAAAGATTTAAAGAAAGAAAGATTGAAAGTAAGAAAGATTGAAAGAAATATTGAAAGAAAGATTGAAAGATTGAAAGAAAGATTGAAAGAAAGATTGAAAGAAAGAATGAAAGAAATATTGAAAGAAGGATTGAAAAAAAGAAAGTTTGAAAGAAAGATTGAAACAAAGATTGAAAGGCTGAAGGAAAGAATGAAAGAAAGATTGAAAGAACGATTGAACGAAAGAAAGATTGAAAGAAAGATTGAAAGATTGAATGATTGAAAGAAAGACTGAAAGATAGATTGAAAGATGGAAGATTGAAAGATTGAAAGAAAGATTGAAAAAAAGAATGAACGACTGAAAGATTGAAAGAAAGATTGAAAGTTTGAAAGAAAGATTGAAAGACTGAAAGAAAGAATGAAAGAAAGATTGAAAGAAAGATTGAAAGATTGAAAGAAATAATGAAAGAAAGAAAGATTGAAAGTAAGAAAGATTGAAAGAAAGAATGAAAGAAAGATTGAACGAAAGATTGAAAAAAGAAAGATTGAAAGAAAAATTGAAAGAAAGATTGAAAGAAGGAATGAAAGTAAGAAAGATTGAAAGAAATATTGAAAGAAAGATTGAAAGATTGAAAGAAAGATTGAAAGAAAGATTGAAAAAAAGATTGAAAGAAAGATTGAAAGAAAGAAAGATTGAAAGAAAGATTTTAAGATTGACATATTGAAAGAAAGAATGAAAGAAAGATTGAAAGATTAAAAGAAGGAATGAAAGAAAGATTGAAAAATTGAAAGATTGAAAGAAAGACTAAAAGAAAGAAAGAACGATTGAAAGAAAGATTGAAAGAAAGATGGAAAGAAAGATTGAAAGAAAGATAGAAAGAAAGATTGAAAGAAAGAAAGATTGAAAGTTTGAATGATTGAAAGAAAGATTGACAGAAAGATTGAAAGCTTGAAAGATAGATTGAAAGAAAGATTTTAAGTAAGGTTGAAAGACTGAAAGAAAGACTGAAAGATTGAAAGAAAGAATGAAAGAACGATTGAAAGAAAGAATGAAAGAATGATAGAAAGATTGAAAGAAACAATGAAAGAAAAATTGAAAGATAAAAAGAAAGAATGAAAGATAGATTGAAAAATTGAAAGATTGAAAGAAAGACTAAAAGAAAGATAGAAAGAAAGATTGAAAGAAAGAAAGATTGAAAGATTGAATGATTGAAAGAAAGATTGAAAGAAATATTGAAAGCTTGAAAGAAAGATTGAAAGAAAGATTTTAAGAAAGGTTGAAAGACTGAAAGAAAGAATGAAAGATTGAAAGAAAGATTGAAAGATTGAATGATTGAAAGAAAGACTGAAAGATAGATTGAAAGATGGAAGATTGAAAGATTGAAAGAAAGATTGAAAAAAAGAATGAACGACTGAAAGATTGAAAGAAAGATTGAAAGTTTGAAAGAAAGATTGAAAGACTGAAAGAAAGAATGAAAGAAAGATTGAAAGAAAGATTGAAAGATTGAAAGAAATAATGAAAGAAAGAAAGATTGAAAGTAAGAAAGATTGAAAGAAAGAATGAAAGAAAGATCGAACGAAAGATTGAAAAAAGAAAGATTGAAAGAAAAATTGAAAGAAAGATTGAAAGAAGGAATGAAAGTAAGAAAGATTGAAAGAAATATTGAAAGAAAGATTGAAAGATTGAAAGAAAGATTGAAAGAAAGATTGAAAAAAAGATTGAAAGAAAGATTGAAAGAAAGAAAGATTGAAAGAAAGATTTTAAGATTGACATATTGAAAGAAAGAATGAAAGAAAGATTGAAAGATTAAAAGAAGGAATGAAAGAAAGATTGAAAAATTGAAAGATTGAAAGAAAGACTAAAAGAAAGAAAGAACGATTGAAAGAAAGATTGAAAGAAAGATGGAAAGAAAGATTGAAAGAAAGATAGAAAGAAAGATAGAAAGAAAGATTGAAAGAAAGAAAGATTGAAAGTTTGAATGATTGAAAGAAAGATTGACAGAAAGATTGAAAGCTTGAAAGATAGATTGAAAGAAAGATTTTAAGTAAGGTTGAAAGACTGAAAGAAAGACTGAAAGATTGAAAGAAAGAATGAAAGAACGATTGAAAGAAAGAATGAAAGAATGATAGAAAGATTGAAAGAAACAATGAAAGAAAAATTGAAAGATAAAAAGAAAGAATGAAAGATAGATTGAAAAATTGAAAGATTGAAAGAAAGACTAAAAGAAAGAGAGAAAGAAAGATTGAAAGAAAGAAAGATTGAAAGATTGAATGATTGAAAGAAAGATTGAAAGAAATATTGAAAGCTTGAAAGAAAGATTGAAAGAAAGATTTTAAGAAAGGTTGAAAGACTGAAAGAAAGAATGAAAGATTGAAAGAAAGAATGAAAGAACGATTGAAAGAAAGAATGAAAGAATGAAAGAAAGATTGAAAGATTGAAAGAAATATTGAAAGAAAGAGAGAATGAAAGTAAGAAAGATTGAAAGAAAGATTGAAAGTAATAAAGATTGAAAGAAAGAATGAAAGAAAAATTGAAAGATTGATAGATTGAAAGAAAGATTGAAAGAAAGATTTAAAGAAAGATTGAAAGACTGAAAGAAAGAATGAATAAAATAATTAAAGAAAGATTGAAAGATTGAAAGATTGAAAGAAAGATTGAAAGAAAGAAAGATTTATAGAAAGAATGAAAGAAAGATTGAAAAAAGAAAGAAAGATTGAAAGAAAGATTGAAAGATTGAAAGAAAGAATGAAAGAAAGATTGAAAAATAGAAAAATTGAAAGATTGAAAGATTGAAAGAAAGATTGAAAGAAAGATTTATAGAAAGATTGAAAGACTGAAAGAAAGAATGAATAAAAGATTTAAAGAAAGATTGATAGATTGAAAGATTGAAAGAAAGATTGAAAGAAAGAAAGATTTATAGAAAGGATGAAAGAAAGATTGAAAAAAGAAAGAAAGAAAGATTTGAAGTAAGAATTAAATATTGAAAGAAAGATTTTAGGAAAGGTTGAAAGACTGAAAGAAAGAATGAAAGAAAGAATGAAAGAAAGATTGAAAGATTGAAAGATTGAAAGAAAGAATGAAAGATTGAAAGATTGAAAGAAAGATTGAAAGATTGAAAGAAATATTGAAAGAAAGATAATTTGAAAGTAAGAAAGATTGAAAGAAAGATTGAAAGTAATAAAGATTGAAAGAAAGAATAAAAGAAAAATTGAAAGATTGAAAGATTGAAAGATTGAAAGAAAGACTTAAAGAAAAAATTGAAAGACTGAAAGTAAGAATGAAAGAAAGATTGAAAGTTTGAAAGAAAGAATGAAATTATTAAAGAAAGATTGAAAGAAAGATTGAAAGTTTGAAAGAAAGATGAAATTATTAAAGAAAGATTGAAGAAATATTGAAAGAAAGAATGAAAGAAAGATTGAAAGATTAAACAATTGAAAGAAAGATTGCAAGATAGATTGAAAAAAGAAAGATTGAAAGAAAGAATGAAATAAAGATTGAAAGAAAGATTGAAAGAAAGAAAGATTGAAATAAAGAATGAAAGACTGAAGGAAAGAATGAAAGAAAGATGGAAAGAAAGATTGAAAGAAACAATGAAAGAAAGATTGAAAGATTAAAAGAAAGAATGAAAGAAAGATTGAAAAATTGAAAGATTGAAAGAAAAACTAAAAGAAAGAAAGAACGATTGAAAGAAAGATTGAAAGAAAGAATGAAAGAAAGATTGAAAGATTAAAAGAGAGAATGAAAGAAAGATTGAAAAATTGAAAGATTGAAAGAAAGACTAAAAGAAAGAAAGAACGATTGAAAGAAAGAATGAAAGAAAGATTGAAAAAAAGATTGAAAGACTGAAGGAAAGAATGAAAGAAAGATTGAAAGATTAAACAATTGAAAGAAAGATTGCAAGAAAGATTGAAAAAAGAAAGATTGAAAGAAAGAATGAAAGAAAGATTGAAAGAAAGATGGAAAGAAAGATTGAAAGAAAGAAAGATTGAAAGAAATAAAAGAAAGATTGAAAGAAATAATGAAAGAAAGATTGAACGATTGGAAGAAATATTGAAAGAGAAAAATTGAAAGTAAGAAAGATTGAAAGAAAGAATGAAAGAAAGATTGAAAGATTGAAGGAAAGAATGAAAGAAAGATTGAAAGAAAAATTGAAAGAAAGATTGAAAGAAAGATTGAAAGACTGAAGGAAAGAATGAAAGAAAGATGGAAAGAAAGATGGAAAGAAAGATTGACAGAAAGAAAGATTGAAAGAAATATTAAAAGAAAGATTGAAAGATTGAAGAAAGAATGTAAGAATGATTGAAAGATTGAAAGATTGAAAGATTGAAAGAAAGAATGAAAGAAAGACTGAAAGATTGAAAGAAAAATTGAAAGAAAGATTGAAAGATTGAAAGATTGAAAGAAAGATTGAAAGTTTGAAAGACAGATGAAAGACTGAAAGAAAGATTGCAAGAAAGATTGAAAAAAAAGAAAGATTTAAAGATAGAATAAAAGAAAGATTGAAAGAAAGATTGAAAAAAAAAGAAAGATTGAAAGATTGAAAGAAATATTGAAAGACAGAAAGATTGAAAGAAACAATGTAAGAAAGATTGAAAGATTAAAAGAAAGAATGAAAGAACGATTGAAAGAAAGATTGAAAGAAAGATTGAAAGAAAGATTGAAAGAAAGATTGAATGAAAGATTGAAAGAAAGAATGAAAGAAAGATTGAAATAAAGAATGAAAGAAAGATTGAAAGAAAGATAGAAGGAAAGATTGAAAGATTGAATGATTGAAAGAAAGACTGAAAGAATGAATGACGGACAGAAAGATTGAAAGAAAGAATGAAAGAAAGATTGAAACAAAGATTGAAAGACTGAAAGAAAGAATGAAAGAAAGATTGAAAGATTAAACAATTGAAAGAACGATTGCAAGAAATATTGAAAAAAGAAAGATTGAAAGGAAGAATGAAAGACTGAAGGAAAGAATGAAAGAAAGATGGAAAGAAAGATTGAAAGAAACAATGAAAGAAAGATTGAAAGATTAAAAGAAAGAATGAAAGAAAGATTGAAAAATTGAAAGATTGAAAGAAAGACTAAAAGAAAGAAAGAACGATTGAAAGAAAGATTGAAAGAAAGAATGAAAGAAAGAATGAAAGAAAGATTGAAAGAAACAATGAAAGAAAGATTGAAAGATTAAAAGAGAGAATGAAAGAAAGATTGAAAAATTGAAAGATTGAAAGAAAGACTAAAAGAAAGAAAGAACGATTGAAAGAAAGAATGAAAGAAAGATTGAAAAAAAGATTGAAAGACTGAAGGAAAGAATGAAAGAAAGATTGAAAGATTAAACAATTGAAAGAAAGATTGCAAGAAAGATTGAAAAAAGAAAGATTGAAAGAAAGAATGAAAGAAAGATTGAAAGAAAGATGGAAAGAAAGATTGAAAGGAAGAAAGATTGAAAGAAATAAAAGAAAGATTGAAAGAAATAATGAAAGAAAGATTGAACGATTGGAAGAAATATTGAAAGAGAAAAATTGAAAGTAAGAAAGATTGAAAGAAAGAATGAAAGAAAGATTGAAAGATTGAAAGAAAGAATGAAAGAAAGATTGAAAGATTGAAATATTTAAAGAAAGAATGAAAGAAAGATTGAAAGATTGAAAGAAAGATTGAAAGAAAGATTGAAAGATTGAAATATTTAAAGAAAGATTGAAAGATTGAAATATTGAAAGAAAGAATGAAAGAAAGATTGAAAGATTGAAAGAAAGATTGAAAGAAAGATTGAAAGATTGAAATATTTAAAGAAAGATTGAAAGATTGAAAGAAAGAATGAAAGAACGATTGAAAGAAAGAATGAAAGAATGAAAGAAAAATTGACTGATTGAAAGAAATATTGAAAAAAGAAACATTGAAAGAAAGAATGAAAGAAAGATTGAAAGAAAGATGGAAAGAAAGATTGAAAGAAAGAAAGATTGAAAGAAATAATGAAAGAAAGATTGAACGATTGGAAGAAATATTGAAAGATAGAAAAATTGAAGGTAAGAAAGATTGAAAGAAAGAATGAAAGAAAGATTGAAAGATTGAAAGAAAGAATGAAAGAAAGATTGAAAGATTGAAAGAAAGAATGAAAGAAAGATTGAAAGATTGAAATATTTAAAGAAAGAATGAAAGAAAGATTGAAAGATTGAAAGAAAGATTGAAAGAAAGATTGAAAGATTGAAATATTTAAAGAAAGATTGAAAGATTGAAATATTTAAAGAAAGAATGAAAGAAAGATTGAAAGATTGAAAGAAAGAATGAAAGAAAGATTGCAAGAAAGATTGAAAGATTGAAATATTTAAAGAAAGAATGAAAGAAAGATTGAAAGATTGAAAGAAAGAATGAAAGAAAGATTGCAAGAAAGATGGAAAGAAAGATTGAAAGGAAGAAAGATTGAAAGAAATAAAAGAAAGATTGAAAGAAATAATGAAAGAAAGATTGAACGATTGGAAGAAATATTGAAAGAGAAAAATTGAAAGTAAGAAAGATTGAAAGAAAGAATGAAAGAAAGATTGAAAGATTGAAAGAAAGAATGAAAGAAAGATTGAAAGATTGAAATATTTAAAGAAAGAATGAAAGAAAGATTGAAAGATTGAAAGAAAGATTGAAAGAAAGATTGAAAGATTGAAATATTTAAAGAAAGATTGAAAGATTGAAATATTTAAAGAAAGAATGAAAGAAAGATTGAAAGATTGAAAGAAAGATTGAAAGAAAGACTGAAAGATTGAAATATTTAAAGAAAGATTGAAAGATTGAAAGAAAGAATGAAAGAACGATTGAAAGAAAGAATGAAAGAATGAAAGAAAAATTGACTGATTGAAAGAAATATTGAAAAAAGAAACATTGAAAGAAAGAATGAAAGAAAGATTGAAAGAAAGATGGAAAGAAAGATTGAAGGAAAGAAAGATTGAAAGAAATAATGAAAGAAAGATTGAACGATTGGAAGAAATATTGAAAGATAGAAAAATTGAAGGTAAGAAAGATTGAAAGAAAGAATGAAAGAAAGATTGAAAGATTGAAAGAAAGAATGAAAGAAAAATTGAAAGATTGAAAGATTGAAAGAAAGATTGAAAGATTGATTTAAAGAAAGATTGAAAGACTGAAAGAAAGATTGAAAGAAAGAAAGATTTATAGAAAGAATGAAAGAAAGATTGAAAAAAGAAAGATAGATTGAAAGAAAGATTGAAAGATTGAAAGAAAGAATGAAAGAAAGATTTAAAAAAAGTTTGAAAAAAAGAAAGATTGAAAGAAAGATTGAAAGACTGAAGGAAAGAATGAAAGAAAGATGGAAAGAAAGATGGAAAGAAAGATTGAAAGAAGGAAAGATTGAAAGAAATATTGAAAGAAAGATTGAAAGATTGAAAAAAAGAATGAAAGAATGATTGAAAGATTGAAAGATTGAAAGATTGAAAGAAAGAATGAAAGAAAGATTGAAAGAAAGATGGAAAGAAAGATTGAAAGAAAGAAAGATTGAAAGAAATAATGAAAGAAAGATTGAACGATTGGAAGAAATTTTGAAAGATAGAAAAATTGAAAGTAAGAAACATTAAAAGAAAGAATGAAAGAAAGATTGAAACATTAAAAATTGAAAGAAAGTTTGCAAGAAAGATTGAAAAAAGAAAGATTGAAAGAAAGAATGAAAGAAAGATTGAAAGAAAGATTGAAAGATTGAAAGAAATAATGAAAGAAAGAAAGATTGAAAGTAAGAAAGATTGAAAGAAAGAATGAAAGAAAGATCGAACGAAAGATTGAAAAAAGAAAGATTGAAAGAAAAATTGAAAGAAAGATTGAAAGAAGGAATGAAAGTAAGAAAGATTGAAAGAAATATTGAAAGAAAGATTGAAAGATTGAAAGAAAGATTGAAAGAAAGATTGAAAAAAAGATTGAAAGAAAGATTGAAAGAAAGAAAGATTGAAAGAAAGATTTTAAGATTGACATATTGAAAGAAAGAATGAAAGAAAGATTGAAAGATTAAAAGAAGGAATGAAAGAAAGATTGAAAAATTGAAAGATTGAAAGAAAGACTAAAAGAAAGAAAGAACGATTGAAAGAAAGATTGAAAGAAAGATGGAAAGAAAGATTGAAAGAAAGATAGAAAGAAAGATTGAAAGAAAGAAAGATTGAAAGTTTGAATGATTGAAAGAAAGATTGACAGAAAGATTGAAAGCTTGAAAGATAGATTGAAAGAAAGATTTTAAGTAAGGTTGAAAGACTGAAAGAAAGACTGAAAGATTGAAAGAAAGAATGAAAGAACGATTGAAAGAAAGAATGAAAGAATGATAGAAAGATTGAAAGAAACAATGAAAGAAAAATTGAAAGATAAAAAGAAAGAATGAAAGATAGATTGAAAAATTGAAAGATTGAAAGAAAGACTAAAAGAAAGATAGAAAGAAAGATTGAAAGAAAGAAAGATTGAAAGATTGAATGATTGAAAGAAAGATTGAAAGAAATATTGAAAGCTTGAAAGAAAGATTGAAAGAAAGATTTTAAGAAAGGTTGAAAGACTGAAAGAAAGAATGAAAGATTGAAAGAAAGAATGAAAGAACGATTGAAAGAAAGAATGAAAGAATGAAAGAAAGATTGAAAGATTGAAAGAAATATTGAAAGAAAGAGAGAATGAAAGTAAGAAAGATTGAAAGAAAGATTGAAAGTAATAAAGATTGAAAGAAAGAATGAAAGAAAAATTGAAAGATTGATAGATTGAAAGAAAGATTGAAAGAAAGATTTAAAGAAAGATTGAAAGACTGAAAGAAAGAATGAATAAAATAATTAAAGAAAGATTGAAAGATTGAAAGATTGAAAGAAAGATTGAAAGAAAGAAAGATTTATAGAAAGAATGAAAGAAAGATTGAAAAAAGAAAGAAAGATTGAAAGAAAGATTGAAAGATTGAAAGAAAGAATGAAAGAAAGATTGAAAAATAGAAAAATTGAAAGATTGAAAGATTGAAAGAAAGATTGAAAGAAAGATTTATAGAAAGATTGAAAGACTGAAAGAAAGAATGAATAAAAGATTTAAAGAAAGATTGATAGATTGAAAGATTGAAAGAAAGATTGAAAGAAAGAAAGATTTATAGAAAGGATGAAAGAAAGATTGAAAAAAGAAAGAAAGAAAGATTTGAAGTAAGAATTAAATATTGAAAGAAAGATTTTAGGAAAGGTTGAAAGACTGAAAGAAAGAATGAAAGAAAGAATGAAAGAAAGATTGAAAGATTGAAAGATTGAAAGAAAGAATGAAAGATTGAAAGATTGAAAGAAAGATTGAAAGATTGAAAGAAATATTGAAAGAAAGATAATTTGAAAGTAAGAAAGATTGAAAGAAAGATTGAAAGTAATAAAGATTGAAAGAAAGAATAAAAGAAAAATTGAAAGATTGAAAGATTGAAAGATTGAAAGAAAGACTTAAAGAAAAAATTGAAAGACTGAAAGTAAGAATGAAAGAAAGATTGAAAGTTTGAAAGAAAGAATGAAATTATTAAAGAAAGATTGAAAGAAAGATTGAAAGTTTGAAAGAAAGAATGAAATTATTAAAGAAAGATTGAAGAAATATTGAAAGAAAGAATGAAAGAAAGATTGAAAGATTAAACAATTGAAAGAAAGATTGCAAGATAGATTGAAAAAAGAAAGATTGAAAGAAAGAATGAAATAAAGATTGAAAGAAAGATTGAAAGAAAGAAAGATTGAAATAAAGAATGAAAGACTGAAGGAAAGAATGAAAGAAAGATGGAAAGAAAGATTGAAAGAAACAATGAAAGAAAGATTGAAAGATTAAAAGAAAGAATGAAAGAAAGATTGAAAAATTGAAAGATTGAAAGAAAAACTAAAAGAAAGAAAGAACGATTGAAAGAAAGATTGAAAGAAAGAATGAAAGAAAGATTGAAAGATTAAAAGAGAGAATGAAAGAAAGATTGAAAAATTGAAAGATTGAAAGAAAGACTAAAAGAAAGAAAGAACGATTGAAAGAAAGAATGAAAGAAAGATTGAAAAAAAGATTGAAAGACTGAAGGAAAGAATGAAAGAAAGATTGAAAGATTAAACAATTGAAAGAAAGATTGCAAGAAAGATTGAAAAAAGAAAGATTGAAAGAAAGAATGAAAGAAAGATTGAAAGAAAGATGGAAAGAATGATTGAAAGAAAGAAAGATTGAAAGAAATAAAAGAAAGATTGAAAGAAATAATGAAAGAAAGATTGAACGATTGGAAGAAATATTGAAAGAGAAAAATTGAAAGTAAGAAAGATTGAAAGAAAGAATGAAAGAAAGATTGAAAGATTGAAGGAAAGAATGAAAGAAAGATTGAAAGAAAAATTGAAAGAAAGATTGAAAGAAAGATTGAAAGACTGAAGGAAAGAATGAAAGAAAGATGGAAAGAAAGATGGAAAGAAAGATTGACAGAAAGAAAGATTGAAAGAAATATTAAAAGAAAGATTGAAAGATTGAAGAAAGAATGTAAGAATGATTGAAAGATTGAAAGATTGAAAGATTGAAAGAAAGAATGAAAGAAAGACTGAAAGATTGAAAGAAAAATTGAAAGAAAGATTGAAAGATTGAAAGATTGAAAGAAAGATTGAAAGTTTGAAAGACAGATGAAAGACTGAAAGAAAGATTGCAAGAAAGATTGAAAAAAAAGAAAGATTTAAAGATAGAATAAAAGAAAGATTGAAAGAAAGATTGAAAAAAAAAGAAAGATTGAAAGATTGAAAGAAATATTGAAAGACAGAAAGATTGAAAGAAACAATGTAAGAAAGATTGAAAGATTAAAAGAAAGAATGAAAGAACGATTGAAAGAAAGATTGAAAGAAAGATTGAAAGAAAGATTGAAAGAAAGATTGAATGAAAGATTGAAAGAAAGAATGAAAGAAAGATTGAAATAAAGAATGAAAGAAAGATTGAAAGAAAGATAGAAGGAAAGATTGAAAGATTGAATGATTGAAAGAAAGACTGAAAGAATGAATGACGGACAGAAAGATTGAAAGAAAGAATGAAAGAAAGATTGAAACAAAGATTGAAAGACTGAAAGAAAAAATGAAAGAAAGATTGAAAGATTAAACAATTGAAAGAACGATTGCAAGAAATATTGAAAAAAGAAAGATTGAAAGAAAGAATGAAAGACTGAAGGAAAGAATGAAAGAAAGATGGAAAGAAAGATTGAAAGAAACAATGAAAGAAAGATTGAAAGATTAAAAGAAAGAATGAAAGAAAGATTGAAAAATTGAAAGATTGAAAGAAAGACTAAAAGAAAGAAAGAACGATTGAAAGAAAGATTGAAAGAAAGAATGAAAGAAAGAATGAAAGAAAGATTGAAAGAAACAATGAAAGAAAGATTGAAAGATTAAAAGAGAGAATGAAAGAAAGATTGAAAAATTGAAAGATTGAAAGAAAGACTAAAAGAAAGAAAGAACGATTGAAAGAAAGAATGAAAGAAAGATTGAAAAAAAGATTGAAAGACTGAAGGAAAGAATGAAAGAAAGATTGAAAGATTAAACAATTGAAAGAAAGATTGCAAGAAAGATTGAAAAAAGAAAGATTGAAAGAAAGAATGAAAGAAAGATTGAAAGAAAGATGGAAAGAAAGATTGAAAGGAAGAAAGATTGAAAGAAATAAAAGAAAGATTGAAAGAAATAATGAAAGAAAGATTGAACGATTGGAAGAAATATTGAAAGAGAAAAATTGAAAGTAAGAAAGATTGAAAGAAAGAATGAAAGAAAGATTGAAAGATTGAAAGAAAGAATGAAAGAAAGATTGAAAGATTGAAATATTTAAAGAAAGAATGAAAGAAAGATTGAAAGATTGAAAGAAAGATTGAAAGAAAGATTGAAAGATTGAAATATTTAAAGAAAGATTGAAAGATTGAAATATTGAAAGAAAGAATGAAAGAAAGATTGAAAGATTGAAAGAAAGATTGAAAGAAAGATTGAAAGATTGAAATATTTAAAGAAAGATTGAAAGATTGAAAGAAAGAATGAAAGAACGATTGAAAGAAAGAATGAAAGAATGAAAGAAAAATTGACTGATTGAAAGAAATATTGAAAAAAGAAACATTGAAAGAAAGAATGAAAGAAAGATTGAAAGAAAGATGGAAAGAAAGATTGAAAGAAAGAAAGATTGAAAGAAATAATGAAAGAAAGATTGAACGATTGGAAGAAATATTGAAAGATAGAAAAATTGAAGGTAAGAAAGATTGAAAGAAAGAATGAAAGAAAGATTGAAAGATTGAAAGAAAGAATGAAAGAAAGATTGAAAGATTGAAAGAAAGAATGAAAGAAAGATTGAAAGATTGAAATATTTAAAGAAAGAATGAAAGAAAGATTGAAAGATTGAAAGAAAGATTGAAAGAAAGATTGAAAGATTGAAAGAAAGAATGAAAGAAAGATTGCAAGAAAGATTGAAAGATTGAAATATTTAAAGAAAGAATGAAAGAAAGATTGAAAGATTGAAAGAAAGAATGAAAGAAAGATTGCAAGAAAGATGGAAAGAAAGATTGAAAGGAAGAAAGATTGAAAGAAATAAAAGAAAGATTGAAAGAAATAATGAAAGAAAGATTGAACGATTGGAAGAAATATTGAAAGAGAAAAATTGAAAGTAAGAAAGATTGAAAGAAAGAATGAAAGAAAGATTGAAAGATTGAAAGAAAGAATGAAAGAAAGATTGAAAGATTGAAATATTTAAAGAAAGAATGAAAGAAAGATTGAAAGATTGAAAGAAAGATTGAAAGAAAGATTGAAAGATTGAAATATTTAAAGAAAGATTGAAAGATTGAAATATTTAAAGAAAGAATGAAAGAAAGATTGAAAGATTGAAAGAAAGATTGAAAGAAAGACTGAAAGATTGAAATATTTAAAGAAAGATTGAAAGATTGAAAGAAAGAATGAAAGAACGATTGAAAGAAAGAATGAAAGAATGAAAGAAAAATTGACTGATTGAAAGAAATATTGAAAAAAGAAACATTGAAAGAAAGAATGAAAGAAAGATTGAAAGAAAGATGGAAAGAAAGATTGAAGGAAAGAAAGATTGAAAGAAATAATGAAAGAAAGATTGAACGATTGGAAGAAATATTGAAAGATAGAAAAATTGAAGGTAAGAAAGATTGAAAGAAAGAATGAAAGAAAGATTGAAAGATTGAAAGAAAGAATGAAAGAAAAATTGAAAGATTGAAAGATTGAAAGAAAGATTGAAAGATTGATTTAAAGAAAGATTGAAAGACTGAAAGAAAGATTGAAAGAAAGAAAGATTTATAGAAAGAATGAAAGAAAGATTGAAAAAAGAAAGATAGATTGAAAGAAAGATTGAAAGATTGAAAGAAAGAATGAAAGAAAGATTTAAAAAAAGTTTGAAAAAAAGAAAGATTGAAAGAAAGATTGAAAGACTGAAGGAAAGAATGAAAGAAAGATGGAAAGAAAGATGGAAAGAAAGATTGAAAGAAGGAAAGATTGAAAGAAATATTGAAAGAAAGATTGAAAGATTGAAAAAAAGAATGAAAGAATGATTGAAAGATTGAAAGATTGAAAGATTGAAAGAAAGAATGAAAGAAAGATTGAAAGAAAGATGGAAAGAAAGATTGAAAGAAAGAAAGATTGAAAGAAATAATGAAAGAAAGATTGAACGATTGGAAGAAATTTTGAAAGATAGAAAAATTGAAAGTAAGAAACATTAAAAGAAAGAATGAAAGAAAGATTGAAACATTAAAAATTGAAAGAAAGTTTGCAAGAAAGATTGAAAAAAGAAAGATTGAAAGAAAGAATGAAAGAAAGATTGAAAGATAGATGGATAGAAAGATTGAAAGAAAGAAAGATTGAAAGAATAACAAAAGAAAGATTGAAAGATTGGAAGAAATATTGAAAGATAGAAAAATTGAAAGTAAGAAAGATTGAAAGAAAGAATTAAAGAAAGATTGAAAGATTGAAAGAAAGAATAAAAGAACGATTGAAAGAAAGAATGAAAGAATGAAAGAAAGATTGAAAGATTGAAAGAATATTGAAAGAAAGAGAGAATGAAAGAAAGAAAGATTGAAAGAAAGATTGAAAGACTGAAAGAAACAATGAATAAAAGAATTAAAGAAAGATTGAAAGATTGAAAGATTGAAAGAAAGATTGAAAAAAGAATGATTGAAAGAAAGATTTAAAGAATGAAAGATTTAAAGAAAGATTGAAAGACTAAAAGTAAGAGTGAAAAAAAAGAATGAAAGAAAGATTGAAAGATTGAAAGATTGAAAGAAAGAATGAAAGATTGAAAGAAAGAATGAAAGAACGATTGAAAGAAAGAATGAAAGAATGAAAGAAAGATTGAAAGATTGAAAGATTGAAAGAAAGATTGAAAGAAAGATTGAAGAAAGAAAGATTTAAAGAAAGATTGAAAGACTAAAAGTAAGAATGAAAAAAAAATGAAAGAAAGACTGAAAAAAACAAAGAAAGATTGAAAGAAATAAAGATTTAAAGAAAAAAAGATTTAAAGAAAGATTGAAAGACTAAAAGTAAGAATGAAAAAAAAGATTGAAAGAAAGATTGAAAAAAGAAAGAAAGATTGAAAGAAAGATTGAAAGAAAGATTGAAAGAAAGAATGAAAGTTTGAAAGAAAGATTGAAAGAAAGATTGAAAGAAAGATTGAAAGACTGAAAGAAAAAATGAAAGAAAGATTAAAAGAGAGATTGAAAGATTGAAAGATTGAAAGAAAGAATGAAAGATTGAAAGAAAGAATGAAAGAATGAATGAAAGATTAAAAGATTGAAAGAAATATTGAAAAAAAGAAAGATTGAAAGTAAGAAAAATTGAAAGAATGAATGAAAGAAACAAAAAAAAACTGATAAAAAGAAAGAATGTTTGAGAGATCAAAATATTTAAAGAAAGAAAGATTGAAAGAAAGATTTTAAGACTGAAATAAAGAATGAAAGAAAGATTGAAAGAAAGGTTGAAAGATAGAATGAAAGAAAGATTGAAATATTGAAAGTTTGAAAGAAAGATTGAAAGAAAGATTTAAAGAAAGATTGAAAGACTAAAAAAAAGAATGAAAGAAATATTGAAAGGTTGAAAGAAAGAATGAAAGAATGAAAGAAAGATTGAAAGATTGAAAGAAAGATTGAAAGAAAGAATGAAAGTATGAAAGAAAGATTGAAAGATTGAAGGAAAGATTGAAAGAACGATTGAAAGAAAGAATGAAAGAACGAAAGAAAGATTGAAAGAAAGATTGAAAGTAATAAAGATTGAAAGAAGGAATGAAGGAAAAATTGAAAGTTTGAAAGACTGAAAGAATGAATGAAAGAAAGATTGAAAGATTGAAAGAAAGAAAGATTGAGAGAAAGAATGAAAGAATGAAAGAAAGATTGAAAGATTGAAAGAAATACTGAAAGAAAGAAAGAAAGATTGAAAGTAAGAACGATTGAAAGAAAGCTTGAAAGAAAGATTGAAAGAAGGAATGAAAGAAAGATTGAAAGATTGAAAGATTGAAAGAAAGAATGAAAGATTGAAAGAAAGAATGAAAGAACGATTGAAAGAAAGAACGAAAGAATGAAAGAAAGATTAAAAGATTGAAAAAAATATTGAAAGAAAGAGAGAATGAAAGTAATAAAGATGGAAAGAAAAATTGAAAGATTGAAAGATTGAAAGAAAGAATTAAAGAAAGATTGAATGATTGAAAGATTGAAAGAAAGATTGAAAGAAAGATTTAAAGAAAGATTGAAAGACTAAAAGTAAGAATGAAAAAAAAAATGAAAGAAAGACTGAAAAAAACAAAGAAAGATTGAAAGAAATAAAGATTTAAAGAAAAAAAGATTTAAAGAAAGATTGAAAGACTAAAAGTAAGTTGAAAGAAAGATTGAAAGATTGAAAGATTGAAAGAAAGATTGAAAGTTTGAAAGACAGATTGAAAGACTGAAAGAAAGATTGCAAGAAAGATTGAAAAAACAGAAAGATTTAAAGATAGAATAAAAGAAAGATTGAAAGAAAGATTGAAAAAAAAAGAAAGATTGAAAGATTGAAAGAAATATTGAAAGACAGAAAGATTGAAAGAAACAATTAAAGAAAGATTGAAAGATTAAAATAAAGAATGAAAGAACGATTGAAAGAAAGATTGAAAGAAAGATTGAAAGAAAGATTGAAAGAAAGATTGAATGAAAGATTGAAAGAAAGAATGAAACAAAGATTGAAATAAAGAATGAAAGAACGACTGAAAGAAAGAATGACGGACAGAAAGATTGAAAGAAAGAATGAAAGAAAGATTGAAAAAAAGATTGAAAGACTGAAAGAAAGAATGAAAGAAAGATTGAAAGATTAAACAATTGAAGAACGATTGCAAGAAATATTGAAAAAAGAAAGATTGAAAGAAAGAATGAAAGACTGAAGGAAAGAATGAAAGAAAGATTGAAAGATTAAAAGAAAGAATGAAAGAAAGATTGAAAAATTGAAAGATTGAAAGAAAGACTAAAAGAAAGAAAGAACGATTGAAAGAAAGATTGAAAGAAAGAATGAAAGAAAGAATGAAAGAAAGATTGAAAGAAACAATGAAAGAAAGATTGAAAGATTAAAAGAAAGAATGAAAGAAAGACTAAAAGAAAGAAAGAACGATTGAAAGAAAGATTGAAAGAAAGAATGAAAGAATGAATGAAAGAAAGATTGAAAGATTAAACAATTGAAAGAAAGATTGCAAGAAAGATTGAAAGAAAGAATGAAAGAAAGATTGAAAGAAAGATTGAAAGAAAGAAAGATTGAAAGAGATAAAAGAAAGATTGAAAGAAATAATGAAAGAAAGATTGAACGATTGGAAGAAATATTGAAAGAGAAAAATTGAAAGTAAGAAAGATTGAAAGAAAGAATGAAAGAAAGATTGAAAGATTGAAAGAAAGAATGAAAGAAAGATTGAAAGTATGAAATATTTAAAGAAAGAATGAAAGAAAGATTGAACGATTGAAAGAAAGATTGAAAGAAAGATTGAATGATTGAAATATTTAAAGAAAGATTGAAAGATTGAAAGAAAGAATGAAAGAACGATTGAAAGAAAGAATGAAAGAAAAATTGACTGATTGAAAGAAATATTGAAAAAAGAAACATTGAAAGAAAGAATGAAAGAAAGATTGAAAGAAAGATGGAAAGAAAGATTGAAAGAAATAATGAAAGAAAGATTGAAAGATTGGAAGAAATATTGAAAGATAGAAAAATTGAAAGTAAGAAAGATAGAAAGAAAGAATGAAAGAAAGATTGAAAGATTGAAAGAAAGAATGAAAGATAGATTTAAAGAAAGATTGAAAGACTGAAAGAAAGATTGAAAGAAAGAAAGATTTATAGAAAGAATGAAATAAAGATTGAAAAAAGAAAGATAGATTGAAAGAAAGATTGAAAGATTGAAAGAAAGAATGAAAGAAAGATTTTAAAAAAGATTAAAAAAAAGAAAGATTGAAAGAAAGATTGAAAGAAAGATTGAAAGACTGAAGGAAAGAATGAAAGAAAGATGGAAAGAAAGATGGAAAGAAAGATTGAAAGAAATATTGAAAGAAAGATTGAAAGATTGAAAGAAAGAATGAAAGAAAGATTGAAAGATTGAAAGATTGAAAGATTGAAAGAAAGAATGAAAGAAAGATTGAAAGAAAGATGGAAAGAAAGATTGAAAGAAAGAAAGATTGAAAGAAATAATGAAAGAAAGATTGAACGATTGGAAGAAATTTTGAAAGATAGAAAAATTGAAAGTAAGAAAGATTGAAAGAAAGAATGAAAGAAAGAATGAAAGAAAGATTGAAAGAAACAATGAAAGAAAGACTAAAAGAAAGAAAGAACGATTGAAAGAAAGATTGAAAGAAAGAATGAAAGAATGAATGAAAGAAAGATTAAACAATTGAAAGAAAGATTGCAAGAAAGATTGAAAAAAGAAAGCTTGAAAGAAAGAATGAAAGAAAGATTGAAAGAAAGATGGAAAGAAAGATTGAAAGAAAGAAAGATTGAAAGAGATAAAAGAAAGATTGAAAGAAATAATGAAAGAAAGATTGAACGATTGGAAGAAATATTGAAAGAGAAAAATTGAAAGTAAGAAAGATTGAAAGAAAGAATGAAAGAAAGATTGAAAGATTGAAAGAAAGAATGAAAGAAAGATTGAAAGTATGAAATATTTAAAGAAAGAATGAAAGAAAGATTGAACGATTGAAAGAAAGATTGAAAGAAAGATTGAATGATTGAAATATTTAAAGAAAGATTGAAAGATTGAAAGAAAGAATGAAAGAACGATTGAAAGAAAGAATGAAAGAAAAATTGACTGATTGAAAGAAATATTGAAAAAAGAAACATTGAAAGAAAGAATGAAAGAAAGATTGAAAGAAAGATGGAAAGAAAGATTGAAAGAAAGAAAGATTGAAAGAAATAATGAAAGAAAGATTGAACGATTGGAAGAAATATTGAAAGATAGATTTAAAGAAAGATTGAAAGACTGAAAGAAAGATTGAAAGAAAGAAAGATTTATAGAAAGAATGAAATAAAGATTGAAAAAAGAAAGATAGATTGAAAGAAAGATTGAAAGATTGAAAGAAAGAATGAAAGAAAGATTTAAAAAAAGATTAAAAAAAAGAAAGATTGAAAGAAAGATTGAAAGAAAGATTTAAAAAAAGATTAAAAAAAAGAAAGATTGAAAGAAAGATTGAAAGAAAGATTGAAAGACTGAAGGAAAGAATGAAAGAAAGATGGAAAGAAAGATGGAAAGAAAGATTGAAAGAAATATTGAAAGAAAGATTGAAAGATTGAAAGAAAGAATGAAAGAAAGATTGAAAGATTGAAAGATTGAAAGATTGAAAGAAAGAATGAAAGAAAGATTGAAAGAAAGATGGAAAGAAAGATTGAAAGAAAGAAAGATTGAAAGAAATAATGAAAGAAAGATTGAACGATTGGAAGAAATTTTGAAAGATAGAAAAATTGAAAGTAAGAAAGATTGAAAGAAAGAATGAAAGAAAGATTGAAAGATTGAAAGAAAGAATGAAATAAAGATTGAAAGTTTGAAAGAAAGATTGAAAGAAAGATTTAAAGAAAGAAAGATTGAAAGAAATATTGAAAGAAAGATTGAAAGATTGAAAGAAAGATTGAAAGAAAGAATGAAAGAAAGATTGAAAGATTGAAAGATTGAAATAAAGAATGAAAGAAAGATTGAAAGATTGAAAGATTGAAATAAAGAATGAAAGTTTGAAAGAAAGATTGAAAGAAAGATTTAAAGAAAGAAAGATTGAAAGTAAGAAAGATTGAAAGACATATTGAAAGAAAGATTGAAAGATTGAAAGAAAGATTGAAAGAAAGAATGAAAGAAAGATTGAAAGAAAGATTGAAAGACTGAAGGAAAGAATGAAAGAAAGATTGAAAGAAAGATTGAAAGAAAGAAAGATTGAAAGATTGAATGATTGAAAGTTTGAATGATTGAAAGATTGAAAGAAAGATTGAAAGAAAGATTGAACGACTGAAAGATTGAAAGAAATATTGAAAGTTTGAAAGAAAGATTGAGAGACTGAAAGATAGATTGAAAGATTGAAGATTGAAAGATTGAAAGAAAGATTGAAAGAAAGATTGAACGACTGAAAGATTGAAAGAAAGATTGAAAGTTTGAAAGAAAGATTGAAAGACTGAAAGAAATAATGAAAGAAAGATTGAAAGATAGAATGAAAGAAAGATTGAAAGAAAGATGGAAAGAAAGATTGAAAGAAAGAAAGATTGAAAGACATAACAAAAGAAAGATTGAAAGAAGTAATGAAAGAAAGATTGAACGATTGGAAGAAATATTGAAAGAAAGAAAAATTGAAAGATTGAAAGATTGAAAGAAAGAATGAAAGAAAGATTGAAAGATTGAAAGAAAGAATGAAAGAAAGATTGAAAGATTGAAATATTGAAAGAAAGAATGAAAGAAAGACTGAAAGATTGAAAGAAAGATTGAAAGAAAGATTGAAAGATTGAAATATTTAAAGAAAGATTGAAAGAAAGAATGAAAGAACAATTGAAAGAATGAATGAAAGAATGAAAGAAAAATTGACAGATTGAAAGAAATATTGAAAAAAGAAAGATTGAAAGAAAGAATGAAAGAAAGATTGAAAGAAAGATGGAAAGAAAGATTGAAAGAAAGAAAGATTGAAAGAAATAATAAAAGAAAGATTGAACGATTGGAAGAGATATTGAAAGATAGAAAAATTGAAAGTAAGAAAGATTGAAAGAAAGAATGAAAGAAAGATTGAAAGATTGACAGAAAGAATGACAGAAAGATTGAAAGATTGAAATATTGAAAGAAAGAATGAAAAAAAGATTGAAAGACTGAAAGAAAGAATGAAAGAAAGATTGAAAGATTAAATAATTGAAAGAAAGTTTGCAAGAAAGATTGAAAAAAGAAAGATTGAAAGAAAGAATGAAAAAAAGATTGATAGATAGATGGATAGAAAGATTGAAAGAAAGAAACATTGAAAGAATAACAAAAGAAAGATTGAAAGATTGGAAGAAATATTGAAAGATAGAAAAATTGAAACTAAGAAAGATTGAAAGAAAAAATTAAAGAAAGATTCAAAGATTAAAAGAAAGAATGAAAGAAAGGTTGAAAGATTGAAATATTGAAAGAAAGAATGAAAGAAAGATTGAAAGAAAGATTTAAAGAAAGAAAGATTGTAAGAAATACTGAAAGAAAGATTGAAAGATTGAAAGAAAGATTGAAAGAAAGAATGAAAGAAAGATTGAAAGATTGAAAGATTGAAATAAAGAATGAAAGTTTGAAAGAAAGATTGAAAGAAAGATTTTAAGAAAGAAAGATTGAAAGTAAGAAAGATTGAAAGAAATATTGAAAGAAAGATTGAAAGATTGAATGATTGAAAGAAAGACTGAAAGATAGATTGAAAGATTGAAGATTGAAAGATTCAAAGAAAGATTGAAAGAAAGATTGAACGACTGAAAGATTGAAAGAAAGATTGAAAGTTTGAAACAAATTTTGAAAGACTGAAAGAAAGAATGAAAGAAAGATTGAAAGAAATATTGAAAAAATAAAGATTGAAAGAAAATTTGAAAGAAAGATTGAAAGAAGGAATGAAAGAAAGATTGAATGAAATATTGAAAGACAGAAAGATTGAAAGAAACAATGAAAGAAAGATTGAAAGATTAAAAGAAAGAATGAAAGAAAGATTGAAAAATTGAAATATTGAAAGAAAGAATGAAAGAAAGATTGAAAAATTGAAATATTGAAAGAAAGAATGAAAGAAAGATTGAAAGATTGAAAGATTGAAATAAAGATTGAAAGTTTGAAAGAAAGATTGAAAGAAAGATTTAAAGAAAGAAAGATTGAAAGAAATATTGAAAGAAAGATTGAAAGATTGAAAGAAAGATTGAAAGAAAGAATGAAAGAAAGATTGAACGATTGAAATATTGAAATAAATAATGAAAGTTTGAAAGAAAGATTGAGAGAAAGATTTAAAGAAAGAAAGATTGAAAGTAAAAAAGATTGAAAGAAATATTGAAAGAAAGATTGAAAGATTGAAAGAAAGAATGAATGAAAGATTGAAAGAAAGATTGAAAGAAAGATTGAAAGATTGAACGAAAGAATGAAAGAAAGATGGAAAGAAGATTGAAAGAAAGAAAGATTGAAAGAAATATTGAAAGAAAGATTGAAAGATTGAAAGAAAGATTGAAAGAAAGATTGAAAGATTGAAAGATTGAAAGAAAGAATGAAAGAAAGACTGAAAGATTGAAAGAAAAATTGAAAGAAAGATTGAAAGATTGAAAAATTGAAAGAAAGATTGAAAGTTTGAAAGACAGATTGAAAGACTGAAAGAAAGATTGCAAGAAAGATTGAAAAAACAAAGATTTAAAGATAGAATAAAAGAAAGATTGAAAAAAAAGAAAGATTGAAAGATTGAAAGAAAGAATGAAAGAAAGATTGAAAGATTGAAAGAAAGAATGAAAGAAAGATTGAAAGATTGAAATATTGAAAGAAAGAATGAAAGAAAGACTGAAAGATTGAAAGAAAGATTGAAAGAAAGATTGAAAGATTGAAATATTTAAAGAAAGATTGAAAGAAAGAATGAAAGAACAATTGAAAGAAAGAATGAAAGAATGAAAGAAAAATTGACAGATTGAAAGAAATATTGAAAAAAGAAAGATTGAAAGAAAGAATGAAAGAAAGATTGAAAGAAAGATGGAAAGAAAGATTGAAAGAAAGAAAGATTGAAAGAAATAATAAAAGAAAGATTGAACGATTGGAAGAGATATTGAAAGATAGAAAAATTGAAAGTAAGAAAGATTGAAAGAAAGATTGAAAGATTGACAGAAAGAATGACAGAAAGATTGAAAGATTGAAATATTGAAAGAAAGAATGAAAAAAAGATTGAAAGACTGAAAGAAAGAATGAAAGAAAGATTGAAAGATTAAATAATTGAAAGAAAGTTTGCAAGAAAGATTGAAAAAAGAAAGATTGAAAGAAAGAATGAAAAAAAGATTGATAGATAGATGGATAGAAAGATTGAAAGAAAGAAAGATTGAAAGAATAACAAAAGAAAGATTGAAAGATTGGAAGAAATATTGAAAGATAGAAAAATTGAAAGTAAGAAAGATTGAAAGAAAAAATTAAAGAAAGATTCAAAGATTAAAAGAAAGAATGAAAGAAAGGTTGAAAGATTGAAATATTGAAAGAAAGAATGAAAGAAAGATTGAAAGAAAGATTGAAAGATTGAAATAAAGATTGAAAGTTTGAAAGAAAGATTGAAAGAAAGATTTAAAGAAAGAAAGATTGAAAGAAATATTGAAAGAAAGATTGAATGATTGAAAGAAAGATTGAAAGAAAGAATTAAAGAAAGATTCAAAGATTAAAAGAAAGAATGAAAGAAAGGTTGAAAGATTGAAATATTGAAAGAAAGAATGAAAGAAAGATTGAAAGAAAGATTGAAAGATTGAAATAAAGATTGAAAGTTTGAAAGAAAGATTGAAAGAAAGATTTTAAGAAAGAAAGATTGAAAGTAAGAAAGATTGAAAGAAATATTGAAAGAAAGATTGAAAGGTTGAAAGAAAGATTGAAAGAAAGAATGAAAGAAAGATTGAAAGAAAGATTGAAAGAAAGATTGAAAGAAAGATTGAAAGACTGAAGGAAAGAATGAAAGAAAGATTGAAAGAAAGATTGAAAGAAAGAAAGATTGAAAGAAGGTTTGAAAGATTGAATGATTGAAAGAAAGACTGAAAGATAGATTGAAAGATTGAAGATTGAAAGATTCAAAGAAAGATTGAAAGAAAGATTGAACGAATGAAAGATTGAAAGAAAGATTGAAAGTTTGAAACAAATTTTGAAAGACTGACAGAAAGAATGAAAGAAAGATTGAAAGAAATATTGAAAAAAGAAAGATTGAAAGAAAATTTGAAAGAAAGATTGAAAGAAGGAATGAAAGAAAGATTGAATGAAATATTGAAAGACAGAAAGATTGAAAGAAACAATGAAAGAAAGATTGAAAGATTAAAAGAAAGAATGAAAGAAAGATTGAAAAATTGAAATATTGAAAGAAAGAATGAAAGAAAGATTGAAAGATTGAAAGATTGAAATAAAGATTGAAAGTTTGAAAGAAAGATTGAAAGAAAGAAAGATTGAAAGAAATATTAAAAGAAAGATTGAAAGATTGAAAGAAAGATTGAAAGAAAGAATGAAAGAAAGATTGAACGATTGAAATATTGAAATAAAAAATGAAAGTTTGAAAGAAAGATTGAGAGAAAGATTTAAAGAAAGAAGGATTGAAAGTAAAAAAGATTGAAAGAAATATTGAAAGAAAGATTGAAAGATTGAAAGAAAGAATGAATGAAAGATTGAAAGAAAGATTGAAAGAAAGATTGAAAGATTGAAGGAAAGAATGAAAGAAAGATTGAAAGAAAAAATGAAAGAAAGATTGAAAGAAAGATTGAAAGACTGAACGAAAGAATGAAAGAAAGATGGAAAGAAAGATGGAAAGAAGATTGACAGAAAGAAAGATTGAAATAAATATTGAAAGAAAGATTGAAAGATTGAAAGAAAGAATGAAAGAAAGATTGAAAGATTGAAAGATTGAAAGAAAGAATGAAAGAAAGACTGAAAGATTGAAAGAAAAATTGAAAGAAAGATTGAAAGATTGAAAGATTGAAAGAAAGATTGAAAGACAGATTGAAAGACTGAAAGAAAGATTGCAAGAAAGATTGAAAAAACAAAGATTTAAAGATAGAATAAAAGAAAGATTGAAAGAAAGATTGAAAAAAAAAGAAAGATTGAAAGATTGAAAGAAATATTGAAAGACAGAAAGATTGAAAGAAAGAATGAAAGAAAGATTGAAAGATTAAAATAAAGAATGAAAGAAAGATTGAAAGAAAGATTGAAGAAAGATTGAACGATTGGAAGAAATATTGAAAGATAGAAAAATTGAAAGTACGAAAGATTGAAAGAAAGAATGAAAGAAAGATTGAAAGATAGATGGAAAGAAAGATTTAAAGAAAGAAAGATTGAAAGAATAACAAAAGAAAGATTGAAAGATTTGAAGAAATATTGAAAGATAGAAAAATTGAAAGAAAGAAAGATTGAAAGAAAGAATTAAAGAAAGATTGAAAGATTGAAAGAAAGAATGAAAGAAAGATTGAAAGATTGAATTATTGAAAGAAAGAATGAAAGAAAGATTGAAAGATTGAAAGATTGAAATAAAGATTGAAAGTTTGAAAGAAAGATTGAAAGAAAGATTTAAAGAAAGAAAGATTGAAAGAAAGATTGAAAGAAAGATTGAAAGATTGAAAGAAAGATTGAAAGAAAGAATGAAAGAAAGATTGAACGATTGAAATATTGAAATAAAGAATGAAAGTTTGAAAGAAAGATTGAAAGAAAGATTTAAAGAAAGAAAGATTGAAAGTAAAAAAGATTGAAAGAAATATTGAAAGAAAGATTTAAAGATTGAAAGAAGGAATGAATGAAAGATTGAAAGAAAGATTGAAAGAAAGATTGAAAGATTGAAGGTAAGAATGAAAGAAAGATTGAAAGAAAAATTGAAAGAAAGATTGAAAGAAAGATTGAAAGACTGAAGGAAAGAATGAAAGAAAGATGGAAAGAAAGATTGACAGAAAGAAAGATTGAAAGAAATATTGAAAGAAAGACTGAAAGATTGAAAGAAAGAATGAAAGAAAGATTGAAAGATTGAAAGATTGAAAGATTGAAAGACAGAATGAAAGAAAGACTGAAAGATTGAAAGAAAAATTGAAAGAAAGATTGAAAGATTGAAAGATTGAAAGAAAGATTGAAAGTTTGAAAGACAGATTGAAAGACTGAAAGAAAGATTGCAAGAAAGATTGAAAAAACAGAAAGATTTAAAGACAGAATAAAAGAAAGATTGAAAGAAAGATTGAAAAAAAAAGAAAGATTGAAAGATTGAAAGAAATATTGAAAGACAGAAAGATTGAAAGAAACAATTAAAGAAAGATTGAAAGATTAAAATAAAGAATGAAAGAACGATTGAAAGAAAGATTGAAAGAAAGATTGAAATAAAGATTGAATGAAAGATTGAAAGAAAGAATGAAACAAAGATTGAAATAAAGAATGAAAGAAAGACTGAAAGAAAGAATGACGGACAGAAAGATTGAAAGAAAGAATGAAAGAAAGATTGAAAAAAAGATTGAAAGACTGAAAGAAAGAATGAAAGAAAGATTGAAAGATTAAACAATTGAAAGAACGATTGCAAGAAAGATTGAAAAAAGAAAGATTGAAAGAAAGAATGAAAGACTGAAGGAAAGAATGAAAGAAAGATTGAAAGATTAAAAGAAAGAATGAAAGAAAGATTGAAAAATTGAAAGACTGAAAGAAAGACTAAAAGAAAGAAAGAACGATTGAAAGAAAGATTGAAAGAAAGAATGAAAGAAAGAATGAAAGAAAGATTGAAAGAAACAATGAAAGAAAGATTGAAAGATTAAAAGAAAGAATGAAAGAAAGACTAAAAGAAAGAAAGAACGATTGAAAGAAAGATTGAAAGAAAGAATGAAAGAATGAATGAAAGAAAGATTGAAAGATTAAACAATTGAAAGAAAGATTGCAAGAAAGATTGAAAAAAGAAAGATTGAAAGAAAGAATGAAAGAAAGATGGAAAGAAAGATTGAAAGAAAGAAAGATTGAAAGAGATAAAAGAAAGATTGAAAGAAATAATGAAAGAAAGATTGAACGATTGGAAGAAATTTTGAAAGATAGAAAAATTGAAAGTAAGAAAGATTGAAAGAAAGAATGAAAGAAAGATTGAAAGATTGAAAGAAAGAATGAAAGAAAGATTGAAAGATTGAAATATTGAAAGAAAGAATGAAAAAAAGATTGAAAGACTGAAAGAAAGAATGAAAGAAAGATTGAAAGATTAAACAATTGAAAGAAAGTTTGCAAGAAAGTTTGAAAAAAGAAAGATTGAAAGAAAGAATGAAAGAAAGATTGAAAGATATATGGATAGAAAGATTGAAAGAAAGAAAGATTGAAAGAATAACAAAAGAAAGATTGAAAGATTGGAAGAAATATTGAAAGATAGAAAAATTGAAAGTAAGAAAGATTGAAAGAAAGAATTAAAGAAAGATTGAAAGATTGAAAGAAAGAATGAAAGAAAGATTGAAATATTGAAAGAAAGATTGAAATAAAGATTGAAAGTTTGAAAGAAAGATTGAAAGAAAGATTTAAAGAAAGAAAGATTGAAAGAAATATTGAAAGAAAGATTGAAAGATTGAAAGAAAGATTGAAAGAAAGAATGAAAGAAAGATTGAAAGATTGAAAGATTGAAATAAAGAATGAAAGTTTGAAAGAAAGATTGAAAGAAAGATTGAAAAAAAGAAAGATTGAAAGACTGAAGGAAAGAATGAAAGAAAGATTGAAAGAAAAATTGAAAGAAAGATTGAAAGAAAGATTGAAAGACTGAAGGAAAGAATGAAAGAAAGATGGAAAGAAAGATTGACAGAAAGAAAGATTGAAAGAAATATTGAAAGAAAGATTGAAAGATTGAAAGAATGAATGAAAGAAAGATTGAAAGATTGAAAGATTGAAAGAAAGAATGAAAGAAAGACTGAAAGATTGAAAGAAAAATTGAAAGAAAGATTGAAAGATTGAAAGATTGAAAGAACGATTGAAAGTTTGAAAGACAGATTGAAAGACTGAAAGAAAGATTGCAAGAAAGATTGAAAAAAAGAAAGATTTAAAGATAGAATAAAAGAAAGATTGAAAGAAAGATTGAAAAAAGAAAGAAAGATTGAAAGATTGAAAGAAATATTGAAAGACAGAAAGATTGAAAGAAACAATGAAAGAAAGATTGAAAGATTAAAAGAAAGAATGAAAGAAAGATTGAAAGAAAGATTGAAAGAAAGATTGAAAGAAAGATTGAAAGAAAGAAAGATTGAAAGAAAGAATGAAACAAAGATTGAAATAAAGAATGAAAGAAAGATTGAAAGAAAGATAGAAAGAAAGATTGAAAAATTGAAAGAAAGATTGAAAAAAAGATTGAAAGACTGAAAGAAAGAATGAAAGAAAGATTGAAAGATTAAACAATTCAAAGAAAGTTTGCAAGAAAGATTGAAAAAAGAAAGATTGAAAGAAAGAATGAAAGAAAGATTGAAAGATAGATGGAAAGAAAGATTGAAAGAAAGAAAGATTGAAAGAATAACAAAAGAAAGATTGAAAGATTGGAAGAAATATTGAAAGATAGAAAAATTGAAAGAAAGAAAGATTGAAAGAAAGAATTAAAGAAAGATTGAAAGATTGAAAGAAAGAATGAAAGAAAGATTGAAAGATTGAAATATTGAAAGAAAGAATGAAAGAAAGATTGAACGATTGAAATAAAGATTGAAAGTTTGAAAGAAAGATTTAAAGAAAGATTTAAAGAATGAAAGATTGAAAAAAACATTGAAAGAAAGATTGAAAGATTGAAAGAAAGATTGAAAGAAAGAATGAAAGAAAGATTGAACGATTGAAATATTGAAATAAAGAATGAAAGTTTGAAAGAAAGATTGAAAGAAAGATTTAAAGAAAGAAAGATTGAAAGTAAAAAAGATTGAAAGAAATATTGAAAGAAAGATTGAAAGATTGAAAGAAGGAATGAATGAAAGATTGAAAGACAGATTGAAAGAAAGATTGAAAGATTGAAGGAAAGAATGAAAGAAAGATTGAAAGAAAAATTGAAAGAAAGATTGAAAGAAAGATTGAAAGACTGAAGGAAAGAATGAAAGAAAGATGGAAAGAAAGATGGAAAGAAAGATTGACAGAAAGAAAGATTGAAAGAAATATTGAAAGAAAGATTGAAAGATTGAAAGAAAGAATGAAAGAAAGATTGAAAGATTGAAAGATTGAAAGATTGAAAGAAAGAATGAAAGAAAGACTGAAAGATTGAAAGAAAAATTGAAAGAAAGATTGAAAGATTGAAAGATTGAAAGAAAGATTGAAAGTTTGAAAGACAGATTGAAAGACTGAAAGAAAGATTGCAAGAAAGATTGAAAAAACAGAAAGATTTAAAGATAGAATAAAAGAAAGATTGAAAGAAAGATTGAAAAAAAAGAAAGATTGAAAGATTGAAAGAAATATTGAAAGACAGAAAGATTGAAAGGAACAATTAAAGAAAGATTGAAAGATTAAAATAAAGAATGAAAGAACGATTGAAAGAAAGATTGAAAGAAAGATTGAAAGAAAGATTGAAAGAAAGATTGAATGAAAGATTGAAAGAAAGAATGAAACAAAGATTGAAATAAAGAATGAAAGAAAGACTGAAAGAAAGAATGACGGACAGAAAGATTGAAAGAAAGAATGAAAGAAAGATTGAAAAAAAGATTGAAAGACTGAAAGAAAGAATGAAAGAAAGATTGAAAGATTAAACAATTGAAAGAACGATTGCAAGAAAGATTGAAAAAAGAAAGATTGAAAGAAAGAATGAAAGACTGAAGGAAAGAATGAAAGAAAGATTGAAAGATTAAAAGAAAGAATGAAAGAAAGATTGAAAAATTGAAAGATTGAAAGAAAGACTAAAAGAAAGAAAAACGATTGAAAGAAAGATTGAAAGAAATAATGAAAGAAAGAATGAAAGAAAGATTGAAAGACTGAAGGAAAGAATGAAAGAAAGATGGAAAGAAAGATGGAAAGAAAGAAAGATTGAAAGAACTATTGAAAGAAAGATTGAAAGATTGAAAGAAAGAATGAAAGAAAGATTGAAAGAAAGATGGAAAGAAAGATTGAAAGAAAGAAAGATTGAAAGAAATAATGAAAGAAAGATTGAACGATTGGAAGAAATTTTGAAAGATAGAAAAATTGAAAGTAAGAAAGATTGAAAGAAAGAATGAAAGAAAGATTGAAAGATTGAAAGAAAGAATGAAAGAAAGATTGAAAGATTGAAATATTGAAAGAAAGAATGAAAAAAAGATTGAAAGACTGAAAGAAAGAATGAAAGAAAGATTGAAAGATTAAACAATTGAAAGAAAGTTTGCAAGAAAGTTTGAAAAAAGAAAGATTGAAAGAAAGAATGAAAGAAAGATTGAAAGATAGATGGATAGAAAGATTGAAAGAAAGAAAGATTGAAAGAATAACAAAAGAAAGATTGAAAGATTGGAAGAAATATTGAAAGATAGAAAAATTGAAAGTAAGAAAGATTGAAAGAAAGAATTAAAGAAAGATTGAAAGATTGAAAGAAAGAATGAAAGAAAGATTGAAATATTGAAATATTGAAATAAAGAATGAAAGTTTGAAAGAAAGATTGAAAGAAAGATTTAAAGAAAGAAAGATTGAAAGAAATATTGAAAGAAAGATTGAAAGATTGAAAGAAGGAATGAATGAAAGATTGAAAGACAGATTGAAAGAAAGATTGAAAGATTGAAGGAAAGAATGAAAGAAAGATTGAAAGAAAAATTGAAAGAAAGATTGAAAGAAAGATTGAAAGACTGAAGGAAAGAATGAAAGAAAGATGGAAAGAAAGATGGAAAGAAAGATTGACAGAAAGAAAGATTGAAAGAAATATTGAAAGAACATTACATTTAGACATTACATTACATTTAGTCATTTGGCAGACGCTTTTATCCAAAGCGACTTACAAGGGAGAATAACATTCAGCTACATTGCGACAGAGATTAGTGTAACAACAACATTGGTGTAACAATAAATACTGCAAGGTGGTGCTCAGTAATTGTAGATTAGGACAGGAGGTACTCACTGAAGAGCTGGGTCTTCAGGTGCTTCTTAAAGACAGAGAGGGAGGTCCCCGCTCTGGTCATTTTTGGCAGCTCGTTCCACCAACGTGGAACTACAAATGAGAATAGCCTGGATTGCCGTGGCTGTATGGCCGGCAGAGCCAGGCGACGCTCATTTGACGAGCGCAGCATCCGGGGGGCAACATGTGCTCTTACAACAGCATTTAAGTAGGCGGGAGCATTCCCAACAATCACTCTGTAGGCCAGCATAAGAGACTTGAACTTGATGCGGGCGGCTACAGGTAACCAGTGGAGCTCGATGAGCAGCGGAGTGACATGTGCCCTCTTTGGCTGGTTGAACACCAGTCGCGCCGCCGCATTCTGTATCATCTGAAGTGGCTTCACCGCACAGGCCGGCAAGCCTGTTAAGAGGGCATTGCAGTAGTCAAGACGGGACATCACCAAGGTTTGTACCAGCAGTTGAGTGGCATATTGGGTCAGGTACGGCCTGACTTTTCGGATGTTGAGTAGTGCGAAGCGGCAGGACCGGGAGACTGCGGCAACATGGTCCGAGAATGTCAGTTGGTCATCAATAATGACACCAAGATTCCTTGCAGCCTTGGTAGGAACAAGAGATAGAGAGTCGATTTTAATATCAATGTTGTGATAAATACCTTGTTTGGCCGGGAAGACCAGCAGTTCCGTTTTCGCCAGATTTAGTTGAAGATGATAATCCTTCATCCATGTGGATATGTCAGTGAGACAATCCGAGATCCGCGTCGAGATAGTAGGGTCGTCTGGCGGGAAGGACAGATAGAGTTGAGTATCATCCGCATAGCAGTGATATGAAAAGCCATGTGAGCGGATGATCGGGCCCAGTGAGGTGGTGTATATGGCAAAGAGGAGGGGTCCTAGCACCGAGCCTTGGGGCACCCCTGTGGTGAGGTTGTGAGGCACAGACAGCTGGCCTCGCCATGTCACACTGAACGAGCGCCCAGTAAGGTAAGATTCGAACCAGGAAAGTGCACTGCCCGTTATGCCCATGCTTGAGAGTATGGACAGGAGTATGCAATGATTGACAGTGTCAAAAGCAGCTGATAAGTCTAGCAGAATGAGGACCGAGGATTTGGCAGCAGCTCTAGCAGTTTTTAAGGCCTCTGTCACAGACAACAGGGCTGTTTCAGTGGAGTGACCACTTTTGAAGCCAGATTGAAGTGTATCAAGAAGGTTGTTTCTTGACAGGTACTCTGTAACCTGTCTAGAGACCGCCCTCTCTAAGGTTTTGGAAAGGAATGGGAGGAGAGAGACCGGCCGATAGTTTCCTACTTGATTGGGATCGAGTGAGGGTTTTTTGAGCAGTGGTGCGACCCGAGCCGCTTTGAAAGCGGAAGGGAAAGTGCCGGAAGTTAGGGAAGAATTAATCACATGTGTGATTGCCGGGGTGATAGTCGGTGATATGGCTTGAAGGAGGTTGGATGGGATCGGATCTAGCGGACAGGTAGTAGGACGGCTACATGTTAGTAGTTTAGATACCTCACTTTCAGCGAGGGGGGTGAAACCAGGGAACGATGAGCCTAGGGCTGGAGAAGACAGGTTGTGAGTAAGTTGTTTAGTGAATTGGCTGCTGATGGCTGCCACTTTGTTAGTAAAAAAGGAGGCAAGGCAGTCGGCAGTGAGGTTAGTAGCTGGGGGAGGTGGTGGAGGGTAAAGCAGAGACTTGAAGGTGGCGAATAACTTACGTGTGTCTGTGGCACCGTTGATCCTATCGTTGAAGAAGGCCTTCTTGGCAGCAGTGATGCTGGAGGAGAAGGAGGACAGCAGTGTCTGGTAGCTAGCAAGATCCTCAGTTGTTTTGGATTTGTGCCATTTCCTCTCGGCTGCTCTGAGGTCGGTGCGCGTTGTCCGGAGGGTGTCAGTCAGCCAAGGGTGCGACTGGGTTGAACGAGCAGGTCTGGTGGATAGTGGACACAGGCTATCCAGACATGAGCTCAAGGTGGAGCAGAGGGAGTCAGTGGCATCATTAACCTGCAGAGAGGAGAAAGTGCCGTGGGGTGGAAGAGAAGAGGAGAGCACAGAGGAGAAGTGGGTGGGAGACAAGTTGCGGAGATTGCTGCGGATAGTAACCATGGGTGGGGAGGTGGGGGGTTGTTTTGGTAGCTGGACATTGAAGTGGATGAAGAAGTGGTCAGAGAGATGAAGAGGAGTGACCCATAGGTTGTCGGTGGTACAGCTCCGAGCAAGAATGAGATCAAGCTCTTTGCCAGCCTTGTGAGTCGGTGGAGTCGGGATCTGTCTTAGGTCGAACGAGCGAACCAAAGACAGGAAGTCAGCCGAGCTCGCACTGTCCAAGTGGATGTTCATGTCTCCGAGGACGAGCATGGGACACTCGTGCTCAGGGATTGATGACAGCAGGGTGTCAAGCTCATGTAGGAAGTCACCTAGTTGTCCTGGTGGACGGTAGATGACGACCACATAGGCTTTCACCGGAGCAGTCACCAAGACGGCGTGATATTCAAAGGAGGCAAAGTTGTTTAAAGGCAGCAGTGGATTAAATTTCCATGTGTTGGAAATTAGCAGGCCAGTCCCACCACCACGGCCAGATGGTCTGGATGTGTGGGAGAATGAGTAGTTAGTGGAGAGTGCAGCCGGGGTTGCGCTATCTTCCGGTTTAATCCATGTCTCAGTGAGAGCAAGGAGCTCTAAGGAGAGTTGGTTGGCATGACCAGAAATGAAGTCTGCCTTGTTAACTGCAGATCGACAATTCCACAAGCCAACAGAGAAGGAGGTCTTTGCAGAAGATGTTTGCTGCAGGGACCTGAGGTTACCCGGATTGCATCGGCGTATGGTATAACGACGCTTTCTGGGTGACCTTGAAGTTGTAGGGATGCGGTAGTAGCACATTTTGTATGGAGTGAGAGAAAGAAGGCAGGTTTGCCTTGTTCGGTGTCCTTGCTTCGGTTGACGTGCAGAGGTAGACGTGCGTCTTCACACGAGAGCGACTACAAATGGGCCAACGCTTGAAGCTAACGCTTCAAGGGCAGGACCATAAATAGGTGATAGAATACAGCTGCTCGTGTGATTAGGGTTGCACCTGGCTAAGAGCACGCCCACATAAGAGAGGACTTACCTGAATAGGGGGTGTGTCTGGAACACAAGCTTGTTGGCAGATCAGCAAATAGCAGTGAAATGTACAGAGTCAATCCAGTAGTCCAAGTTGCAATATTACAATACGAGCAGTGATACACTACACAGCAACCTCAGCACTAGAGCTCGACTCAGAGTTAGTTTGTAGTGCAGGGTATTTATCCCTGTCCAGCGGAAGGAGGACACGCCCAGAAAGTTAGACAAAGGGTTTACTGATTAGAGGGAGTTGCTTGGCTCACACCCTTGCTGATGGCTGAGCAGTTAGCAGCAGATATGCCGGTACTACCCTGAAACCAGCTAGGACAAAGTAAGTGCCAAATAAGACTGAACCAGCAATAATAACAAGAAAAACAACAGCAAGGGACAACAACAAACGACAACAATAAAACAGATTTAGTCAGTAATGCACTTCTATTTGACGTGCAGAGGTAGACGTGCGTCTTTACACAGAGCGTCTTCACACGAGAGCGACTACAAATGGGCCAACGCTTGAAGCTAACGCTTCAAGGGCAGGACCATAAATAGGTGATAGAATACAGCTGCTCGTGTGATTAGGGTTGCACCTGGCTAAGAGCACGCCCACATAAGAGAGGACTTACCTGAATAGGGGGTGTGTCTGGAACACAAGCTTGTTGGCAGATCAGCAAATAGCAGTGAAATGTACAGAGTCAATCCAGTAGTCCAAGTTGCAATATTACAATACGAGCAGTGATACACTACACAGCAACCTCAGCACTAGAGCTCGACTCAGAGTTAGTTTGTAGTGCAGGGTATTTATCCCTGTCCAGCGGAAGGAGGACACGCCCAGAAAGTTAGACAAAGGGTTTACTGATTGAAAGAAAGAAAGATTGAAAGATTGAAAGAAAGAATGAAAGAAAGATTGAAAGATTGAAAGATTGAAAGATTGAAAGAAAGACTGAAAGATTGAAAGAAAAATTGAAAGAAAGATTGAAAGATTGAAAGATTGAAAGAAAGATTGAAAGTTTGAAAGACAGATTGAAAGACTGAAAGAAAGATTGCAAGAAAGATTGAAAAAACAGAAAGATTTAAAGATAGAATAAAAGAAAGATTGAAAGAATGATTGAAAAAAAAGAAAGATTGAAAGATTGAAAGAAATATTGAAAGACAGAAAGATTGAAAGAAACAATTAAAGAAAGATTGAAAGATTAAAATAAAGAATGAAAGAACGATTGAAAGAAAGATTGAAAGAAAGATTGAAAGAAAGATTGAAAGAAAGATTGAATGAAAGATTGAAAGAAAGAATGAAACAAAGATTGAAATAAAGAATGAAAGAAAGACTGAAAGAAAGAATGACGGACAGAAAGATTGAAAGAAAGAATGAAAGAAAGATTGAAAAAAAGATTGAAAGACTGAAAGAAAGAATGAAAGAAAGATTGAAAGATTAAACAATTGAAAGAACGATTGCAAGAAAGATTGAAAAAAGAAAGATTGAAAGAAAGAATGAAAGAATGAAAGAAAGATTGAAAGATTAAAAGAAAGAATGAAAGAAAGATTGAAAATTTGAAAGATTGAAAGAAAGACTAAAAGAAAGAAAAACGATTGAAAGAAAGATTGAAAGAAAGAATGAAAGAAAGAATGAAAGAAAGATTGAAAGAAACAATGAAAGAAAGATTGAAAGATTAAAAGAAAGAATGAAAGAAAGATTGAAAAATTGAAAGATTGAAAGAAAGACTAAAAGAAAGAAAGAACGATTGAAAGAAAGATTGAAAGAAAGATTGAAAGACTGAAGGAAAGAATGAAAGAAAGATGGAAAGAAAGATGGAAAGAAAGAAAGATTGAAAGAACTATTGAAAGAAAGATTGAAAGATTGAAAGAAAGAATGAAAGAAAGATTGAAAGAAAGATGGAAAGAAAGATTGAAAGAAAGAAAGATTGAAAGAAATAATGAAAGAAAGATTGAACGATTGGAAGAAATTTTGAAAGATAGAAAAATTGAAAGTAAGAAAGATTGAAAGAAAGAATGAAAGAAAGATTGAAAGATTGAAAGAAAGAATGAAAGAAAGATTGAAAGATTGAAATATTGAAAGAAAGAATGAAAAAAAGATTGAAAGACTGAAAGAAAGAATGAAAGAAAGATTGAAAGATTAAACAATTGAAAGAAAGTTTGCAAGAAAGTTTGAAAAAAGAAAGATTGAAAGAAAGAATGAAAGAAAGATTGAAAGATAGATGGATAGAAAGATTGAAATAAAGAAAGATTGAAAGAATAACAAAAGAAAGATTGAAAGATTGGAAGAAATATTGAAAGATAGAAAAATTGAAAGTAAGAAAGATTGAAAGAAAGAATTAAAGAAAGATTGAAAGATTGAAAGAAAGAATGAAAGAAAGATTGAAATATTGAAAGAAAGATTGAAATAAAGATTGAAAGTTGCAAAGAAAGATTGAAAGAAATATTTAAAGAAAGAAAGATTGAAAGAAATATTGAAAGAAAGATTGAAAGATTGAAAGAAAGATTGAAAGAAAGAATGAAAGAAAGATTGAAAGATTGAAAGATTGAAATAAAGAATGAAAGAAAGATTGAAAGATTGAAAGATTGAAATAAAGAATGAAAGTTTGAAAGAAAGATTGAAAGAAAGATTTAAAAAAGGAAAGATTGAAAGTAAGAAAGATTGAAAGACATATTGAAAGAAAGATTGAAAGATTGAAAGAAAGATTGAAAGAAAGAATGAAAGAAAGATTGAAAGAAAGATTGTAAGACTGAAGGAAAGAATGAAAGAAAGATTGAAATATTGAAAGAAAGAATGAAAGAAAGATTGAAAGATTGAAATATTGAAAGAAAGAATGAAAAAAAGATTGAAAGACTGAAAGAAAGAATGAAAGAAAGATTGAAAGATTAAACAATTGAAAGAAAGTTTGAAAAAAGAAAGATTGAAAGAAAGAATGAAAGAAAGATTGAAAGATAGATGGATAGAAAGATTGAAAGAAAGAAAGATTGAAAGAATAACAAAAGAAAGATTGAAAGATTGAAGAAATATTGAAAGATAGAAAAATTGAAAGTAAGAAAGATTGAAAGAAAGAATTAAAGAAAGATTGAAAGATTGAAAGAAAGAATGAAAGAAAGATTGAAATATTGAAAGAAAGATTGAAATAAAGATTGAAAGTTTGAAAGAAATATTTAAAGAAAGAAAGATTGAAAGAAATATTGAAAGAAAGATTGAAAGATTGAAAGAAAGATTGAAAGAAAGAATGAAAGAAAGATTGAAAGATTGAAAGATTGAAATACAGAATGAAAGAAAGATTGAAGGATTGAAAGATTGAAATAAAGAATGAAAGTTTGAAAGAAAGATTGAAAGAAAGATTTAAAAAAGGAAAGATTGAAAGTAAGAAAGATTGAAAGACATATTGAAAGAAAGATTGAAAGATTGAAAGAAAGATTGAAAGAAAGAATGAAAGAAAGATTGAGAGAAAGATTGTAAGACTGAAGGAAAGAATGAAAGAAAGATTGAAAGAAAGAAAGATTGAAAGATTGAATGATTGAAAGATTGAATGATTGAAAGATTGAAAGAAAGATTGAACGACTGAAAGATTGAACGACTGAAAGATTGAAAGAAATATTGAAAGTTTGAAAGAAAGATTGAAAGACTGAAAGATAGATTGAAAGATTGAAGATTGAAAGATTGAAAGAAAGATTGAAAGAAAGATTGAACGACTGAAAGAAAGATTGAAAGACTGAAAGAAATAATGAAAGAAAGATTGAAAGAAAGAATGAAAGAAATATTGAAAGAAAGATGGAAAGAAAGATTGAAAGAAAGAAAGATTGAAAGATATAACAAAAGAAAGATTAAAAGAAATAATGAAAGAAAGATTGAACGATTGGAAGAAATATTGAAAGATAGAAAAATTGAAAGATTGAAAGATTGAAAGAAAGAATGAAAGAAAGATTGAAAGATTGAAAGAAAGAATGAAAGAAAGATTGAAAGATTGAAATATTGAAAGAAAGAATGAAAGAAAGACTGAAAGATTGAAAGAAAGATTGAAAGAAAGATTGAAAGATTGAAATATTTAAAGAAAGATTGAAAGAAAGAATGAAAGAACAATTGAAAGAAAGAATGAAAGAATGAAAGAAAAATTGACAGATTGAAAGAAATATTGAAAAAAGAAAGATTGAAAGAAAGAATGAAAGAAAGATTGAAAGAAAGATGGAAAGAAAGATTGAAAGAAAGAAAGATTGAAAGAAATAATAAAAGAAAGATTGAACGATTGGAAGAAAGAATGACAGAAAGATTGAAAGATTGAAAGATTGAAAGAAAGAATGAAAGAAAAATTGAAAGATTGAAAGATTGAAAGAAAGATTGAAAGATAGATTTAAAGAAAGATTGAAAGACTGAAAGAAAGATTGAAAGAAAGAAAGATCTATAGAAAGAATGAAAGAAAGATTGAAAAAAGAAAGATAGATTGAAAGAAAGATTGAAAGATTGAAAGAAAGAATGAAAGAAAGATTTAAAAAAAGATTGAAAAAGAGAAAGATTGAAAGAAAGATTGAAAGAAAGATTGAAAGACTGAAGGAAAGAATGAAAGAAAGATGGAAAGAAAGATGGAAAGAAAGATTGAAAGAAAGAAAGATTGAAAGAACTATTGAAAGAAAGATTGAAAGATTGAAAGAAAGAATGAAAGAAAGATTGAAAGAAAGATGGAAAGAAAGATTGAAAGAAAGAAAGATTGAAAGAAATAATGAAAGAAAGATTGAACGATTGGAAGAAATTTTGAAAGATAGAAAAATTGAAAGTTAGAAAGATTGAAAGAAAGAATGAAAGAAAGATTGAAAGATTGAAATATTGAAAGAAAGAATGAAAAAAAGATTGAAAGACTGAAAGAAAGAATGAAAGAAAGATTGAAAGATTAAACAATTGAAAGAAAGTTTGCAAGAAAGTTTGAAAAAAGAAAGATTGAAAGAAAGAATGAAAGAAAGATTGAAAGATAGATGGATAGAAAGATTGAAAGAAAGAAAGATTGAAAGAATAACAAAAGAAAGATTGAAAGATTGGAAGAAATATTGAAAGATAGAAAAATTGAAAGTAAGAAAGATTGAAAGAAAGAATTAAAGAAAGATTGAAAGATTGAAAGAAAGAATGAAAGAAAGATTGAAATATTGAAAGAAAGATTGAAATAAAGATTGAAAGTTTGAAAGAAAGATTGAAAGAAAGATTTAAAGAAAGAAAGATTGAAAGAAATATTGAAAGAAAGATTGAAAGATTGAAAGAAAGATTGAAAGAAAGAATGAAAGAAAGATTGAAAGATTGAAAGATTGAAATAAAGAATGAAAGTTTGAAAGAAAGATTGAAAGAAAGATTGAAAAAAAGAAAGATTGAAAGACTGAAGGAAAGAATGAAAGAAAGATTGAAAGAAAAATTGAAAGAAAGATTGAAAGAAAGATTGAAAGACTGAAGGAAAGAATGAAAGAAAGATGGAAAGAAAGATTGACAGAAAGAAAGATTGAAAGAAATATTGAAAGAAAGATTGAAAGATTGAAAGAAAGAATGAAAGAAAGATTGAAAGATTGAAAGATTGAAAGAAAGAATGAAAGAAAGACTGAAAGATTGAAAGAAAAATTGAAAGAAAGATTGAAAGATTGAAAGATTGAAAGAACGATTGAAAGTTTGAAAGACAGATTGAAAGACTGAAAGAAAGATTGCAAGAAAGATTGAAAAAAAGAAAGATTTAAAGATAGAATAAAAGAAAGATTGAAAGAAAGATTGAAAAAAGAAAGAAAGATTGAAAGATTGAAAGAAATATTGAAAGACAGAAAGATTGAAAGAAACAATGAAAGAAAGATTGAAAGATTAAAAGAAAGAATGAAAGAAAGATTGAAAGAAAGATTGAAAGAAAGATTGAAAGAAAGATTGAAAGAAAGATTGAAAGATAGAAAGATTGAAAGAAAGAATGAAACAAAGATTGAAATAAAGAATGAAAGAAAGATTGAAAGAAAGATAGAAAGAAAGATTGAAAAATTGAAAGAAAGATTGAAAAAAAGATTGAAAGACTGAAAGAAAGAATGAAAGAAAGATTGAAAGATTAAACAATTGAAAGAAAGTTTGCAAGAAAGATTGAAAAAAGAAAGATTGAAAGAAAGAATGAAAGAAAGATTGAAAGATAGATGGAAAGAAAGATTGAAAGAAAGAAAGATTGAAAGAATAACAAAAGAAAGATTGAAAGATTGGAAGAAATATTGAAAGATAGAAAAATTGAAAGAAAGAAAGATTGAAAGAAAGAATTAAAGAAAGATTGAAAGATTGAAAGAAAGAATGAAAGAAAGATTGAAAGATTGAAATATTGAAAGAAAGAATGAAAGAAAGATTGAACGATTGAAATAAAGATTGAAAGTTTGAAAGAAAGATTGAAAGAAAGATTTAAAGAATGGAAGATTGAAAGAAACATTGAAAGAAAGATTGAAAGATTGAAAGAAAGATTGAAAGAAAGAATGAAAGAAAGATTGAACGATTGAAATATTGAAATAAAGAATGAAAGTTTGAAAGAAAGATTGAAAGAAAGATTTAAAGAAAGAAAGATTGAAAGTAAAAAAGATTGAAAGAAATATTGAAAGAAAGATTGAAAGATTGAAAGAAGGAATGAATGAAAGATTGAAAGACAGATTGAAAGAAAGATTGAAAGATTGAAGGAAAGAATGAAAGAAAGATTGAAAGAAAAATTGAAAGAAAGATTGAAAGAAAGATTGAAAGACTGAAGGAAAGAATGAAAGAAAGATGGAAAGAAAGATGGAAAGAAAGATTGACAGAAAGAAAGATTGAAAGAAATATTGAAAGAAAGATTGAAAGATTGAAAGAAAGAATGAAAGAAAGATTGAAAGATTGAAAGATTGAAAGATTGAAAGAAAGAATGAAAGAAAGACTGAAAGATTGAAAGAAAAATTGAAAGAAAGATTGAAAGATTGAAAGATTGAAAGAAAGATTGAAAGTTTGAAAGACAGATTGAAAGACTGAAAGAAAGATTGCAAGAAAGATTGAAAAAACAGAAAGATTTAAAGATAGAATTAAAGAAAGATTGAAAGAAAGATTGAAAAAAAAGAAAGATTGAAAGATTGAAAGAAATATTGAAAGACAGAAAGATTGAAAGGAACAATTAAAGAAAGATTGAAAGATTAAAATAAAGAATGAAAGAACGATTGAAAGAAAGATTGAAAGAAAGATTGAAAGAAAGATTGAAAGAAAGATTGAATGAAAGATTGAAAGAAAGAATGAAACAAAGATTGAAATAAAGAATGAAAGAAAGACTGAAAGAAAGAATGACGGACAGAAAGATTGAAAGAAAGAATGAAAGAAAGATTGAAAAAAAGATTGAAAGACTGAAAGAAAGAATGAAAGAAAGATTGAAAGATTAAACAATTGAAAGAACGATTGCAAGAAAGATTGAAAAAAGAAAGATTGAAAGAAAGAATGAAAGACTGAAGGAAAGAATGAAAGAAAGATTGAAAGATTAAAAGAAAGAATGAAAGAAAGATTGAAAAATTGAAAGATTGAAAGAAAGACTAAAAGAAAGAAAGAACGATTGAAAGAAAGATTGAAAGAAAGATTGAAAGAAAGATTGAAAGACTGAAGGAAAGAATGAAAGAAAGATGGAAAGAAAGATGGAAAGAAAGAAAGATTGAAAGAACTATTGAAAGAAAGATTGAAAGATTGAAAGAAAGAATGAAAGAAAGATTGAAAGAAAGATGGAAAGAAAGATTGAAAGAAAGAAAGATTGAAAGAAATAATGAAAGAAAGATTGAACGATTGGAAGAAATTTTGAAAGATAGAAAAATTGAAAGTAAGAAAGATTGAAAGAAAGAATGAAAGAAAGATTGAAAGATTGAAAGAAAGAATGAAAGAAAGATTGAAAGATTGAAATATTGAAAGAAAGAATGAAAAAAAGATTGAAAGACTGAAAGAAAGAATGAAAGAAAGATTGAAAGATTAAACAATTGAAAGAAAGTTTGCAAGAAAGTTTGAAAAAAGAAAGATTGAAAGAAAGAATGAAAGAAAGATTGAAAGATAGATGGATAGAAAGATTGAAAGAAAGAAAGATTGAAAGAATAACAAAAGAAAGATTGAAAGATTGGAAGAAATATTGAAAGATAGAAAAATTGAAAGTAAGAAAGATTGAAAGAAAGAATTAAAGAAAGATTGAAAGATTGAAAGAAAGAATGAAAGAAAGATTGAAATATTGAAATATTGAAATAAAGAATGAAAGTTTGAAAGAAAGATTGAAAGAAAGATTTAAAGAAAGAAAGATTGAAAGAAATATTGAAAGAAAGATTGAAAGATTGAAAGAAGGAATGAATGAAAGATTGAAAGACAGATTGAAAGAAAGATTGAAAGATTGAAGGAAAGAATGAAAGAAAGATTGAAAGAAAAATTGAAAGAAAGATTGAAAGAAAGATTGAAAGACTGAAGGAAAGAATGAAAGAAAGATGGAAAGAAAGATGGAAAGAAAGATGGAAAGAAAGATTGACAGAAAGAAAGATTGAAAGAAATATTGAAAGAAAGATTGAAAGATTGAAAGAAAGAATGAAAGAAAGATTGAAAGATTGAAAGATTGAAAGATTGAAAGAAAGAATGAAAGAAAGACTGAAAGATTGAAAGAAAAATTGAAAGAAAGATTGAAAGATTGAAAGATTGAAAGAAAGATTGAAAGTTTGAAAGACAGATTGAAAGACTGAAAGAAAGATTGCAAGAAAGATTGAAAAAACAGAAAGATTTAAAGATAGAATAAAAGAATGATTGAAAGAAAGATTGAAAAAAAAGAAAGATTGAAAGATTGAAAGAAATATTGAAAGACAGAATGATTGAAAGAAACAATTAAAGAAAGATTGAAAGATTAAAATAAAGAATGAAAGAACGATTGAAAGAAAGATTGAAAGAAAGATTGAAAGAAAGATTGAAAGAAAGATTGAATGAAAGATTGAAAGAAAGAATGAAACAAAGATTGAAATAAAGAATGAAAGAAAGACTGAAAGAAAGAATGACGGACAGTTAGATTGAAAGAAAGAATGAAAGAAAGATTGAAAAAAAGATTGAAAGACTGAAAGAAAGAATGAAAGAAAGATTGAAAGATTAAACAATTGAAAGAACGATTGCAAGAAAGATTGAAAAAAGAAAGATTGAAAGAAAGAATGAAAGACTGAAGGAAAGAATGAAAGAAAGATTGAAAGATTAAAAGAAAGAATGAAAGAAAGATTGAAAAATTGAAAGATTGAAAGAAAGACTAAAAGAAAGAAAAACGATTGAAAGAAAGATTGAAAGAAAGAATGAAAGAAAGAATGAAAGAAAGAATGAAAGAAAGATTGAAAGAAAGAATGAAAGAAAGATTGAAAGATTAAAAGAAAGAATGAAAGAAAGATTGAAAAATTGAAAGATTGAAAGAAAGACTAAAAGAAAGAAAGAACGATTGAAAGAAAGATTGAAAGAAAGATTGAAAGAAAGATTGAAAGACTGAAGGAAAGAATGAAAGAAAGATGGAAAGAAAGATGGAAAGAAAGAAAGATTGAAAGAACTATTGAAAGAAAGATTGAAAGATTGAAAGAAAGAATGAAAGAAAGATTGAAAGAAAGATGGAAAGAAAGATTGAAAGAAAGAAAGATTGAAAGAAATAATGAAAGAAAGATTGAACGATTGGAAGAAATTTTGAAAGATAGAAAAATTGAAAGTAAGAAAGATTTAAAGAAAGAATGAAAGAAAGATTGAAAGATTGAAAGAAAGAATGAAAGAAAGATTGAAAGATTGAAATATTGAAAGAAAGAATGAAAAAAAGATTGAAAGACTGAAAGAAAGAATGAAAGATTAAACAATTGAAAGAAAGTTTGCAAGAAAGTTTGAAAAAAGAAAGATTGAAAGAAAGAATGAAAGAAAGATTGAAAGATAGATGGATAGAAAGATTGAAATAAAGAAAGATTGAAAGAATAACAAAAGAAAGATTGAAAGATTGGAAGAAATATTGAAAGACAGAAAAATTGAAAGTAAGAAAGATTGAAAGAAAGAATTAAAGAAAGATTGAAAGATTGAAAGAAAGAATGAAAGAAAGATTGAAATATTGAAAGAAAGATTGAAATAAAGATTGAAAGTTGCAAAGAAAGATTGAAAGAAATATTTAAAGAAAGAAAGATTGAAAGAAATATTGAAAGAAAGATTGAAAGATTGAAAGAAAGATTGAAAGAAAGAATGAAAGAAAGATTGAAAGATTGAAAGATTGAAATAAAGAATGAAAGAAAGATTGAAAGATTGAAAGATTGAAATAAAGAATGAAAGTTTGAAAGAAAGATTGAAAGAAAGATTTAAAAAAGGAAAGATTGAAAGTAAGAAAGATTGAAAGACATATTGAAAGAAAGATTGAAAGATTGAAAGAAAGATTGAAAGAAAGAATGAAAGAAAGATTGAAAGAAAGATTGTAAGACTGAAGGAAAGAATGAAAGAAAGATTGAAATATTGAAAGAAAGAATGAAAGAAAGATTGAAAGATTGAAATATTGAAAGAAAGAATGAAAGATTAAACAATTGAAAGAAAGTTTGCAAGAAAGTTTGAAAAAAGAAAGATTGAAAGAAAGAATGAAAGAAAGATTGAAAGATAGATGGATAGAAAGATTGAAATAAAGAAAGATTGAAAGAATAACAAAAGAAAGATTGAAAGATTGGAAGAAATATTGAAAGACAGAAAAATTGAAAGTAAGAAAGATTGAAAGAAAGAATTAAAGAAAGATTGAAAGATTGAAAGAAAGAATGAAAGAAAGATTGAAATATTGAAAGAAAGATTGAAATAAAGATTGAAAGTTGCAAAGAAAGATTGAAAGAAATATTTAAAGAAAGAAAGATTGAAAGAAATATTGAAAGAAAGATTGAAAGATTGAAAGAAAGATTGAAAGAAAGAATGAAAGAAAGATTGAAAGATTGAAAGATTGAAATAAAGAATGAAAGAAAGATTGAAAGATTGAAAGATTGAAATAAAGAATGAAAGTTTGAAAGAAAGATTGAAAGAAAGATTTAAAAAAGGAAAGATTGAAAGTAAGAAAGATTGAAAGACATATTGAAAGAAAGATTGAAAGATTGAAAGAAAGATTGAAAGAAAGAATGAAAGAAAGATTGAAAGAAAGATTGTAAGACTGAAGGAAAGAATGAAAGAAAGATTGAAATATTGAAAGAAAGAATGAAAGAAAGATTGAAAGATTGAAATATTGAAAGAAAGAATGAAAGAAAGACTGAAAGATTGAAAGAAAGATTGAAAGAAAGATTGAAAGATTGAAAAATTTAAAGAAAGATTGAAAGAAAGAATGAAAGAACAATTGAAAGAAAGAATGAAAGAATGAAAGAAAAATTGACAGATTGAAAGAAATATTGAAAAAAGAAAGATTGAAAGAAAGAATGAAAGAAAGATTGAAAGAAAGATGGAAAGAAAGATTGAAAGAAAGAAAGATTGAAAGAAATAATAAAAGAAAGATTGAACGATTGGAAGAAAGAATGACAGAAAGATTGAAAGATTGAAAGATTGAAAGAAAGATTGAAAGATAGATTTAAAGAAAGATTGAAAGACTGAAAGAAAGATTGAAAGAAAGAAAGATCTATAGAAAGAATGAAAGAAAGATTGAAAAAAGAAAGATAGATTGAAAGAAAGATTGAAAGATTGAAAGAAAGAATGAAAGAAAGATTTAAAAAAAGATTGAAAAAAAGAAAGATTGAAAGAAAGATTGAAAGAAAGATTGAAAGACTGAAGGAAAGAATGAAAGAAAGATGGAAAGAAAGATGGAAAGAAAGATTGAAAGAAAGAAAGATTGAAAGAACTATTGAAAGAAAGATTGAAAGATTGAAAGAAAGAATGAAAGAAAGAAAGATTGAAAGAAATAATGAAAGAAAGATTGAACGATTGGAAGAAATTTTGAAAGATAGAAAAATTGAAAGTAAGAAAGATTGAAAGAAAGAATGAAAGAAAGATTGAAAGATTGAAATATTGAAAGAAAGAATGAAAAAAAGATTGAAAGACTGAAAGAAAGAATGAAAGAAAGATTGAAAGATTAAACAATTGAAAGAAAGTTTGCAAGAAAGTTTGAAAAAAGAAAGATTGAAAGAAAGAATGAAAGAAAGATTGAAAGATAGATGGATAGAAAGATTGAAAGAAAGAAAGATTGAAAGAATAACAAAAGAAAGATTGAAAGATTGGAAGAAATATTGAAAGATAGAAAAATTGAAAGTAAGAAAGATTGAAAGAAAGAATTAAAGAAAGATTGAAAGATTGAAAGAAAGAATGAAAGAAAGATTGAAATATTGAAAGAAAGATTGAAATAAAGATTGAAAAAAAGATTGAAAAAAAGAAAGATTGAAAGAAAGATTGAAAGAAAGATTGAAAGACTGAAGGAAAGAATGAAAGAAAGATGGAAAGAAAGATTGAAAGAAAGAAAGATTGAAAGAACTATTGAAAGAAAGATTGAAAGATTGAAAGAAAGAATGAAAGAAAGAAAGATTGAAAGAAATAATGAAAGAAAGATTGAACGATTGGAAGAAATTTTGAAAGATAGAAAAATTGAAAGTAAGAAAGATTGAAAGAAAGAATGAAAGAAAGATTGAAAGATTGAAATATTGAAAGAAAGAATGAAAAAAAGATTGAAAGACTGAAAGAAAGAATGAAAGAAAGATTGAAAGATTAAACAATTGAAAGAAAGTTTGCAAGAAAGTTTGAAAAAAGAAAGATTGAAAGAAAGAATGAAAGAAAGATTGAAAGATAGATGGATAGAAAGATTGAAAGAAAGAAAGATTGAAAGAATAACAAAAGAAAGATTGAAAGATTGGAAGAAATATTGAAAGATAGAAAAATTGAAAGTAAGAAAGATTGAAAGAAAGAATTAAAGAAAGATTGAAAGATTGAAAGAAAGATTGAAAGAAAGAATGAAAGAAAGATTGAAAGATTGAAAGATTGAAATACAGAATGAAAGAAAGATTGAAGGATTGAAAGATTGAAATAAAGAATGAAAGTTTGAAAGAAAGATTGAAAGAAAGATTTAAAAAAGGAAAGATTGAAATTAAGAAAGATTGAAAGACATATTGAAAGAAAGATTGAAAGATTGAAAGAAAGATTGAAAGAAAGAATGAAAGAAAGATTGAGAGAAAGATTGTAAGACTGAAGGAAAGAATGAAAGAAAGATTGAAAGAAAGAAAGATTGAAAGATTGAATGATTGAAAGATTGAATGATTGAAAGATTGAAAGAAAGATTGAAAGAAAGATTGAACGACTGAAAGATTGAAAGAAATATTGAAAGTTTGAAAGAAAGATTGAAAGACTGAAAGATAGATTGAAAGATTGAAGATTGAAAGATTGAAAGAAAGATTGAAAGAAAGATTGAACGACTGAAAGAAAGATTGAAAGACTGAAAGAAATAATGAAAGAAAGATTGAAAGAAAGAATGAAAGAAATATTGAAAGAAAGATGGAAAGAAAGATTGAAAGAAAGAAAGATTGAAAGATATAACAAAAGAAAGATTGAAAGAAATAATGAAAGAAAGATTGAACGATTGGAAGAAATATTGAAAGATAGAAAAATTGAAAGATATAAAGATTGAAAGAAAGAATGAAAGAAAGATTGAAAGATTGAAAGAAAGAATGAAAGAAAGATTGAAAGATTGAAATATTGAAAGAAAGAATGAAAGAAAGACTGAAAGATTGAAAGAAAGATTGAAAGAAAGATTGAAAGATTGAAATATTTAAAGAAAGATTGAAAGAAAGAATGAAAGAACAATTGAAAGAAAGAATGAAAGAATGAAAGAAAAATTGACAGATTGAAAGAAATATTGAAAAAAGAAAGATTGAAAGAAAGAATGAAAGAAAGATTGAAAGAAAGATGGAAAGAAAGATTGAAAGAAAGAAAGATTGAAAGAAATAATAAAAGAAAGATTGAACGATTGGAAGAAAGAATGACAGAAAGATTGAAAGATTGAAAGATTGAAAGAAAGAATGAAAGAAAAATTGAAAGATTGAAAGATTGAAAGAAAGATTGAAAGATAGATTTAAAGAAAGATTGAAAGACTGAAAGAAAGATTGAAAGAAAGAAAGATCTATAGAAAGAATGAAAGAAAGATTGAAAAAAGAAAGATAGATTGAAAGAAAGATTGAAAGATTGAAAGAAAGAATGAAAGAAAGATTTAAAAAAAGATTGAAAAAAAGAAAGATTGAAAGAAAGATTGAAAGAAAGATTGAAAGACTGAAGGAAAGAATGAAAGAAAGATGGAAAGAAAGATGGAAAGAAAGATTGAAAGAAAGAAAGATTGAAAGAACTATTGAAAGAAAGATTGAAAGATTGAAAGAAAGAATGAAAGAAAGATTGAAAGAAAGATGGAAAGAAAGATTGAAAGAAAGAAAGATTGAAAGAAATAATGAAAGAAAGATTGAACGATTGGAAGAAATTTTGAAAGATAGAAAAATTGAAAGTAAGAAAGATTGAAAGAGAGAATGAAAGAAAGATTGAAAGATTGAAATATTGAAAGAAAGAATGAAAAAAAGATTGAAAGACTGAAAGAAAGAATGAAAGAAAGATTGAAAGATTAAACAATTGAAAGAAAGTTTGCAAGAAAGTTTGAAAAAAGAAAGATTGAAAGAAAGAATGAAAGAAAGATTGAAAGATATATGGATAGAAAGATTGAAAGAAAGAAAGATTGAAAGAATAACAAAAGAAAGATTGAAAGATTGGAAGAAATATTGAAAGATAGAAAAATTGAAAGTAAGAAAGATTGAAAGAAAGAATTAAAGAAAGATTGAAAGATTGAAAGAAAGAATGAAAGAAAGATTGAAATATTGAAAGAAAGATTGAAATAAAGATTGAAAGTTTGAAAGAAAGATTGAAAGAAATATTTAAAGAAAGAAAGATTGAAAGAAAGAATGAAAGAAAGATTGAAATATTGAAAGAAAGATTGAAATAAAGATTGAAAGTTTGAAAGAAAGATTGAAAGAAATATTGAAAGAAAGAAAGATTGAAAGAAATATTGAAAGAAAGATTGAATGATTGAAAGAAAGAATGAAAGAAAGATTGAAAGATTGAAAGATTGAAATTAAGAATGAAAGAAAGATTGAAAGATTGAAAGATTGAAATAAAGAATGAAAGTTTGAAAGAAAGATTGAAAGAAAGATTTAAAAAAGGAAAGATTGAAAGTAAGAAAGATTGAAAGACATATTGAAAGAAAGATTGAAAGATTGAAAGAAAGATTGAAAGAAAGAATGAAAGAAAGATTGAAAGAAAGATTGTAAGACTGAAGGAAAGAATGAAAGAAAGATTGAAAGAAAGAAAGATTGAAAGATTGAATGATTGAAAGATTGAATGATTGAAAGATTGAAAGAAAGATTGAAAGAAAGATTGAACGACTGAAAAATTGAAAGAAATATTGAAAGTTTGAATGAAAGATTGAAAGACTGAAAGATAGATTGAAAGATTGAAGATTGAAAGATTGAAAGAAAGATTGAACGACTGAAAGAAAGATTGAAAGACTGAAAGAAATAATGAAAGAAAGATTGAAAGAAAGAATGAAAGAAATATTGAAAGAAAGATGGAAAGAAAGATTGAAAGAAAGAAAGATTGAAAGATATAACAAAAGAAAGATTGAAAGAAATAATGAAAGAAAGATTGAACGATTGGAAGAAATATTGAATGAAAGAAAGATTGAAAGATTGAAATATTGAAAGAAAGAATGAAAGAAAGACTGAAAGATTGAAAGAAAGATTGAAAGAAAGATTGAAAGATTGAAATATTTAAAGAAAGATTGAAAGAAAGAATGAAGATTGAAAGATTAAAAGAAAGAATGAAAGAAAGATTGAAAAATTGAAAGATTGAAAGAAAGACTAAAAGAAAGAAAGAACGATTGAAAGAAAGATTGAAAGAAAGATTGAAAGACTGAAGGAAAGAATGAAAGAAAGATGGAAAGAAAGATGGAAAGAAAGAAAGATTGAAAGAACTATTGAAAGAAAGATTGAAAGAAAGAATGAAAGAAAGATTGAAAGAAAGATGGAAAGAAAGATTGAAAGAAAGAAAGATTGAAAGAAATAATGAAAGAAAGATTGAACGATTGGAAGAAATTTTGAAAGATAGAAAAATTGAAAGTAAGAAAGATTGAAAGAAAGAATGAAAGAAAGATTGAAAGATTGAAAGAAAGAATGAAAGAAAGATTGAAAGATTGAAATATTGAAAGAAAGAATGAAAAAAAGATTGAAAGACTGAAAGAAAGAATGAAAGAAAGATTGAAAGATTAAACAATTGAAAGAAAGTTTGCAAGAAAGTTTGAAAAAAGAAAGATTGAAAGAAAGAATGAAAGAAAGATTGAAAGATAGATGGATAGAAAGATTGAAATCAAGAAAGATTGAAAGAATAACAAAAGAAAGATTGAAAGATTGGAAGAAATATTGAAAGATAGAAAAATTGAAAGTAAGAAAGATTGAAAGAAAGAATTAAAGAAAGATTGAAAGATTGAAAGAAAGAATGAAAGAAAGATTGAAATATTGAAAGAAAGATTGAAATAAAGATTGAAAGTTGCAAAGAAAGATTGAAAGAAATATTTAAAGAAAGAAAGATTGAAAGAAATATTGAAAGAAAGATTGAAAGATTGAAAGAAAGATTGAAAGAAAGAATAAAAGAAAGATTGAAAGATTGAAAGATTGAAATAAAGAATGAAAGAAAGATTGAAAGATTGAAAGATTGAAATAAAGAATGAAAGTTTGAAAGAAAGATTGAAAGAAAGATTTAAAAAAGGAAAGATTGAAAGTAAGAAAGATTGAAAGACATATTGAAAGAAAGATTGAAAGATTGAAAGAAGGATTGAAAGAAAGAATGAAAGAAAGATTGAAAGAAAGATTGTAAGACTGAAGGAAAGAATGAAAGAAAGATTGAAATATTGAAAGAAAGAATGAAAGAAAGATTGAAAGATTGAAAGAAAGAATGAAAGAAAGATTGAAAGATTGAAATATTGAAAGAAAGATTGAAAGATTGAAATATTTAAAGAAAGATTGAAAGAAAGAATGAAAGAACAATTGAAAGAAAGAATGAAAGAATGAAAGAAAAATTGACAGATTGAAAGAAATATTGAAAAAAGAAAGATTGAAAGAAAGAATGAAAGAAAGATTGAAAGAAAGATGGAAAGAAAGATTGAAAGAAAGAAAGATTGAAAGAAATAATAAAAGAAAGATTGAACGATTGGAAGAAAGAATGACAGAAAGATTGAAAGATTGAAAGATTGAAAGAAAGAATGAAAGAAAAATTGAAAGATTGAAAGATTGAAAGAAAGATTGAAAGATAGATTTAAAGAAAGATTGAAAGACTGAAAGAAAGATTGAAAGAAAGAAAGATCTATAGAAAGAATGAAAGAAAGATTGAAAAAAGAAAGATAGATTGAAAGAAAGATTGAAAGATTGAAAGAAAGAATGAAAGAAAGATTTAAAAAAAGATTGAAAAAAAGAAAGATTGAAAGAAAGATTGAAAGAAAGATTGAAAGACTGAAGGAAAGAATGAAAGAAAGATGGAAAGAAAGATGGAAAGAAAGATTGAAAGAAAGAAAGATTGAAAGAACTATTGAAAGAAAGATTGAAAGATTGAAAGAAAGAATGAAAGAAAGAAAGATTGAAAGAAATAATGAAAGAAAGATTGAACGATTGGAAGAAATTTTGAAAGATAGAAAAATTGAAAGTAAGAAAGATTGAAAGAAAGAATGAAAGAAAGATTGAAAGATTGAAATATTGAAAGAAAGAATGAAAAAAAGATTGAAAGACTGAAAGAAAGAATGAAAGAAAGATTGAAAGATTAAACAATTGAAAGAAAGTTTGCAAGAAAGTTTGAAAAAAGAAAGATTGAAAGAAAGAATGAAAGAAAGATTGAAAGATAGATGGATAGAAAGATTGAAAGAAAGAAAGATTGAAAGAATAACAAAAGAAAGATTGAAAGATTGGAAGAAATATTGAAAGATAGAAAAATTGAAAGTAAGAAAGATTGAAAGAAAGAATTAAAGAAAGATTGAAAGATTGAAAGAAAGAATGAAAGAAAGATTGAAATATTGAAAGAAAGATTGAAATAAAGATTGAAAGTTTGAAAGAAAGATTGAAAGAAATATTTAAAGAAAGAAAGATTGAAAGAAATATTGAAAGAAAGATTGAAAGATTGAAAGAAAGATTGAAAGAAAGAATGAAAGAAAGATTGAAAGATTGAAAGATTGAAATACAGAATGAAAGAAAGATTGAAGGATTGAAAGATTGAAATAAAGAATGAAAGTTTGAAAGAAAGATTGAAAGAAAGATTTAAAAAAGGAAAGATTGAAAGTAAGAAAGATTGAAAGACATATTGAAAGAAAGATTGAAAGATTGAAAGAAAGATTGAAAGAAAGAATGAAAGAAAGATTGAAAGAAAGATTGTAAGACTGAAGGAAAGAATGAAAGAAAGATTGAAATATTGAAAGAAAGAATGAAAGAAAGATTGAAAGATTGAAATATTGAAAGAAAGAATGAAAGAAAGACTGAAAGATTGAAAGAAAGATTGAAAGAAAGGTTGAAAGATTGAAATATTTAAAGAAAGATTGAAAGAAAGAATGAAAGAACAATTGAAAGAAAGAATGAAAGAATGAAAGAAAAATTGACAGATTGAAAGAAATATTGAAAAAAGAAAGATTGAAAGAAAGAATGAAAGAAAGATTGAAAGAAAGATGGAAAGAAAGATTGAAAGAAAGAAAGATTGAAAGAAATAATAAAAGAAAGATTGAACGATTGGAAGAAAGAATGACAGAAAGATTGAAAGAAAGAATGAAAGAAAAATTGAAAGATTGAAAGATTGAAAGAAAGATTGAAAGATAGATTTAAAGAAAGATTGAAAGACTGAAAGAAAGATTGAAAGAAAGAAAGATCTATAGAAAGAATGAAAGAAAGATTGAAAAAAGAAAGATAGATTGAAAGAAAGATTGAAAGATTGAAAGAAAGAATGAAAGAAAGATTTAAAAAAAGATTGAAAAAAAGAAAGATTGAAAGAAAGATTGAAAGAAAGATTGAAAGACTGAAGGAAAGAATGAAAGAAAGATGGAAAGAAAGATGGAAACAAAGATTGAAAGAAAGAAAGATTGAAAGAACTATTGAAAGAAAGATTGAAAGATTGAAAGAAAGAATGAAAGAAAGAAAGATTGAAAGAAATAATGAAAGAAAGATTGAACGATTGGAAGAAATTTTGAAAGATAGAAAAATTGAAAGTAAGAAAGATTGAAAGAAAGAATGAAAGAAAGATTGAAAGATTGAAAGAAAGAATGAAAGAAAGATTGAAAGATTGAAATATTGAAAGAAAGAATGAAAAAAAGATTGAAAGACTGAAAGAAAGAATGAAAGAAAGATTGAAAGATTAAACAATTGAAAGAAAGTTTGCAAGAAAGTTTGAAAAAAGAAAGATTGAAAGAAAGAATGAAAGAAAGATTGAAAGATAGATGGATAGAAAGATTGAAAGAAAGAAAGATTGAAAGAATAACAAAAGAAAGATTGAAAGATTGGAAGAAATATTGAAAGATAGAAAAATTGAAAGTAAGAAAGATTGAAAGAAAGAATTAAAGAAAGATTGAAAGATTGAAAGAAAGAATGAAAGAAAGATTGAAATATTGAAATATTGAAATATAGAATGAAAGTTTGAAAGAAAGATTGAAAGAAAGATTTAAAGAAAGAAAGATTGAAAGAAATATTGAAAGAAAGATTGAAAGATTGAAAGAAGGAATGAATGAAAGATTGAAAGACAGATTGAAAGAAAGATTGAAAGATTGAAGGAAAGAATGAAAGAAAGATTGAAAGAAAAATTGAAAGAAAGATTGAAAGAAAGATTGAAAGACTGAAGGAAAGAATGAAAGAAAGATGGAAAGAAAGATGGAAAGAAAGATTGACAGAAAGAAAGATTGAAAGAAATATTGAAAGAAAGATTGAAAGATTGAAAGAAAGAATGAAAGAAAGATTGAAAGATTGAAAGATTGAAAGATTGAAAGAAAGAATGAAAGAAAGACTGAAAGATTGAAAGAAAAATTGAAAGAAAGATTGAAAGATTGAAAGATTGAAAGAAAGATTGAAAGTTTGAAAGACAGATTGAAAGACTGAAAGAAAGATTGCAAGAAAGATTGAAAAAACAGAAAGATTTAAAGATAGAATAAAAGAATGATTGAAAGAAAGATTGAAAAAAAAGAAAGATTGAAAGATTGAAAGAAATATTGAAAGACAGAAAGATTGAAAGAAACAATTAAAGAAAGATTGAAAGATTAAAATAAAGAATGAAAGAACGATTGAAAGAAAGATTGAAAGAAAGATTGAAAGAAAGATTGAAAGAAAGATTGAATGAAAGATTGAAAGAAAGAATGAAACAAAGATTGAAATAAAGAATGAAAGAAAGACTGAAAGAAAGAATGACGGACAGAAAGATTGAAAGAAAGAATGAAAGAAAGATTGAAAAAAAGATTGAAAGACTGAAAGAAAGAATGAAAGAAAGATTGAAAGATTAAACAATTGAAAGAACGATTGCAAGAAAGATTGAAAAAAGAAAGATTGAAAGAAAGAATGAAAGACTGAAGGAAAGAATGAAAGAAAGATTGAAAGATTAAAAGAAAGAATGAAAGAAAGATTGAAAAATTGAAAGATTGAAAGAAAGACTAAAAGAAAGAAAAACGATTGAAAGAAAGATTGAAAGAAAGAATGAAAGAAAGAATGAAAGAAAGATTGAAAGAAACAATGAAAGAAAGATTGAAAGATTAAAAGAAAGAATGAAAGAAAGATTGAAAAATTGAAAGATTGAAAGAAAGACTAAAAGAAAGAAAGAACGATTGAAAGAAAGATTGAAAGAAAGATTGAAAGAAAGATTGAAAGACTGAAGGAAAGAACGAAAGAAAGATGGAAAGAAAGATGGAAAGAAAGAAAGATTGAAAGAACTATTGAAAGAAAGATTGAAAGATTGAAAGAAAGAATGAAAGAAAGATTGAAAGAAAGATGGAAAGAAAGATTGAAAGAAAGAAAGATTGAAAGAAATAATGAAAGAAAGATTGAACGATTGGAAGAAATTTTGAAAGATAGAAAAATTGAAAGTAAGAAAGATTTAAAGAAAGAATGAAAGAAAGATTGAAAGATTGAAAGAAAGAATGAAAGAAAGATTGAAAGATTGAAATATTGAAAGAAAGAATGAAAAAAAGATTGAAAGACTGAAAGAAAGAATGAAAGATTAAACAATTGAAAGAAAGTTTGCAAGAAAGTTTGAAAAAAGAAAGATTGAAAGAAAGAATGAAAGAAAGATTGAAAGATAGATGGATAGAAAGATTGAAATAAAGAAAGATTGAAAGAATAACAAAAGAAAGATTGAAAGATTGGAAGAAATATTGAAAGATAGAAAAATTGAAAGTAAGAAAGATTGAAAGAAAGAATTAAAGAAAGATTGAAAGATTGAAAGAAAGAATGAAAGAAAGATTGAAATATTGAAAGAAAGATTGAAATAAAGATTGAAAGTTGCAAAGAAAGATTGAAAGAAATATTTAAAGAAAGAAAGATTGAAAGAAATATTGAAAGAAAGATTGAAAGAAAGATTGAAAGATTGAAAGAAAGATTGAAAGAAAGAATGAAAGAAAGATTGAAAGATTGAAAGATTGAAATAAAGAATGAAAGAAAGATTGAAAGATTGAAAGATTGAAATAAAGAATGAAAGTTTGAAAGAAAGATTGAAAGAAAGATTTAAAAAAGGAAAGATTGAAAGTAAGAAAGATTGAAAGACATATTGAAAGAAAGATTGAAAGATTGAAAGAAAGATTGAAAGAAAGAATGAAAGAAAGATTGAAAGAAAGATTGTAAGACTGAAGGAAAGAATGAAAGAAAGATTGAAATATTGAAAGAAAGAATGAAAGAAAGATTGAAAGATTGAAATATTGAAAGAAAGAATGAAAGAAAGACTGAAAGATTGAAAGAAAGATTGAAAGAAAGATTGAAAGATTGAAATATTTAAAGAAAGATTGAAAGAAAGAATGAAAGAACAATTGAAAGAAAGAATGAAAGAATGAAAGAAAAATTGACAGATTGAAAGAAATATTGAAAAAAGAAAGATTGAAAGAAAGAATGAAAGAAAGATTGAAAGAAAGATGGAAAGAAAGATTGAAAGAAAGAAAGATTGAAAGAAATAATAAAAGAAAGATTGAACGATTGGAAGAAAGAATGACAGAAAGATTGAAAGATTGAAAGATTGAAAGAAAGAATGAAAGAAAAATTGAAAGATTGAAAGATTGAAAGAAAGATTGAAAGATAGATTTAAAGAAAGATTGAAAGACTGAAAGAAAGATTGAAAGAAAGAAAGATCTATAGAAAGAATGAAAGAAAGATTGAAAAAAGAAAGATAGATTGAAAGAAAGATTGAAAGATTGAAAGAAAGAATGAAAGAAAGATTTAAAAAAAGATTGAAAAAAAGAAAGATTGAAAGAAAGATTGAAAGAAAGATTGAAAGACTGAAGGAAAGAATGAAAGAAAGATGGATAGAAAGATGGAAAGAAAGATTGAAAGAAAGAAAGATTGAAAGAACTATTGAAAGAAAGATTGAAAGATTGAAAGAAAGAATGAAAGAAAGAAAGATTGAAAGAAATAATGAAAGAAAGATTGAACGATTGGAAGAAATTTTGAAAGATAGAAAAATTGAAAGTAAGAAAGATTGAAAGAAAGAATGAAAGAAAGATTGAAAGATTGAAATATTGAAAGAAAGAATGAAAAAAAGATTGAAAGACTGAAAGAAAGAATGAAAGAAAGATTGAAAGATTAAACAATTGAAAGAAAGTTTGCAAGAAAGTTTGAAAAAAGAAAGATTGAAAGAAAGAATGAAAGAAAGATTGAAAGATAGATGGATAGAAAGATTGAAAGAAAGAAAGATTGAAAGAATAACAAAAGAAAGATTGAAAGATTGGAAGAAATATTGAAAGATAGAAAAATTGAAAGTAAGAAAGATTGAAAGAAAGAATTAAAGAAAGATTGAAAGATTGAAAGAAAGAATGAAAGAAAGATTGAAATATTGAAAGAAAGATTGAAATAAAGATTGAAAGTTTGAAAGAAAGATTGAAAGAAATATTTAAAGAAAGAAAGATTGAAAGAAATATTGAAAGAAAGATTGAAAGATTGAAAGAAAGATTGAAAGAAAGAATGAAAGAAAGATTGAAAGATTGAAAGATTGAAATACAGAATGAAAGAAAGATTGAAGGATTGAAAGATTGAAATAAAGAATGAAAGTTTGAAAGAAAGATTGAAAGAAAGATTTAAAAAAGGAAAGATTGAAAGTAAGAAAGATTGAAAGACATATTGAAAGAAAGATTGAAAGATTGAAAGAAAGATTGAAAGAAAGAATTAAAGAAAGATTGAGAGAAAGATTGTAAGACTGAAGGAAAGAATTAAAGAAAGATTGAAAGAAAGAAAGATTGAAAGATTGAATGATTGAAAGATTGAATGATTGAAAGATTGAAAGAAAGATTGAAAGAAAGATTGAACGACTGAAAGAAAGATTGAAAGACTGAAAGAAATAATGAAAGAAAGATTGAAAGAAAGAATGAAAGAAATATTGAAAGAAAGATGGAAAGAAAGATTGAAAGAAAGAAAGATTGAAAGATATAACAAAAGAAAGATTGAAAGAAATAATGAAAGAAAGATTGAACGATTGGAAGAAATATTGAAAGATAGAAAAATTGAAAGATATAAAGATTGAAAGAAAGAATGAAAGAAAGATTGAAAGATTGAAAGAAAGAATGAAAGAAAGATTGAAAGATTGAAATATTGAAAGAAAGAATGAAAGAAAGACTGAAAGATTGAAAGAAAGATTGAAAGAAAGATTGAAAGATTGAAATATTTAAAGAAAGATTGAAAGAAAGAATGAAAGAACAATTGAAAGAAAGAATGAAAGAATGAAAGAAAAATTGACAGATTGAAAGAAATATTGAAAAAAGAAAGATTGAAAGAAAGAATGAAAGAAAGATTGAAAGAAAGATGGAAAGAAAGATTGAAAGAAAGAAAGATTGAAAGAAATAATAAAAGAAAGATTGAACGATTGGAAGAAAGAATGACAGAAAGATTGAAAGATTGAAAGATTGAAAGAAAGAATGAAAGAAAAATTGAAAGATTGAAAGATTGAAAGAAAGATTGAAAGATAGATTTAAAGAAAGATTGAAAGACTGAAAGAAAGATTGAAAGAAAGAAAGATCTATAGAAAGAATGAAAGAAAGATTGAAAAAAGAAAGATAGATTGAAAGAAAGATTGAAAGATTGAAAGAAAGAATGAAAGAAAGATTTAAAAAAAGATTGAAAAAAAGAAAGATTGAAAGAAAGATTGAAAGAAAGATTGAAAGACTGAAGGAAAGAATGAAAGAAAGATGGAAAGAAAGATGGAAAGAAAGATTGAAAGAAAGAAAGATTGAAAGAACTATTGAAAGAAAGATTGAAAGATTGAAAGAAAGAATGAAAGAAAGATTGAAAGAAAGATGGAAAGAAAGATTGAAAGAAAGAAAGATTGAAAGAAATAATGAAAGAAAGATTGAACGATTGGAAGAAATTTTGAAAGATAGAAAAATTGAAAGTAAGAAAGATTGAAAGAAAGAATGAAAGAAAGATTGAAAGATTGAAATATTGAAAGAAAGAATGAAAAAAAGATTGAAAGACTGAAAGAAAGAATGAAAGAAAGATTGAAAGATTAAACAATTGAAAGAAAGTTTGCAAGAAAGTTTGAAAAAAGAAAGATTGAAAGAAAGAATGAAAGAAAGATTGAAAGATATATGGATAGAAAGATTGAAAGAAAGAAAGATTGAAAGAATAACAAAAGAAAGATTGAAAGATTGGAAGAAATATTGAAAGATAGAAAAATTGAAAGTAAGAAAGATTGAAAGAAAGAATTAAAGAAAGATTGAAAGATTGAAAGAAAGAATGAAAGAAAGATTGAAATATTGAAAGAAAGATTGAAATAAAGATTGAAAGTTTGAAAGAAAGATTGAAAGAAATATTTAAAGAAAGAAAGATTGAAAGAAATATTGAAAGAAAGATTGAAAGATTGAAAGAAAGAATGAAAGAAAGATTGAAAGATTGAAAGATTGAAATTAAGAATGAAAGAAAGATTGAAAGATTGAAAGATTGAAATAACGAATGAAAGTTTGAAAGAAAGATTGAAAGAAAGATTTAAAAAAGGAAAGATTGAAAGTAAGAAAGATTGAAAGACATATTGAAAGAAAGATAGAAAGATTGAAAGAAAGATTGTAAGACTGAAGGAAAGAATGAAAGAAAGATTGAAAGAAAGAAAGATTGAAAGATTGAATGATTGAAAGATCGAATGATTGAAAGATTGAAAGAAAGATTGAAAGAAAGATTGAACGACTGAAAGATTGAAAGAAATATTGAAAGTTTGAAAGAAAGATTGAAAGACTGAAAGATAGATTGAAAGATTGAAGATTGAAAGTTTGAAAGAAAGATTGAACGACTGAAAGAAAGATTGAAAGACTGAAAGAAATAATGAAAGAAAGATTGAAAGAAAGAATGAAAGAAATATTGAAAGAAAGATGGAAAGAAAGATTGAAAGAAAGAAAGATTGAAAGATATAACAAAAGAAAGATTGAAAGAAATAATGAAAGAAAGATTGAACGATTGGAAGAAATATTGAATGAAAGAAAGATTGAAAGATTGAAATATTGAAAGAAAGAATGAAAGAAAGACTGAAAGATTGAAAGAAAGATTGAAAGAAAGATTGAAAGATTGAAATATTTAAAGAAAGATTGAAAGAAAGAATGAAAGAACAATTGAAAGAAAGAATGAAAGAATGAAAGAAAAATTGACAGATTGAAAGAAATATTGAAAAAAGAAAGATTGAAAGAAAGAATGAAAGAAAGATTGAAAGAAAGATGGAAAGAAAGATTGAAAGAAAGAAAGATTGAAAGAAATAATAAAAGAAAGATTGAACGATTGGAAGAAAGAATGACAGAAAGATTGAAAGATTGAAATATTGAAAGAAAGAATGAAAAAAAGATTGAAAGACTGAAAGAAAGAATGAAAGAAAGATTGAAAGATTAAACAATTGAAAGAAAGTTTGCAAGAAAGATTGAAAAAAGAAAGATTGAAAGAAAGAATCAAAAAAAGATTGATAGATAGATGGATAGAAAGATTGAAAGAAAGAAAGATTTAAAGAATAACAAAAGAAAGATTGAAAGATTGGAAGAAATATTGAAAGATAGAAAAATTGAAAGTAAGAAAGATTGAAAGAAAAAATTAAATAAAGATTCAAAGATTGAAAGAAAGAATGAAAGAAAGGTTGAAAGATTGAAATATTGAAAGAAAGAATGAAAGAAAGATTGAAAGATTGAAAGAAAGATTGAACGAAAGTTTGAAAGATTGAAAGATCGAAATAAAGATTGAAAGTTTGAAAGAAAGATTGAAAGAAAGATTGAAAGAAAGAAAGATTGAAAGAAAGATTGAAAGATTGAATGATTGAAAGAAAGACTGAAAGATAGATTGAAAGATTGAAGATTGAAAGATTCAAAGAAAGATTGAAAGAAAGATTGAACGACTGAAAGATTGAAAGAAAGATTGAAAGTTTGAAACAAATTTTGAAAGACTGAAAGAAAGAATGAAAGAAAGATTGAAAGAAATATTGAAAAAAGAAAGATTGAAAGAAAATTTGAAAGAAAGATTGAAAGAAGGAATGAAAGAAAGATTTAATGAAATATTGAAAGACAGAAAGATTGAAAGAAACAATGAAAGAAAGATTGAAAGATTAAAAGAAAGAATGAAAGAAAGATTGAAAAATTGAAATATTGAAAGAAAGAATGAAAGAAAGATTTAAAGAAAGAAAGATTGAAAGAAATATTGAAAGAAAGATTGAAAGTTTGAAAGAAAGATTGAAAGAAAGAATGAAAGAAAGATTGAACGATTGAAATATTGAAATAAATAATGAAAGTTTGAAAGAAAGATTGAGAGAAAGATTTAAAGAAAGAAAGATTGAAAGTAAAAAAGATTGAAAGAAATATTGAAAGAAAGATTGAAAGATTGAAAGAAAGAATGAATGAAAGATTGGAAGAAAAAATGAAAGAAAGATTGAAAGAAAGATTGAAAGACTGAACGAAAGAATGAAAGAAAGATGGAAAGAAAGATGGAAAGAAGATTGACAGAAAGAAAGATTGAAAGAAATATTGAAAGAAAGATTGAAAGATTGAAAGAAAGAATGAAAGAAAGATTGAAAGATTGAAAGATTGAAAGAAAGAATGAAAGAAAGACTGAAAGATTGAAAGAAAAATTGAAAGAAAGATTGAAAGATTGAAAGATTGAAAGAAAGATTGAAAGTTTGAAAGACAGATTGAAAGACTGAAAGAAAGATTGCAAGAAAGATTGAAAAAACAAAGATTTAAAGATAGAATAAAAGAAAGATTGAAAGAAAGATTGAAAAAAAAAGAAAGATTGAAAGATTGAAAGAAATATTGAAAGACAGAAAGATTGAAAGAAAGAATGAAAGAAAGATTGAAAGATTAAAATAAAGAATGAAAGAAAGATTGAAAGAAAGATTGAAAGAAAGATTGAACGATTGGAAGAAATATTGAAAGATAGAAAAATTGAAAGTACGAAAGATTGAAAGAAATAATGAAAGAAAGATTGAAAGATAGATGGAAAGAAAGATTGAAAGAAAGAAAGATTGAAAGAATAACAAAAGAAAGATTGAAAGATTTGAAGAAATATTGAAAGATAGAAAAATTGAAAGAAAGAAAGATTGAAAGAAAGAATGAAAGAAAGATTGAAAGATTGAAAGAAAGAATGAAAGAAAGATTGAAAGATTGAATTATTGAAAGAAAGAATGAAAGAAAGATTGAAAGATTGAAAGATTGAAATAAAGATTGAAAGTTTGAAAGAAAGATTGAAAGAAAGATTTAAAGAAAGAAAAATTGAAAGAAAGATTGAAAGAAAGATTGAAAGATTGAAAGAAAGATTGAAAGAAAGAATGAAAGAAAGATTGAACGATTGAAATATTGAAATAAAGAATGAAAGTTTGAAAGAAAGATTGAAAGAAAGATTTAAAGAAAGAAAGATTGAAAGTAAAAAAGATTGAAAGAAATATTGAGAGAAAGATTGAAAGATTGAAAGAAGGAATGAATGAAAGATTGAAAGAAAGATTGAAAGAAAGATTGAAAGATTGAAAGATTGAAATAAAGAATGAAAGAAAGATTGAAAGATTGAAAGATTGAAATAAAGAATGAAAGTTTGAAAGAAAGATTGAAAGAAAGATTTAAAAAAGGAAAGATTGAAAGTAAGAAAGATTGAAAGACTTATTGAAAGAAAGATTGAAAGATTGAAAGAAAGATTGAAAGAAAGAATGAAAGAAAGATTGAAAGAAAGATTGTAAGACTGAAGGAAAGAATGAAAGAAAGATTGAAATATTGAAAGAAAGAATGAAAGAAAGATTGAAAGATTGAAATATTGAAAGAAAGAATGAAAAAAAGATTGAAAGACTGAAAGAAAGAATGAAAGAAAGATTGAAAGATTAAACAATTAAAAGAAAGTTTGCAAGAAAGTTTGAAAAAAGAAAGATTGAAAGAAAGAATGAAAGAAAGATTGAAAGATAGATGGATAGAAAGATTGAAAGAAAGAAAGATTGAAAGAATAACAAAAGAAAGATTGAAAGATTGGAAGAAATATTGAAAGATAGAAAAATTGAAAGTAAGAAAGATTGAAAGAAAGAATTAAAGAAAGATTGAAAGATTGAAAGAAAGAATGAAAGAAAGATTGAAATATTGAAAGAAAGATTGAAAGAAAGAATGAAAGAAAGATTGAAAGATTGAAAGATTGAAATACAGAATGAAAGAAAGATTGAAAGATTGAAAGATTGAAATAAAGAATGAAAGTTTGAAAGAAAGATTGAAAGAAAGATTTAAAAAAGGAAAGATTGAAAGTAAGAAAGATTGAAAGACATATTGAAAGAAAGATTGAAAGATTGAAAGAAAGATTGAAAGAAAGAATGAAAGAAAGATTGAGAGAAAGATTGTAAGACTGAAGGAAAGAATGAAAGAAAGATTGAAAGAAAGAAAGATTGAAAGATTGAATGATTGAAAGATTGAATGATTGAAAGATTGAAAGAAAGATTGAAAGAAAGATTGAACGACTGAAAGATTGAAAGAAATATTGAAAGTTTGAAAGAAAGATTGAAAGACTGAAAGATAGATTGAAAGATTGAAGATTGAAAGATTGAAAGAAAGATTGAAAGAAAGATTGAACGACTGAAAGAAAGATTGAAAGACTGAAAGAAATAATGAAAGAAAGATTGAAAGAAAGAATGAAAGAAATATTGAAAGAAAGATGGAAAGAAAGATTGAAAGAAAGAAAGATTGAAAGATATAACAAAAGAAAGATTGAAAGAAATAATGAAAGAAAGATTGAACGATTGGAAGAAATATTGAAAGATAGAAAAATTGAAAGATTGAAAGATTGAAAGAAAGATTGAAAGATTGAAAGAAAGAATGAAAGAAAGATTGAAAGATTGAAATATTGAAAGAAAGAATGAAAGAAAGACTGAAAGATTGAAAGAAAGATTGAAAGAAAGATTGAAAGATTGAAATATTTAAAGAAAGATTGAAAGAAAGAATGAAATAACAATTGAAAGAAAGAATGAAAGAATGAAAGAAAAATTGACAGATTGAAAGAAATATTGAAAAAAGAAAGATTGAAAGAAAGAAGGAAAGAAAGATTGAAAGAAAGATGGAAAGAAAGATTGAAAGAAAGAAAGATTGAAAGAAATAGTAAAAGAAAGATTGAACGATTGGAAGAAAGAATGACAGAAAGATTGAAAGATTGAAAGATTAAAAGAAAGAATGAAAGAAAAATTGAAAGATTGAAAGATTGAAAGAAAGATTGAAAGATAGATTTAAAGAAAGATTGAAAGACTGAAAGAAAGATTGAAAGAAAGAAAGATCTATAGAAAGAATGAAAGAAAGATTGAAAAAAGAAAGATAGATTGAAAGAAAGATTGAAAGATTGAAAGAAAGAATGAAAGAAAGATTTAAAAAAAGATTGAAAAAAAGAAAGATTGAAAGAAAGATTGAAAGAAAGATTGAAAGACTGAAGGAAAGAATGAAAGACTGAAGGAAAGAATGAAAGAAAGATGGAAAGAAAGATGGAAAGAAAGATTGAAAGAAAGAAAGACTGAAAGAACTATTGAAAGAAAGATTGAAAGATTGAAAGAAAGAATGAAAGAAAGATTGAAAGAAAGATGGAAAGAAAGATTGAAAGAAAGAAAGATTGAAAGAAATAATGAAAGAAAGATTGAACGATTGGAAGAAATTTTGAAAGATAGAAAAATTGAAAGTAAGAAAGATTGAAAGAAAGAATGAAAGAAAGATTAAAAGATTGAAAGAAAGAATGAGTGAAAGATTGAAAGATTGAAATATTGAAAGAAAGAATGAAAAAAAGATTGAAAGACTGAAAGAAAGAATGAAAGAAAGATTGAAAGATTAAACAATTGAAAGAAAGTTTGCAAGAAAGTTTGAAAAAAGAAAGATTGAAAGAAAGAATGAAAGAAAGATTGAAAGATATATGGATAGAAAGATTGAAAGAAAGAAAGATTGAAAGAATAACAAAAGAAAGATTGAAAGATTGGAAGAAATATTGAAAGATAGAAAAATTGAAAGTAAGAAAGATTGAAAGAAAGAATTAAAGAAAGATTGAAAGATTGAAAGAAAGAATGAAAGAAAGATTGAAATATTGAAAGAAAGATTGAAATAAAGATTGAAAGTTTGAAAGAAAGATTAAAGAAATATTTAAAGAAAGAAAGATTGAAAGAAATATTGAAAGAAAGATTGAAAGATTGAAAGAAAGATTGAAAGAAAGAATGAAAGAAAGATTGAAAGATTGAAAGATTGAAATTAAGAATGAAAGAAAGATTGAAAGATTGAAAGATTGAAATAAAGATTGAAAGATTGAAAGAAAGATTGAAAGAAAGAATGAAAGAAAGATTGAAAGAAAGATTGTAAGACTGAAGGAAAGAATGAAAGAAAGATTGAAAGAAAGAAAGATTGAAAGATTGAATGATTGAAAGATTGAATGATTGAAAGATTGAAAGAAAGATTGAAAGAAAGATTGAACGACTGAAAGATTGAAAGAAATATTGAAAGTTTGAAAGAAAGATTGAAAGACTGAAAGATAGATTGAAAGATTGAAGATTGAAAGATTGAAAGAAAGATTGAACGACTGAAAGAAAGATTGAAAGACTGAAAGAAATAATGAAAGAAAGATTGAAAGAAAGAATGAAAGAAATATTGAAAGAAAGATGGAAAGAAAGATTGAAAGAAAGAAAGATTGAAAGATATAACAAAAGAAAGATTGAAAGAAATAATGAAAGAAAGATTGAACGATTGGAAGAAATATTGAAAGATAGAAAAATTGAAAGATTGAAAGATTGAAAGAAAGAATGAAAGAAAGATTGAAAGATTGAAAGAAAGAATGAAAGAAAGATTGAAAGATTGAAATATTGAAAGAAAGAATGAAAGAAAGACTGAAAGATTGAAAGAAAGATTGAAAGAAAGATTGAAAGATTGAAATATTTAAAGAAAGATTGAAAGAAAGAATGAAAGAACAATTGAAAGAAAGAATAATGAATGAAAGAAAAATTGACAGATTGAAAGAAATATTGAAAAAAGAAAGATTGAAAGAAAGAATGAAAGAAAGATTGAAAGAAAGATGGAAAGAAAGATTGAAAGAAAGAAAGATTGAAAGAAATAATAAAAGAAAGATTGAACGATTGGAAGAAAGAATGACAGAAAGATTGAAAGATTGAAATATTGAAAGAAAGAATGAAAAAAAGATTGAAAGACTGAAAGAAAGAATGAAAGAAAGATTGAAAGATTAAACAATTGAAAGAAAGTTTGCAAGAAAGATTGAAAAAAGAAAGATTGAAAGAAAGAATCAAAAAAAGATTGATAGATAGATGGATAGAAAGATTGAAAGAAAGAAAGATTTAAAGAATAACAAAAGAAAGATTGAAAAATTGAAAGAAAGATTGAAAGATTGAAAGATTGAAAGAACGATTGAAAGTTTGAAAGACAGATTGAAAGACTGAAAGAAAGATTGCAAGAAAGATTGAAAAAAAGAAAGATTTAAAGATAGAATAAAAGAAAGATTGAAAGAAAGATTGAAAAAAGAAAGAAAGATTGAAAGATTGAAAGAAATATTGAAAGACAGAAAGATTGAAAGAAACAATGAAAGAAAGATTGAAAGATTAAAAGAAAGAATGAAAGAAAGATTGAAAGAAAGATTGAAAGAAAGATTGAAAGAAAGATTGAAAGAAAGATTGAAAGAAAGAAAGATTGAAAGAAAGAATGAAACAAAGATTGAAATAAAGAATGAAAGAAAGATTGAAAGAAAGATAGAAAGAAAGATTGAAAAATTGAAAGAAAGAATGAAAGAAAGATTGAAAGATTAAACAATTGAAAGAAAGTTTGCAAGAAAGATTGAAAAAAGAAAGATTGAAAGAAAGAATGAAAGAAAGATTTAAAGATAGATGGAAAGAAAGATTGAAAGAAAGAAAGATTGAAAGAATAACAAAAGAAAGATTGAAAGATTGGAAGAAATATTGAAAGATAGAAAAATTGAAAGAAAGAAAGATTGAAAGAAAGAATTAAAGAAAGATTGAAAGATTGAAAGAAAGAATGAAAGAAAGATTGAAAGATTGAAATATTGAAAGAAAGAATGAAAGAAAGATTGAACGATTGAAATAAAGATTGAAAGTTTGAAAGAAAGATTGAAAGAAAGATTTAAAGAATGAAAGATTGAAAGAAACATTGAAAGAAAGATTGAAAGATTGAAAGAAAGATTGAAAGAAAGAATGAAAGAAAGATTGAACGATTGAAATATTGAAATAAAGAATGAAAGTTTGAAAGAAAGATTGAAAGAAAGATTTAAAGAAAGAAAGATTGAAAGTAAAAAAGATTGAAAGAAATATTGAAGAAAGATTGAAAGATTGAAAGAAGGAATGAATGAAAGATTGAAAGACAGATTGAAAGAAAGATTGAAAGATTGAAGGAAAGAATGAAAGAAAGATTGAAAGAAAAATTGAAAGAAAGATTGAAAGAAAGATTGAAAGACTGAAGGAAAGAATGAAAGAAAGATGGAAAGAAAGATGGAAAGAAAGATTGACAGAAAGAAAGATTGAAAGAAATATTGAAAGAAAGATTGAAAGATTGAAAGAAAGAATGAAAGAAAGATTGAAAGATGGAAAGATTGAAAGATTGAAAGAAAGAATGAAAGAAAGACTGAAAGATTGAAAGAAAAATTGAAAGAAAGATTGAAAGATTGAAAGATTGAAAGAAAGATTGAAAGTTTGAAAGACAGATTGAAAGACTGAAAGAAAGATTGAATGAAAGATTGAAAGAAAGAATGAAACAAAGATTGAAATAAAGAATGAAAGAAATACTGAAAGAAAGAATGACGGACAGAAAGATTGAAAGAAAGAATGAAAGAAAGATTGAAAAAAAGATTGAAAGAGTGAAAGAAAGAATGAAAGAAAGATTGAAAGATTAAACAATTGAAAGAACGATTGCAAGAAAGATTGAAAAAAGAAAGATTGAAAGAAAGAATGAAAGACTGAAGGAAAGAATGAAAGAAAGATTGAAAGATTAAAAGAAAGAATGAAAGAAAGATTGAAAAATTGAAAGATTGAAAGAAAGACTAAAAGAAAGAAAAACGATTGAAAGAAAGATTGAAAGAAAGAATGAAAGAAAGAATGAAAGAAAGATTGAAAGAAACAATGAAAGAAAGATTGAAAGATTAAAAGAAAGAATGAAAGAAAGATTGAAAAATTGAAAGATTGAAAGAAAGACTAAAAGAAAGAAAGAACGATTGAAAGAAAGATTGAAAGAAAGATTGAAAGAAAGATTGAAAGACTGAAGGTAAAGAATGAAAGAAAGATGGAAAGAAAGATGGAAAGAAAGAAAGATTGAAAGAACTATTGAAAGAAAGATTGAAAGATTGAAAGAAAGAATGAAAGAAAGATTGAAAGAAAGATGGAAAGAAAGATTGAAAGAAAGAAAGATTGAAAGAAATAATGAAAGAAAGATTGAACGATTGGAAGAAATTTTGAAAGATAGAAAAATTGAAAGTAAGAAAGATTGAAAGAAAGAATGAAAGAAAGATTGAAAGATTGAAAGCAAGAATGAAAGAAAGATTGAAAGATTGAAATATTGAAAGAAAGAATGAAAAAAGATTGAAAGACTGAAAGAAAGAATGAAAGAAAGATTGAAAGATTAAACAATTGAAAGAAAGTTTGCAAGAAAGTTTGAAAAAAGAAAGATTGAAAGAAAGAATGAAAGAAAGATTGAAAGATAGATGGATAGAAAGATTGAAAGAAAGAAAGATTGAAAGAATAACAAAAGAAATATTGAAAGATTGGAAGAAATATTGAAAGATAGAAAAATTGAAAGTAAGAAAGATTGAAAGAAAGAATTAAAGAAAGATTGAAAGATTGAAAGAAAGAATGAAAGAAAGATTGAAATATTGAAATATTGAAATAAAGAATGAAAGTTTGAAAGAAAGATTGAAAGAAAGATTTTAAGAAAGAAAGATTGAAAGTAAAAAAGATTGAAAGAAATATTGAAAGAAAGATTGAAAGATTGAAAGAAGGAATGAATGAAAGATTGAAAGACAGATTGAAAGAAAGATTGAAAGACTGAAAGAAAGAATGAAAGAAAGATTGAAAGATTAAACAATTGAAAGAACGATTGCAAGAAAGATTGAAAAAAGAAAGATTGAAAGAAAGAATGAAAGACTGAAGGAAAGAATGAAAGAAAGATTGAAAGATTAAAAGAAAGAATGAAAGAAAGATTGAAAAATTGAAAGATTGAAAGAAAGACTAAAAGAAAGAAAAACGATTGAAAGAAAGATTGAAAGAAAGAATGAAAGAAAGAATGAAAGAAAGATTGAAAGAAACAATGAAAGAAAGATTGAAAGATTAAAAGAAAGAATGAAAGAAAGATTGAAAAATTGAAAGATTGAAAGAAAGACTAAAAGAAAGAAAGAACGATTGAAAGAAAGATTGAAAGAAAGATTGAAAGAAAGATTGAAAGACTGAAGGTAAAGAATGAAAGAAAGATGGAAAGAAAGATGGAAAGAAAGAAAGATTGAAAGAACTATTGAAAGAAAGATTGAAAGATTGAAAGAAAGAATGAAAGAAAGATTGAAAGAAAGATGGAAAGAAAGATTGAAAGAAAGAAAGATTGAAAGAAATAATGAAAGAAAGATTGAACGATTGGAAGAAATTTTGAAAGATAGAAAAATTGAAAGTAAGAAAGATTGAAAGAAAGAATGAAAGAAAGATTGAAAGATTGAAAGAAAGAATGAAAGAAAGATTGAAAGATTGAAATATTGAAAGAAAGAATGAAAAAAGATTGAAAGACTGAAAGAAAGAATGAAAGAAAGATTGAAAGATTAAACAATTGAAAGAAAGTTTGCAAGAAAGTTTGAAAAAAGAAAGATTGAAAGAAAGAATGAAAGAAAGATTGAAAGATAGATGGATAGAAAGATTGAAAGAAAGAAAGATTGAAAGAATAACAAAAGAAATATTGAAAGATTGGAAGAAATATTGAAAGATAGAAAAATTGAAAGTAAGAAAGATTGAAAGAAAGAATTAAAGAAAGATTGAAAGATTGAAAGAAAGAATGAAAGAAAGATTGAAATATTGAAATATTGAAATAAAGAATGAAAGTTTGAAAGAAAGATTGAAAGAAAGATTTAAAGAAAGAAAGATTGAAAGTAAAAAAGATTGAAAGAAATATTGAAAGAAAGATTGAAAGATTGAAAGAAGGAATGAATGAAAGATTGAAAGACAGATTGAAAGAAAGATTGAAAGATTGAAGGAAAGAATGAAAGAAAGATTGAAAGAAAAATTGAAAGAAAGATTGAAAGAAAGATTGAAAGACTGAAGGAAAGAATGAAAGAAAGATGGAAAGAAAGATGGAAAGAAAGATTGACAGAAAGAAAGATTGAAAGAAATATTGAAAGAAAGATTGAAAGATTGAAAGAAAGAATGAAAGAAAGATTGAAAGATTGAAATATTGAAAGATTGAAAGAATGAATGAAAGAAAGACTGAAAGATTGAAAGAAAAATTGAAAGAAAGATTGAAAGATTGAAAGATTGAAAGAAAGATTGAAAGTTTGAAAGACAGATTGAAAGACTGAAAGAAAGATTGCAAGAAAGATTGAAAAAACAGAAAGATTTAAAGATTGAATAAAAGAAAGATTGAAAGAAAGATTGAAAAAAAAGAAAGATTGAAAGATTGAAAGAAATATTGAAAGACAGAAAGATTGAAAGAAACAATTAAAGAAAGATTGAAAGATTAAAATAAAGAATGAAAGAACGATTGAAAGAAAGATTGAAAGAAAGATTGAAAGAAAGATTGAAAGAAAGATTGAATGAAAGATTGAAAGAAAGAATGAAACAAAGATTGAAATAAAGAATGAAAGAAAGACTGAAAGAAAGAATGACGGACAGAAAGATTGAAAGAAAGAATGAAAGAAAGATTGAAAAAAAGATTGAAAGACTGAAAGAAAGAATGAAAGAAAGATTGAAAGATTAAACAATTGAAAGAACGATTGCAAGAAAGATTGAAAAAAGAAAGATTGAAAGAAAGAATGAAAGACTGAAGGAAAGAATGAAAGAAAGATTGAAAGATTAAAAGAAAGAATGAAAGAAAGATTGAAAAATTGAAAGATTGAAAGAAAGACTAAAAGAAAGAAAAACGATTGAAAGAAAGATTGAAAGAAAGAATGAAAGAAAGAATGAAAGAAAGATTGAAAGAAACAATGAAAGAAAGATTGAAAGATTAAAAGAAAGAATGAAAGAAAGATTGAAAAATTGAAAGATTGAAAGAAAGACTAAAAGAAAGAAAGAACGATTGAAAGAAAGATTGAAAGAAAGATTGAAAGAAAGATTGAAAGACTGAAGGTAAAGAATGAAAGAAAGATGGAAAGAAAGATGGAAAGAAAGAAAGATTGAAAGAACTATTGAAAGAAAGATTGAAAGATTGAAAGAAAGAATGAAAGAAAGATTGAAAGAAAGATGGAAAGAAAGATTGAAAGAAAGAAAGATTGAAAGAAATAATGAAAGAAAGATTGAACGATTGGAAGAAATTTTGAAAGATAGAAAAATTGAAAGTAAGAAAGATTGAAAGAAAGAATGAAAGAAAGATTGAAAGATTGAAAGAAAGAATGAAAGAAAGATTGAAAGATTGAAATATTGAAAGAAAGAATGAAAAAAGATTGAAAGACTGAAAGAAAGAATGAAAGAAAGATTGAAAGATTAAACAATTGAAAGAAAGTTTGCAAGAAAGTTTGAAAAAAGAAAGATTGAAAGAAAGAATGAAAGAAAGATTGAAAGATAGATGGATAGAAAGATTGAAAGAAAGAAAGATTGAAAGAATAACAAAAGAAATATTGAAAGATTGGAAGAAATATTGAAAGATAGAAAAATTGAAAGTAAGAAAGATTGAAAGAAAGAATTAAAGAAAGATTGAAAGATTGAAAGAAAGAATGAAAGAAAGATTGAAATATTGAAATATTGAACTAAAGAATGAAAGTTTGAAAGAAAGATTGAAAGAAAGATTTAAAGAAAGAAAGATTGAAAGTAAAAAAGATTGAAAGAAATATTGAAAGAAAGATTGAAAGATTGAAAGAAGGAATGAATGAAAGATTGAAAGACAGATTGAAAGAAAGATTGAAAGATTGAAGGAAAGAATGAAAGAAAGATTGAAAGAAAAATTGAAAGAAAGATTGAAAGAAAGATTGAAAGACTGAAGGAAAGAATGAAAGAAAGATGGAAAGAAAGATGGAAAGAAAGATTGACAGAAAGAAAGATTGAAAGAAATATTGAAAGAAAGATTGAAAGATTGAAAGAAAGAATGAAAGAAAGATTGAAAGATTGAAATATTGAAAGATTGAAAGAATGAATGAAAGAAAGACTGAAAGATTGAAAGAAAAATTGAAAGAAAGATTGAAAGATTGAAAGATTGAAAGAAAGATTGAAAGTTTGAAAGACAGATTGAAAGACTGAAAGAAAGATTGCAAGAAAGATTGAAAAAACAGAAAGATTTAAAGATTGAATAAAAGAAAGATTGAAAGAAAGATTGAAAAAAAAGAAAGATTGAAAGATTGAAAGAAATATTGAAAGACAGAAAGATTGAAAGAAACAATTAAAGAAAGATTGAAAGATTAAAATAAAGAATGAAAGAACGATTGAAAGAAAGATTGAAAGAAAGATTGAAAGAAAGATTGAAAGAAAGATTGAATGAAAGATTGAAAGAAAGAATGAAACAAAGATTGAAATAAAGAATGAAAGAAAGACTGAAAGAAAGAATGACGGACAGAAAGATTGAAAGAAAGAATGAAAGAAAGATTGAAAAAAAGATTGAAAGACTGAAAGAAAGAATGAAAGAAAGATTGAAAGATTAAACAATTGAAAGAACGATTGCAAGAAAGATTGAAAAAAGAAAGATTGAAAGAAAGAATGAAAGACTGAAGGAAAGAATGAAACAAAGATTGAAATAAAGAATGAAAGAAAGACTGAAAGAAAGAATGACGGACAGAAAGATTGAAAGAAAGAATGAAAGAAAGATTGAAAAAAAGATTGAAAGACTGAAAGAAAGAATGAAAGAAAGATTGAAAGATTAAACAATTGAAAGAACGATTGCAAGAAAGATTGAAAAAAGAAAGATTGAAAGAAAGAATGAAAGACTGAAGGAAAGAATGAAAGAAAGATTGAAAGATTAAAAGAAAGAATGAAAGAAAGATCGAAAAATTGAAAGATTGAAAGAAAGACTAAAAGAAAGAAAAACGATTGAAAGAAAGATTGAAAGAAAGAATGAAAGAAAGAATGAAAGAAAGATTGAAAGAAACAATGAAAGAAAGATTGAAAGATTAAAAGAAAGAATGAAAGAAAGATTGAAAAATTGAAAGATTGAAAGAAAGACTAAAAGAAAGAAAGAACGATTGAAAGAAAGATTGAAAGAAAGATTGAAAGACTGAAGGAAAGAATGAAAGAAAGATGGAAAGAAAGATGGAAAGAAAGAAAGATTGAAAGAACTATTGAAAGAAAGATTGAAAGATTGAAAGAAAGAATGAAAGAAAGATTGAAAGAAAGATGGAAAGAAAGATTGAAAGAAAGAAAGATTGAAAGAAATAATGAAAGAAAGATTGAACGATTGGAAGAAATTTTGAAAGATAGAAAAATTGAAAGTAAGAAAGATTGAAAGAAAGAATGAAAGAAAGATTGAAAGATTGAAAGAAAGAATGAAAGAAAGATTGAAAGATTGAAATATTGAAAGAAAGAATGAAAAAAAGATTGAAAGACTGAAAGAAAGAATGAAAGAAAGATTGAAAGATTAAACAATTGAAAGAAAGTTTGCAAGAAAGTTTGAAAAAAGAAAGATTGAAAGAAAGAATGAAAGAAAGATTGAAAGATAGATGGATAGAAAGATTGAAATGAAGAAAGATTGAAAGAATAACAAAAGAAAGATTGAAAGATTGGAAGAAATATTGAAAGATAGAAAAATTGAAAGTAAGAAAGATTGAAAGAAAGAATTAAAGAAAGATTGAAAGATTGAAAGAAAGAATGAAAGAAAGATTGAAATATTGAAAGAAAGATTGAAATAAAGATTGAAAGTTGCAAAGAAAGATTGAAAGAAATATTTAAAGAAAGAAAGATTGAAAGAAATATTGAAAGAAAGATTGAAAGATTGAAAGAAAGATTGAAAGAAAGAATGAAAGAAAGATTGAAAGATTGAAAGATTGAAATAAAGAATGAAAGAAAGATTGAAAGATTGAAAGATTGAAATAAAGAATGAAAGTTTGAAAGAAAGATTGAAAGAAAGATTTAAAAAAGGAAAGATTGAAAGTAAGAAAGATTGAAAGACATATTGAAAGAAAGATTGAAAGATTGAAAGAAAGATTGAAAGAAAGAATGAAAGAAAGATTGAAAGAAAGATTGTAAGTCTGAAGGAAAGAATGAAAGAAAGATTGAAATATTGAAAGAAAGAATGAAAGAAAGATTGAAAGATTGAAATATTGAAAGAAAGAATGAAAAAAAGATTGAAAGACTGAAAGAAAGAATGAAAGAAAGATTGAAAGATTAAACAATTAAAAGAAAGTTTGCAAGAAAGTTTGAAAAAAGAAAGATTGAAAGAAAGAATGAAAGAAAGATTGAAAGATAGATGGATAGAAAGATTGAAAGAAAGAAAGATTGAAAGAATAACAAAAGAAAGATTGAAAGATTGGAAGAAATATTGAAAGATAGAAAAATTGAAAGTAAGAAAGATTGAAAGAAAGAATTAAAGAAAGATTGAAAGATTGAAAGAAAGAATGAAAGAAAGATTGAAATATTGAAAGAAAGATTGAAAGATTGAAAGAAAGATTGAAAGAAAGAATGAAAGAAAGATTGAAAGATTGAAAGATTGAAATACAGAATGAAAGAAAGATTGAAAGATTGAAAGATTGAAATAAAGAATGAAAGTTTGAAAGAAAGATTGAAAGAAAGATTTAAAAAAGGAAAGATTGAAAGTAAGAAAGATTGAAAGACATATTGAAAGAAAGATTGAAAGATTGAAAGAAAGATTGAAAGAAAGAATGAAAGAAAGATTGAGAGAAAGATTGTAAGACTGAAGGAAAGAATGAAAGAAAGATTGAAAGAAAGAAAGATTGAAAGATTGAATGATTGAAAGATTGAATGATTGAAAGATTGAAAGAAAGATTGAAAGAAAGATTGAACGACTGAAAGATTGAAAGAAATATTGAAAGTTTGAAAGAAAGATTGAAAGACTGAAAGATAGATTGAAAGATTGAAGATTGAAAGATTGAAAGAAAGATTGAAAGAAAGATTGAACGACTGAAAGAAAGATTGAAAGACTGAAAGAAATAATGAAAGAAAGATTGAAAGAAAGAATGAAAGAAATATTGAAAGAAAGATGGAAAGAAAGATTGAAAGAAAGAAAGATTGAAAGATATAACAAAAGAAAGATTGAAAGAAATAATGAAAGAAAGATTGAACGATTGGAAGAAATATTGAAAGATAGAAAAATTGAAAGATTGAAAGATTGAAAGAAAGAATGAAAGAAAGATTGAAAGATTGAAAGAAAGAATGAAAGAAAGATTGAAAGATTGAAATATTGAAAGAAAGAATGAAAGAAAGACTGAAAGATTGAAAGAAAGATTGAAAGAAAGATTGAAAGATTGAAATATTTAAAGAAAGATTGAAAGAAAGAATGAAATAACAATTGAAAGAAAGAATGAAAGAATGAAAGAAAAATTGACAGATTGAAAGAAATATTGAAAAAAGAAAGATTGAAAGAAAGAATGAAAGAAAGATTGAAAGAAAGATGGAAAGAAAGATTGAAAGAAAGAAAGATTGAAAGAAATAATAAAAGAAAAATTGAAAGATTGAAAGATTGAAAGAAAGATTGAAAGATAGATTTAAAGAAAGATTGAAAGACTGAAAGAAAGATTGAAAGAAAGAAAGATCCATAGAAAGAATGAAAGAAAGATTGAAAAAAGAAAGATAGATTGAAAGAAAGATTGAAAGATTGAAAGAAAGAATGAAAGAAAGATTAAAAAAGATTGAAAAAAAGAAAGATTGAAAGAAAGATTGAAAGAAAGATTGAAAGACTGAAGGAAAGAATGAAAGACTGAAGGAAAGAATGAAAGAAAGATGGAAAGAAAGATGGAAAGAAAGATTGAAAGAAAGAAAGATTGAAAGAACTATTGAAAGAAAGATTGAAAGATTGAAAGAAAGAATGAAAGAAAGATTGAAAGAAAGATGGAAAGAAAGATTGAAAGAAAGAAAGATTGAAAGAAATAATGAAAGAAAGATTGAACGATTGGAAGAAATTTTGAAAGATAGAAAAATTGAAAGTAAGAAAGATTGAAAGAAAGAATTAAAGAAAGATTGAAAGATTGAAAGAAAGAATGAAAGAAAGATTGAAATATTGAAAGAAAGATTGAAATAAAGATTGAAAGTTTGAAAGAAAGATTAAAGAAATATTTAAAGAAAGAAAGATTGAAAGAAATATTGAAAGAAAGATTGAAAGATTGAAAGAAAGATTGAAAGAAAGAATGAAAGAAAGATTGAAAGATTGAAAGATTGAAATTAAGAATGAAAGAAAGATTGAAAGATTGAAAGATTGAAATAAAGATTGAAAGATTGAAAGAAAGATTGAAAGAAAGAATGAAAGAAAGATTGAAAGAAAGATTGTAAGACTGAAGGAAAGAATGAAAGAAAGATTGAAAGAAAGAAAGATTGAAAGATTGAATGATTGAAAGATTGAATGATTGAAAGATTGAAAGAAAGATTGAAAGAAAGATTGAACGACTGAAAGATTGAAAGAAATATTGAAAGTTTGAAAGAAAGATTGAAAGACTGAAAGATAGATTGAAAGATTGAAGATTGAAAGATTGAAAGAAAGATTGAACGACTGAAAGAAAGATTGAAAGACTGAAAGAAATAATGAAAGAAAGATTGAAAGAAAGAATGAAAGAAATATTGAAAGAAAGATGGAAAGAAAGATTGAAAGAAAGAAAGATTGAAAGATATAACAAAAGAAAGATTGAAAGAAATAATGAAAGAAAGATTGAACGATTGGAAGAAATATTGAAAGATAGAAAAATTGAAAGATTGAAAGATTGAAAGAAAGAATGAAAGAAAGATTGAAAGATTGAAAGAAAGAATGAAAGAAAGATTGAAAGATTGAAATATTGAAAGAAAGAATGAAAGAAAGACTGAAAGATTGAAAGAAAGATTGAAAGAAAGATTGAAAGATTGAAATATTTAAAGAAAGATTGAAAGAAAGAATGAAAGAACAATTGAAAGAAAGAATGAAAGAACAATTGAAAGAAAGAATGAAAGAATGAAAGAAAAATTGACAGATTGAAAGAAATATTGAAAAAAGAAAGATTGAAAGAAAGAATGAAAGAAAGATTGAAAGAAAGATGGAAAGAAAGATGGAAAGAAAGATTGAAAGAAAGAAAGATTGAAAGAAATAATGAAAGAAAGATTGAACGATTGGAAGAAATTTTGAAAGATAGAAAAATTGAAAGTAAGAAAGATTGAAAGAAAGAATTAAAGAAAGATTGAAAGATTGAAAGAAAGAATGAAAGAAAGATTGAAATATTGAAAGAAAGATTGAAATAAAGATTGAAAGTTTGAAAGAAAGATTAAAGAAATATTTAAAGAAAGAAAGATTGAAAGAAATATTCAAAGAAAGATTGAAAGATTGAAAGAAAGATTGAAAGAAAGAATGAAAGAAAGATTGAAAGATTGAAAGATTGAAATTAAGAATGAAAGAAAGATTGAAAGATTGAAAGATTGAAATAAAGATTGAAAGATTGAAAGAAAGATTGAAAGAAAGAATGAAAGAAAGATTGAAAGAAAGATTGTAAGACTGAAGGAAAGAATGAAAGAAAGATTGAAAGAAAGAAAGATTGAAAGATTGAATGATTGAAAGATTGAATGATTGAAAGATTGAAAGAAAGATTGAAAGAAAGATTGAACGACTGAAAGATTGAAAGAAATATTGAAAGTTTGAAAGAAAGATTGAAAGACTGAAAGATAGATTGAAAGATTGAAGATTGAAAGATTGAAAGAAAGATTGAACGACTGAAAGAAAGATTGAAAGACTGAAAGAAATAATGAAAGAAAGATTGAAAGAAAGAATGAAAGAAATATTGAAAGAAAGATGGAAAGAAAGATTGAAAGAAAGAAAGATTGAAAGATATAACAAAAGAAAGATTGAAAGAAATAATGAAAGAAAGATTGAACGATTGGAAGAAATATTGAAAGATAGAAAAATTGAAAGATTGAAAGATTGAAAGAAAGAATGAAAGAAAGATTGAAAGATTGAAAGAAAGAATGAAAGAAAGATTGAAAGATTGAAATATTGAAAGAAAGAATGAAAGAAAGACTGAAAGATTGAAAGAAAGATTGAAAGAAAGATTGAAAGATTGAAATATTTAAAGAAAGATTGAAAGAAAGAATGAAAGAACAATTGAAAGAAAGAATGAAAGAACAATTGAAAGAAAGAATGAAAGAATGAAAGAAAAATTGACAGATTGAAAGAAATATTGAAAAAAGAAAGATTGAAAGAAAGAATGAAAGAAAGATTGAAAGAAAGATGGAAAGAAAGATTGAAAGAAAGAAAGATTGAAAGAAATAATAAAAGAAAGATTGAACGATTGGAAGAAAGAATGACAGAAAGATTGAAAGATTGAAATATTGAAAGAAAGAATGAAAAAAAGATTGAAAGACTGAAAGAAAGAATGAAAGAAAGATTGAAAGATTAAACAATTGAAAGAAAGTTTGCAAGAAAGATTTAAAAAAGAAAGATTGAAAGAAAGAATCAAAAAAAGATTGATAGATAGATGGATAGAAAGATTGAAAGAAAGAAAGATTTAAAGAATAACAAAAGAAAGATTGAAAGATTGGAAGAAATATTGAAAGATAGAAAAATTGAAAGTAAGAAAGATTGAAAGAAAAAATTAAAGAAAGATTCCAAGATTGAAAGAAAGAATGAAAGAAAGGTTGAAAGATTGAAATATTGAAAGAAAGAATGAAAGAAAGATTGAAAGATTGAAAGAAAGATTGAAAGAAAGTTTGAAAGATTGAAAGATTGAAATAAAGATTGAAAGTTTGAAAGAAAGATTGAAAGAAAGATTTAAAGAAAGAAAGATTGAAAGAAATATTGAAAGAAAGATTGAAAGATTGAAAGAAAGATTGAAAGAAAGAATGAAAGAAAGATTGAAAGATTGAAAGATTGAAATAAAGAATGAAAGTTTGAAAGAAAGATTGAAAGAAAGATTTTAAGAAAGAAAGATTGAAAGTAAGAAAGATTGAAAGAAATATTGAAAGAAAGATTGAAAGATTGAAAGAAAGATTGAAAGAAAGAATGAAAGAAAGATTGAAAGAAAGATTGAAAGAAAGATTGATAGAAAGATTGAAAGAAAGATTGAAAGACTGAAGGAAAGAATGAAAGAAAGATTGAAAGAAAGATTGAAAGAAAGAAAGATTGAAAGAAAGATTGAAAGATTGAATGATTGAAAGAAAGACTGAAAGATAGATTGAAAGATTGAAGATTGAAAGATTCAAAGAAAGATTGAAAGAAAGATTGAACGACTGAAAGATTGAAAGAAAGATTGAAAGTTTGAAACAAATTTTGAAAGACTGAAAGAAAGAATGAAAGAAAGATTGAAAGAAATATTGAAAAAAGAAAGATTGAAAGAAAATTTGAAAGAAAGATTGAAAGAAGGAATGAAAGAAAGATTGAATGAAATATTGAAAGACAGAAAGATTGAAAGAAACAATGAAAGAAAGATTGAAAGATTAAAAGAAAGAATGAAAGAAAGATTGAAAAATTGAAATATTGAAAGAAAGAATGAAAGAAAGATTTAAAGAAAGATTTAAAGAAAGAAAGATTGAAAGAAATATTGAAAGAAAGATTGAAAGTTTGAAAGAAAGATTGAAAGAAAGAATGAAAGAAAGATTGAACGATTGAAATATTGAAATAAATAATGAAAGTTTGAAAGAAAGATTGAGAGAAAGATTTAAAGAAAGAAAGATTGAAAGTAAAAAAGATTGAAAGAAATATTGAAAGAAAGATTGAAAGATTGAAAGAAAGAATGAATGAAAGATTGAAAGAAAGATTGAAAGAAAGATTGAAAGATTGAAGGAAAGAATGAAAGAAAGATTGAAAGAAAAATTGAAAGAAGATTGAAAGAAAGATTGAAAGACTGAAGGAAAGAATGAAAGAAAGATGGAAAGAAAGATGGAAAGAAAGATTGACAGAAAGAAAGATTGAAAGAAATATTGAAAGAAAGATTGAAAGATTGAAAGAAAGAATGAAAGAAAGATTGAAAGATTGAAAGATTGAAAGAAAGAATGAAAGAAAGACTGAAAGATTGAAAGAAAAATTGAAAGAAAGATTGAAAGATTGAAAGATTGAAAGAAAGATTGAAAGTTTGAAAGACAGATTGAAAGACTGAAAGAAAGATTGCAAGAAAGATTGAAAAAACAAAGATTTAAAGATAGAATAAAAGAAAGATTGAAAGAAAGATTGAAAAAAAAAGAAAGATTGAAAGATTGAAAGAAATATTGAAAGACAGAAAGATTGAAAGAAACAATTAAAGAAAGATTGAAAGATTAAAATAAAGAATGAAAGAAAGATTGAAAGAAAGATTGAAAGAAAGATTGAAAGAAAGATTGAATGAAAGATTGAAAGAAAGAATGAAACAAAGATTGAAATAAAGAATGAAAGAAAGATTGAAAGAAAGATAGAAGGAAAGATTGAAAGATTGAATGATTGAAAGAAAGACTGAAAGAAAGAATGACGGACAGAAAGATTGAAAGAAATAATGAAAGAAAGATTGAAAAAAAGATTGAAAGACTGAAAGAAAGAATGAAAGAAAGATTGAAAGATTAAACAATTGAAAGAATGATTGCAAGAATGATTGAAAAAAGAAATATTGAAAGAAAGAATGAAAGACTGAAGGAAAGAATGAAAGAAAGATGGACAGAAAGATTGAAAGAAACAATGAAAGAAAGATTGAAAGATTAAAAGAAAGAATGAAAGAAAGATTGAAAAATTGAAAGATTGAAAGAAAGACTAAAAGAAAGAAAGAATGATTGAAAGAAAGATTGAAAGAAAGATTGAAAGAAAGAATGAAAGAAAGAATGAAAGAAAGATTGAAAGAAACAATGAAAGAAAGATTGAAAGATTAAAAGAAAGAATGAAAGAAAGATTGAAAAATTGAAAGATTGAAAGAAAGACTAAACGAAAGAAAGAACGATTGAAAGAAAGAATGAAAGAAAGATTGAAAAAAAGATTAAAACACTGAAGGAAAGAATGAAAGAAAGATTGAAAGATTAAACAATTGAAAGAAAGATTGCAAGAAAGAATGAAAGAAAGATTGAAAGATTGAAAGAAAGAATGAAAGAAAGATTGAAAGATTGAAATATTGAAAGAAAGAATGAAAAAAAGATTGAAAGACTGAAAGAAAGAATGAAAGAAAGATTGAAAGATTAAACAATTGAAAGAAAGTTTGGAAGAGAGTTTGAAAAAAGAAAGATTGAAAGAAAGAATGAAAGAAAGATTGAAAGATAGATGGATAGAAAGATTGAAAGAAAGAAAGATTGAAAGAATAACAAAAGAAAGATTGAAAGATTGGAAGAAATATTGAAAGATAGAAAAATTGAAAGTAAGAAAGATTGAAAGAAAGAATTAAAGAAAGATTGAAAGATTGAAAAAAAGAATGAAAGAAAGATTGAAATATTGAAAGAAAGAATGAAAGAAAGATTGAAAGATTGAAAGAAAGATTGAAAGAAAGATTGAAGATTGAAAGATTGAAATAAAGATTGAAAGTTTGAAAGAAAGATTGAAAGAAAGATTTAAAGAAAGAAAGATTGAAAGAAATATTGAAAGAAAGATTGAAAGATTGAAAGAAAGATTGAAAGAAAGAATGAAAGAAAGATTGAAAGATTGAAAGATTGAAATAAAGAATGAAAGAAAGATTGAATGATTGAAAGATTGAAATAAAGAATGAAAGTTTGAAAGAAAGATTGAAAGAAAGATTTAAAAAAGAAAGATTGAAAGTAAGAAAGATTGAAAGACATATTGAAAGAAAGATTGAAAGATTGAAAGAAAGATTGAAAGAAAGAATGAAAGAAAGATTGAAAGAAAGATTGAAAGAAAGATTGAAAGACTGATGGAAAGAATGATAGAAAGATTGAAAGAAAGATTGAAAGAAAAAAAGATTGAAAGATTGAATGATTGAAAGATTGAATGATTGAAAGATTGAAAGAAAGATTGAAAGAAAGATTGAACGACTGAAAGATTGAAAGAAAGATTGAAAGTTTGAAAGAAAGATTGAATGACTGAAGATTGAAAGATTGAAAGAAAGATTGAAAGAAAGCTTGAACGACTGAAAGATTGAAAGAAAGATTGAAAGTTTGAAAGAAAGATTGAAAAACTGAAAGAAATAATGAAAGAAAGATTGAAAGAAAGATGGAAAGAAAGATTGAAAGTTTGAAAGAAAGATTGAAAGATTGAAAGAAAGAATGAAAGAAAGATTGAAAGAAAGATGGAAAGAAAGATTGAAATGAAGAAAGATTGAAAGAAATAACAAAAGAAAGATTGAAAGAAATAATGAAAGAAAGATTGAACGATTGGAAGAAATATTGAAAGATAGAAAAATTGAAAGATTGAAAGATTGAAAGAACGAATGAAAGAAAGATTGAAAGATTGAAAGAAAGAATGAAAGAAAGATTGAAAGATTGAAAGAAAGATTGAAAGATTGAAATATTTAAAGAAAGATTGAAAGAAAGAATGAAAGAACAATTGAAAGAAAGAATGAAAGAATGAAAGAAAAATTGACAGATTGAAAGAAATATTGAAAAAAGAAAGATTGAAAGAAAGAATGAAAGAAAGATTGAAAGAAAGATGGAAAGAAAGATTGAAAGAAAGAAAGATTGAAAGAAATAATAAAAGAAAAATTGAACGACTGAAAGATTGAAAGAAAGATTGAAAGTTTGAAAGAAAGATTGAAAGACTGAAGATTGAAAGATTGAAAGAAAGATTGAAAGAAAGCTTGAACGACTGAAAGATTGAAAGAAAGATTGAAAGTTTGAAAGAAAGATTGAAAGACTGAAAGAAATAATGAAAGAAAGATTGAAAGAAAGATGGAAAGAAAGATTGAAAGTTTGAAAGAAAGATTGAAAGATTGAAAGAAAGAATGAAAGAAAGATTGAAAGAAAGATGGAAAGAAAGATTGAAATGAAGAAAGATTGAAAGAAATAACAAAAGAAAGATTGAAAGAAATAATGAAAGAAAGATTGAAAGATCTAAAGAACGATTGAAAGAAAGATTGAAAGATTGAAAGATTGAAATAAAGATTGAAAGTTTGAAAGAAAGATTGAAAGAAAGATTGAAAGAAATATTGAAAGAAAGATTGAAAGAAATAACAAAAGAAAGATTGAAAGAAATAATGAAAGAAAGATTGAACGATTGGAAGAAATATTGAAAGAAAGATAGATTGAAAGTAAGATAGATTGAAAGAAAGAATGAAAGAAAGAATGAAAGATTTAAAGAAAGAATGAAAGAAAGATTGAAAGATTGAAATATTGAAAGAAAGAATGAAAGAAAGATTGAAAGATTAAACAATTGAAAGAAAGATTGCAAGAAAAATGGAAAGAATGAAAGATTGAAATAATGATTGAAAGTTTGAAAGAAAGATTGAAAGAAAGATTTAAGAAAGAAAGATTGAAAGAAATATTGAAAGAAAGATTGAAAGAAATAACAAAAGAAAGATTGAAAGAAAGAATGAAAGAAAGATTGAACGATTGGAAGAAATATTGAAAGAAAGATGGATTGAAAGTAAGATAGATTGAAAGAAAGAATGAAAGAAAGATTGAAAGATTTAAAGAAAGAATGAAAGAAAGATTGAAAGATTGAAATATTGAAAGAAAGAATGAAAGAAAGATTGAAAGATTGAAAGAAAGATTGAAAGAAAGATTTAAAGAAAGATTGAAAGATTGAAAGAAACAAAGATTGAATTAAAGAATGAAAGAAAGATTGAAAGAAAGATTGAAAGAAAGAAAGATTGAATGACTGACTGATTGAAAGAAAGACTGAAAGAAAGAATGACGGACAGAAAGATTGAAAGAAAGAATGAAAGAAAGATTGAAAAAAAGATTGAAAGACTGAAAGAAAGAATGAAAGAAACATTGAAAGATTAAACAATTGAAAGAAAGATTGCAAGAAAAATGGAAAGAATGAAAGATTGAAATAATGATTGAAAGTTTGAAAGAAAGTTTGAAAGAGAGATTTAAACAAAGAAAGATTGAAAGTAAGAAAGATAGAAAGAATGAATGAAAGAAATATTGAAAGATTGAAAGAAAGAATGACAGAAAGATTGAAAGATTGAAATATTGAAAGAAAGATTGAATGTTTGAAAAAAGATTGAAAGTATTAAAGATCGAAAGAAATATTTAAAGAAAGATTGAAAGATTGAAAGAAAGAATGAAAGATTAAACAATTGAAAGAAAGATTGGAAGAAAGATTGAAAAAAGAAATATTGAAAGAAAGAATGAAAGAAAGATTGAAAGAAAGTTGGAAAGAAAGATTGAAAGAAAGAAAGATTGAAAGAAATAATGAAAGAAAGATTGAACGATTGGAAGAAATATTGAAAGATAGAAAAATTGAAAGTAAGAAAGATTGAAAGAAAGAATGAAAGAAAGATTGAAAGATTGAAAGAAAGAATGAAAGAAAGATTGAAAGATTGAAATATTGAAAGATAGAATGAGAGAAAGATTGAAAGATTGAAAGAAAGATTGAAAGAAAGATTGAAAGATTGAAAGATTGAAAGAAAGATTGAATGTTTGAAAGAAAGATTGAAAGAAAGATTTAAAGAAAGAAAGATTGAAAGAAATATTGAAAGAAAGATTGAAAGATTGAAAGAAAGATTGAAAGATTGAAAGATTGAAATAATGATTGAAAGTTTGAAAGAAAGATTTAAAGAAAGAAAGATTGAAAGTAAGAAAGATTGAAAGAAATATTGAAAGAAAGATTGAAAGTTTGAAAGAAAGATTGAAAGAAAGAATGAAAGAAAGATTGAAAGAAAGATTGAAAAAAAGAAAGATTGAAAGAAAGATTGAAAGACTGAAGGAAAGAATGAAAGGAAGATTGAAAGAAAGATTGAAAGAAAGATTGAAAGAAAGAAAGATTGAAAGAAAGATTGAAAGATTGAAAGATTGAAAGAAAGAATGAAAAATTGAAAGAAAGAATGAAAGAACAATTGAAAGAAAGAATGAAAGAATGAAAGAAAGATTGAAAGATTGAAAGAAATATTGAAAGAAAGAGAGAATGAAAGTAAGAAAGATTGAAAGAAAAATTGAAAGTAATAAAGATTGAAAGAAAGAATGAAAGAAAAATTGAAAGATTGATAGATTGAAAGAAAGATTGAAAGAAAGATATAAAGAAAGATTGAAAGACTGAAAGAAAGAATGAATAAAAGAATTAAAGAAAGATTGAAAGATTGAAAGATTGAAAGAAAGATTGAAAGAAAGAAAGATTTATAGAAAGAATGAAAGAAAGATTGAAAAAAGAAAGAAAGATTGAAAGAAATATTGAAAGATTGAAAGAAAGAATGAAAGAAAGATTGAAAAAAGATTGAAAAAAAGAAAAATTGAAAGAAAGATTGAAAGAAATATTGAAAGTTCGAAGGAAAGAATGAAAGAAAGATGGAAAGAAAGATTGAATGAAAGAAAGATTGAAAGAAATATTGAAAGAAAGATTGAAAGAAATATTGAAAGAAAGATTGAAAGATTGAAAGAAAGAATGAAAGAAAGATTGAAAGATTGAAAGATTGAAAGAAAGAATGAAAGAAAGAGTGAAAGATTGAAAGAAAAATTGAAAGAAAGATTGAAAGATTGAAAGATTGAAAGAAAGATTTAAAGTTTGAAAGAAATATTGAAAGACTGAAAGAAAGATTGCAAGAAAGATTGAAAAAAAAAAAGAAAGATTGAAAGATTCAATGAAAGAAAGATTGAAAGATTAAAAGAAAGAATGAAAGAAAGATTGAAAAATTGAAAGATTGAAAGAAAGACTAAAAGAAAGAAAGAACGATTGAAAGAAAGATTGAAAGAAAGATTGAAAGAAAGATTGAAAGAAAGAAAGATTGTAAGAAAGAATGAAACAAAGATTGAAATAAAGAAAGAAAGAATGAAAGAATTAAAGAAAGATTGAAAGAAATATTGAAAGAAAGAATGAAAGAAAGATTGAAAGATTAAACAATTGAAAGAAAGATTGCAAGAAAGATTGAAAAAAGAAAGATTGAAAGGAATAATGAAAGAAAGATTGAACGATTGGAAGAAATATTGAAAGATAGAAAAATTGAAAGTAAGAAAGTTTGAAAGAAATAATGAAAGAAAGATGAAAGATTGAAAGAAAGAATGAAAGAAAGATTGAAAGATTGAAATATTGAAAGATAGAATGAAAGAAAGATTGAAAGATTGAAAGAAAGATTGAAAGAAAGATTGAAAGATTGAAAGATTGAAAGAAAGATTGAATGTTTGAAAGAAAGATTGAAAGAAAGATTGAAAGAAAGAAAGATTGAAAGAAAGAATGAAAGAAAGATTGAAAGATAGATGGAAAGAAAGATTGAAAGAAAGAAAGATTGAAAGAATAACAAAAGAAAGATTGAAAGAAAGAATGAAAGAAAGATTGAAAGATAGATTGAAAGAAAGATTGAAAGAAAGAAAGATTGAAAGAATAACAAAAGAAAGATTGAAAGATTGAAAGAAAGAATGAAAGAAAGATTGAAAGATTGAAATATTGAAAGAAAGAATGAAAGAAAGATTGAAAGATTGAAAGATTGAAATAAAGATTGAAAGTTTGAAAGAAAGATTGAAAGAAAGACTTAAAGAAAGAAAGATTGAAAGAAATATTGAAAGAAAGATTGAAAGATTGAAATATTGAAATAAAGAATGAAAGTTTGAAAGAAAGATTGAAAGAAAGTTTTAAAGAAAGAAAGATTGAAAGTAAAAAAGATTGAAAGAAATATTGAAAGAAAGATTGAAAGATTGAAAAAAAGAATAAAAGAAAGATTGAAAGAATGAAAGAAAGATTGAAATAAATAATGAAAGAAAGATTGAAAGAAGGAATGAAAGAATGAAAGAAAGATTGAAAGATTGAAAGAAATATTGAAAGAAAGAACGATTGAAAGATTGAAAGAAAGAATGAAAGATTGAAAGAAAGATTGAAAGATTGAAAGAAAGATTGAATGTTTGAAAGAAAGATTGAAAGAAAGATTTAAAGAAAGAAAGATTGAAAGAAATATTGAAAGAAAGATTGAAAGATTGAAAGAAAGATTGAAAGAAAGAATGAAAGAAAGATTGAAAGATTGAAAGATTGAAATAAAGAATGAAAGAAAGATTGAATGATTGAAAGATTGAAATAAAGAATGAAAGTTTGAAAGAAAGATTGAAAGAAAGATTTAAAAAAGAAAGATTGAAAGTAAGAAAGATTGAAAGACATATTGAAAGAAAGATTGAAAGATTGAAAGAAAGATTGAAAGAAAGAATGAAAGAAAGATTGAAAGAAAGATTGAAAGAAAGATTGAAAGACTGATGGAAAGAATGATAGAAAGATTGAAAGAAAGATTGAAAGAAAAAAAGATTGAAAGATTGAATGATTGAAAGATTGAATGATTGAAAGATTGAAAGAAAGATTGAAAGAAAGATTGAACGACTGAAAGATTGAAAGAAAGATTGAAAGTTTGAAAGAAAGATTGAATGACTGAAGATTGAAAGATTGAAAGAAAGATTGAAAGAAAGCTTGAACGACTGAAAGATTGAAAGAAAGATTGAAAGTTTGAAAGAAAGATTGAAAAACTGAAAGAAATAATGAAAGAAAGATTGAAAGAAAGATGGAAAGAAAGATTGAAAGTTTGAAAGAAAGATTGAAAGATTGAAAGAAAGAATGAAAGAAAGATTGAAAGAAAGATGGAAAGAAAGATTGAAATGAAGAAAGATTGAAAGAAATAACAAAAGAAAGATTGAAAGAAATAATGAAAGAAAGATTGAACGATTGGAAGAAATATTGAAAGATAGAAAAATTGAAAGATTGAAAGATTGAAAGAACGAATGAAAGAAAGATTGAAAGATTGAAAGAAAGAATGAAAGAAAGATTGAAAGATTGAAAGAAAGATTGAAAGATTGAAATATTTAAAGAAAGATTGAAAGAAAGAATGAAAGAACAATTGAAAGAAAGAATGAAAGAATGAAAGAAAAATTGACAGATTGAAAGAAATATTGAAAAAAGAAAGATTGAAAGAAAGAATGAAAGAAAGATTGAAAGAAAGATGGAAAGAAAGATTGAAAGAAAGAAAGATTGAAAGAAATAATAAAAGAAAAATTGAACGACTGAAAGATTGAAAGAAAGATTGAAAGTTTGAAAGAAAGATTGAAAGACTGAAGATTGAAAGATTGAAAGAAAGATTGAAAGAAAGCTTGAACGACTGAAAGATTGAAAGAAAGATTGAAAGTTTGAAAGAAAGATTGAAAGACTGAAAGAAATAATGAAAGAAAGATTGAAAGAAAGATGGAAAGAAAGATTGAAAGTTTGAAAGAAAGATTGAAAGATTGAAAGAAAGAATGAAAGAAAGATTGAAAGAAAGATGGAAAGAAAGATTGAAATGAAGAAAGATTGAAAGAAATAACAAAAGAAAGATTGAAAGAAATAATGAAAGAAAGATTGAAAGATCTAAAGAACGATTGAAAGAAAGATTGAAAGATTGAAAGATTGAAATAAAGATTGAAAGTTTGAAAGAAAGATTGAAAGAAAGATTGAAAGAAATATTGAAAGAAAGATTGAAAGAAATAACAAAAGAAAGATTGAAAGAAATAATGAAAGAAAGATTGAACGATTGGAAGAAATATTGAAAGAAAGATAGATTGAAAGTAAGATAGATTGAAAGAAAGAATGAAAGAAAGAATGAAAGATTTAAAGAAAGAATGAAAGAAAGATTGAAAGATTGAAATATTGAAAGAAAGAATGAAAGAAAGATTGAAAGATTAAACAATTGAAAGAAAGATTGCAAGAAAAATGGAAAGAATGAAAGATTGAAATAATGATTGAAAGTTTGAAAGAAAGATTGAAAGAAAGATTTAAGAAAGAAAGATTGAAAGAAATATTGAAAGAAAGATTGAAAGAAATAACAAAAGAAAGATTGAAAGAAAGAATGAAAGAAAGATTGAACGATTGGAAGAAATATTGAAAGAAAGATGGATTGAAAGTAAGATAGATTGAAAGAAAGAATGAAAGAAAGATTGAAAGATTTAAAGAAAGAATGAAAGAAAGATTGAAAGATTGAAATATTGAAAGAAAGAATGAAAGAAAGATTGAAAGATTGAAAGAAAGATTGAAAGAAAGATTTAAAGAAAGATTGAAAGATTGAAAGAAACAAAGATTGAATTAAAGAATGAAAGAAAGATTGAAAGAAAGATTGAAAGAAAGAAAGATTGAATGACTGACTGATTGAAAGAAAGACTGAAAGAAAGAATGACGGACAGAAAGATTGAAAGAAAGAATGAAAGAAAGATTGAAAAAAAGATTGAAAGACTGAAAGAAAGAATGAAAGAAACATTGAAAGATTAAACAATTGAAAGAAAGATTGCAAGAAAAATGGAAAGAATGAAAGATTGAAATAATGATTGAAAGTTTGAAAAAAAGTTTGAAAGAGAGATTTAAACAAAGAAAGATTGAAAGTAAGAAAGATAGAAAGAATGAATGAAAGAAATATTGAAAGATTGAAAGAAAGAATGACAGAAAGATTGAAAGATTGAAATATTGAAAGAAAGATTGAATGTTTGAAAAAAGATTGAAAGTATTAAAGATCGAAAGAAATATTTAAAGAAAGATTGAAAGATTGAAAGAAAGAATGAAAGATTAAACAATTGAAAGAAAGATTGGAAGAAAGATTGAAAAAAGAAATATTGAAAGAAAGAATGAAAGAAAGATTGAAAGAAAGTTGGAAAGAAAGATTGAAAGAAAGAAAGATTGAAAGAAATAATGAAAGAAAGATTGAACGATTGGAAGAAATATTGAAAGATAGAAAAATTGAAAGTAAGAAAGATTGAAAGAAAGAATGAAAGAAAGATTGAAAGATTGAAAGAAAGAATGAAAGAAAGATTGAAAGATTGAAATATTGAAAGATAGAATGAGAGAAAGATTGAAAGATTGAAAGAAAGATTGAAAGAAAGATTGAAAGATTGAAAGATTGAAAGAAAGATTGAATGTTTGAAAGAAAGATTGAAAGAAAGATTTAAAGAAAGAAAGATTGAAAGAAATATTGAAAGAAAGATTGAAAGATTGAAAGAAAGATTGAAAGATTGAAAGATTGAAATAATGATTGAAAGTTTGAAAGAAAGATTTAAAGAAAGAAAGATTGAAAGTAAGAAAGATTGAAAGAAATATTGAAAGAAAGATTGAAAGTTTGAAAGAAAGATTGAAAGAAAGAATGAAAGAAAGATTGAAAGAAAGATTGAAAAAAAGAAAGATTGAAAGAAAGATTGAAAGACTGAAGGAAAGAATGAAAGGAAGATTGAAAGAAAGATTGAAAGAAAGATTGAAAGAAAGAAAGATTGAAAGAAAGATTGAAAGATTGAAAGATTGAAAGAAAGAATGAAAAATTGAAAGAAAGAATGAAAGAACAATTGAAAGAAAGAATGAAAGAATGAAAGAAAGATTGAAAGATTGAAAGAAATATTGAAAGAAAGAGAGAATGAAAGTAAGAAAGATTGAAAGAAAAATTGAAAGTAATAAAGATTGAAAGAAAGAATGAAAGAAAAATTGAAAGATTGATAGATTGAAAGAAAGATTGAAAGAAAGATATAAAGAAAGATTGAAAGACTGAAAGAAAGAATGAATAAAAGAATTAAAGAAAGATTGAAAGATTGAAAGATTGAAAGAAAGATTGAAAGAAAGAAAGATTTATAGAAAGAATGAAAGAAAGATTGAAAAAAGAAAGAAAGATTGAAAGAAATATTGAAAGATTGAAAGAAAGAATGAAAGAAAGATTGAAAAAAGATTGAAAAAAAGAAAAATTGAAAGAAAGATTGAAAGAAATATTGAAAGTTCGAAGGAAAGAATGAAAGAAAGATGGAAAGAAAGATTGAATGAAAGAAAGATTGAAAGAAATATTGAAAGAAAGATTGAAAGAAATATTGAAAGAAAGATTGAAAGATTGAAAGAAAGAATGAAAGAAAGATTGAAAGATTGAAAGATTGAAAGAAAGAATGAAAGAAAGAGTGAAAGATTGAAAGAAAAATTGAAAGAAAGATTGAAAGATTGAAAGATTGAAAGAAAGATTTAAAGTTTGAAAGAAATATTGAAAGACTGAAAGAAAGATTGCAAGAAAGATTGAAAAAAAAAAAGAAAGATTGAAAGATTCAATGAAAGAAAGATTGAAAGATTAAAAGAAAGAATGAAAGAAAGATTGAAAAATTGAAAGATTGAAAGAAAGACTAAAAGAAAGAAAGAACGATTGAAAGAAAGATTGAAAGAAAGATTGAAAGAAAGATTGAAAGAAAGAAAGATTGTAAGAAAGAATGAAACAAAGATTGAAATAAAGAAAGAAAGAATGAAAGAATTAAAGAAAGATTGAAAGAAATATTGAAAGAAAGAATGAAAGAAAGATTGAAAGATTAAACAATTGAAAGAAAGATTGCAAGAAAGATTGAAAAAAGAAAGATTGAAAGGAATAATGAAAGAAAGATTGAACGATTGGAAGAAATATTGAAAGATAGAAAAATTGAAAGTAAGAAAGTTTGAAAGAAATAATGAAAGAAAGATGAAAGATTGAAAGAAAGAATGAAAGAAAGATTGAAAGATTGAAATATTGAAAGATAGAATGAAAGAAAGATTGAAAGATTGAAAGAAAGATTGAAAGAAAGATTGAAAGATTGAAAGATTGAAAGAAAGATTGAATGTTTGAAAGAAAGATTGAAAGAAAGATTGAAAGAAAGAAAGATTGAAAGAAAGAATGAAAGAAAGATTGAAAGATAGATGGAAAGAAAGATTGAAAGAAAGAAAGATTGAAAGAATAACAAAAGAAAGATTGAAAGAAAGAATGAAAGAAAGATTGAAAGATAGATTGAAAGAAAGATTGAAAGAAAGAAAGATTGAAAGAATAACAAAAGAAAGATTGAAAGATTGAAAGAAAGAATGAAAGAAAGATTGAAAGATTGAAATATTGAAAGAAAGAATGAAAGAAAGATTGAAAGATTGAAAGATTGAAATAAAGATTGAAAGTTTGAAAGAAAGATTGAAAGAAAGACTTAAAGAAAGAAAGATTGAAAGAAATATTGAAAGAAAGATTGAAAGATTGAAATATTGAAATAAAGAATGAAAGTTTGAAAGAAAGATTGAAAGAAAGTTTTAAAGAAAGAAAGATTGAAAGTAAAAAAGATTGAAAGAAATATTGAAAGAAAGATTGAAAGATTGAAAAAAAGAATAAAAGAAAGATTGAAAGAATGAAAGAAAGATTGAAATAAATAATGAAAGAAAGATTGAAAGAAGGAATGAAAGAATGAAAGAAAGATTGAAAGATTGAAAGAAATATTGAAAGAAAGAACGATTGAAAGATTGAAAGAAAGAATGAAAGATTGAAAGAAAGATTGAAAGATTGAAAGAAAGATTGAATGTTTGAAAGAAAGATTGAAAGAAAGATTTAAAGAAAGAAAGATTGAAAGAAATATTGAAAGAAAGATTGAAAGATTGAAAGAAAGATTGAAAGATTAAAAGATTGAAATAATGATTGAAAGTTTGAAAGAAAGATTGAAAGAACGATTTAAAGAAAGAAAGATTGAAAGTAAGAAAGATTGAAAGAAATATTGAAAGAAAGATTGAAAGACTGAAAGAAAGATTGAAAGAAAGAATGAAAGAAAGATTGAAAGAAAGATTGAAAAAAAGAAAGATTGAAAGAAAGATTGAAAGATTGAAAGATTGAAAGAAAGAATGAAAAATTGAAAGAAAGAATGAAAGAACGATTGAAAGAAAGAATGAAAGAATGAAAGAAAGATTGAAAGATTGAAAGAAATATTGAAAGAAAGAGAGAATGAAAGATTGAAAGATTGAAAGAAAGATTGAAAGTAATAAAGATTGAAAGAAAGAATGAAAGAAAAATTGAAAGATTGAAAGATTGAAAGAAAGATTGAAAGAAAGATTTAAAGAAAGATTGAAAGACTGAAAGAAAGAATGAATAAAAGAATTAAAGAAAGATTGAAAGATTTATAGATTGAAAGAAAGAATGAAAGAAAGATTGAAAGATCTAAAGAACGATTGAAAGAAAGATTGAAAGATTGAAAGATTGAAATAAAGATTGAAAGTTTGAAAGAAAGATTGAAAGAAAGATTGAAAGAAATATTGAAAGAAAGATTGAAAGAAATAACAAAAGAAAGATTGAAAGAAATAATGAAAGAAAGATTGAACGATTGGAAGAAATATTGAAAGAAAGATAGATTGAAAGTAAGATAGATTGAAAGAAAGAATGAAAGAAAGAATGAAAGATTTAAAGAAAGAATGAAAGAAAGATTGAAAGATTGAAATATTGAAAGAAAGAATGAAAGAAAGATTGAAAGATTAAACAATTGAAAGAAAGATTGCAAGAAAAATGGAAAGAATGAAAGATTGAAATAATGATTGAAAGTTTGAAAGAAAGATTGAAAGAAAGATTTAAGAAAGAAAGATTGAAAGAAATATTGAAAGAAAGATTGAAAGAAATAACAAAAGAAAGATTGAAAGAAAGAATGAAAGAAAGATTGAACGATTGGAAGAAATATTGAAAGAAAGATGGATTGAAAGTAAGATAGATTGAAAGAAAGAATGAAAGAAAGATTGAAAGATTTAAAGAAAGAATGAAAGAAAGATTGAAAGATTGAAATATTGAAAGAAAGAATGAAAGAAAGATTGAAAGATTGAAAGAAAGATTGAAAGAAAGATTTAAAGAAAGATTGAAAGATTGAAAGAAACAAAGATTGAATTAAAGAATGAAAGAAAGATTGAAAGAAAGATTGAAAGAAAGAAAGATTGAATGACTGACTGATTGAAAGAAAGACTGAAAGAAAGAATGACGGACAGAAAGATTGAAAGAAAGAATGAAAGAAAGATTGAAAAAAAGATTGAAAGACTGAAAGAAAGAATGAAAGAAACATTGAAAGATTAAACAATTGAAAGAAAGATTGCAAGAAAAATGGAAAGAATGAAAGATTGAAATAATGATTGAAAGTTTAAAAGAAAGTTTGAAAGAGAGATTTAAACAAAGAAAGATTGAAAGTAAGAAAGATAGAAAGAATGAATGAAAGAAATATTGAAAGATTGAAAGAAAGAATGACAGAAAGATTGAAAGATTGAAATATTGAAAGAAAGATTGAATGTTTGAAAAAAGATTGAAAGTATTAAAGATCGAAAGAAATATTTAAAGAAAGATTGAAAGATTGAAAGAAAGAATGAAAGATTAAACAATTGAAAGAAAGATTGGAAGAAAGATTGAAAAAAGAAATATTGAAAGAAAGAATGAAAGAAAGATTGAAAGAAAGTTGGAAAGAAAGATTGAAAGAAAGAAAGATTGAAAGAAATAATGAAAGAAAGATTGAACGATTGGAAGAAATATTGAAAGATAGAAAAATTGAAAGTAAGAAAGATTGAAAGAAAGAATGAAAGAAAGATTGAAAGATTGAAAGAAAAAATGAAAGAAAGATTGAAAGATTGAAATATTGAAAGATAGAATGAGAGAAAGATTGAAAGATTGAAAGAAAGATTGAAAGAAAGATTGAAAGATTGAAAGATTGAAAGAAAGATTGAATGTTTGAAAGAAAGATTGAAAGAAAGATTTAAAGAAAGAAAGATTGAAAGAAATATTGAAAGAAAGATTGAAAGATTGAAAGAAAGATTGAAAGATTGAAAGATTGAAATAATGATTGAAAGTTTGAAAGAAAGATTTAAAGAAAGAAAGATTGAAAGTAAGAAAGATTGAAAGAAATATTGAAAGAAAGATTGAAAGTTTGAAAGAAAGATTGAAAGAAAGAATGAAAGAAAGATTGAAAGAAAGATTGAAAAAAAGAAAGATTGAAAGAAAGATTGAAAGACTGAAGGAAAGAATGAAAGGAAGATTGAAAGAAAGATTGAAAGAAAGGTTGAAAGAAAGAAAGATTGAAAGAAAGATTGAAAGATTGAAAGATTGAAAGAAAGAATGAAAAATTGAAAGAAAGAATGAAAGAACAATTGAAAGAAAGAATGAAAGAATGAAAGAAAGATTGAAAGATTGAAAGAAATATTGAAAGAAAGAGAGAATGAAAGTAAGAAAGATTGAAAGAAAAATTGAAAGTAATAAAGATTGAAAGAAAGAATGAAAGAAAAATTGAAAGATTGATAGATTGAAAGAAAGATTGAAAGAAAGATATAAAGAAAGATTGAAAGACTGAAAGAAAGAATGAATAAAAGAATTAAAGAAAGATTGAAAGATTGAAAGATTGAAAGAAAGATTGAAAGAAAGAAAGATTTATAGAAAGAATGAAAGAAAGATTGAAAAAAGAAAGAAAGATTGAAAGAAATATTGAAAGATTGAAAGAAAGAATGAAAGAAAGATTGAAAAAAGATTGAAAAAAAGAAAAATTGAAAGAAAGATTGAAAGAAATATTGAAAGTTCGAAGGAAAGAATGAAAGAAAGATGGAAAGAAAGATTGAATGAAAGAAAGATTGAAAGAAATATTGAAAGAAAGATTGAAAGAAATATTGAAAGAAAGATTGAAAGATTGAAAGAAAGAATGAAAGAAAGATTGAAAGATTGAAAGATTGAAAGAAAGAATGAAAGAAAGATTGAAAGATTGAAAGATTGAAAGAAAGATTTAAAGTTTGAAAGAAATATTGAAAGACTGAAAGAAAGATTGCAAGAAAGATTGAAAAAAAAAAAGAAAGATTGAAAGATTCAATGAAAGAAAGATTGAAAGATTAAAAGAAAGAATGAAAGAAAGATTGAAAAATTGAAAGATTGAAAGAAAGACTAAAAGAAAGAAAGAACGATTGAAAGAAAGATTGAAAGAAAGATTGAAAGAAAGAAAGATTGTAAGAAAGAATGAAACAAAGATTGAAATAAAGAAAGAAAGAATGAAAGAATTAAAGAAAGATTGAAAGAAATATTGAAAGAAAGAATGAAAGAAAGATTGAAAGATTAAACAATTGAAAGAAAGATTGCAAGAAAGATTGAAAAAAGAAAGATTGAAAGAAATAATGAAAGAAAGATTGAACGATTGGAAGAAATATTGAAAGATAGAAAAATTGAAAGTAAGAAAGTTTGAAAGAAATAATGAAAGAAAGATGAAAGATTGAAAGAAAGAATGAAAGAAAGATTGAAAGATTGAAATATTGAAAGATAGAATGAAAGAAAGATTGAAAGATTGAAAGAAAGATTGAAAGAAAGATTGAAAGATTGAAAGATTGAAAGAAAGATTGAATGTTTGAAAGAAAGATTGAAAGAAAGATTGAAAGAAAGAAAGATTGAAAGAAAGAATGAAAGAAAGATTGAAAGATAGATGGAAAGAAAGATTGAAAGAAAGAAAGATTGAAAGAATAACAAAAGAAAGATTGAAAGAAAGAATGAAAGAAAGATTGAAAGATAGATTGAAAGAAAGATTGAAAGAAAGAAAGATTGAAAGAATAACAAAAGAAAGATTGAAAGATTGAAAGAAAGAATGAAAGAAAGATTGAAAGATTGAAATATTGAAAGAAAGAATGAAAGAAAGATTGAAAGATTGAAAGATTGAAATAAAGATTGAAAGTTTGAAAGAAAGATTGAAAGAAAGACTTAAAGAAAGAAAGATTGAAAGAAATATTGAAAGAAAGATTGAAAGATTGAAATATTGAAATAAAGAATGAAAGTTTGAAAGAAAGATTGAAAGAAAGTTTTAAAGAAAGAAAGATTGAAAGTAAAAAAGATTGAAAGAAATATTGAAAGAAAGATTGAAAGATTGAAAAAAAGAATAAAAGAAAGATTGAAAGAATGAAAGAAAGATTGAAATAAATAATGAAAGAAAGATTGAAAGAAGGAATGAAAGAATGAAAGAAAGATTGAAAGATTGAAAGAAATATTGAAAGAAAGAACGATTGAAAGATTGAAAGAAAGAATGAAAGATTGAAAGAAAGATTGAAAGATTGAAAGAAAGATTGAAAAAATGAAAGATTGAAAGAAAGAATAAAAGAAAGATTGAAAGAACGATTGAAAGATTGAAAGAAAGAATGAAAGAAAGATTAAAGGAAGGAATGAAAGAATGAAAGAAGGATTGAAAGATTGAAAGAAATATTGAAAGGAAGAAAGATTGAAAGTAAGAAAGATTGAAAGATTAAAAAAAAGAATAAAAGAAAGATTGAAAGATTGAAAAAAAGATTGAATGAAATAATGAAAGAAAGATTGAAAGAAATAATGAAAGAAGGAATGAAAGAATGAAAGAAAGATTGAAAGAAATATTGAAAGTAAGAAAGATTGAAAAAAAGAATGAATAAAAGATTGAAAGAAAGATTGAAAAAAAGAAAGATTTAAAGAAATATTGAAAGAAAAATTTAAACAAAGATTGAAAGACTGAAAGAAAGATTGAAAGAAAGAATGAAAGAATGAAAGAATGAAAGAATGAAAGAAAGATTGAAAGAAAGATTGAAAGAAAGAAAGATTGAAAGTCATATAAATTGAAAGAAAGAATGAAAGAAAGATTGAAAGATTAAATGATTGAAAGAAAGATTGAAAGAAATAATGAAAGAAAGATTGAAAGAAATAATGGAAGAAGGAATGAAAAAATGAAAGAAAGATTGAAAGAAATACTGAAAGTAAGAAAGATTGAAAAGAAGAATGAAAGAAAGATTGAAAGAAAGATGGAAAAAAAGAAAGATTGAAAGAAATATTGAAAGAAAAATTTAAAGAAAGATTGAAAGATTGAAAGATTGAAAGAAAGATTGAAAAAAAGAATAAAAGAAAGATTGAAAGATTGAAAGAAAGATTGAAATAAATAATGAAAGAAAGATTAAAGGAAGGAATGAAAGAATGAAAGAAAGATTGAAAGATTGAAAGAAATATTGAAAGAAACAAAGATTGAAAGTAAGAAAGATTGAAAGATTGAAAAAAAGATTGAAAAAAAGAATAAAAGAAAGATTGAAAGATTGAAAGAAAGATTGAAATAAATAATGAAAGAAAGATTAAAGGAAGGAATGAAAGAATGAAAGAAAGATTGAAAGATTGAAAGAAATATTGAAAGTAAGAAAGATTGAAAAAAAGAATGAAAGAAAGATTGAAAGAAAGATTGAAAAAAGAAAGATTTGAAGAAATATTGAAAGAAAAATTTAAACAAAGATTGAAAGACTGAAAGAAAGATTGAAAGAAAGAATGAAAGAATGAAAGAATGAAAGAAAGATTGAAAGAAAGATTGAAAGAAAGAAAGATTGAAAGTCATATAAATTGAAAGAAAGAATGAAAGAAAGATTGAAAGAAAGAATGAAAGAAAGATTGAAAGAAAGAATGAAAGAATGAAAAAAAGATTTAAAGGATGAAAGAAAGATTGATAGAAAGATTGAAAGAAAGAAAGATTGAAAGTCATTTAAATAGAAAGAAAGAATGAAAGAAAGATTGAACGATTGAAAGAAAGATTGAAATAAAGAAAGATTGAAAGAAAGGATGAAAGACAGATTGAAAGAAAGAATGAAAGAAAGATTGAAAGAAAGAATGAAAGAATGAAAAAAAGATTTAAAGATTGAAAGAAATATTGAAAGAAAGAAAGATTGAAAGTAATAAAAATTGAAAGAAAGACTGAAAGAAAGATTGAAAGTAAGAAAGATTGAAAGAAAGATTGAAAGAAAGATTGATAGAAAGATTGAAAGATTGAAAGATTGAAAGAAAGATTGAAAAAAAGAATAAAAGAAAGATTGAAAGATTGAAAGAAAGATTGAAATAAATAATGAAAGAAAGATTAAAGGAAGGAATGAAAGAATGAAATAAAGATTGAAAGATTGAAAGAAATATTGAAAGAAAGAAAGATTGAAAGTAAGAAAGATTGAAAGATTAAAAAAAAGAATAAAAGAAAGATTGAAAGATTGAAAAAAAGATTGAACGAAATAATGAAAGAAAGATTGAAAGAAATAATGAAAGAAGGAATGAAAGAATGAAAGAAAGATTGAAAGAAATATTGAAAGTAAGAAAGATTGAAAAAAAGAATGAAAGAAAGATTGAAAGAAAGATTGAAAAAAAGAAAGATTTAAAGAAATATTGAAAGAAAAATTTAAACAAAGATTGAAAGACTGAAAGAAAGATTGAAAGAAAGAATGAAAGAATGAAAGAATGAAAGAAAGATTGAAAGAAAGAAAGATTGAAAGAAAGAATGAAAGACAGATTGAAAGAAAGAATGAAAGAAAGATTGAAAGAAAGCATGAAAGAATGAAAAAAAGATTTAAAGATTGAAAGAAGTATTGAAAGAAAGAAAGATTGAAAGTAATACAAATTGAAAGAAAGACTGAAAGAAAGATTGAAAGTAAGAAAGATTGAAAGAAAGATTGAAAGATTGAAAGATTGAAAGAAAGATTGAAAAAAACAATAAAAGAAAGATTGAAAGATTGAAAGAAAGATTGAAATAAATAATGAAAGAAAGATTAAAGGAAGGAATGAAAGAATGAAAGAAAGATTGAAAGATTGAAAGAAATATTGAAAGAAAGAAAGATTGAAAGTAAGAAAGATTGAAAGATTGAAAAAAAGAATAAAAGAAAGATTGAAAGATTGAAAAAAAGATTGAAAGAAATAATGAAAGAAAGATTGAAAGAAATAATGAAAGAAGGAATGAAAGAATGAAAGAAAGATTGAAAGAAATATTGAAAGTAAGAAAGATTGAAAAAAAAGAATGAAAGAAAGATTGAAAGAAAGATTGAAAAAAAGAAAGATTTAAAGAAATATTGAAAGAAAAATTTAAACAAAGATTGAAAGACTGAAAGAAAGATTGAAAGAAAGAATGAAAGAATGATAGAAAGATTGAAAGAAAGATTGAAAGAAAGAAAGATTGAAAGTCATAAATTGAAAGAAAGAATGAAAGAAAGATTGAATGATTGAAAGAAAGATTGAAAGAAAGAAAGATTGAAAGAAAGAATGAAAGACAGATTGAAAGAAAGAATGAAAGAAAGATTGAAAGAAAGAATGAAAGAATGAAAAAAATGATTTAAAGATTGAAAGAAATATTGAAAGAAAGAAAGATTGAAAGTAATAAAAATTTAAAGAAAGAATGAAAGAAAGATTGAAAGTAAGAAAGATTGAAAGAAAGATTGAAAGAAAGATTGATAGAAAGATTGAAAGATTGAAAGATTGAAAGAAAGATTGAAAAAAAGAATAAAAGAAAGATTGAAAGAATGAAAGAAAGATTGAAATAAATAATGAAAGAAAGATTGAAAGAAGGAATGAAAGAATGAAAGAAAGATTGAAAGATTGAAAGAAATATTGAAAGAAAGAACGATTGAAAGATTGAAAGAAAGAATGAAAGATTGAAAGAAAGATTGAAAAAATGAAAGATTGAAAGAAAGAATAAAAGAAAGATTGAAAGAACGATTGAAAGATTGAAAGAAAGAATGAAAGATTAAAGGAAGGAATGAAAGAATGAAAGAAAAATTGAAAGATTGAAAGAAATATTGATAGGAAGAAAGATTGAAAGTAAGAAAGATTGAAAGATTAAAAAAAAGAATAAAAGAAAGATTGAAAGATTGAAAAAAAGATTGAACGAAATAATGAAAGAAAGATTGAAAGAAATAATGAAAGAAGGAATGAAAGAATGAAAGAAAGATTGAAAGAAATATTGAAAGTAAGAAAGATTGAAAAAAAGAATGAATAAAAGATTGAAAGAAAGATTGAAAAAAAGAAAGATTTAAAGAAATATTGAAAGAAAAATTTGGGCCACGCCCCAGTCTCCAGCGCCCGCTACTCTTGGGCGCCGCACAAGTCCCCCGACTCTCTCCGATGCCGAGCCAATGCAGCTTGGTCGCTCCCGGATCTACCCAGAGGAGCGAGCACGCCGCCTACAGACCGGTGCCTCTCTGTATTGCGGTCGGCTGGGACACCTCTGAGCCACCTGCCCGGTCCGGCCACGAGAGGGCGACTCCTCGGTAGGGCTACGCTCCGGCCGCTCCAGCACCGACCCTCTCTCCCGTCCGCTGCTCCCAGCTACCCTCTCTTGGGGAAATATAACACTCTCTTCCTCTGCTCTCATAGATTCCGGGGCAGATGCGAGTTTCCTCGACTAGGGACTAGCACGCCAGCTAGGGCTGACACCCGTTCCTCTCCCCGCACCGCTCGAGGTGAAGGAGCTGAATGGGTCGCATCTGACCCGGATTACCCACCAGACAGCTCCCCTCAAGCTGCTACTCTCCGGCAACCACCATGAGTCTTTAAGGTTCTTCCTTATTGATTCCCCACTGAATCCCGTGGTGCTGGGGTACCCCTGGCTCCAGACCGATAACCCTCAGATGGACTGGCGCTCGGGCAGCGTGAGCTCCTGGAGCACACACTGTCATGCCCACTGCCTCGGCTCGGCCCCAACCCCGCTGCGGGGTGCGCCGCTGGGCGCGCCGCCGGGGGTCCCCAGGAGCCCTGACCTGCCCTCGGTCCCATCTCAATATCTGGACCTAGCCCCGGTCTTCAGCAAGCAGGAGGCGCTATCCTTACCACCTCATCGCCCCTATGACTGCGCAATCAACCTCCTGCCAGGCGCCCCCCTCCCCTGCAGTCGCCTGTATAACGTCTCCCGGCCTGAACAGGAGGCCATGGAGACTCACATTCGCGACTCTCTCGCTGCCAGGATTACTCGTCCCTCGTTTTCTCCGCTAGGCGCAGGGTTCTTCTTTGTTGCGGAGAAGGACAAGACCCTCCGTCCTTGCGTCGATTTCAGGGGACTGAACGATATCACGATCAAAGACAAGTACCCCTTGCCCCTGATGGATTCAGTCTTCGTCCCCATCCAGGGGGCCACCCACTTTTCCAAGCTGGACCTCCGCAACGCTTACCACCTGGTCCGCATCCGCAAAGGGGACGAGTGGAAGACTGCCTTTAACACCCCGCTCGGACACTTTGAGTACCTTGTTATGCCCTTTGGGCTGTCAAATGCCCCAGCGGTCTTCCAGGCCCTAATTAACGGGAGGTTAGCAACTAGCTTTCCCCGAGTTGCATCGCCGCGTCAGCCGCGTCAGCCGCGTCAGCCGCGTCAGCCGCGTCAGCCGCGTCAGCCGCGTCAGCGATTGGCTCCCTTCCTAGTTCCTAGTTCCCAGTTCCAAGTTCCAAGTTCCTAGTTTATGTCTTGTTGTCTCGCCTTCCCTTCACCTGTCTGTCTCCGCTGGTCGACCAGGACTCTCCACCCAGCCTGGTTCCCCGTCTCTCCACCCGGATCCTGGACCCCATCTCCTGGTCATCATCGTCCCTGTCCTGCCCTGCTCCATCCCCCCCGACCAGGTCCCCCCGGCCAGCTCCACCGTCCCGGTTAATAAACATCACTTTATTATTTGCCTGCCTCCCGTGTCCCTGTGTCGTGCGTTTGGGTTCCTCCCTGTTCTGGTCGTGACAGTACATCCAGTATGTATACACACACAGTCATGTTAACCTATACACTGTGGTTTAAACAGGACTACGTACTACCCATATGCACTCACAGCACTGTGTATATCCTCTCCCACCACACACATTCACATAACAAACCGTCCCGGCACACACACACACACACACACACAATGATGCAAGTCATATCAACACAGCTGAAGCCGCCTTGTGTTATGAATTCCTCTCATGCCGCAGCCTTCAGCTCTCCAGTAGCTCTCCAGCAGCTCCTCGTGTCCCAGCAGAGCTGCCGTGCAGTTGTTCTGCTGCTAAAGGCTGTCAACGTTCAGCGGGCGGACGCTCGTTTGCCCCCACCCTCCGAGCTCCCCTGCCATCCAGGGTCCTTCTGACCCCCCCCCCCCCCCCCCCCCCCTTTAGCAGGGAGCTTGCCATCCTGCTTCTGTGTGTGGCCAGAGTCCACCGCTGCACACATCCCCTGGCCGACACGGCCCGTTGTGTTGTTTTTTTTTTATAATAGGGGGGATAAACAAAGTGTGTGTGTGGCGGAACAATCTCACGGGTTACAGGGGCCAAGTTGGGTTCACCTGTCGACGATGACGAAGCCCGGCATTGACGTGCAAGCTTGGCGGCGGTAGTGGAGTCGGGTGGTGGGGGTAGGCAGACTCAGAGCTTTACAAGGAGCGGGGCCGGGAAATGTGGCGCATGGCTGAAGGCGACGTAGCTAAATCACCTCCACGGGGTGTTTACGGGGAAGGATCATTAGCGAGCTCGGCTACCTGCGTTACCCCTCGCTCTCCCTCCGTCAGCGTTTCGGCAGGAGTCCAGGGAGTCTGATGCCCTCATTAATAAAGATTACTATCTTATCCTACAATGAATAGTAGTAATTTTAATAATTATGCCGAACAGCGATAAACTTAATCTCATTAAATTAATGCCCAATCGTTCTTCTTTACAAAGAATAATCCACGTATTCATAATAATAAATAATAATTTGGTTATCAAAATGCGTCATTATAGACGTTTTTTTTAATATCTTAATGGTATATTTTGTACGATCACATTAGCATGATGTAATAATAATTTTGGGAATGCATTATTAAAATATATTAAAATAATTTATTTGGATGGAGTAATTTTTTGGAGAAGCTTCCGCATTGCGGGAGGAGAACGTCTGAGAGAAGCACACTATATTTACCCTATCTCCTCATGCCGTGACTGTGCCCAATATTGAAACAGCAGAAGAAGAACGGGGGCAATAAAATGGATATAGAGTAAGTGCACGAAAAAAAAATGTTTTAGAAAGTTAACTTTTCAATTGTTACACGTTTTTGCTGTTAAATGCTAGCAGTTTTGTGTTATAACACGATATAACACGGAGAGATTATGCATGCAAAAGTTAATGACTTTGTTTTATTTTATAAAGCCGTTTTTAACATGCACAGTATCTAGCTTTAGTTAAATGTGTGTTGGAGTGGAGTGTTAACTAGCATTTAGATTTAGTTTACTGTGTGTTGGGGCAGGGAGACGGTACTGTGAGAGAGAGACGGTTTTCAAACAGACAGACGGACCCGCTAGCTAAGTTTCACTTGATCGGTTCTCCACCAAAGCGTGCTGAGAGAGTCCGGACTGTTTTTTGCCAGTTTAGACTTTATTTGAAGGTACAATGGTACCTCGACTTATGACTGCATCTACTTACTAATCCAAGATACGATAGTCGCGAAAATTAGCATCGTCTTACGACTGACTGCTCCAAGATACGACCGTGGAAATTTGTAGTTGGCGCGTCGGCGTCAGTCAGCGGGCGACCTACATCGTGTGTGCACGTTGTTCGTGGCTTATCGATTTTTTTTTCATATTTACTGTGTTTGTGCTGTGCGTTTTGTTTTTTTGTTTTTTAACTTATGAAAGCAATATGTGCTCTCTGTCATTTGGGTGGGCCGGCTGTACAAGTGGTTGCCTGCTGAAATAGAATATTTTCTGCAATGATATCTGTTATCCTCGGGCAGTGCCTGACTTTAAGGATAAACAGTAAAAGATAACATTTATAAAGTCGCGATCATGTGGGACATCTGGAACAATCACAGCATCCCATTTTGCTGGTTCATACACATTGCTGTATGGAGGTGATTTAGCAGCATGAGAAATGTACCACTGAATTTTGGAGTCCTAAATAGTTGTAACTGGTTCTAATGTTGTGGCTGATCGGTGTGTATGTTGTTGTATGATGTTGTTGTGATTTTATTTTTTCCTATTGAAATAAAAAAAAATGAAAGTCAAACCTGATTTTAAATTTCACTCATCCTTTGGTCATGAAATGGAAAAATAATTTTTCAATTTTGATTTTTGTATCTCCAAAAAAGCAAAATTTGAAAACCACTCATACCCCATTTTTTCCATTTCTGATTCTGAATTGAGAATAGAGTAACCAAAAGATACAGCGATTGAAAGACCTGGTCTACACTCCTAATTGTATTTGTCCTTTTACATTTCTATTTCTATCTTAGAAATCTCTGAGAGAAGGAGGTGGTTACCTGAGGAGGTCCATGCGGTGGAAAAGAACCTGAAGGCTTTCATTGAAAGTGGTAAAGTGCCGGGAAGGACTGAGTGTGATGCATGTATTAGAGCTTCACCTGAAGCTCTAAACCAGCGAAGCTGGACTGCATTGAAGTACTATGTAAAAAATCGTATCACTGCCATCCATTGCGAAAGTGCGAGAAGAATTTATTAATAGAGTTGTTAAAGCATTTGCTCAAACATGTTGGTTCACGTTGCTCAAAAATGTTGGTTCATTTGATGCAACTTCATTTTTGATGATGTTTGTGTTGTTCGTTGGCATCCTGAGTACCCAGGTATACACTGGAGTTCAACTAGTTATTGATTTTATCAGGCGAAAACATTGATAATTAGTAGTTAGGTGCAGTCAAAGGCCGCAAGTCAATTCATCTGCTGATAACAACTGACTCTACGGTGGCCAACGGGAAAACTCTGCAACTAAAGAAAATACATGTAAATAGACAAAACGCAAGCAAATTTTAGAAAATGTCATCATCAATTTGACAACACAGGCAACAACACAATGGAAAAGTTCACGAAGGAAACAACTTAAAATAAAAACATCAAGAAATGTTTGTGTATCATATCTGATATATTCCCCAAATGAAGTGTCCGTGGTGAATTGCTTTTAAGTTTGTTTCTGTGCAAATGTTTCCATTGTTTTGCATCTCTTGCCTGTGTTGTCAAATTGATGATGATGTTTTCTGAATTTGCTTGTGTTTTGTCTATTTGCAGTGAGTTTTCCTGCCGACCACCGTAGGGTAGGTTTTTATCAGCAGATTAATTGAAAATGGATAGTTAGGTGCAGGCAAAGGCCAAAGGTCAGGGTTTACCACCATACTACTCTTCCCCCGCGTGAATACATTGCACTTTTTCTTTGTTACAAAGCATATCAGGAGACTTCTGAGCCCTGTGTGAGCCCTTGTTTGTTTTCTTGTGCCATCTGCTCCTTTTTATTTTATAATAAATAATTGTAATTTTTTATCTACCTTTTGTACAGTGGGTGTAGGTTTATTCCCCGTTCGATTACGTTTGGAAGAAAATATTATACTGTCAAAACCATCAAATTCAATAACAATTGATTCTGTGCTCTCTTTTAAAGTATATGTGGTATTTGTCATACTTATCTGGAAATCAATTGATGAACCGGTATTTAAGTCGAAAATGATCTGCATAATATGCTCAAATTTACTACATTTACTTACAGCGTGCTTAGGTAGAAAAATAATCTTTACTTTCCAATTTTTGATATGTTTAAGTGGTGTTGGCCTGAGGCCTGATTTCTTAAATTGGTTGTATATCCTTTCAAATTAATAATTATACTTTTGGAAGGTTTATATTTTTCAATCAGAATCTGACCTATTGATTAAAAAAAGTGTTCAGTGTCAAAGTTTGCATGTCAATAGACCATAACATGGTGGGTCCCCTGTGTAATCAAAAAGTCAGGTGGGGTTCCCATGAGGCTCAAAAATTCAGGTCTAAAATCTTTTTGAGGGTTATCATTTTTTAAAGTAGTTTTTGTATCATCAAAAAATGATCCGTGATTTATGTACTCAACACTAAACATTTTACGAGACACAAGGACGCGTTAGCATGGGGTATGCCACGTGAAAACCCCAGCATGCAATGGGGGGCGTACCTTCGTATTCCTGTCTATTATTTGTCCGCATTTTGTTAATTGTTTATATTCTTGTTATTTACATTTACATTTACATTTAGTCATTTAGCAGATGCTTTTATCCAAAGCGACTTACAAGGGAGAATAACATTCAAGCTACAGCTATTTCTCTACATTCTGCTGGTACTTGTAGAGTTAATTGACTAACCGATATGATGGTCTATAGACCAATCAATAGAAAAAATAGTTTCACCTTTACAGCCAGCAGTAAGGTTTTTGGATGCTTTAAATTGCAGTACACTTGTTCTAGAAAATGATCAGTTTCTAAGTTATGGAGCCATTTCAAAATGTTATTGTCGAATTAGTGTCTTGTGCTGTTCTTATTTATCTATTGTGCCTCAACACTTTTAGAAGCCTCGTGGAAAGTCAGTAGTATTTATTTTGGGTTTTTGTCTGTTAAGAAACAGGTGATCACCAGAAAGTGCGCCTGTAGCAAATTTCCAATGTGACTGGACGAAGCCACAAGCTGGTCATTACAGCAGAGTCTCCAGATAAGAAGGTATTTTTGTTTGATTATTTATGAACAATACTTGAAGACAAAAGTTGTGATTTTCATGAAAAAAAAAGACTTTCTATGTTTCTAGTTTGTACTTCTTGTTGGTGACTCCCATCTACGGAGCATTGTGGATGGATTTGTGAAGATGCCAGGGGACCGAGGTACTGAATGCTTTTTTGTCTCGGAGACCTGACGCAGTTTGTGTTGTAGCCCCTAGCAGCGACTTGACGGCCAGCAGGACCATCGACGAGGCAGCAGTAGACTTTCGCAGCCTCCTGGTCAGTGTCTGCAGTCGCTGGCCAAAGTTACGCTTCATGTTTAGTACATTTTTGGTAGTATTGGTACTATTAATACTTTTGCTTTGTGAGCTCTGCAGAACATATTTTACATTTTGAAAACAAATGTACTGTAATAAACACCTTTTTTTTTGTGTGTGTTTGTATAGGTGTTTGTCCTGGACTTCCTTCCGCGTCTGACTATTTGCTCCGTGAGGAATACCATCCTGTGGCGGCATGCATGGGAAGCATATTTTAATTTTAGTACAGTTAAATGTATAACGGAGTATATATTTTTAGACAAACCAATTCAATAAATATTTCTAATGAACAAAGTTGACATCTATGTATGCATATTTCTATTCGTCCTAATCGTTGTTTTAAGGCATCAAGTACTTTTCTGCAGCCAACCACTTCCCATTGAACCACCCAGAGCTGTGAAGCAGAGATGGTGTAAGTACAATTGTACAATTTGTTTTCATGTCACGTGATGGCTATTTTATGAATAACTTTGCTATGTTGTGAAACCATGGCCCTGTGACATTGCTGTGAAATGCTGCTTATCGCCAACTGGAGACAACAGCGCCGCCAACAGCACGAAAGTCAAAGGTTTCTCCCGGCAGGTCACTTCCAACATTCTCTCCAAAAGTGGTTGTGAAGGGAGAGCTCATCGTGCCTCATCCTTCACCTAACCCTTTTGAGTGGAGACTGGTTGGAAGGGGCAGAAAGATAATCGGTTGCACACTGTTATTGTTGGGGTAAGACCCTCTGGAAACTGTGATAGTCTCTGATATTCACTCAAAGTGTACCGATTTTCATTAAACAATTTTAATATGTTTGTTATGAAACATATGGACATTAACACACACACACACACACACACACACACATGTCTAACACACTTTAATTAACTGAACAACTTACCAGTGAGCGCTCCGGGCTACAGTTGATTCTGCTGTCGGCTCCCCTCAACCGTCCTCTATTGTTTTGTATCCAGGAGATTTTCTGCAGTTTGTTGGTTTTTTTATTCTCTTTTTAGTTAGTAGTTTAGTTGAGTTTAGTTTAGTAGTTAGTGCTTTTAGTTGGCCTTTTGTCAAGACATTGTCTTAAATCGACATTTTGCTCTATGATTTCACAGGTGGACACAACACCAGTAGCGTCGCCGGAATGATCCATCCCGTTATCAACTTGTTCCATCGCATCTTTCTAGCGCTGTCCAGTGTGGAGAATTTTATATTGTTTTTATATCAACAATTGTATATCAATTTTATATCAAGAAAATTTTGCTTTGCTTACATGGGAAAGCCACGGTGGGACATTGGCAGAAAGCTACTGCCTCCAAGAGGACACTGGGAACGGAGCAGGTTTGCTTTGTTCGTTGTTTTTCTTCTTTTTTCAATGACATTTTTGATAGTAGTACTTCATTTTAGTTTTATTTTGTCCATGCATTTCATTCTCTTGCTTTTCTTTAGGGGAAGGCAGCACCAACCGTTGTGGAGGTGTCTTCAAAGCCACACCTGCCAGTGATGTGCCAGTTCTTGTGAAGGAATAGCAGCGCTCTCAAACATTTGTCAAAGGTCAGAGTGATGCTGCTCCTTATTATCCTGATATGGAGAGTGCTACAGTGTTTTCTGATGTTGCAGCAGAGCTTGACGCTAGCAGTTCTGTCATGGGAACAATTGATGTCACTTCTATCAGCGGAACAGGTGATAGCTGAGAACATTTTTTAACAAAGAAAAACGTAGAACACTTTCAGTGCCGGGAAAGCATACGTTGAGTGTTTACACAAATGGTCCTTTTACGATCTAGAAAAACTGAGATAACGACTAAAACTTTCGTGACAGTGATATGCAGGAATGTAAGATCTCCTGTGAAAGAGTCGGGCGTCACCAAACAAACATATGCCTCAGCATTCAGACATCACTTGGTGGTAGAATTATATCATTCATTAACATTGATCATCATTTTTCTCTCACACTCCCTTCTGTTGTTCCCAGTGGAATGATACAAAAGGAAAATGCAATAATGCTTAAGTATAATATAATTGAGGCAAAGGGATCAGAAAATGATGTATAAATTGAGTACAATACATTTATACAGAGATATTGTTTTATCTGTGTCCTTTTGATGGAGGGGCCAAGGAAAATGATGACCATATAACAAGGTGGGAAGTGGCCAGGTGTAATCAAATGTGGAGCAGAAGTCCAGCGGTGGAGCCGTCTGTGGGGCGCCAATGTTGGTGTAGAAAGCCCCTTCGATAACTGCTTCCAAAACACACATTTCTTCGGCTGTGGTAAGGGGAATGGCAGTAACCCAAGTAGCCTATGTAGGTATGGTTGAAGTGGTTCCATCGCAGTTGCAGGGTGAGCAGCGTTCAGCGTACACTCACGTTGTCTCCTCAACGAGTACCTAGAGGGGAGTAGGAACTTTCTTGCGATGAGATACGTGTATCCATATTGGTCGTTCTACCACCTTAACTGCTGCTGCAGTGGTGCGGGTCCCTAACCCTGCTGGAAAGGTCCTAGGAATCTGGCAGAGTTCCAGCTTTTCCTCTGTAAGTCGCGATCACCACCCATTCACCTGGTCAGCGGCCGTGTAGAGGTCCTTCAAGTGGGACGGGTAGGGCTGCTTTGACCTGGGCACATAGACTTAAACACTTGGGTGAGAGACACATTTTGACAACATTGTTTGGTATAGGTCCAAGATTGTTAAATGGGCGTTAAATAGTTGAATAGCAGACTACAGGCTCAGTACAAAAATGAATGTATGCACACTCGTGTAACAACAGAATAATATTATCACAATGTCTAATATGTAGGAGATAATAGGCGGCCATTTTGACACGCCCATGCATGGCACCACTAGAATATCAAATGACACACTGGGACTGACGAGTGTGCAAAGATTTGTGAATTTCCAAGTATCTTTTGGAACATGAAATTGTACGTGTTGCCACGCCCACACCGTGTGCCAAAATATATATGTATTTTAATAAGTTTTAGCTGTGAAGGTGTCTTGTAGACACTCGTCAAGTTTGAAGTCGATCCGATAAATCGCCAAGGAGGAGTTTCGCGAAAGTACAAAGCATAAATATGACTAAAAAGTCAGGAAAATTCAAAATGGCCGACTTCCTGTTGGGTTTCCGTCATGGCGGAAATATATATTTTTTCCAAGTCTAGAGAGGTTACAAATGTGTACCGAATTTTGGGAGTTTACGTGGAAAAAGGTGAATAGGTCAGAAAATTATTATTTTATTTTCTAGGGTGGCGTGGCAACACGTAAAATTTCATGTTCCAAAGATACTAATTCACGAAACTTTGCGCACTTGTTAGTCCCAGTGTGGCAATTGATATTGTATGAGTTGCCTGCATGGGCGTGGCAAAATGGCCCGACACACCCTGTTGAAAATTTCAAAACATCAAACCTATTCACTTTTTACCATGAAATTAACAAAATTCGGGACACTTTTGTAACTTCTTGGATTAAATGTGTAATTTTAGTCACTTTCCGTTCATTTTCTCGCTTTGTACTTTCGTTAACTCCTCCGAGGCCATTTATCTGGCTTCAAACTTGGCGAGTGTCTACAAGACACCTTCACGATTAAAAGATATTAAAAAAAATAATAATTGTCACACGATGTGGCCGTGGCAAAGCGTTGGATTTCGTGTTCCAAAAAAAGCTGTGTTTTTGTAATATTTTATCCACTTTTTATGCTTTGTACTTTCGTGAACTTCTCCTGGGGGATTTTTTGGATTGAGACTCATTGGGGATTAAAAGTTATTGAAACATTTTTTTTTCGTCACGATGCGGGTGTGGCAACGCGTTGAATTTTATGTTAAAAAAAACAGTTTACGTGACTTTTGGGGCCTTGAGAAACTACAAAATTATTGCAAAACTTTGCACACTCTTCAGTCCCAGTGTGGCATTTAATATTCTATGGGTCCTATACATGGGCGTGTCAAAATGATCAACTAGATGCAGTTATCGTGGATGAGGATGTCGGGGTCCTGGTGCTGGGGAAAGGAGGCCCATACCTATAGCAACATAGGTGTCGCCACATTCCTTCTGTCTCAATGCCATGTACGCTTGTATTTCTGGTTTTCCCAACGCAGTCATGATGCATTTTTCACTAGAGTACAAATGCATGGTATACAACAACATCCACATACAATTAACAGAGCAGCAATGATAGCAACGTTGATTATGCATGATAAAATGAGGCCTTTTCATTTGGAAAACATAGAGTCCAACCAACCAGTGATGTGATCATCCATTCCTGCATTTTCTTTTAGTTCTACGCTCCGTGAGTGGAGTAGCAATTCCTCCTACTGGTTCCTGTGTTTATAAGCACATTACTCCATGCCCCACAATCAATATGGGTACCTTAAACCTCGTCCAGCCACCAGTCACTTGTTAGTCTAGGGTTGGTGGACCACGCATATTTCTCATTCCACTGGTACTGCTCCTACCCTGTGGAATCACACTTTATTATGGAACAGAAATCAACATTGAATGCCAGGATTTGTCCTTCATAGGCATAAATGACAAGAACTGTTTCTTTCATTCGGCCCCACTCTTTGACCTTTGTCATATACTGGTCATACGATAATTGGGGTCCCACTTGGTAAGAATATGTATACTGTGTAGGGTCCAGGACTTCTCCTAGGGTAAACAAAAAAAATATTATTTTTTTTTTACATGGTTAATTACAGAATGCTTACGTCTTTCAGCTGGATCCTTGTTTCTGTGAGAGTTCTTGCGGGTGGGGTGACAGGGGCGCAGTGGGAGAGGTGGTGACAGGGAGCACCAGTTTTATTTTTGAGCTTTACTGCATGTGAGGTGGCCAACACTACCTCCCAAGGTCCAGTCCACCTTGGCTCAGGCCACTTCTGTTTGTGGACCTTGATGTGGACCCAGTCTCCGGGGCTGACCACCAGGGTGTGGGGCAGTCTGGGGCAGTGTTCTTGACCTGTGAATACAAAACTCGAGATACTGCGGTTAGTGCTTTGACATATTCAGGTAAACCTTCCTGGAAATCATCAAAAGCGGGTGATTTAGCTGGTAGGTTGTGAGGACCTGGCATGGGGCGGCCTGTTAATATCTCGTGTGGGCTAAGATGTGTTTGACTATGGGGAGAGGTCTCGCATGGACATTAATGCTAGGGGTAGGGCATCTACCCCCGTTAGTTTAGTCGTTTTTGTGATGTTCTGTAGAGACATACTGAGTTGCTGTTTTGTCTCTATCAGCACCTTGGCCATTTTTTCTTTCAACGTCTGGTTTGCACTTTCAACTAGGCCTTTTGACTGGGGGTGATAGACTGAACCAGATCTATGGGAGATACCTAATGCCTGTTCTACCTGGCCTATTTTTTATCGCTGGTAAAATGAGATCCATTGTCCGAGCAGATAACTGTGGGGTAACCCCACCGAGGAATGCGTTTTTTCCATAACCATTTAATCACAGATACTGCATCCTCTCTTTTGCAAGGGACTGCTTCTACCCATTTGGAGAATCGATCTACCATCACGAGTAGGTATCTGTACCCTTGTACTCTGTTGTCCCTGCCCATGCCGGTGTAATCTATGCATATTTCTCTGAAGGGGTAGGGGGGCACTGAGAATGTTCCCAAAGGTCTTTGGTAGACTGTCTTCTTATTTAGCTCGTGACAGACGACGCATTCTGCAATATGGTTGGCCACCATTTCCTCCAGGTAGGGATGCCACCAGTCCTGTTTGAGCCTGTTGGTGGTTCTTTTGGGTCCTTCATGAGTCTGTCCATGTGCATCCTTGATGAGGTAGACCAGGAGTGCGGCTGGTGCTACTGGGCGCCCATCGTGGCTTCTCCATAGGCCGCTGGTGCATGTGGCTCCTTTCTTCTGCCACTGCGAGTGTTCGTTCCATTTCGCTTCTTTCTGCACTTCTTTCAGATGTTCCTCTGACAAATTGAGGGCGTTGTCTTCAGTAAATACAATCATCATTGCTGCGCTTTCTTTTAGGTTCCCTCCTGCTTCTTTTGCTGCTGTGTCGGCTGCGTTTGAATTTCCTTTGGAGTGTCCTTTGCATTTGATGATCTGGATTTTTCGGGGGAGATGTATAGCTTCCAGGAGGGCGAGTATGAGGTCTTTGTGTTTTACCGGGGCTCCTGCTGACGTTTGGAGTCCTCTTTTCATCCATATGGCTACATCCACGTGAGCTGCAGCGTGTGCGTATGCTGAGTCGGTGAATATGTTTGCATTTTTGTTTTTTGAGATTTTTAATGCTTTCACCGAGGCGTCGAGTTCTGCTTTTTGTGCTGATGCTGGTTGTTCTATCATCCCACTTCTTAGGGTGACGTGGTGTCCATTAATTTGTTGAATGGCTGCGTATGATGCTCTATTTCCCTCTTCTTCTTTGAAACAACAACCATCTATAAACAGGACAATTTCTGCATCGGGGTCAGATGTTCCATCCAAGTCTGTGCGGCCCTTTGCTTCCAGTTTCATGAGCTGTACGCAGTCATGGGTGCCATCTGCATACTGTAGTCCGCCGGCCAAGTTGATTCCATCGGCTGTGTACAAGACATTGTCTCTTTCCAGGGTGACATGCAAGCGCATCTTGTGTTTTGGTGTGGTAAAGGTGAAATCCGTTTGATCGAGGTAGGATTTGACTCCATGAGTGGTATGCACGATGGTGGGGTGGTAGAAAGTAATGTGGTCGGTTCTCGTAGGGCGTGTGCGATGGCAGCCGTGTGTCGTCCACATCCGGAGAGTCCATGTTCCACTGTGTCGAGTTTGCAACTGTGGTGAGCCAGGATCGCGCGCTCACCGTGTCGAGGCTGCCAGAGCACAGCTTGACAATTCCGTGCTTTTCAGTAATGTCCAAATGGAACGAGGAAGAGATGTCTGGGGTGCATAGGTGTTCGGCCTTCCCCATGAGTTGTTTCAATCTTATGAACGCTTCCTCCGCACTTGTGGTCCAGTTGAGTGGTGCCTTGACGTTCCGATGGCCAGCTTCCGCAATGGGTTCGCGTGGGGGAACAGTGTGGTCCACATAATCAGCTATGTGGTGTCTGCTATAGCCAGTGAGTCCCAGGAATGCTAGCATTTGCTGCACGGTGGTGGGTTTAGGGTACTGGAGCATTGCCTGTTGTCTTTCCGGGTTGATGTATCTCTTATCTCCCGTGATCCTTTTTCCCAGGAATACCACTTCTGTGCGGCAGACCTGTGCTTTTTCCTTCCTGATTTTGTAGCCACATTTTGCGATGCGCCGTAGCAGGGATTTGGTGGCCGTGAGGCAATTTTCTACTGTGGTGATGTCCATGAGGATGTCGTCGACATACTGGATGAGTAGGAGTTCCTTGAGATCTGCCTTCAGGCAGGCGTTGAATATGGTTGGCGTGCATGTGAATCCTCGTAGCATTCTTGTGTAGGTCTAAGAGCATTTTTTAAATGTGAATGCAAACATATCTTGACTTTCTTTGGCCAAGGGGAGGCAAAAAAATGCGTTGGCCAGGTCGATGACGGTGAAAAATTGATGACTCGGGGAGCCTGCATGCAGGGCGACATGGGGGTTGGGCACTTTTTCAGTAATGGGTTGGACCACCTGGTTGATACGTCGCAGATCGTGGACCAGGCGCCATGAGTGTCCTCCAGCCTTGGGTACTGGTAGAATTTGTGTGTTCCACGGTGAATCCGCTGGTCGTAGAACTCCTGCTTGTAAGAGGCCTTCAATGGTGGAGGCTATTCGAGCAGCTGCCTCGGGCTTGACCTTGTACTGACCTTGCCAAATGGGCACAGCGTGGGCTTTCACTTTGATGTGTATATTGTGGTGTGGTGTGCAGCCAACGTGATAGGGGCCGGTGGTCCAGAGGGTTGGCGGTAGTTGGGCGAACATTTCTGCTGCCAGGGGGTGTTCTTCGATGCTTCCTTGATAAGTTCTTTCCAGGACATTTCTTTCATATATGCCTTGTTCGTAGCTGTTGTGTCCTATTCTCCAAACCGATTTGTCTGGCGTGTGTTGCAACAGGGGGTTCGTTGTGGGGACCCAGGTGGGTTGGCGAGGGCTCTTTTGACCATGGGGCCCAATTGTTTGGCTGCATGGTTGGCTTCTACGGCTAGGGTCACATGTGGAACTGCGGTGTCGTGAAGTAGATACCAGGATTGTTGGTCTGGTGTCAGGCGGACCGCTGCTGCAACTCCTTCGTGGCCCAGATAGAAGTCTGTTGTCTGGAGTCGTTCTTGTCGTCCCTCCTTTTTCGCTTCCCAGCCTTCGTCATAGATGTCATCACGGTGGCGTGTGAAACAGAGAGTGCAGTGTACGGGTCCAGCATCGACTTTTTCCAGAGTTGGTAGGTTTACAAAATGCCACCAGCCGGTGAGTGTGGGGTCGGGGGTGGTATCAGGAGTTCCACCTAAGACGAGTATACGTTCGAGGGGTATTAGCTCTTCTTTTGGCTCAGAGAAACTAACTTCCAGACCGTGGAGGTTACATATCACAGATGCCCCTGTTCTTCGGAGAAGGTCCCTTCCCATTAGGTTGGTGGGGCAGCTTGGTGAGTAGAGGTATTGGTGTCTGACTTTGTGAGGACCTATCTTGGTAGGGAGGGGTGCGGTGAAGGACTTGTGTCGTCCCAGAGAATCCAACAGTCCGTAATTTCCGAGTGGATAGTTGTATGTAGTACGTAGTATGTTGCCGGCCAGGTTCTTCAAGCAAGACACGTGACAGTGACAGTGACAGTAATTCCTTGGAGTGACAGTGATTCCTTGGATTGTACATGGCACTACTGGTTCGGCATTTATTTTTGTCTGTACCACCACTTCCATGTCCCCTGGGCGCCTCTATGCTCCATGCCATGGCGGGGTGTCCATGCGGGGTCCTCCCTTTCCTCTCGAGGAAGCTCCTCTTCCTCTCTGAGGGGGGCGGTAGGATCCTCTATATAATTGCTGGGGTTGTTGGTTCTGGGGGCATTCCCTTGCCCAGTGGTCACTTTGGCCACAGATGAAACATCCTGTAGTTTTCTCGGGTCCTCCCCATCCTCTAGAGGATTGGAATTGTCCTCTCCCTCTCAGTTGCTGCCATTGGGGGGGGCCTTGGGGGTATGAGGGTGCGGGGGCCCCTGGATACTGCCGCTGGGGATATTCATAGGGAGTCCAGGCCTGCTGCCATTGGGGTAGGTGCTGGGCTGGTGGGTAGGCGGGGGTTACAGTTAGGGGCTGTGGTCCTGTCCATTGTAGTGGCGCGGTTTGGGGCGGGGCCTGTGCTTCAGGGGTGGTGACTACTGCTTGCACAGTTGCTTTCTTCTTTTTGTCCGTATTGACTTCATCTTCCAGTTTTTTTACCTGCATTTTTAGTAGTCTGGTTTGTATGGAATCTTTCTCCAGGAATTCGTCTTCTTGCTTTTTGATGTGTCTTTCCAGGTGATGGATGAGATGGCTCTCCCACTGTCTCTCGGTCATGTCTGACAGTCAAACTGTGTCTGCGAGCTACAGCCTGACATCTCCTGGGAGGCCATTTTGGCATTTGGCATCTGCATGTACATGGGGAGACCCACTAGGCAGGGGTCATGACGTTCTACAGTGCTATCACTCCAGAGCTCCTTTGCTCATGTGAGATAGGCGTGTGGTTCTTCCCCATTTTTAAATCTCAGGCCTGCCAGGGCCACTGTGTTGCGTCTGGTCGGCCAGGTTTCTCTCATGGCTGTCCATATGTCATTCCGCATGTGGTCGAATGGGTGCTCGTGTGCCATGGTGAGGGTTCTAACTTCTCTTTCCAGGGAGGTCAGGGTGATGTTTCCTGCTGTGGCGCGGAGAATGGCTCGCACATCTCTTAGGGCTAGTGTGTCAGCCGCTGTGTGGTTTTCGAAGATTCGGATCCATGCTGCAGCTCCTTTGTCCAACGCTGATAGGTTGCCTTTGAGGGCCTGCATGTCGCGGTGGTACCAGGGAACAAATGTTTCTCTTTTGGCGGACTGCTTTTGTTCCTCCTCTCGTTGTCTAATTTTCGAGCGGGTAACTATCCCTATTGCTGACGATCTTCTGGCCTGGCTTTTGGATGATGCTATAAGGGTTCCTTTTCTTCTGTTGTCGTTTGTGTACTCTCCCCGGGAGCTGCCACTGTTTTTGAATGACCACTTTTTTGTCTTAGTCTCGTGGTCTGACATGGGTTCTTCTTCCCAGGAGCGGAGGGGGGTGGGGTGTCTTTGTTTTGTTTTCTTAAAGGTGTATTTGGGGACTACAGGGGTAGGTGAAGGTGTGGGCTGGCTTCGGGTCTTTTGTTTTTCTTTGGGTTGTTGTTTGGCTGTAGCGTCTGCAGGAGGTGCTATGAGATGAACATGGGTTGTGTTGGCATCCTCTGGTAGTGGGCCACATTGTCCAGTCAGTGTGACAGTTGCGTGGCTAACCCTTGTGGTACATTTCTTTTTCCTTTCTTGATGTCTTTTTGTGGTTTGTAGGACTGGCAAGTTATCGTCGTCCTCTGTATTAGAGGAGAGAAACTCTTTGTGTCTGTTTGATCGTTAGGGGGCGATGTCTGATCATTGTCCTTGTTCTCACTGTCAGATGGCTTTGGGGAGGGCTGTACTCGAAAATGGATTTGGATCGGGCCTTCCATTACTAATACGGGTGCTTGTATTTCTGGCGGGGGTGGGGTGGCTATTTTCTGGTTGCTCAGCACAGGGGGCGCTGTTGCTTCAGGTGTGTGCTCGGTCTTAGGGTTGTACGGAGAGGGGGGGTGCCGATGTGTTTCTTCATCGGCCAGCAGGGAGGGGTAGAGGGATGGGGTGGTGTGTGGTTGGAGTGGGGTGTGACCTTGGGGGATGGGTTCGGGGAGGGGTGGTAACTTGTCTTCTTGTGGGGGGTAGGGTTCCTTCTGGGCTTCTACCACTGCCTTGGTTGCGGCATTTCTGATTTTATTGCGACGTTCGACAATCATTTCCGCTCGAATCCATGCCGTCATTATGTGCTGAACCAGCGCCCATTGTGCACGCTGCTTGTTTAACTTGCGCTTTCAAGCCCCCATTAATCCAGGGTTGTTTTTTGCATCCACTCCTGCTTCAGCCAGCAGTCTTTTTTCTTCCTCTATCACCTTGGTGCGGTTTTCTGCTGTCGGGGTAGTGTCTTTCGACCACCACCCTGCTTTGATCCATTTTTGTTCATATTTATGGAATTTCCAAGTTTCTCAAGCATGGAACTTTGGCTCTGTTCTGTTCTTGAGCTCAGCTACAGCTTCAATACGAATCTCACTGGTGCCGGGTCTGGGGGATGGGGTCTTTTCCATTATGTTTTTGAATGGCAGGAGAACAAAAGACATGGGAAGAAGTGGGAGGGGGAAACCTCAAATGTTCGGATCTCAATGTGTTTCTGGTGCAGCTACGCCACTAGTGGTCTTTTAGGTTATTACAGGTCAACTTTTTTTTTTTATTTGTATTTTTGTTTTATATATTGCCCTTTTATCTAGGGCAATTTGAGGAGGTTGTTCATACACATACACACACAAAACCTCTATCACACATGCACAGACTATCAAACACACACTCTGTTAAACACAAAGACTGTCTCAAACACACACACGCCCGCGGTCTCTCTCACATTCACACACACGCATGGTACCTCTCTTTCCACACACACAAGGTACCTCGTTGCGCACACTCTCACTCACACAGCCGGCAATACAATTTTACGCTAAGTCACGTGAATTGGGCCTTTAACCCTTTAATATTTGGTTTCTCTAAGAACCGGGCCTTTAACCCCTAAATGCTTGGCTTCCTTTTTACTTTAAAAATGATTCCGGGCCTTTCACCCTTAAATGAAATTACCGACTATCGACTACCCTTCTGAAGGCTGAGTTTAACATTTTTCATCGCCAGACATCACTTAGTTTAGGCATTTCGGAGGTCTTTTCAACAACCGGGCCTAAACGGGATTCGGAATTACTTCACGAGTTAAACATTGTTCATCACCAAAACGTCGCTCAGTTTAGGCATACTGGATGTATTCTCTACACACGGGCCCAAACGTTACGTGGAATTACTACGCAATTTAAACACACAGCCGCTTCGAAGGGGGGTTTCCTAACCCCTTCCCTTAACTTACCTTACTACCGTTCTCATCAAACAATCCAATTTCTCCTCTCCACAATATTTAACAATTATTATTCATGCATCATTTAACAATACATCCCCAAAACCACAAAGTTGTTCGTCCAGCCTTAAACAGTACAACACTTCCACCTAAAATATTCCTATCTAATCTATGCAGACTTCATGAAATGGCTCTGCTCACCTTTTAGCGGGTACCCATGGAAGTATCGCAACCGTTCAGGCTTTCGGAACTCCTCTGCAGTCTTGTAATGGGATCACGTCGGGGTCACCAATTTGTCGTGTTCAAAATTTCCAAATCCGGAATGATGGGATGAAACTGGAACTTTGAGCTACCTAGAGTTTATAGGACGGTTTGAGAATCTACCAAAAAATAAAAAACGTTTTACGTCGACGTGGTTAGTCCTAAGCTGCGTGTCTCATCTAGCATACATTTCACCCAGGAGTCTGCAGAAACTTTGTTTCCTCGTCACTTTGTTACAAACGACAGACCCCCCTTTGCGAGGCGGTCCCGCCTTTGTTATTTCCCATCTCCCGAGTATCTAGTTTCAGACTCCCCGCTGTGTGTGCGCCAGATTAACCGTTTCAGTGCCGGTTTCTAACTGGTTGCGTAGTTACTCCCAGTGTCTTTAGACATGTTTTAATTTTGGCTCTGACTGATCAATAAAACTGTATTTCATAATTACCCACTATATGAATGATAGTAATGTACATGAATAAATTTATGTAATGTATACTGTAGTATACACACATATAGTTTTGCTATCGAGGATTAGTTCAATCTGTAATGTTATAGTTATAGTAGTATAGTTATATGTAGTACGTAATAGTTATAGTATATGTATATATATATATATTTTTTTTTTTCTCACAAAACCCAACAGGAAGTCGGCCATTTTTAATTTTCCTGACTTTTTAGTCATATTTATGTTTTGTACTTTAGCGAAACTCCTCCTTGGCGATTTATCGGATCGGCTTCAAACTTGACGAGTGTCTACAAGACACCTTCACAGCTTAACATTATCAAAATATATATATTTTTTGGCACACGGTGTGGGCGTGGCAACACGTTAAATTTCATGTTCCAAAAGATACTTGGAAATTCACGAAACTTTGTGCACTCGTCAGTCCCAGTGTGGCAATTGATATTCTATGGGTTCCGTGCTTGGGCATGGCAAAATGACCGGACACGCCCTGTTGAAAATTTCAAAACATCAAACCTATTCACTTTTTAACATGAAATTGGGTATATTAATGTAACATCACTGGACTCAAAAAAAATTATATTGCCGCCATGACCGACACCCAACCAACAGGAAGGTGGCCATATTGGATTTAATGTGCGCAAACTCCTAGGGGATTCATCAGATCGACTTCAAAGTTCGCGAGTGTCTACAAGACACTTTGGGGATTAAATTTATTAAAACATTGGGTTTTCGTCACACAATGTGGGCATGGCACTGTGTTGAATTGAAGTGTTAACCTGACTTTTGGGGCCTTAAGAAACTCGAAAAATCACAAAACTTTACACACTCAAGATCAAACCTATTCACTTTTTTAGTATCTCCTCCGAGATCTGCATAGAATTCCGGCAGGTTTTCCTCTTGTCTTTCTCCTCCGTCGGCGTATTGGTAAACACAGTGGCGGCAGGACAAAGAGATCTTAGTACGTACTCCGGTAAGTTGCGAAAAAGTCCGTATGAGGTGTCGAACAGACGTCCAGGAGTGCTTGTCGTTCATATTGTAATAGCGACAGTGCACTGCATGCAAAAATAAGAACAATACAAATAGTAATAAACACAAAACTAAGAGTTGAATGCAGAGCCGGTGTGTCCATACTACGGCGCACCCGGAAGTTAGTCCGGGTTAACTCATAAGTTAGCTAGCTTCCTCTGCTGAACCAATATTTTACTAAAATGACTTTTACAACTCTCTTTGCTCCAACTTCCATCCTTAACAAAGAATCCCAAATGCATCATTTGCTAACTTTCCCACTTTCATTGTCTTTCACATCAACTTCCATAATCATTTCAGCCTGTCAACTAACTTTACAGCTCTCTCGCCTTGTTATATTTTTTTCAAATAAATTTAAAGCCTTACAGTATCCTTTCCAGAAATCCTACCAGATATTTAGATTATAACGCTACTTTTAAACCAAGGACTCCTGTGGGAAACTAGTTTGACATGTTGTGTACAACACACATACTATGCTTACTGTATCTCACATTTATACATTTGCTTGTTTTTAATCGCGATTTTCATCAGCCATGTAGCTAAACATACCCCGAGACACTGATAAAATGTCTCCGAACTCATCTCATCCATACGTGCTCCAGAGTGATCCATCGGCCAGGCGGTCACACGCCTCAAACACCATTTCAATCACCCAAGGATTCATTCATTCAACGCTTTTGCTAGGATGGGTCAAGAATAATCTATAATAATCATGTATTTAATAATGTCGATTTTATTATTGGATAACATAAAGCAAATAAACAGACAAAAACCACGATTCTCTTGATCAATGCAAAATTGGCTACTTCATAAGTAAGGCATACATTTTTAATGTACAACACATCTCTGAGTACTTAAAAAAGCCCTCTATATAATACATTTCTCTTTATTCTTCTTCATAATATTGTTCTTATACTGTAGCTAACCAATAATAAATGAAATACTTTTTACCATTAATGCAACTTCTGGTGCTCCTTCGTTTTGCTGATGGCCTTCTAGTCTGGATCATACGTTGTGAGGTTAAGCTTAATGCAGGCGTTGAGGCTTCCATCAGTTAAACTTAAGCGTAGGATGGTCTTAATGTTTCTCAGATGCGAGAAAGACTGCTCACATGCATTTGTAAAGCCAAACATGGTCAATACGGCATTACTCACACGCTGCATTGTGTGCTGTGTGACGGGACGCTCGTTCCAAGTTTTAAGAATCAGCTGGTCTTCAGTTTCAAGTTCAAGTTCAAGTTCAAGAGATTATTTGTCACATACATATTGAAGTTTTTTCGACTTCTGTCCACTTTTGTTCAGCTGATTGGTCCGACTCGAGGCAGGGAGTTTTCTTAATGTTTGTCTGTCTTACAGAGGGGATCGGCGCATGGGCTCGTAAGCAGTCCAGCAGTGGAACGCCATTCCTCCTGCTCCCAAGAGGATCATTATTATCCACAATTATTATAATGATCCTCAGTGATACATATAATTGTGGCCTGCGTGCCGCAAGTTGAAATGAACAGTAAAACTTTCGCCATGTCGGCGCACCACAGCCATCTCCTTCCCTAAGCCCTTACCTGTGGGCAGAGACTTCCACAAGTTGCGCCTGAGCAGAGACCCGGTAGGGGCAGGGCGCCGAGTAAATGGCGCCTTGGTAAATGGAGTCTTTATGTTGTCCGCAGCCGGTGCTTGACTACTTTGTCCGCCACATTTATATTTTGAATTTTATTTTCAAGTTGTAATTTCTCTTACCTGTTTTACTTTAAAATGACACAGAATAATAATTTATTACTTGTTAATTGTGATGAAAAATTTTAGCTCAAAATTGTATGCGAGCCATATACCGTCATCAAAAGAGCCGTAATTGGCTCGCGAGCCATAGGTTCCCGACCCCTGCTCTAGATTGATTCAATCTTTAAGCTTACTCAGATCTTCCCTGATCGGAACAATATCTCAGTGAGTCGTCACCTTCACTTTTCGGGAATCTTGTGTTGCCTTTGCTGGACCTGTCCAGACGACTCCTTGTTGGATATCTTACGGCCGGTCTCTGACTGCCGCTGGGCACACAACCTGGACACGAAGAGAGTCTCATCATCGTCGCCAGATTGTTGGATAAATTATCCTAGGTGGTCGGTGAGGTTAATCTGCCCGCTACAGGAAAACAAAACTGAGAGTATTAAAGATAATTATTCTGCAAAATAAAGAGAAAGATACCGTCATGCTTCAAAGCAGTGTTCTGATCAGTCTACCCCTATTACTGACGAAGAGGGCTTTATACCAAAGAGAGGTTGTGTGTCAGGTGTCATTTACAACTCTGATCCTCAGTCATATCCCTGGGTGTTCCCCCAAACAGTGATTTAACAGTCAAACTTCGGTCACAGACACAATCCTACTGTACCATAAAACAAACACACAACGCTCTTTTAAGTCCCTCTTGTCCTTATCCTTATCTCCACACAAGGTTAAGTGAAGGATGGAATGTGGTCTGGTTTTTCCAATACTACAACTGAAATGTTTTAGACAGTTTTTACACACAGACACACACAGACAATTTTTTTGTCTCTTTATATTAACTCTGAGTGACTCATAAAAACCCATAGACAACGAGTTTTATAACTAAGTAACATACAAAAGGCTATTGTCCTGTATAAAACATGTAAAACCTCATTCAAATAGTTGATCATGTGCATTTTTCTCTCACAGCCTACATACGTGCAACTGCGGCTCTAGCGCATGCCACTGTGATTGCACTGACGTTTCACCTTCTGGACTTGATAGACCTGCTGGCTAATTTAAGGGTCTTATTGGCCCGACTTAATGGCCTTGTTGGCCGACTTGAAGGACCTGCTGGATGCGTTGCCAAGCCCGCTTTGCGCACTCAAAGTTGTACTGCCACTGCGGTCCAGGCCTTTTGCCCGTTCCTCCAAGCCTGGCTGTCTGTTTGGGCCCACGAGTTCTGTGGAGCCTCAGCCTTCCGAGGGGTCTGAGGGTTCCGTGGGCCCTGGGTGTTCTGACATCATTGCTCTCAGCAATGCCTTGAGGTGAGGCCAATCTTTTTACTCTTAAGCCCTCACCACATGTAGCTGTACTTGGCTATACAGCGAGCTTAACACTCTTGCAATAAGTACCCAGAGACAGGAGCGCACTTTTGGTATCGTTAATGAAAGCGGTGTAAAACTGTGGAACAGTAGAGAAATATGCAGATAAACGATCAATCTCTATGCAGATGTAGATAACGTGTTAATACGTTGTCATAGCGCCCACATTGTATACATACAACAATAACATGAATTATCTCACAAATTGTGCTTTCTCAAGGGCAGTGAAGAGGCTGATGGAAGAGATGTTAATCCGGGTCTGGGACATGATCAGATTGGCTGAGTGTGCCTTGATCTGTTTATGCCTGTTCTGATTTTACTATTATATTATTATACTATCATCCAAATGCTATGATGTTGCAATACTGACTGCGCGGGGGGCACACCGGGAGGCAGAACAACCGTGTTTTGGTTGCATCTAAATTTTTTAGTATGGCTTTTAAGTTGGTTTTTAACTGTATTTCTGTGTTTGTATTGGAACTGATTTTTTTAATGTGGCTTTTAAATCAGTTTTGAAACTGTATTTCTGTATCAGGATTGGGTCTGAATTTTTGGGACACATCATCAGTAGTGGACCCCAGGACCATGAGGTGTTTGACCATTATCACTAGACACCCTCGCCTGAGGAAGGCCCTCCCGTGGTTGATCAAGCCTCGGAGTGTGTCCCATAGCCAATTGGAGTTCAATTTGGGTTATGCTCGATTGTGGGTAGGCAAAGAGTTTTGCTAAGCATTAATTTAGAATGATTTATGTTAAGAGTTTTGCTAAACATTAATTTTGAATGACCAATTTACTAATGCTTCATGCAATTATGCCATGTCAAGGTTGGTATGGTAAATTATAAAAAAAAAATAAAAGGTTACGTTTAATAGGTAAGTATTTAGAGGTGTCTTGTGTTCCTACTTTGTGTCAGGGTCTTCTGTAGGTTCAGAATGAAGTTAGCTCCTCGGCACATCTGAATTTATGGGGCATAGCTCCACCCATTTTTTGGAATAAACTCCTTTTATTTTCTTTGTTTTCTTCCAATAAAAATCCTAATTGGTTTTAAACAATTGGGGATGGGGGGATGGGTTTTAACCAACTTCATCTTTCATTTTCATAAACGTCCTTTACTTACTCAACTTACTACGCCGGATCGAGCTGTACACTCTACCTTCATCCACTCCCTCATTTTCATGAGGGAAAGGAGGATAGAAGAGAGAAGATAGAAGATAACGTATTGTCAGACGATTTAAAATGCTGAAAAGGCGGTTAGGTTAAAAGCTTGTATGTGCGCCCCACACTGTGTTGGTGTGGGGCGTGGTTGTGTGTTTGGGCGCCGCGCCCCTGCATCGATCTGGTCGCGATTCGCCTATCTCTCCCAGTGCCAAAACGTATATTCACAAATACACCACACAATAGGCCTAGGGCTTGCGGGATGGGTGGGGTGCAAGCTATATAGGTGGGGATGCAGCGGGCAGCTGCCATCTTGCCTGTCACGCTCCTGCCCCAGCGTGCTTCTCGTCCGTTACGAAATGTTAATCCGACTCATATTGGCTTAGAATGCATACACTCGCACACGAATCCTACTCCAAGCAACACTCCACCAGACCAGGGTCTGCGGGGCAGGAGGGGTGTGAGTGATTCAGGGTCAACTTGCCTGAAGGACTTGCATCCCCAACCCCGCAATTTTGACTGCAATAGGCAACAGTACACATTTAGCACTGGGGTTTTCCGGGATGGACAGACAGGCGGTCCTATCACACACACACACACACATGCACACACCACCACACCTTCTTTGAATGCACCCCAGCAGCCTTCTGGTTGCATTACTCTCCTTTTCTCCCTCATTTACTGCCATAACTATGACAGGAAGAGGCCAGGTGACCATTTGTCATTCCAGTTTTCCTGGACCTAATCAACTGTTTTTCATTACATGTTGTCGTCCAATGTTAATTTTTTTGTGTAAATGTTTTCAGGTTCTATGTTTAATTGTCTCACCGGCCATGATTCTCTCCCTCTTGGGGTAGTGATCAGTTGTTTATAGACCCAAACATGATAAATAGTTTTCCAAAGAGGGGGGTTGGTGGTGGTTCTCTTTGACCAAAAACTGTGCTCTTGTCATCCTACAGGTCATCCACTGGACAGAATTATTGCAGCAGTTCTTGATGATTTAAGAATTAATAAAGTGTTGCATTGCAGGTGGAGAACTTGAGCTACACTTGCGGACTAACTCTGTCCTAGATGCAATGGCATGCAAATACTCTTTGTTGTATGCCCAGCATGCTGACAGGATGGGTTGAAAATAAATAAATAAAAAATAAAATCTCCACGAATTACTCTGTGTGGCAGGATCAGACAAAAGGTCAAACATGTATTTGTCGAGTTAAAAAACGCATTTTCAGCCCATTTAAACGTCGAAAAGGCGGATCGGTTAAACGCTACAGTCATTACTCTGTGTGACAGTGTCAGGCAGTTTAAATACTATGATGAACTAGTATGTGCTGCTAAAGTGTTGTTTGTCAAACAGTTGTAGGTCCTTCTAACATTTATTTTTCGATTAATGATTATTTTTATCAACGTCTGCACATGTGGGAAAAAACGCATTTTCAGCCGATTTAAACGCCGAAAAGGCGGATCGGTTAAACGCTACAGTCATTACTCTGTGCGACAGTGTCAGACAGTTTAAATACTATGATGAACTAGTATGTGCTGCTAAAGTGTTGTCTGTCAACGAGTTTTAGGCTCATATAAAATGTATTTTTCGAGTTATGAGTATTTTCAGAATTTTGGACGGTTTGCTGCCTTGCTGAATTAGAGAAACACCGAACCAATGTCTCTTTATAGGTGAATGATTCAGAATGCTGCAGTACACCATATCATTTTAATTAATATGAGGAACAATTATGTGCTTAAGTCTTTCTCAAAGACGGTTTAAATACAATGATAAACTAGTATGTGCTGCTAAAGTGTTGTTTGTCAACCAGTTTTAGGCCCATATAAAATGTATTTCTCGAGTTATGATCATTTTCATCAAAGTCTACACATGTGGGAAAAAACGCATTTTCACCCGATTTAAACGTCGATTTGGCGGAACGGTTAAACGCTTCAGCCATTACTATGTGACAGTGTCAGACAGTTTAAATACAATGATAAACTAGTATGTGCTGCTAAAGTGTTGTTTTTCAAACAGTTTTAGGCCCATTTAAAATGTATTTTTCGAGTTATGATCATGTTCAGAACTTTGGACGATTTGCTGTCTAGCTGAATTAGAGAAACACCGAACAATTGTCTCTTTGTAGGTGCATGATTTTGAATGCAGCAGTACACCATATAACTTTAATTAATATGAGGAACAATTATGTGCTTCTTAAGTCTTTCCTAAAGACAGTTTAAATACAATGATAAACTAGTATGTGCTGCTAAAGTCTTGTTTGTCAACCAGTTTTAGGCCCAAATAAAATGTATTTTTCGAGTTCTGATAATTTTCATCAAAGTCTACACGTGAGAAAAAACGCATTTTCAGCCGATTTAAACGTCGAAAAGGCGAATCGGTTGAACGCTTCAGTCATTACTCTATGTGACAGTGTCAGAAAGTGTAAATACAATGATAAACTAGTATGTGCTGCTAATGTGTTGTTTGCCAACCAGTTTTAGGCCCATATAAAATGTATTTTTCGAGTTATGATCATTTTCCGAACTTTGGACCGTTTGCTGTCTAGCTGAATTAGAGAAACACCGAACCATTGTCTCTTTGTAGGCGCATGATTTAGAATGCTGCAGTACACCATATAACTTTAATGAATATGAGGAACTATTATGTGCTTCTTAAGTCTTTCTCAAAGACAGTTTAAATACAATGATAAACTAGTATGTGCTGCTAAAGTCTTGTTTGTCAACCAGTTTTAGGCCCATATAAAATGTATTTTTCGAGTTCTGATAATTTTCATCAAAGTCTACACATGTGGGAAAAAACGCATTTTCAGTCGATTTAAACGTCGAAAAGGCGAATCGGTTAAACGCTTAAGTCATTACTCCATGTGACAGTGTCGGACAGTTTAAATACAATGATGAACTAGTATGTGCTGCTAAAGTGTTGTTTGTCAACCAGTTTTAGGCCCATATAAAATGTATTTTTCGAGTTATGATCATTTTCAGAAATTTGGACGATTTTCCGTCTAGCTGAATTTGAGAAACACCGAACCATTGCCTCTTTGTAGGTGCATGATTTAGAATGCTGCAGTACACCATATAACTTTAATTAATATGAGGAACAATTATGTGCTTCTTAAGTCTTTCGCAAAGACAGATTAAATACAATGATAAACTAGTATGTGCTGCTAAAGTGTTGTTTGTCAACCAGTTTTAGGCCCATATAAAATGTATTTTTCGAGTTATGATAATTTTCATCAAAGTCTACACATGTGGGAAAAAACGCATTTTCAGCCGATTTAAACGTCGAAAAGGCGGATCGGTTAAACGCTTCAGCCATTACTCTGTGACAGTGTCAGACAGTTTAAATACAATGATAAACTAGTATGTGCTACTAAAGTCTTGTTTGTCAGCCAGTTTTAGGCCCTTATAAAATGTATTTTTCGAGTTATGATCATTTTCAGAACTTTGGACGATTTGCTGTCGAGCTGAATTAGAGAAACACCGAACCATTGTCTCTTTGTAGGTGAATGATTCAGAATGCTGCAGTAAAGCATTGAAATTTAATTAATATGATGAACTATTATGTGCTTCTTAAGTGTTTCTCACAGAGTTCTAGGCCCATCTAACATGTATTTGTGGAGTTATGATCATATTCAGAACTTTGGACGATTTGCTGTCTAGCTGAATTAGAGAAACACCGAACAATTGTTTCTTTGTAGGTGCATGATTCAGTATACTGCAGTACAGCATAGAAATTTAATTAATATGATGAACTATTATGTGCTTCTTAAGTGTTTCTCACAGAGTTCTAGGCCCATCTAACATGTATTTGTTGAGTTATGATCATATTCAGAACTTTGGACGATTTGCTGTCGAGCTGAATTAGAGAAACACCGAACCATTGTCTCTTTGTAGGTGAATGATTCAGAATGCTGCAGTACACCATATAACTTTAATTAATATGAGGAACAATTATTTTGCTTCTTAAGTCTTTCTCAAAGACAGTTTAAATACAATGATAAACTAGTATGTGCAGCTAAAGTCTTGTTTGTCAACCAGTTTTAGGCCCATATAAAATGTATTTTTCGAGTTCAGATAATTTTCATCAAAGTCTACACGTGGGAAAAAACGCATTTTCAGTCGATTTAAACGTCGATTTGGTGGAACGGTTAAACGCTTCAGTCATTACTCTATGTGACAGTGTCAGACAGTTTAAATACAATGATCAACTAGTATGTGCTGCTAAAGTGTTGTTTGTCAAACAGTTTTAGGCCCATATAAAATGTATTTTTCGAGTTCTGATAATTTTCATCAAAGTCTACACGTGGGAAAAAACGCATTTTCAGCCGATTTTAACGTCGATTCGGCGGAACGGTTAAACGCTTCAGTCATTACTCTATGTGACAGTGTCAGACAGTTTAAATACAATGATAAACTAGTATGTGCTGCTAAAGTGTTGTTTGTCAAACAGTTTTAGGTCCATATAAAATGTATTTTTCGAGTTATGATCATTTTCAGAACTTTGGACGATTTGCTGTCTAGCTGAATTAGAGAAACACCGAACAATTGTCTCTTTGTAGGTGCATGATTTTGAATGCTGCAGTACACCATATAACTTTAATTAATATGAGGAACAATTATGTGCTTCTTAAGTCTTTCTCAAAGACAGTTTAAATACAATGATAAACTAGTATGTGCAGCTAAAGTCTTGTTTGTCAACCAGTTTTAGGCCCATATAAAATGTATTTTTCGAGTTATGATAATTTTCATCAATGTCTACACGTGGGAAAAAACGCATTTTCAGTCGATTTAAACGTCGATTTGGCGGAACGGTTAAACGCTTCAGTCATTACTCTATGTGACAGTGTCAGTCAGTTTAAATACAATGATGAACTAGTATGTGCTGCTAAAGTCTTGTTTGTCAACCAGTTTTAGGCCCATATAAAATGTATTTTTCGAGTTCAGATAATTTTCATCAAAGTCTACACGTGGGAAAAAACGCATCTTCAGTCGATTTAAACGTCGATTTGGCGGAACGGTTAAACACTTCAGTCATTACTCTATGTGAGTGTCAGACAGTTTAAATACAATTATAAACTAGTATGTGCTGCTAAGTCTTGTTTGTCAACCAGTTTTAGGCCCAAATAAAATGTATTTTTCGAGTTCTGATAATTTTCATCAAAGTCTACACGTGAGAAAAAACGCATTTTCAGCCGATTTAAACGTCGAAAAGGCGAATCGGTTGAACGCTTCAGTCATTACTCTATGTGACAGTGTCAGAAAGTGTAAATACAATGATAAACTAGTATGTGCTGCTAATGTGTTGTTTGCCAACCAGTTTTAGGCCCATATAAAATGTATTTTTCGAGTTATGATCATTTTCCGAACTTTGGACCGTTTGCTGTCTAGCTGAATTAGAGAAACACCGAACCATTGTCTCTTTGTAGGCGCATGATTCAGAATACTGCAGTACAGCATAGAAATTTAATTAATATGATGAACTATTATGTGCTTCTTAAGTGTTTCTCACAGAGTTCTAGGCCTATCTAACATGTATTTGTGGAGTTATGATCATTTTCAGAACTTTGGACGATTTGCTGTCGAGCTGAATTAGAGAAACACCGAACCATTGTCTCTTTGTAGGTGAATGATTCAGAATGCTGCAGTACACCATATAACTTTAATTAATATGAGGAACAATTATTTTGCTTCTTAAGTCTTTCTCAAAGACAGTTTAAATACAATGATGAACTGGTATGTGCTGCTTATGTCTTGTTTGTCAACCAGTTTTAGGCCCATATAAAATGTATTTTTCGAGTTCTGATAATTTTCATCAAAGTCTACACATGTGGGAAAAAACGCATTTTCAGCTTATTTTAACGTCGATTTGGTGGAACGGTTAAACGCTTCAGTCATTACTCTATGTGACAGTGTCAGACAGTTTAAATACAATGATAAACTAGTATGTGCTGCTAAAGTGTTGTTTGTCAAACAGTTTTAGGTCCATATAAAATGTATTTTTCGAGTTATGATCATTTTCAGAACTTTGGACGATTTGCTGTCTAGCTGAATTAGAGAAACACCGAACAATTGTCTCTTTGTAGGTGCATGATTTTGAATGCTGCAGTACACCATATAACTTTAATTAATATGAGGAACAATTATGTGCTTCTTAAGTCTTTCTCAAAGACAGTTTAAATACAATGATAAACTAGTATGTGCAGCTAAAGTCTTGTTTGTCAACCAGTTTTAGGCCCATATAAAATGTATTTTTCGAGTTATGATAATTTTCATCAATGTCTACACATGGAAAAAAACGCATTTTCAGTCGATTTAAACGTCGATTTGGCGGAACGGTTAAACGCTTCAGTCATTACTCTATGTGACAGTGTCAGTCAGTTTAAATACAATGATGAACTAGTATGTGCTGCTAAAGTCTTGTTTGTCAACCAGTTTTAGGCCCATATAAAATGTATTTTTCGAGTTCAGATAATTTTCATCAAAGTCTACACGTGGGAAAAAACGCATTTTCAGTCGATTTAAACGTCGATTTGGCGGAACGGTTAAACGCTTCAGTCATTACTCTATGTGACAGTGTCAGTCAGTTTAAATACAATGATGAACTAGTATGTGCTGCTAAAGTCTTGTTTGTCAACCAGTTTTAGGCCCATATAAAATGTATTTTTCGAGTTCAGATAATTTTCATCAAAGTCTACACGTGGGAAAAAACGCATTTTCAGTCGATTTAAACGTCGATTTGGCGGAACGGTTAAACACTTCAGTCATTACTCTATGTGACAGTGTCAGACAGTTTAAATACAATGATAAACTAGTATGTGCTGCTAAAGTCTTGTTTGTCAACCAGTTTTAGGCCCAAATAAAATGTATTTTTCGAGTTCTGATAATTTTCATCAAAGTCTACACGTGAGAAAAAACGCATTTTCAGCCGATTTAAACGTCGAAAAGGCGAATCGGTTGAACGCTTCAGTCATTACTCTATGTGACAGTGTCAGAAAGTGTAAATACAATGATAAACTAGTATGTGCTGCTAAAGTGTTGTTTGCCAACCAGTTTTAGGCCCATATAAAATGTATTTTTCGAGTTATGATCATTTTCCGAACTTTGGACCGTTTGCTGTCTAGCTGAATTAGAGAAACACCGAACCATTGTCTCTTTGTAGGCGCATGATTTAGAATGCTGCAGTACACCATATAACTTTAATGAATATGAGGAACTATTATGTGCTTCTTAAGTCTTTCTCAAAGACAGTTTAAATACAATGATAAACTAGTATGTGCTGCTAAAGTCTTGTTTGTCAACCAGTTTTAGGCCCATATAAAATGTATTTTTCGAGTTCTGATAATTTTCATCAAAGTCTACACATGTGGGAAAAAATGCATTTTAAGCCGATTTTAACGTCGATTTGGTGGAACGGTTAAACGCTTCAGTCATTACTCTATGTGACAGTGTCAGACAGTTTAAATACAATGATAAACTAGTATGTGCTGCTAAAGTGTTGTTTGCCAACCAGTTTTAGGCCCATATAAAATGTATTTTTCGAGTTATGATCATTTTCCGAACTTTGGACCGTTTGCTGTCTAGCTGAATTAGACAAACACCGAACCATTGCCTCTTTGTAGGTGCATGATTTAGAATGCTGCAGTACACCATATAACTTTAATTAATATGAGGAACAATTATGTGCTTCTTAAGTCTTTCGCAAAGACAGTTTAAATACAATGATAAACTAGTATGTGCTGCTAAAGTGTTGTTTGTCAACCAGTTTTAGGCCCATATAAAATGTATTTTTCGAGTTATGATAATTTTCATCAAAGTCTACACATGTGGGAAAAAACGCATTTTCAGCCGATTTAAACGTCGAAAAGGCGGATCGGTTAAACGCTTCAGCCATTACTCTGTGACAGTGTCAGACAGTTTAAATACAATGATAAACTAGTATGTGCTACTAAAGTCTTGTTTGTCAGCCAGTTTTAGGCCCTTATAAAATGTATTTTTCGAGTTATGATCATTTTCAGAACTTTGGACGATTTGCTGTCGAGCTGAATTAGAGAAACACCGAACCATTGTCTCTTTGTAGGTGAATGATTCAGAATGCTGCAGTAAAGCATTGAAATTTAATTAATATGATGAACTATTATGTGCTTCTTAAGTGTTTCTCACAGAGTTCTAGGCCCATCTAACATGTATTTGTGGAGTTATGATCATATTCAGAACTTTGGACGATTTGCTGTCTAGCTGAATTAGAGAAACACCGAACAATTGTTTCTTTGTAGGTGCATGATTCAGTATACTGCAGTACAGCATAGAAATTTAATTAATATGATGAACTATTATGTGCTTCTTAAGTGTTTCTCACAGAGTTCTAGGCCCATCTAACATGTATTTGTTGAGTTATGATCATATTCAGAACTTTGGACGATTTGCTGTCGAGCTGAATTAGAGAAACACCGAACCATTGTCTCTTTGTAGGTGAATGATTCAGAATGCTGCAGTACACCATATAACTTTAATTAATATGAGGAACAATTATTTTGCTTCTTAAGTCTTTCTCAAAGACAGTTTAAATACAATGATAAACTAGTATGTGCAGCTAAAGTCTTGTTTGTCAACCAGTTTTAGGCCCATATAAAATGTATTTTTCGAGTTCAGATAATTTTCATCAAAGTCTACACGTGGGAAAAAACGCATTTTCAGTCGATTTAAACGTCGATTTGGTGGAACGGTTAAACGCTTCAGTCATTACTCTATGTGACAGTGTCAGACAGTTTAAATACAATGATCAACTAGTATGTGCTGCTAAAGTGTTGTTTGTCAAACAGTTTTAGGCCCATATAAAATGTATTTTTCGAGTTCTGATAATTTTCATCAAAGTCTACACGTGGGAAAAAACGCATTTTCAGCCGATTTTAACGTCGATTCGGCGGAACGGTTAAACGCTTCAGTCATTACTCTATGTGACAGTGTCAGACAGTTTAAATACAATGATAAACTAGTATGTGCTGCTAAAGTGTTGTTTGTCAAACAGTTTTAGGTCCATATAAAATGTATTTTTCGAGTTATGATCATTTTCAGAACTTTGGACGATTTGCTGTCTAGCTGAATTAGAGAAACACCGAACAATTGTCTCTTTGTAGGTGCATGATTTTGAATGCTGCAGTACACCATATAACTTTAATTAATATGAGGAACAATTATGTGCTTCTTAAGTCTTTCTCAAAGACAGTTTAAATACAATGATAAACTAGTATGTGCAGCTAAAGTCTTGTTTGTCAACCAGTTTTAGGCCCATATAAAATGTATTTTTCGAGTTATGATAATTTTCATCAATGTCTACACGTGGGAAAAAACGCATTTTCAGTCGATTTAAACGTCGATTTGGCGGAACGGTTAAACGCTTCAGTCATTACTCTATGTGACAGTGTCAGTCAGTTTAAATACAATGATGAACTAGTATGTGCTGCTAAAGTCTTGTTTGTCAACCAGTTTTAGGCCCATATAAAATGTATTTTTCGAGTTCAGATAATTTTCATCAAAGTCTACACGTGGGAAAAAACGCATCTTCAGTCGATTTAAACGTCGATTTGGCGGAACGGTTAAACACTTCAGTCATTACTCTATGTGAGTGTCAGACAGTTTAAATACAATTATAAACTAGTATGTGCTGCTAAGTCTTGTTTGTCAACCAGTTTTAGGCCCAAATAAAATGTATTTTTCGAGTTCTGATAATTTTCATCAAAGTCTACACGTGAGAAAAAACGCATTTTCAGCCGATTTAAACGTCGAAAAGGCGAATCGGTTGAACGCTTCAGTCATTACTCTATGTGACAGTGTCAGAAAGTGTAAATACAATGATAAACTAGTATGTGCTGCTAATGTGTTGTTTGCCAACCAGTTTTAGGCCCATATAAAATGTATTTTTCGAGTTATGATCATTTTCCGAACTTTGGACCGTTTGCTGTCTAGCTGAATTAGAGAAACACCGAACCATTGTCTCTTTGTAGGCGCATGATTCAGAATACTGCAGTACAGCATAGAAATTTAATTAATATGATGAACTATTATGTGCTTCTTAAGTGTTTCTCACAGAGTTCTAGGCCTATCTAACATGTATTTGTGGAGTTATGATCATTTTCAGAACTTTGGACGATTTGCTGTCGAGCTGAATTAGAGAAACACCGAACCATTGTCTCTTTGTAGGTGAATGATTCAGAATGCTGCAGTACACCATATAACTTTAATTAATATGAGGAACAATTATTTTGCTTCTTAAGTCTTTCTCAAAGACAGTTTAAATACAATGATGAACTGGTATGTGCTGCTTATGTCTTGTTTGTCAACCAGTTTTAGGCCCATATAAAATGTATTTTTCGAGTTCTGATAATTTTCATCAAAGTCTACACATGTGGGAAAAAACGCATTTTCAGCTTATTTTAACGTCGATTTGGTGGAACGGTTAAACGCTTCAGTCATTACTCTATGTGACAGTGTCAGACAGTTTAAATACAATGATAAACTAGTATGTGCTGCTAAAGTGTTGTTTGTCAAACAGTTTTAGGTCCATATAAAATGTATTTTTCGAGTTATGATCATTTTCAGAACTTTGGACGATTTGCTGTCTAGCTGAATTAGAGAAACACCGAACAATTGTCTCTTTGTAGGTGCATGATTTTGAATGCTGCAGTACACCATATAACTTTAATTAATATGAGGAACAATTATGTGCTTCTTAAGTCTTTCTCAAAGACAGTTTAAATACAATGATAAACTAGTATGTGCAGCTAAAGTCTTGTTTGTCAACCAGTTTTAGGCCCATATAAAATGTATTTTTCGAGTTATGATAATTTTCATCAATGTCTACACATGGGAAAAAACGCATTTTCAGTCGATTTAAACGTCGATTTGGCGGAACGGTTAAACGCTTCAGTCATTACTCTATGTGACAGTGTCAGTCAGTTTAAATACAATGATGAACTAGTATGTGCTGCTAAAGTCTTGTTTGTCAACCAGTTTTAGGCCCATATAAAATGTATTTTTCGAGTTCAGATAATTTTCATCAAAGTCTACACGTGGGAAAAAACGCATTTTCAGTCGATTTAAACGTCGATTTGGCGGAACGGTTAAACGCTTCAGTCATTACTCTATGTGACAGTGTCAGTCAGTTTAAATACAATGATGAACTAGTATGTGCTGCTAAAGTCTTGTTTGTCAACCAGTTTTAGGCCCATATAAAATGTATTTTTCGAGTTCAGATAATTTTCATCAAAGTCTACACGTGGGAAAAAACGCATTTTCAGTCGATTTAAACGTCGATTTGGCGGAACGGTTAAACACTTCAGTCATTACTCTATGTGACAGTGTCAGACAGTTTAAATACAATGATAAACTAGTATGTGCTGCTAAAGTCTTGTTTGTCAACCAGTTTTAGGCCCAAATAAAATGTATTTTTCGAGTTCTGATAATTTTCATCAAAGTCTACACGTGAGAAAAAACGCATTTTCAGCCGATTTAAACGTCGAAAAGGCGAATCGGTTGAACGCTTCAGTCATTACTCTATGTGACAGTGTCAGAAAGTGTAAATACAATGATAAACTAGTATGTGCTGCTAAAGTGTTGTTTGCCAACCAGTTTTAGGCCCATATAAAATGTATTTTTCGAGTTATGATCATTTTCCGAACTTTGGACCGTTTGCTGTCTAGCTGAATTAGAGAAACACCGAACCATTGTCTCTTTGTAGGCGCATGATTTAGAATGCTGCAGTACACCATATAACTTTAATGAATATGAGGAACTATTATGTGCTTCTTAAGTCTTTCTCAAAGACAGTTTAAATACAATGATAAACTAGTATGTGCTGCTAAAGTCTTGTTTGTCAACCAGTTTTAGGCCCATATAAAATGTATTTTTCGAGTTCTGATAATTTTCATCAAAGTCTACACATGTGGGAAAAAATGCATTTTAAGCCGATTTTAACGTCGATTTGGTGGAACGGTTAAACGCTTCAGTCATTACTCTATGTGACAGTGTCAGACAGTTTAAATACAATGATAAACTAGTATGTGCTGCTAAAGTGTTGTTTGCCAACCAGTTTTAGGCCCATATAAAATGTATTTTTCGAGTTATGATCATTTTCCGAACTTTGGACCGTTTGCTGTCTAGCTGAATTGGAGAAACACCGAACCATTGTCTCTTTGTAGGCGCATGATTCAGAATACTGCAGTACAGCATAGAAATTTAATTAATATGATGAACTATTATGTGCTTCCTAAGTGTTTCTCACAGAGTTCTAGGCCCATCTAACTTGTATTTGTGGAGTTATGATCATTTTCAGAACTTTGGACGATTTGCTGTCGAGCTGAATTAGAGAAACACCGAACCATTGTCTCTTTGTAGGTGAATGATTCAGAATGCTGCAGTACACCATATAACTTTAATTAATATGAGGAACAATTATTTTGCTTCTTAAGTCTTTCTCAAAGACAGTTTAAATACAATGATGAACTAGTATGTGCTGCTTATGTCTTGTCTGTCAACCAGTTTTAGGCCCATATAAAATGTATTTTTCGAGTTCTGATAATTTTCATCAAAGTCTACACATGTGGGAAAAAATGCATTTTCAGCCGATTTTAACGTCGATTTGGTGGAACGGTTAAACGCTTCAGTCATTACTCTATGTGACAGTGTCAGACAGTTTAAATACAATGATAAACTAGTATGTGCTGCTAAAGTGTTGTTTGTCAGCCAGTTTTAGGCCCTTATAAAATGTATTTTTCGAGTTATGATCATTTTCAGAACTTTGGACGATTTGCTGTCGAGCTGAATTAGAGAGACACCGAACCATTGTCTCTTTGTAGGTGAATGATTCAGGATGCTGCCGTACACCATATAACTTTAATTAATATGAGGAAAAATTATTTTGCTTCTTAAGGCTTTCTCAAAGACAGTTTAAATACAATGATGAACTAGTATGTGCTGCTAATGTCTTGTTTGTCAACCAGTTTTAGGCCCATATAAAATGTATTTTTCGAGTTCTGATAATTTTCATCAAAGTCTACACGTGGGAAAAAACGCATTTTCAGCCGATTTAAACGTCGATTTGGCGGAACGGTTAAACGCTTCAGTCATTACTCTATGTGACAGTGTCAGACAGTTTAAATACAATGATAAACTAGTATGTGCTGCTAAAGTCTTGTTTGTCAACCAGTTTTAGGCCCATATAAAATGTATTTTTCGAGTTCTGATAATTTTCATCAAAGTCTACACGTGGGAAAAAACGCATTTTCAGCCGATTTTAACGTCGATTTGGCGGAACGGTTAAACGCTTCAGTCATTACTCTATGTGACAGTGTCAGACAGTTTAAATACAATGATAAACTAGTATGTGCTGCTAAAGTGTTGTTTGTCAAACAGTTTTAGGTCCATATAAAATGTATTTTTCGAGTTATGATCATTTTCAGAACTTTGGACGATTTGCTGTCTAGCTGAATTAGAGAAACACCGAACAATTGTCTCTTTGTAGGTGCATGATTTTGAATGCTGCAGTACACCATATAACTTTAATTAATATGAGGAACAATTATGTGCTTCTTAAGTCTTTCTCAAAGACAGTTTAAATACAATGATAAACTAGTATGTGCAGCTAAAGTCTTGTTTGTCAACCAGTTTTAGGCCCATATAAAATGTATTTTTCGAGTTATGATAATTTTCATCAATGTCTACACGTGGGAAAAAACGCATTTTCAGTCGATTTAAACGTCGATTTGGCGGAACGGTTAAACGCTTCAGTCATTACTCTATGTGACAGTGTCAGTCAGTTTAAATACAATGATGAACTAGTATGTGCTGCTAAAGTCTTGTTTGTCAACCAGTTTTAGGCCCATATAAAATGTATTTTTCGAGTTCAAATAATTTTCATCAAAGTCTACCCGTGGGAAAAAACGCATTTTCAGTCGATTTAAACGTCGATTTGGCGGAACGGTTAAACGCTTCAGTCATTACTCTATGTGACAGTGTCAGTCAGTTTAAATACAATGATGAACTAGTATGTGCTGCTAAAGTCTTGTTTGTCAACCAGTTTTAGGCCCATATAAAATGTATTTTTCGAGTTCAGATAATTTTCATCAAAGTCTACACGTGGGAAAAAACGCATTTTCAGTCGATTTAAACGTCGATTTGGAGGAACGGTTAAACACTTCAGTCATTACTCTATGTGACAGTGTCAGACAGTTTAAATACAATGATAAACTAGTATGTGCTGCTAAAGTCTTGTTTGTCAACCAGTTTTAGGCCCAAATAAAATGTATTTTTCGAGTTCTGATAATTTTCATCAAAGTCTACACGTGAGAAAAAACGCATTTTCAGCCGATTTAAACGTCGAAAAGGCGAATCGGTTGAACGCTTCAGTCATTACTCTATGTGACAGTGTCAGAAAGTGTAAATACAATGATAAACTAGTATGTGCTGCTAAAGTGTTGTTTGCCAACCAGTTTTAGGCCCATATAAAATGTATTTTTCGAGTTATGATCATTTTCCGAACTTTGGACCGTTTGCTGTCTAGCTGAATTAGAGAAACACCGAACCATTGTCTCTTTGTAGGCGCATGATTTAGAATGCTGCAGTACACCATATAACTTTAATGAATATGAGGAACTATTATGTGCTTCTTAAGTCTTTCTCAAAGACAGTTTAAATACAATGATAAACTAGTATGTGCTGCTAAAGTCTTGTTTGTCAACCAGTTTTAGGCCCATATAAAATGTATTTTTCGAGTTCTGATAATTTTCATCAAAGTCTACACATGTGGGAAAAAATGCATTTTAAGCCGATTTTAACGTCGATTTGGTGGAACGGTTAAACGCTTCAGTCATTACTCTATGTGACAGTGTCAGACAGTTTAAATACAATGATAAACTAGTATGTGCTGCTAAAGTGTTGTTTTTCAAACAGTTTTAGGCCCATTTAAAATGTATTTTTCGAGTTATGATCATGTTCAGAACTTTGGACGATTTGCTGTCTAGCTGAATTAGACAAACACCGAACAATTGTCTCTTTGTAGGTGCATGATTTTGAATGCTGCAGTACACCATATAACTTTAATTAATATGAGGAACAATTATGTGCTTCTTAAGTCTTTCCTAAAGACAGTTTAAATACAATGATAAACTAGTATGTGCTGCTAAAGTGTTGTTTGTCAACCAGTTTTAGGCCCATATAAAATGTATTTTTCGAGTTATGATAATTTTCATCAAAGTCTACACATGTGGGAAAAAACGCATTTTCAGCCGATTTAAACGTCGAAAAGGCGGATCGGTTAAACGCTTCAGCCATTACTCTGTGACAGTGTCAGACAGTTTAAATACAATGATAAACTAGTATGTGCTACTAAAGTCTTGTTTGTCAGCCAGTTTTAGGCCCTTATAAAATGTATTTTTCGAGTTATGATCATTTTCAGAACTTTGGACGATTTGCTGTCGAGCTGAATTAGAGAAACACCGAACCATTGTCTCTTTGTAGGTGAATGATTCAGAATGCTGCAGTAAAGCATTGAAATTTAATTAATATGATGAACTATTATGTGCTTCTTAAGTGTTTCTCACAGAGTTCTAGGCCCATCTAACATGTATTTGTGGAGTTATGATCATATTCAGAACTTTGGACGATTTGCTGTCTAGCTGAATTAGAGAAACACCGAACAATTGTTTCTTTGTAGGTGCATGATTCAGTATACTGCAGTACAGCATAGAAATTTAATTAATATGATGAACTATTATGTGCTTCTTAAGTGTTTCTCACAGAGTTCTAGGCCCATCTAACATGTATTTGTTGAGTTATGATCATATTCAGAACTTTGGACGATTTGCTGTCGAGCTGAATTAGAGAAACACCGAACCATTGTCTCTTTGTAGGTGAATGATTCAGAATGCTGCAGTACACCATATAACTTTAATTAATATGAGGAACAATTATTTTGCTTCTTAAGTCTTTCTCAAAGACAGTTTAAATACAATGATAAACTAGTATGTGCAGCTAAAGTCTTGTTTGTCAACCAGTTTTAGGCCCATATAAAATGTATTTTTCGAGTTCAGATAATTTTCATCAAAGTCTACACGTGGGAAAAAACGCATTTTCAGTCGATTTAAACGTCGATTTGGTGGAACGGTTAAACGCTTCAGTCATTACTCTATGTGACAGTGTCAGACAGTTTAAATACAATGATCAACTAGTATGTGCTGCTAAAGTGTTGTTTGTCAAACAGTTTTAGGCCCATATAAAATGTATTTTTCGAGTTCTGATAATTTTCATCAAAGTCTACACGTGGGAAAAAACGCATTTTCAGCCGATTTTAACGTCGATTCGGCGGAACGGTTAAACGCTTCAGTCATTACTCTATGTGACAGTGTCAGACAGTTTAAATACAATGATAAACTAGTATGTGCTGCTAAAGTGTTGTTTGTCAAACAGTTTTAGGTCCATATAAAATGTATTTTTCGAGTTATGATCATTTTCAGAACTTTGGACGATTTGCTGTCTAGCTGAATTAGAGAAACACCGAACAATTGTCTCTTTGTAGGTGCATGATTTTGAATGCTGCAGTACACCATATAACTTTAATTAATATGAGGAACAATTATGTGCTTCTTAAGTCTTTCTCAAAGACAGTTTAAATACAATGATAAACTAGTATGTGCAGCTAAAGTCTTGTTTGTCAACCAGTTTTAGGCCCATATAAAATGTATTTTTCGAGTTATGATAATTTTCATCAATGTCTACACGTGGGAAAAAACGCATTTTCAGTCGATTTAAACGTCGATTTGGCGGAACGGTTAAACGCTTCAGTCATTACTCTATGTGACAGTGTCAGTCAGTTTAAATACAATGATGAACTAGTATGTGCTGCTAAAGTCTTGTTTGTCAACCAGTTTTAGGCCCATATAAAATGTATTTTTCGAGTTCAGATAATTTTCATCAAAGTCTACACGTGGGAAAAAACGCATCTTCAGTCGATTTAAACGTCGATTTGGCGGAACGGTTAAACACTTCAGTCATTACTCTATGTGAGTGTCAGACAGTTTAAATACAATTATAAACTAGTATGTGCTGCTAAGTCTTGTTTGTCAACCAGTTTTAGGCCCAAATAAAATGTATTTTTCGAGTTCTGATAATTTTCATCAAAGTCTACACGTGAGAAAAAACGCATTTTCAGCCGATTTAAACGTCGAAAAGGCGAATCGGTTGAACGCTTCAGTCATTACTCTATGTGACAGTGTCAGAAAGTGTAAATACAATGATAAACTAGTATGTGCTGCTAATGTGTTGTTTGCCAACCAGTTTTAGGCCCATATAAAATGTATTTTTCGAGTTATGATCATTTTCCGAACTTTGGACCGTTTGCTGTCTAGCTGAATTAGAGAAACACCGAACCATTGTCTCTTTGTAGGCGCATGATTCAGAATACTGCAGTACAGCATAGAAATTTAATTAATATGATGAACTATTATGTGCTTCTTAAGTGTTTCTCACAGAGTTCTAGGCCTATCTAACATGTATTTGTGGAGTTATGATCATTTTCAGAACTTTGGACGATTTGCTGTCGAGCTGAATTAGAGAAACACCGAACCATTGTCTCTTTGTAGGTGAATGATTCAGAATGCTGCAGTACACCATATAACTTTAATTAATATGAGGAACAATTATTTTGCTTCTTAAGTCTTTCTCAAAGACAGTTTAAATACAATGATGAACTGGTATGTGCTGCTTATGTCTTGTTTGTCAACCAGTTTTAGGCCCATATAAAATGTATTTTTCGAGTTCTGATAATTTTCATCAAAGTCTACACATGTGGGAAAAAACGCATTTTCAGCTTATTTTAACGTCGATTTGGTGGAACGGTTAAACGCTTCAGTCATTACTCTATGTGACAGTGTCAGACAGTTTAAATACAATGATAAACTAGTATGTGCTGCTAAAGTGTTGTTTGTCAAACAGTTTTAGGTCCATATAAAATGTATTTTTCGAGTTATGATCATTTTCAGAACTTTGGACGATTTGCTGTCTAGCTGAATTAGAGAAACACCGAACAATTGTCTCTTTGTAGGTGCATGATTTTGAATGCTGCAGTACACCATATAACTTTAATTAATATGAGGAACAATTATGTGCTTCTTAAGTCTTTCTCAAAGACAGTTTAAATACAATGATAAACTAGTATGTGCAGCTAAAGTCTTGTTTGTCAACCAGTTTTAGGCCCATATAAAATGTATTTTTCGAGTTCTGATAATTTTCATCAAAGTCTACACGTGGGAAAAAACGCATTTTCAGCCGATTTTAACGTCGATTTGGCGGAACGGTTAAACGCTTCAGTCATTACTCTATGTGACAGTGTCAGACAGTTTAAATACAATGATAAACTAGTATGTGCTGCTAAAGTGTTGTTTGTCAAACAGTTTTAGGTCCATATAAAATGTATTTTTCGAGTTATGATCATTTTCAGAACTTTGGACGATTTGCTGTCTAGCTGAATTAGAGAAACACCGAACAATTGTCTCTTTGTAGGTGCATGATTTTGAATGCTGCAGTACACCATATAACTTTAATTAATATGAGGAACAATTATGTGCTTCTTAAGTCTTTCTCAAAGACAGTTTAAATACAATGATAAACTAGTATGTGCAGCTAAAGTCTTGTTTGTCAACCAGTTTTAGGCCCATATAAAATGTATTTTTCGAGTTATGATAATTTTCATCAATGTCTACACGTGGGAAAAAACGCATTTTCAGTCGATTTAAACGTCGATTTGGCGGAACGGTTAAACGCTTCAGTCATTACTCTATGTGACAGTGTCAGTCAGTTTAAATACAATGATGAACTAGTATGTGCTGCTAAAGTCTTGTTTGTCAACCAGTTTTAGGCCCATATAAAATGTATTTTTCGAGTTCAAATAATTTTCATCAAAGTCTACCCGTGGGAAAAAACGCATTTTCAGTCGATTTAAACGTCGATTTGGCGGAACGGTTAAACGCTTCAGTCATTACTCTATGTGACAGTGTCAGTCAGTTTAAATACAATGATGAACTAGTATGTGCTGCTAAAGTCTTGTTTGTCAACCAGTTTTAGGCCCATATAAAATGTATTTTTCGAGTTCAGATAATTTTCATCAAAGTCTACACGTGGGAAAAAACGCATTTTCAGTCGATTTAAACGTCGATTTGGAGGAACGGTTAAACACTTCAGTCATTACTCTATGTGACAGTGTCAGACAGTTTAAATACAATGATAAACTAGTATGTGCTGCTAAAGTCTTGTTTGTCAACCAGTTTTAGGCCCAAATAAAATGTATTTTTCGAGTTCTGATAATTTTCATCAAAGTCTACACGTGAGAAAAAACGCATTTTCAGCCGATTTAAACGTCGAAAAGGCGAATCGGTTGAACGCTTCAGTCATTACTCTATGTGACAGTGTCAGAAAGTGTAAATACAATGATAAACTAGTATGTGCTGCTAAAGTGTTGTTTGCCAACCAGTTTTAGGCCCATATAAAATGTATTTTTCGAGTTATGATCATTTTCCGAACTTTGGACCGTTTGCTGTCTAGCTGAATTAGAGAAACACCGAACCATTGTCTCTTTGTAGGCGCATGATTTAGAATGCTGCAGTACACCATATAACTTTAATGAATATGAGGAACTATTATGTGCTTCTTAAGTCTTTCTCAAAGACAGTTTAAATACAATGATAAACTAGTATGTGCTGCTAAAGTCTTGTTTGTCAACCAGTTTTAGGCCCATATAAAATGTATTTTTCGAGTTCTGATAATTTTCATCAAAGTCTACACATGTGGGAAAAAATGCATTTTAAGCCGATTTTAACGTCGATTTGGTGGAACGGTTAAACGCTTCAGTCATTACTCTATGTGACAGTGTCAGACAGTTTAAATACAATGATAAACTAGTATGTGCTGCTAAAGTGTTGTTTTTCAAACAGTTTTAGGCCCATTTAAAATGTATTTTTCGAGTTATGATCATGTTCAGAACTTTGGACGATTTGCTGTCTAGCTGAATTAGACAAACACCGAACAATTGTCTCTTTGTAGGTGCATGATTTTGAATGCTGCAGTACACCATATAACTTTAATTAATATGAGGAACAATTATGTGCTTCTTAAGTCTTTCCTAAAGACAGTTTAAATACAATGATAAACTAGTATGTGCTGCTAAAGTGTTGTTTGTCAACCAGTTTTAGGCCCATATAAAATGTATTTTTCGAGTTATGATAATTTTCATCAAAGTCTACACATGTGGGAAAAAACGCATTTTCAGCCGATTTAAACGTCGAAAAGGCGGATCGGTTAAACGCTTCAGCCATTACTCTGTGACAGTGTCAGACAGTTTAAATACAATGATAAACTAGTATGTGCTACTAAAGTCTTGTTTGTCAGCCAGTTTTAGGCCCTTATAAAATGTATTTTTCGAGTTATGATCATTTTCAGAACTTTGGACGATTTGCTGTCGAGCTGAATTAGAGAAACACCGAACCATTGTCTCTTTGTAGGTGAATGATTCAGAATGCTGCAGTAAAGCATTGAAATTTAATTAATATGATGAACTATTATGTGCTTCTTAAGTGTTTCTCACAGAGTTCTAGGCCCATCTAACATGTATTTGTGGAGTTATGATCATATTCAGAACTTTGGACGATTTGCTGTCTAGCTGAATTAGAGAAACACCGAACAATTGTTTCTTTGTAGGTGCATGATTCAGTATACTGCAGTACAGCATAGAAATTTAATTAATATGATGAACTATTATGTGCTTCTTAAGTGTTTCTCACAGAGTTCTAGGCCCATCTAACATGTATTTGTTGAGTTATGATCATATTCAGAACTTTGGACGATTTGCTGTCGAGCTGAATTAGAGAAACACCGAACCATTGTCTCTTTGTAGGTGAATGATTCAGAATGCTGCAGTACACCATATAACTTTAATTAATATGAGGAACAATTATTTTGCTTCTTAAGTCTTTCTCAAAGACAGTTTAAATACAATGATAAACTAGTATGTGCAGCTAAAGTCTTGTTTGTCAACCAGTTTTAGGCCCATATAAAATGTATTTTTCGAGTTCAGATAATTTTCATCAAAGTCTACACGTGGGAAAAAACGCATTTTCAGTCGATTTAAACGTCGATTTGGTGGAACGGTTAAACGCTTCAGTCATTACTCTATGTGACAGTGTCAGACAGTTTAAATACAATGATCAACTAGTATGTGCTGCTAAAGTGTTGTTTGTCAAACAGTTTTAGGCCCATATAAAATGTATTTTTCGAGTTCTGATAATTTTCATCAAAGTCTACACGTGGGAAAAAACGCATTTTCAGCCGATTTTAACGTCGATTCGGCGGAACGGTTAAACGCTTCAGTCATTACTCTATGTGACAGTGTCAGACAGTTTAAATACAATGATAAACTAGTATGTGCTGCTAAAGTGTTGTTTGTCAAACAGTTTTAGGTCCATATAAAATGTATTTTTCGAGTTATGATCATTTTCAGAACTTTGGACGATTTGCTGTCTAGCTGAATTAGAGAAACACCGAACAATTGTCTCTTTGTAGGTGCATGATTTTGAATGCTGCAGTACACCATATAACTTTAATTAATATGAGGAACAATTATGTGCTTCTTAAGTCTTTCTCAAAGACAGTTTAAATACAATGATAAACTAGTATGTGCAGCTAAAGTCTTGTTTGTCAACCAGTTTTAGGCCCATATAAAATGTATTTTTCGAGTTATGATAATTTTCATCAATGTCTACACGTGGGAAAAAACGCATTTTCAGTCGATTTAAACGTCGATTTGGCGGAACGGTTAAACGCTTCAGTCATTACTCTATGTGACAGTGTCAGTCAGTTTAAATACAATGATGAACTAGTATGTGCTGCTAAAGTCTTGTTTGTCAACCAGTTTTAGGCCCATATAAAATGTATTTTTCGAGTTCAGATAATTTTCATCAAAGTCTACACGTGGGAAAAAACGCATCTTCAGTCGATTTAAACGTCGATTTGGCGGAACGGTTAAACACTTCAGTCATTACTCTATGTGAGTGTCAGACAGTTTAAATACAATTATAAACTAGTATGTGCTGCTAAGTCTTGTTTGTCAACCAGTTTTAGGCCCAAATAAAATGTATTTTTCGAGTTCTGATAATTTTCATCAAAGTCTACACGTGAGAAAAAACGCATTTTCAGCCGATTTAAACGTCGAAAAGGCGAATCGGTTGAACGCTTCAGTCATTACTCTATGTGACAGTGTCAGAAAGTGTAAATACAATGATAAACTAGTATGTGCTGCTAATGTGTTGTTTGCCAACCAGTTTTAGGCCCATATAAAATGTATTTTTCGAGTTATGATCATTTTCCGAACTTTGGACCGTTTGCTGTCTAGCTGAATTAGAGAAACACCGAACCATTGTCTCTTTGTAGGCGCATGATTCAGAATACTGCAGTACAGCATAGAAATTTAATTAATATGATGAACTATTATGTGCTTCTTAAGTGTTTCTCACAGAGTTCTAGGCCTATCTAACATGTATTTGTGGAGTTATGATCATTTTCAGAACTTTGGACGATTTGCTGTCGAGCTGAATTAGAGAAACACCGAACCATTGTCTCTTTGTAGGTGAATGATTCAGAATGCTGCAGTACACCATATAACTTTAATTAATATGAGGAACAATTATTTTGCTTCTTAAGTCTTTCTCAAAGACAGTTTAAATACAATGATGAACTGGTATGTGCTGCTTATGTCTTGTTTGTCAACCAGTTTTAGGCCCATATAAAATGTATTTTTCGAGTTCTGATAATTTTCATCAAAGTCTACACATGTGGGAAAAAACGCATTTTCAGCTTATTTTAACGTCGATTTGGTGGAACGGTTAAACGCTTCAGTCATTACTCTATGTGACAGTGTCAGACAGTTTAAATACAATGATAAACTAGTATGTGCTGCTAAAGTGTTGTTTGTCAAACAGTTTTAGGTCCATATAAAATGTATTTTTCGAGTTATGATCATTTTCAGAACTTTGGACGATTTGCTGTCTAGCTGAATTAGAGAAACACCGAACAATTGTCTCTTTGTAGGTGCATGATTTTGAATGCTGCAGTACACCATATAACTTTAATTAATATGAGGAACAATTATGTGCTTCTTAAGTCTTTCTCAAAGACAGTTTAAATACAATGATAAACTAGTATGTGCAGCTAAAGTCTTGTTTGTCAACCAGTTTTAGGCCCATATAAAATGTATTTTTCGAGTTATGATAATTTTCATCAATGTCTACACATGGGAAAAAACGCATTTTCAGTCGATTTAAACGTCGATTTGGCGGAACGGTTAAACGCTTCAGTCATTACTCTATGTGACAGTGTCAGTCAGTTTAAATACAATGATGAACTAGTATGTGCTGCTAAAGTCTTGTTTGTCAACCAGTTTTAGGCCCATATAAAATGTATTTTTCGAGTTCAAATAATTTTCATCAAAGTCTACACGTGGGAAAAAACGCATTTTCAGTCGATTTAAACGTCGATTTGGCGGAACGGTTAAACGCTTCAGTCATTACTCTATGTGACAGTGTCAGTCAGTTTAAATACAATGATGAACTAGTATGTGCTGCTAAAGTCTTGTTTGTCAACCAGTTTTAGGCCCATATAAAATGTATTTTTCGAGTTCAGATAATTTTCATCAAAGTCTACACGTGGGAAAAAACGCATTTTCAGTCGATTTAAACGTCGATTTGGCGGAACGGTTAAACACTTCAGTCATTACTCTATGTGACAGTGTCAGACAGTTTAAATACAATGATAAACTAGTATGTGCTGCTAAAGTCTTGTTTGTCAACCAGTTTTAGGCCCAAATAAAATGTATTTTTCGAGTTCTGATAATTTTCATCAAAGTCTACACGTGAGAAAAAACGCATTTTCAGCCGATTTAAACGTCGAAAAGGCGAATCGGTTGAACGCTTCAGTCATTACTCTATGTGACAGTGTCAGAAAGTGTAAATACAATGATAAACTAGTATGTGCTGCTAAAGTGTTGTTTGCCAACCAGTTTTAGGCCCATATAAAATGTATTTTTCGAGTTATGATCATTTTCCGAACTTTGGACCGTTTAATGTCTAGCTGAATTAGAGAAACACCGAACCATTGTCTCTTTGTAGGCGCATGATTTAGAATGCTGCAGTACACCATATAACACTAATGAATATGAGGAACTATTATGTGCTTCTTAAGTCTTTCTCAAAGACAGTTTAAATACAATGATAAACTAGTATGTGCTGCTAAAGTCTTGTTTGTCAACCAGTTTTAGGCCCATATAAAATGTATTTTTCGAGTTCTGATAATTTTCATCAAAGTCTACACATGTGGGAAAAAATGCATTTTAAGCCGATTTTAACGTCGATTTGGTGGAACGGTTAAACGCTTCAGTCATTACTCTATGTGACAGTGTCAGACAGTTTAAATACAATGATAAACTAGTATGTGCTGCTAAAGTGTTGTTTGCCAACCAGTTTTAGGCCCATATAAAATGTATTTTTCGAGTTATGATCATTTTCCGAACTTTGGACCGTTTGCTGTCTAGCTGAATTAGAGAAACACCGAACCATTGTCTCTTTGTAGGCGCATGATTCAGAATACTGCAGTACAGCATAGAAATTTAATTAATATGATGAACTATTATGTGCTTCCTAAGTGTTTCTCACAGAGTTCTAGGCCCATCTAACTTGTATTTGTGGAGTTATGATCATTTTCAGAACTTTGGACGATTTGCTGTCGAGCTGAATTAGAGAAACACCGAACCATTGTCTCTTTGTAGGTGAATGATTCAGAATGCTGCAGTACACCATATAACTTTAATTAATATGAGGAACAATTATTTTGCTTCTTAAGTCTTTCTCAAAGACAGTTTAAATACAATGATGAACTAGTATGTGCTGCTTATGTCTTGTCTGTCAACCAGTTTTAGGCCCATATAAAATGTATTTTTCGAGTTCTGATAATTTTCATCAAAGTCTACACATGTGGGAAAAAATGCATTTTCAGCCGATTTTAACGTCGATTTGGTGGAACGGTTAAACGCTTCAGTCATTACTCTATGTGACAGTGTCAGACAGTTTAAATACAATGATAAACTAGTATGTGCTGCTAAAGTGTTGTTTGTCAGCCAGTTTTAGGCCCTTATAAAATGTATTTTTCGAGTTATGATCATTTTCAGAACTTTGGACGATTTGCTGTCGAGCTGAATTAGAGAGACACCGAACCATTGTCTCTTTGTAGGTGAATGATTCAGGATGCTGCCGTACACCATATAACTTTAATTAATATGAGGAAAAATTATTTTGCTTCTTAAGGCTTTCTCAAAGACAGTTTAAATACAATGATGAACTAGTATGTGCTGCTAATGTCTTGTTTGTCAACCAGTTTTAGGCCCATATAAAATGTATTTTTCGAGTTCTGATAATTTTCATCAAAGTCTACACGTGGGAAAAAACGCATTTTCAGCCGATTTAAACGTCGATTTGGCGGAACGGTTAAACGCTTCAGTCATTACTCTATGTGACAGTGTCAGACAGTTTAAATACAATGATAAACTAGTATGTGCTGCTAAAGTCTTGTTTGTCAACCAGTTTTAGGCCCAAATAAAATGTATTTTTCGAGTTCTGATAATTTTCATCAAAGTCTACACGTCAGAAAAAACGCATTTTCAGCCGATTTAAACGTCGAAAAGGCGAATCGGTTGAACGCTTCAGTCATTACTCTATGTGACAGTGTCAGAAAGTGTAAATACAATGATAAACTAGTATGTGCTGCTAATGTGTTGTTTCCCAACCAGTTTTAGGCCCATATAAAATGTATTTTTCGAGTTATGATCATTTTCCGAACTTTGGACCGTTTGCTGTCTAGCTTAATTAGAGAAACACCGAACCATTATCTCTTTGTAGGCGCATGATTTAGAATGCTGCAGTACACCATATAACTTTAATGAATATGAGGAACTATTATGTGCTTCTTAAGTCTTTCTCAAAGACAGTTTAAATACAATGATAAACTAGTATGTGCTGCTAAAGTCTTGTTTGTCAACCAGTTTTAGGCCCATATAAAATGTATTTTTCGAGTTCTGATAATTTTCATCAAAGTCTACACATGTGGGAAAAAACGCATTTTCAGTCGATTTAAACGTCGAAAAGGCGAATCGGTTAAACGCTTCAGTCATTACTCCATGTGACAGTGTCAGACAGTTTAAATACAATGATGAACTAGTATGTGCTGCTAAAGTGTTGTTTGTCAACCAGTTTTAGGCCCATATAAAATGTATTTTTCCAGTTCTGATAATTTTCATCAAAGTCTACACGTGGGAAAAAACGCATTTTCAGCCGATTTTAACGTCGATTTGGCGGAACGGTTAAACGCTTCAGTCATTACTCTATGTGACAGTGTCAGACAGTTTAAATACAATGATAAACTAGTATGTGCTGCTAAAGTGTTGTTTGTCAAACAGTTTTAGGTCCATATAAAATGTATTTTTCGAGTTATGATCATTTTCAGAACTTTGGACGATTTGCTGTCTAGCTGAATTAGAGAAACACCGAACAATTGTCTCTTTGTAGGTGCATGATTTTGAATGCTGCAGTACACCATATAACTTTAATTAATATGAGGAACAATTATGTGCTTCTTAAGTCTTTCTCAAAGACAGTTTAAATACAATGATAAACTAGTATGTGCAGCTAAAGTCTTGTTTGTCAACCAGTTTTAGGCCCATATAAAATGTATTTTTCGAGTTATGATAATTTTCATCAATGTCTACACGTGGGAAAAAACGCATTTTCAGTCGATTTAAACGTCGATTTGGCGGAACGGTTAAACGCTTCAGTCATTACTCTATGTGACAGTGTCAGTCAGTTTAAATACAATGATGAACTAGTATGTGCTGCTAAAGTCTTGTTTGTCAACCAGTTTTAGGCCCATATAAAATGTATTTTTCGAGTTCAAATAATTTTCATCAAAGTCTACCCGTGGGAAAAAACGCATTTTCAGTCGATTTAAACGTCGATTTGGCGGAACGGTTAAACGCTTCAGTCATTACTCTATGTGACAGTGTCAGTCAGTTTAAATACAATGATGAACTAGTATGTGCTGCTAAAGTCTTGTTTGTCAACCAGTTTTAGGCCCATATAAAATGTATTTTTCGAGTTCTGATAATTTTCATCAAAGTCTACACGTGGGAAAAAACGCATTTTCAGCCGATTTAAACGTCGATTTGGCGGAACGGTTAAACGCTTCAGTCATTACTCTATGTGACAGTGTCAGACAGTTTAAATACAATGATAAACTAGTATGTGCTGCTAAAGTCTTGTTTGTCAACCAGTTTTAGGCCCAAATAAAATGTATTTTTCGAGTTCTGATAATTTTCATCAAAGTCTACACGTCAGAAAAAACGCATTTTCAGCCGATTTAAACGTCGAAAAGGCGAATCGGTTGAACGCTTCAGTCATTACTCTATGTGACAGTGTCAGAAAGTGTAAATACAATGATAAACTAGTATGTGCTGCTAATGTGTTGTTTCCCAACCAGTTTTAGGCCCATATAAAATGTATTTTTCGAGTTATGATCATTTTCCGAACTTTGGACCGTTTGCTGTCTAGCTTAATTAGAGAAACACCGAACCATTATCTCTTTGTAGGCGCATGATTTAGAATGCTGCAGTACACCATATAACTTTAATGAATATGAGGAACTATTATGTGCTTCTTAAGTCTTTCTCAAAGACAGTTTAAATACAATGATAAACTAGTATGTGCTGCTAAAGTCTTGTTTGTCAACCAGTTTTAGGCCCATATAAAATGTATTTTTCGAGTTCTGATAATTTTCATCAAAGTCTACACATGTGGGAAAAAACGCATTTTCAGTCGATTTAAACGTCGAAAAGGCGAATCGGTTAAACGCTTCAGTCATTACTCCATGTGACAGTGTCAGACAGTTTAAATACAATGATGAACTAGTATGTGCTGCTAAAGTGTTGTTTGTCAACCAGTTTTAGGCCCATATAAAATGTATTTTTCCAGTTCTGATAATTTTCATCAAAGTCTACACGTGGGAAAAAACGCATTTTCAGCCGATTTTAACGTCGATTTGGCGGAACGGTTAAACGCTTCAGTCATTACTCTATGTGACAGTGTCAGACAGTTTAAATACAATGATAAACTAGTATGTGCTGCTAAAGTGTTGTTTGTCAAACAGTTTTAGGTCCATATAAAATGTATTTTTCGAGTTATGATCATTTTCAGAACTTTGGACTATTTGCTGTCTAGCTGAATTAGAGAAACACCGAACAATTGTCTCTTTGTAGGTGCATGATTTTGAATGCTGCAGTACACCATATAACTTTAATTAATATGAGGAACAATTATGTGCTTCTTAAGTCTTTCTCAAAGACAGTTTAAATACAATGATAAACTAGTATGTGCAGCTAAAGTCTTGTTTGTCAACCAGTTTTAGGCCCATATAAAATGTATTTTTCGAGTTATGATAATTTTCATCAATGTCTACACGTGGGAAAAAACGCATTTTCAGTCGATTTAAACGTCGATTTGGCGGAACGGTTAAACGCTTCAGTCATTACTCTATGTGACAGTGTCAGTCAGTTTAAATACAATGATGAACTAGTATGTGCTGCTAAAGTCTTGTTTGTCAACCAGTTTTAGGCCCATATAAAATGTATTTTTCGAGTTCAAATAATTTTCATCAAAGTCTACCCGTGGGAAAAAACGCATTTTCAGTCGATTTAAACGTCGATTTGGCGGAACGGTTAAACGCTTCAGTCATTACTCTATGTGACAGTGTCAGTCAGTTTAAATACAATGATGAACTAGTATGTGCTGCTAAAGTCTTGTTTGTCAACCAGTTTTAGGCCCATATAAAATGTATTTTTCGAGTTCAAATAATTTTCATCAAAGTCTACACGTGGGAAAAAACGCATTTTCAGTCGATTTAAACGTCGATTTGGCGGAACGGTTAAACGCTTCAGTCATTACTCTATGTGACAGTGTCAGTCAGTTTAAATACAATGATGAACTAGTATGTGCTGCTAAAGTCTTGTTTGTCAACCAGTTTTAGGCCCATATAAAATGTATTTTTCGAGTTCAGATAATTTTCATCAAAGTCTACACGTGGGAAAAAACGCATTTTCAGTCGATTTAAACGTCGATTTGGCGGAACGGTTAAACACTTCAGTCATTACTCTATGTGACAGTGTCAGACAGTTTAAATACAATGATAAACTAGTATGTGCTGCTAAAGTCTTGTTTGTCAACCAGTTTTAGGCCCAAATAAAATGTATTTTTCGAGTTCTGATAATTTTCATCAAAGTCTACACGTGAGAAAAAACGCATTTTCAGCCGATTTAAACGTCGAAAAGGCGAATCGGTTGAACGCTTCAGTCATTACTCTATGTGACAGTGTCAGAAAGTGTAAATACAATGATAAACTAGTATGTGCTGCTAAAGTGTTGTTTGCCAACCAGTTTTAGGCCCATATAAAATGTATTTTTCGAGTTATGATCATTTTCCGAACTTTGGACCGTTTGCTGTCTAGCTGAATTAGAGAAACACCGAACCATTGTCTCTTTGTAGGCGCATGATTTAGAATGCTGCAGTACACCATATAACTTTAATGAATATGAGGAACTATTATGTGCTTCTTAAGTCTTTCTCAAAGACAGTTTAAATACAATGATAAACTAGTATGTGCTGCTAAAGTCTTGTTTGTCAACCAGTTTTAGGCCCATATAAAATGTATTTTTCGAGTTCTGATAATTTTCATCAAAGTCTACACATGTGGGAAAAAATGCATTTTAAGCCGATTTTAACGTCGATTTGGTGGAACGGTTAAACGCTTCAGTCATTACTCTATGTGACAGTGTCAGACAGTTTAAATACAATGATAAACTAGTATGTGCTGCTAAAGTGTTGTTTGCCAACCAGTTTTAGGCCCATATAAAATGTATTTTTCGAGTTATGATCATTTTCCGAACTTTGGACCGTTTGCTGTCTAGCTGAATTAGAGAAACACCGAACCATTGTCTCTTTGTAGGCGCATGATTCAGAATACTGCAGTACAGCATAGAAATTTAATTAATATGATGAACTATTATGTGCTTCCTAAGTGTTTCTCACAGAGTTCTAGGCCCATCTAACTTGTATTTGTGGAGTTATGATCATTTTCAGAACTTTGGACGATTTGCTGTCGAGCTGAATTAGAGAAACACCGAACCATTGTCTCTTTGTAGGTGAATGATTCAGAATGCTGCAGTACACCATATAACTTTAATTAATATGAGGAACAATTATTTTGCTTCTTAAGTCTTTCTCAAAGACAGTTTAAATACAATGATGAACTAGTATGTGCTGCTTATGTCTTGTCTGTCAACCAGTTTTAGGCCCATATAAAATGTATTTTTCGAGTTCTGATAATTTTCATCAAAGTCTACACATGTGGGAAAAAATGCATTTTCAGCCGATTTTAACGTCGATTTGGTGGAACGGTTAAACGCTTCAGTCATTACTCTATGTGACAGTGTCAGACAGTTTAAATACAATGATAAACTAGTATGTGCTGCTAAAGTGTTGTTTGTCAGCCAGTTTTAGGCCCTTATAAAATGTATTTTTCGAGTTATGATCATTTTCAGAACTTTGGACGATTTGCTGTCGAGCTGAATTAGAGAGACACCGAACCATTGTCTCTTTGTAGGTGAATGATTCAGGATGCTGCCGTACACCATATAACTTTAATTAATATGAGGAAAAATTATTTTGCTTCTTAAGGCTTTCTCAAAGACAGTTTAAATACAATGATGAACTAGTATGTGCTGCTAATGTCTTGTTTGTCAACCAGTTTTAGGCCCATATAAAATGTATTTTTCGAGTTCTGATAATTTTCATCAAAGTCTACACGTGGGAAAAAACGCATTTTCAGCCGATTTAAACGTCGATTTGGCGGAACGGTTAAACGCTTCAGTCATTACTCTATGTGACAGTGTCAGACAGTTTAAATACAATGATAAACTAGTATGTGCTGCTAAAGTCTTGTTTGTCAACCAGTTTTAGGCCCAAATAAAATGTATTTTTCGAGTTCTGATAATTTTCATCAAAGTCTACACGTCAGAAAAAACGCATTTTCAGCCGATTTAAACGTCGAAAAGGCGAATCGGTTGAACGCTTCAGTCATTACTCTATGTGACAGTGTCAGAAAGTGTAAATACAATGATAAACTAGTATGTGCTGCTAATGTGTTGTTTCCCAACCAGTTTTAGGCCCATATAAAATGTATTTTTCGAGTTATGATCATTTTCCGAACTTTGGACCGTTTGCTGTCTAGCTTAATTAGAGAAACACCGAACCATTATCTCTTTGTAGGCGCATGATTTAGAATGCTGCAGTACACCATATAACTTTAATGAATATGAGGAACTATTATGTGCTTCTTAAGTCTTTCTCAAAGACAGTTTAAATACAATGATAAACTAGTATGTGCTGCTAAAGTCTTGTTTGTCAACCAGTTTTAGGCCCATATAAAATGTATTTTTCGAGTTCTGATAATTTTCATCAAAGTCTACACATGTGGGAAAAAACGCATTTTCAGTCGATTTAAACGTCGAAAAGGCGAATCGGTTAAACGCTTCAGTCATTACTCCATGTGACAGTGTCAGACAGTTTAAATACAATGATGAACTAGTATGTGCTGCTAAAGTGTTGTTTGTCAACCAGTTTTAGGCCCATATAAAATGTATTTTTCCAGTTCTGATAATTTTCATCAAAGTCTACACGTGGGAAAAAACGCATTTTCAGCCGATTTTAACGTCGATTTGGCGGAACGGTTAAACGCTTCAGTCATTACTCTATGTGACAGTGTCAGACAGTTTAAATACAATGATAAACTAGTATGTGCTGCTAAAGTGTTGTTTGTCAAACAGTTTTAGGTCCATATAAAATGTATTTTTCGAGTTATGATCATTTTCAGAACTTTGGACGATTTGCTGTCTAGCTGAATTAGAGAAACACCGAACAATTGTCTCTTTGTAGGTGCATGATTTTGAATGCTGCAGTACACCATATAACTTTAATTAATATGAGGAACAATTATGTGCTTCTTAAGTCTTTCTCAAAGACAGTTTAAATACAATGATAAACTAGTATGTGCAGCTAAAGTCTTGTTTGTCAACCAGTTTTAGGCCCATATAAAATGTATTTTTCGAGTTATGATAATTTTCATCAATGTCTACACGTGGGAAAAAACGCATTTTCAGTCGATTTAAACGTCGATTTGGCGGAACGGTTAAACGCTTCAGTCATTACTCTATGTGACAGTGTCAGTCAGTTTAAATACAATGATGAACTAGTATGTGCTGCTAAAGTCTTGTTTGTCAACCAGTTTTAGGCCCATATAAAATGTATTTTTCGAGTTCAAATAATTTTCATCAAAGTCTACCCGTGGGAAAAAACGCATTTTCAGTCGATTTAAACGTCGATTTGGCGGAACGGTTAAACGCTTCAGTCATTACTCTATGTGACAGTGTCAGTCAGTTTAAATACAATGATGAACTAGTATGTGCTGCTAAAGTCTTGTTTGTCAACCAGTTTTAGGCCCATATAAAATGTATTTTTCGAGTTCAGATAATTTTCATCAAAGTCTACACGTGGGAAAAAACGCATTTTCAGTCGATTTAAACGTCGATTTGGAGGAACGGTTAAACACTTCAGTCATTACTCTATGTGACAGTGTCAGACAGTTTAAATACAATGATAAACTAGTATGTGCTGCTAAAGTCTTGTTTGTCAACCAGTTTTAGGCCCAAATAAAATGTATTTTTCGAGTTCTGATAATTTTCATCAAAGTCTACACGTGAGAAAAAACGCATTTTCAGCCGATTTAAACGTCGAAAAGGCGAATCGGTTGAACGCTTCAGTCATTACTCTATGTGACAGTGTCAGAAAGTGTAAATACAATGATAAACTAGTATGTGCTGCTAAAGTGTTGTTTGCCAACCAGTTTTAGGCCCATATAAAATGTATTTTTCGAGTTATGATCATTTTCCGAACTTTGGACCGTTTGCTGTCTAGCTGAATTAGAGAAACACCGAACCATTGTCTCTTTGTAGGCGCATGATTTAGAATGCTGCAGTACACCATATAACTTTAATGAATATGAGGAACTATTATGTGCTTCTTAAGTCTTTCTCAAAGACAGTTTAAATACAATGATAAACTAGTATGTGCTGCTAAAGTCTTGTTTGTCAACCAGTTTTAGGCCCATATAAAATGTATTTTTCGAGTTCTGATAATTTTCATCAAAGTCTACACATGTGGGAAAAAATGCATTTTAAGCCGATTTTAACGTCGATTTGGTGGAACGGTTAAACGCTTCAGTCATTACTCTATGTGACAGTGTCAGACAGTTTAAATACAATGATAAACTAGTATGTGCTGCTAAAGTGTTGTTTTTCAAACAGTTTTAGGCCCATTTAAAATGTATTTTTCGAGTTATGATCATGTTCAGAACTTTGGACGATTTGCTGTCTAGCTGAATTAGAGAAACACCGAACAATTGTCTCTTTGTAGGTGCATGATTTTGAATGCTGCAGTACACCATATAACTTTAATTAATATGAGGAACAATTATGTGCTTCTTAAGTCTTTCCTAAAGACAGTTTAAATACAATGATAAACTAGTATGTGCTGCTAAAGTCTTGTTTGTCAACCAGTTTTAGGCCCAAATAAAATGTATTTTTCGAGTTCTGATAATTTTCATCAAAGTCTACACGTGAGAAAAAACGCATTTTCAGCCGATTTAAACGTCGATTTGGCGGAACGGTTAAACGCTTCAGTCATTACTCTATGTGACAGTGTCAGTCAGTTTAAATACAATGATGAACTAGTATGTGCTGCTAAAGTCTTGTTTGTCAACCAGTTTTAGGCCCATATAAAATGTATTTTTCGAGTTCAGATAATTTTCATCAAAGTCTACACGTGGGAAAAAACGCATTTTCAGTCGATTTAAACGTCGATTTGGCGGAACGGTTAAACACTTCAGTCATTACTCTATGTGACAGTGTCAGACAGTTTAAATACAATGATAAACTAGTATGTGCTGCTAAAGTCTTGTTTGTCAACCAGTTTTAGGCCCAAATAAAATGTATTTTTCGAGTTCTGATAATTTTCATCAAAGTCTACACGTGAGAAAAAACGCATTTTCAGCTGATTTAAACGTCGAAAAGCCGAATCGGTTGAACGCTTCAGTCATTACTCTATGTGACAGTGTCAGAAAGTGTAAATACAATGATAAACTAGTATGTGCTGCTAAAGTGTTGTTTGCCAACCAGTTTTAGGCCCATATAAAATGTATTTTTCGAGTTATGATCATTTTCCGAACTTTGGACCGTTTGCTGTCTAGCTGAATTAGAGAAACACCGAACCATTGTCTCTTTGTAGGCGCATGATTTAGAATGCTGCAGTACACCATATAACTTTAATGAATATGAGGAACTATTATGTGCTTCTTAAGTCTTTCTCAAAGACAGTTTAAATACAATGATAAACTAGTATGTGCTGCTAAAGTCTTGTTTGTCAACCAGTTTTAGGCCCATATAAAATGTATTTTTCGAGTTCTGATAATTTTCATCAAAGTCTACACATGTGGGAAAAAATTCATTTTAAGCCGATTTTAACGTCGATTTGGTGGAACGGTTAAACGCTTCAGTCATTACTCTATGTGACAGTGTCAGACAGTTTAAATACAATGATAAACTAGTATGTGCTGCTAAAGTCTTGTTTGTCAGCCAGAAGCACATAATAGTTCATCATATTAATAATAAAATCTGTGACTGAGTTTAACATGGGCCTAAAACTGTCTGAACTGACAGAAGCGTTTAACCAATTCCCCTTTTCGACGTTTAAATCGGCTGAAAATGCGTTTTTTCCCACATGTGCACACAATGATGAAAATGATCATATCTCCACAAATACATGTTAGATGGGCCTAGAAATCTGTGAGAAACACTTAAGAAGCACATAATAGTTCATCATATTAATTAAATTTCTATGCTGTACTGCAGCATTCTGAATCATTCACCTCTGAAGAGACAATGGTTCGGTGTTTCTCTAATTCAGCTAGACAGCAAACCGTCACAAGTTCTGAAAATGATCATAACTCCAGAAATACATGTTAGATGGGCATAGAAATCTGAGAGATAAACTTAGGAAGCAAATAATAGTTCATCATATTAATAAAATTTCTATGCTGTCCTGCAGCATTCTGAATCATTCACCTCTGAAGAGACAATGGTTCGGTGTTTCTCTAATTCAGCTAGACAGCAAACCGTCCAATGTTCTGAAAATGCTCATACCTCTACAAATACATGTTGTATGGGCCTAAAACTGTTTGACAAACAACGCTTTAGCAGCATATACTAGTTCACCATTGTATTTAAACTGTCTGACACTGTCACACAGAGTAATGACTGAAGCGTTTAACCAATTCCCCTTTTCGACGTTTAAATCGGCTGAAAATGCGTTTTTTCCCACATGTGCACACTATGATGAAAATGATCCTAACTTGACAAATACATGTTAGATGGGCCTAGAAATCTGTGAGAAACACTTAAGAAGCACATAATAGTTCATCATATTAATTAAATTTATATGCTGTACTGCAGCATTCTGAATCATTCACCTCTGAAGAGACAATGGTTCGGTGTTTCTCTAATTCAGCTAGACAGCAAACCGTCACAGGTTCTGAAAATGCTCATACCTCAACAAATACATGTTGTATGGGCCTAAAACAGTTTGACAAACAACACTTTAGCAGCATATACTAGTTCACCATTGTATTTAAACTGTCTGACACTGTCACACAGAGTAATGACTGAAGCGTTTAAGCAATTCCCTTTTTCGACGTTTAAATCGGCTGAAAATGCGTTTTTTCCCACATGTGCACATAATGATGAAAATGACCATAACTCGACAAATACATGTTAGATGGGCCTAAAACTGTTTGACAAACAACACTTTAGCAGCATATACTAGTTCACCATTGTATTTAAACTGTCTGACACTGTCACACAGAGTAATGACTGAAGCGTTTAACCAATTCCCCTTTTCGACGTTTAAATCGGCTGAAAATGCGTTTTTTCCCACATGTGCACATAATGATGAAAATGACCATAACTCGACAAATACATGTTAGATGGGCCTAAAACTGTTTGACAAACAACACTTTAGCAGCATATACTAGTTCACCATTGTATTTAAACTGTCTGACACTGTCACACAGAGTAATGACTGAAGCGTTTAACCAATTCCCCTTTTCGACGTTTAAATCGGCTGAAAATGCGTTTTTTCCCACATGTGCACACAATGATGAAAATGATCATAACTCCACAAATACATGTTAGATGGGCCTAGAAATCTGTGAGAAACACTTAAGAAGCACATAATAGTTCATCATATTAATTAAATTTCTATGCTGTACTGCAGCATTCTGAATCATTCACCTCTGAAGAGACAATGGTTCGGCGTTTCTCTAATTCAGCTACACAGCAAACCGTCACAAGTTCTGAAAATGCTCATACCTCAACAAATACATGTTGTATGGGCCTAAAACTGTTTGACAAACAACGCTTTAGCAGCATATACTAGTTCACCATTGTATTTAAACTGTCTGACACTGTCACACAGAGTAATGACTGAAGCGTTTAACCAATTCCCCTTTTCGACGTTTAAATCGGCTGAAAATGCGTTTTTTCCCACATGTGCACACAATGATGAAAATGATCATAACTCCACAAATACATGTTAGATGGGCCTAGAAATCTGTGAGAAACACTTAAGAAGCACATAATAGTTCATCATATTAATTAAATTTCTATGCTGTACTGCAGCATTCTGAATCATTCACCTCTGAAGAGACAATGGTTCGGTGTTTCTCTAATTCAGCTAGACAGCAAACCGTCCAATGTTCTGAAAATGCTCATACCTCGACAAATACATGTTGTATGGGCCGAAAACTGTTTGACAAACAACGCTTTAGCAGCATATACTAGTTCACCATTGTATTTAAACTGTCTGACACTGTCACACAGAGTAATGACTGAAGCGTTTAACCAATTCCCCTTTTCGACGTTTAAATCGGCTGAAAATGCGTTTTTTCCCACATGTGCACATAATGATGAAAATGACCATAACTCGACAAATACATGTTAGATGGGCCGAAAACTGTTTGACAAACAACGCTTAGCAGCATATACTAGTTCACCATTGTATTTAAACTGTCTGACACTGTCACACAGAGTAATGACTGAAGCGTTTAACCAATTCCCCTTTTCGACGTTTAAATCGGCTGAAAATGCGTTTTTTCCCACATGTGCACATAATGATGAAAATGACCATAACTCGACAAATACATGTTAGATGGGCCCAAAACTGTTTGACAAACAACACTTTAGCAGCATATACTAGTTCACCATTGTATTTAAACTGTCTGAAACTGTCACACAGAGTAATGACTGAAGCGTTTAACCAATTCCCCTTTTCGACGTTTAAATCGGCTGAAAATGCGTTTTTTCCCACATGTGCACACAATGATGAAAATGATCATAACTCCACAAATACATGTTAGATGGGCCTAGAAATCTGTGAGAAACACTTAAGGAGCACATAATAGTTCATCATATTAATTAAATTTCTATGCTGTACTGCAGCATTCTGAATCATTCACCTCTGAAGAGACAATGGTTCGGTGTTTCTCTAATTCAGCTAGACAGCAAACCGTCACAAGTTCTGAAAATGCTCATACCTCAACAAATACATGTTGTATGGGCCTAAAACTGGTTGACAAACAACACTTTAGCAGCATATACTAGTTCACCATTGTATTTAAACTGTCTGACACTGTCACACAGAGTAATGACTGAAGCGTTTAAGCAATTCCCCTTTTCGACGTTTAAATCGGCTGAAAATGCGTTTTTTCCCACATGTGCACATAATGATGAAAATGACCATAACTCGACAAATACATGTTAGATGGGCCTAAAACTGTTTGACAAACAACACTTTAGCAGCATATACTAGTTCACCATTGTATTTAAACTGTCTGACACTGTCACACAGAGTAATGACTGAAGCGTTTAACCAATTCCCCTTTTCGACGTTTAAATCGGCTGAAAATGCGTTTTTTCCCACATGTGCACATAATGATGAAAATGACCATAACTCGACAAATACATGTTAGATGGGCCTAAAACTGTTTGACAAACAACACTTTAGCAGCATATACTAGTTCACCATTGTATTTAAACTGTCTGACACTGTCACACAGAGTAATGACTGAAGCGTTTAACCAATTCCCCTTTTCGACGTTTAAATCGGCTGAAAATGCGTTTTTTCCCACATGTGCACACAATGATGAAAATGATCATAACTCCACAAATAAATGTTAGATGGGCCTAGAAATCTGTGAGAAACACTTAAGAAGCACATAATAGTTCATCATATTAATTAAATTTCTATGCTGTACTGCAGCATTCGGAATCATTCACCTCTGAAGAGACAATGGTTCGGTGTTTCTCTAATTCAGCTAGACAGCAAACCGTCCAATGTTCTGAAAATGCTCATACCTCGACAAATACATGTTGTATGGGCCTAAAACTGTTTGACAAACAACGCTTTAGCAGCATATACTAGTTCACCATTGTATTTAAACTGTCTGACACTGTCACACAGAGTAATGACTGAAGCGTTTAACCAATTCCCCTTTTCGACGTTTAAATCGGCTGAAAATGCGTTTTTTCCCACATGTGCACACAATGATGAAAATGATCATAACTCCACAAATACATGTTAGATGGGCCTAGAAATCTGTGAGAAACACTTAAGAAGCACATAATAGTTCATCATATTAATTAAATTTCTATGCTGTACTGCAGCATTCTGAATCATTCACCTCTGAAGAGAAAATGGTTCGGTGTTTCTCTAATTCAGCTAGACAGCAAACCGTCCAATGTTCTGAAAATGCTCATACCTCGACAAATACATGTTGTATGGGCCGAAAACTGTTTGACAAACAACGCTTTAGCAGCCTATACTAGTTCACCATTGTATTTAAACTGTCTGACACTGTCACACAGAGTAATGACTGAAGCGTTTAACCAATTCCCCTTTTCGACGTTTAAATCGGCTGAAAATGCGTTTTTTCCCACATGTGCACATAATGATGAAAATGACCATAACTCGACAAATACATGTTAGATGGGCCTAAAACTGTTTGACAAACAACACTTTAGCAGCATATACTAGTTCACCATTGTATTTAAACTGTCTGACACTGTCACACAGAGTAATGACTGAAGCGTTTAACCAATTCCCCTTTTCGACGTTGAAATCGGCTGAAAATGCATTTTTTCCCACATGTGCACACAATGATGAAAATGATCATAACTCGACAAATACATGTTACAAAAAAAAGAAAGATTTAAAGATAGAATAAAAGAAAGATTGAAAGAAAGTTTGAAAAAAGAAAGAAAGATTGAAAGATTGAAAGAAATATTGAAAGACAGAAAGATTGAAAGAAACAATGAAAGAAAGATTGAAAGATTAAAAGAAAGAATGAAAGAAAGATTGAAAGAAAGATTGAAAGAAAGATTGAAAGAAAGAAAGATTGAAAGAAAGAATGAAAAAAAGATTGAAATAAAGAATGAAAGAAAGATTGAAAGAAAGATAGAAAGAAAGATTGAAAGATTGAAAGAAAGATTGAAAAAAAGATTGAAAGACTGAAAGAAAGAATGAAAGAAAGATTGAAAGATTAAACAATTGAAAGAAAGTTTGCAAGAAAGATTGAAAAAAGAAAGATTGAAAGAAAGAATGAAAGAAAGATTGAAAGATAGATAGAAAGAAAGATTGAAAGAAAGAAAGATTGAAAGAATAACAAAAGAAAGATTGAAAGATTGGAAGAAATATTGAAAGATAGAAAAATTGAAAGAAAGAAAGATTGAAAGAAAAATTGAAAGATTGAAAGAAAGAATGAAAGAAAGATTGAAAGATTGAAATATTGAAAGAAAGAATGAAAGAAAGATTGAAAGATTGAAAGATTGAAATAAAGATTGAAAGTTTGAAAGAAAGATTGAAAGAAACATTTAAAGAAAGAAAGATTGAAAGAAACATTGAAAGAAAGATTGAAAGATTGAAAGAAAGATTGAAAGAAAGAATGAAAGAAAGATTGAACGATTGAAATATTGAAATAAAGAATGAAAGTTTGAAAGAAAGAATGAAAGAAAGATTTAAAGAAAGAAAGATTGAAAGTAAAAAAGATTGAAAGAAATATTGAAAGAAAGATTGAAAGATTGAAAGAAGGAATGAATGAAAGATTGAAAGAAAGATTGAAAGAAAGATTGAAAGATTGAAGGTAAGAATGAAAGAAAGATTGAAAGAAAAATTGAAAGAAAGATTGAAAGAAAGATTGAAAGACTGAAGGAAAGAATGAAAGAAAGATGGAAAGAAAGATGGAAAGAAAGATTGACAGAAAGAAAGATTGAAAGAAATATTGAAAGAAAGATTGAAAGAAAGAATGAAAGAAAGATTGAAAGATTGAAAGATTGAAAGATTGAAAGAAAGAATGAAAGAAAGACTGAAAGATTGAAAGAAAAATTGAAAGAAAGATTGAAAGATTGAAAGATTGAAAGAAAGATTGAAAGTTTGAAAGACAGATTGAAAGACTGAAAGAAAGATTGCAAGAAAGATTGAAAAAACAGAAAGATTTAAAGATAGAATAAAAGAAAGATTGAAAGAAAGATTGAAAAAAAAAGAAAGATTGAAAGATTGAAAGAAATATTGAAAGACAGAAAGATTGAAAGAAACAATTAAAGAAAGATTGAAAGATTAAAATAAAGAATGAAAGAACGATTGAAAGAAAGATTGAAAGAAAGATTGAAAGAAAGATTGAATGAAAGATTGAAAGAAAGAATGAAACAAAGATTGAAATAAAGAATGAAAGAAAGACTGAAAGAAAGAATGACGGACAGAAAGATTGAAAGAAAGAATGAAAGAAAGATTGAAAAAAAGATTGAAAGACTGAAAGAAAGAATGAAAGAAAGATTGAAAGATTAAACAATTGAAAGAACGATTGCAAGAAAGATTGAAAAAAGAAAGATTGAAAGAAAGAATGAAAGACTGAAGGAAAGAATGAAAGAAAGATTGAAAGATTAAAAGAAAGAATGAAAGAAAGATTGAAAAATTGAAAGATTGAAAGAAAGACTAAAAGAAAGAAAGAAAGATTGAAAGAAAGATTGAAAGAAAGAATGAAAGAAAGAATGAAAGAAAGATTGAAAGAAACAATGAAAGAAAGATTGAAAGATTAAAAGAAAGAATGAAAGAAAGACTAAAAGAAAGAAAGAACGATTGAAAGAAAGATTGAAAGAAAGAATGAAAGAATGAATGAAAGAAAGATTGAAAGATTAAACAATTGAAAGAAAGATTGCAAGAAAGATTGAAAAAAGAAAGATTGAAAGAAAGAATGAAAGAAAGATGGAAAGAAAGATTGAAAGAAAGAAAGATTGAAAGAGATAAAAGAAAGATTGAAAGAAATAATGAAAGAAAGATTGAACGATTGGAAGAAATTTTGAAAGATAGAAAAATTGAAAGTAAGAAAGATTGAAAGAAAGAATGAAAGAAAGATTGAAAGATTGAAAGAAAGAATGAAAGAAAGATTGAAAGATTGAAATATTGAAAGAAAGAATGAAAAAAAGATTGAAAGACTGAAAGAAAGAATGAAAGAAAGATTGAAAGATTAAACAATTGAAAGAAAGTTTGCAAGAAAGTTTGAAAGAAAGAATGAAAGAAAGATTGAAAGATAGATGGATAGAAAGATTGAAAGAAAGAAAGATTGAAAGAATAACAAAAGAAAGATTGAAAGATTGGAAGAAATATTGAAAGATAGAAAAATTGAAAGTAAAAAAGATTGAAAGGAAGAATTAAAGAAAGAAAGATTGAAAGAAATAATGAAAGAAAGATTGAACGATTGGAAGAAATTTTGAAAGATAGAAAAATTGAAAGTAAGAAAGATTGAAAGAAAGAATGAAAGAAAGATTGAAAGATTGAAATAAAGAATGAAAGAAAGATTTAAAGATTGAAATATTGAAAGAAAGAATGAAAAAAAGATTGAAAGACTGAAAGAAAGAATGAAAGAAAGATTGAAAGATTAAACAATTGAAAGAAAGTTTGTAAGAAAGTTTGAAAAAAGAAAGATTGAAAGAAAGAATGAAAGAAAGATTGAAAGATAGATGGATAGAAAGATTGAAAGAAAGAAAGATTGAAAGAATAACAAAAGAAAGATTGAAAGATTGGAAGAAATATTGAAAGATAGAAAAATTGAAAGTAAGAAAGATTGAAAGAAAGAATTAAAGAAAGATTGAAAGATTGAAAGAAAGAATGAAAGAAAGATTGAAATATTGAAAGAAAGGTTGAAATAAAGATTGAAAGTTTGAAAGAAAGATTGAAAGAAAGATTTAAAGAAAGAAAGATTGAAAGAAATATTGAAAGAAAGATTGAAAGATTGAAAGAAAGATTGAAAGAAAGAATGAAAGAAAGATTGAAAGATTGAAAGATTGAAATAAAGAATGAAAGAAAGATTGAACGATTGAAAGATTGAAATAAAGAATGAAAGTTTGAAAGAAAGATTGAAAGAAAGATTTAAAAAAAGAAAGATTGAAAGTAAGAAATATTGAAAGACATATTGAAAGAAAGATTGAAAGAAAGAATGAAAGAAAGATTGAAAGAAAGATTGAAAGACTGAAGGAAAGAATGAAAGAAAGATTGAAAGAAAGATTGAAAGAAAGAAAGATTGAAAGATTGAATGATTGAAAGATTGAAAGAAAGATTGAAAGAAAGATTGAACGACTGAAAGATTGAAAGAAATATTGAAAGTTTGAAAGAAAGATTGAAAGACTGAAAGATAGATTGAAAGATTGAAGATTGAAAGATTGAAAGAAAGATTGAAAGAAAGATTGAACGACTGAAAGATTGAAAGAAAGATTGAAAGTTTGAAAGAAAGATTGAAAGACTGAAAGAAATAATGAAAGAAAGATTGAAAGAAAGAATGAAAGAAAGATTGAAAGAAAGATGGAAAGAAAGATTGAAAGAAAGAAAGATTGAAAGATATAACAAAAGAAAGATTGAAAGAAATAATGAAAGAAACATTGAACGATTGGAAGAAATATTGAAAGATAGAAAAATTGAAAGATTGAAAGAAAGAATGAAAGAAAGACTGAAAGATTGAAAGAAAGATTGAAAGATTGAAATATTTAAAGAAAGATTGAAAGAAAGAATGAAAGAAAGAATGAAAGAATGAAAGAAAAATTGACAGATTGAAAGAAATATTGAAAAAAGAAAGATTGAAAGAAAGAATGAAAGAAAGATGGAAAGAAAGATTGAAAGAAAGAAAGATTGAAAGAATAACAAAAGAAAGATTGAAAGATTGGAAGAAATATTGAAAGATAGAAAAATTGAAAGTAAGAAAGATTGAAAGAAAGAATTAAAGAAAGATTGAAAGATTGAAAGAAAGAATGAAAGAAAGATTGAAATATTGAAAGAAAGATTTAAATAAAGATTGAAATTTTGAAAGAAAGATTGAAAGAAATATTTAAAGAAAGAAAGATTGAAAGAAATATTGAAAGAAAGATTGAAAGATTGAAAGAAAGAATGAAAGAAAGATTGAAAGATTGAAAGATTGAAATTAAGAATGAAAGAAAGATTGAAAGATTGAAAGATTGAAATAAAGAATGAAAGTTTGAAAGAAAGATTGAAAGAAAGATTTAAAAAAGGAAAGATTGAAAGTAAGAAAGATTGAAAGACATATTGAAAGAAAGATTGAAAGATTGAAAGAAAGAATGAAAGAAAGAATGAAAGAAAGATTGAAAGAAAGATTGTAAGACTGAAGGAAAGAATGAAAGAAAGATTGATAGAAAGAAAGTTTGAAAGATTGAATGATTGAAAGATTGAATGAAAGAAAGATTGAAAGAAAGATTGAAAGAAAGATTGAACGACTGAAAGATTGAAAGAAATATTGAAAGTTTGAAAGAAAGATTGAAAGACTGAAAGATAGATTGAAAGATTGAAGATTGAAAGATTGAAAGAAAGATTGAAAGAAAGATTGAACGACTGAAAGAAAGATTGAAAGACTGAAAGAAATAATGAAAGAAAGATTGAAAGAAAGAATGAAAGAAATATTGAAAGAAAGATGGAAAGAAAGATTGAAAGATATAACAAAAGAAAGATTGAAAGAAATAATGAAAGAAAGATTGAACGATTGGAAGAAATATTGAAAGATAGAAAAATTGAAAGATTGAAAGATTGAAAGAAAGAATGAAAGAAAGATTGAAAGATTGAAAGAAAGAATGAAAGAAAGATTGAAAGATTGAAATATTGAAAGAAAGAATGAAAGAAAGACTGAAAGATTGAAAGAAAGATTGAAAGATTGAAATATTTAAAGAAAGATTGAAAGAAAGAATGAAAGAACAATTGAAAGAAAAAATGAAAGAATGAAAGAAAAATTGACAGATTGAAAGAAATATTGAAAAAAGAAAGATTGAAAGAAAGAATGAAAGAAAGATTGAAAGAAAGATGGAAAGAAAGATTGAAAGAAAGAAAGATTGAAAGAAATAATAAAAGAAAGATTGAACGATTGGAAGAAAGAATGACAGAAAGATTGAAAGATTGAAATATTGAAAGAAAGAATGAAAAAAAGATTGAAAGACTGAAGAAAGAATGAAAGAAAGATTGAAAGATTAAACAATTGAAAGAAAGTTTGCAAGAAAGTTTGAAAAAAGAAAGATTGAAAGAAAGAATCAAAAAAAGATTGATAGATAGATGGATAGAAAGATTGAAAGAAAGAAAGATTTAAAGAATAACAAAAGAAAGATTGAAAGATTGGAAGAAATATTGAAAGATAGAAAAATTGAAAGTAAGAAAGATTGAAAGAAAAAATTAAAGAAAGATTCAAAGATTGAAAGAAAGAATGAAAGAAAGGTTGAAAGATTGAAATATTGAAAGAAAGAATGAAAGAAAGATTGAAAGATTGAAAGAAAGATTGAAAGAAAGTTTGAAAGATTGAAAGATTGAAATAAAGATTGAAAGTTTGAAAGAAAGATTGAAAGAAAGATTTAAAGAAAGAAAGATTGAAAGAAATATTGAAAGAAAGATTGAAAGATTGAAAGAAAGATTGAAAGAAAGAATGAAAGAAAGATTGAAAGATTGAAAGATTGAAATAAAGAATGAAAGTTTGAAAGAAAGATTGAAAGAAAGATTTTAAGAAAGAAAGATTGAAAGTAAGAAAGATTGAAAGAAATATTGAAAGAAAGATTGAAAGATTGAAAGAAAGAATGAAAGAAAGAATGAAAGAAAGATTGAAAGAAAGATTGAAAGAAAGATTGAAAGAAAGATTGAAAGAAAGATTGAAAGACTGAAGGAAAGAATGAAAGAAAGATTCAAAGAAAGATTGAAAGAAAGATTGAACGACTGAAAGATTGAAAGATTGAATGATTGAAAGAAAGACTGAAAGATAGATTGAAAGATTGAAGATTGAAAGATTGAAAGAAAGATTGAAAGAAAGATTGAACGACTGAAAGATTGAAAGAAAGATTGAAAGTTTGAAACAAATTTTGAAAGACTGAAAGAAAGAATGAAAGAAAGATTGAAAGAAATATTGAAAAAAGAAAGATTGAAAGAAAATTTGAAAGAAAGATTGAAAGAAGGAATGAAAGAAAGATTGAATGAAATATTGAAAGACAGAAAGATTGAAAGAAACAATGAAAGAAAGATTGAAAGATTAAAAGAAAGAATGAAAGAAAGATTGAAAAATTGAAATATTGAAAGAAAGAATGAAAGATTGAAAGATTGAAATAAAGATTGAAAGTTTGAAAGAAAGATTGAAAGAAAGATTTAAAGAAAGAAAGATTGAAAGAAATATTGAAAGAAAGATTGAAAGTTTGAAAGAAAGATTGAAAGAAAGAATGAAAGAAAGATTGAAGGATTGAAATATTGAAATAAATAATGAAAGTTTAAAAGAAAGATTGAGAGAAAGATTTAAAGAAAGAAAGATTGAAAGTAAAAAAGATTGAAAGAAATATTGAAAGAAAGATTGAAAGATTGAAAGAAAGAATGAATGAAAGATTGAAAGAAAGATTGAAAGAAAGATTGAAAGATTGAAGGAAAGAATGAAAGAAAAATTGAAAGAAAGATTGAAAGACTGAAGGAAAGAAGGAAAGAAAGATGGAAAGAAAGATTGACAGAAAGAAATATTGAAAGAAAGATTGAAAGATTGAAAGAAAGAATGAAAGAAAGATTGAAAGATTGAAAGAAAGACTGAAAGATTGAAAGAAAAATTGAAAGAAAGATTGAAAGTTTGAAAGACAGATTGAAAGACTGAAAGAAAGATTACAAGAAAGATTGAAAAAACAAAGATTTAAAGATAGAATAAAAGAAAGATTGAAAGAAAGATTGAAAAAAAAAGAAAGATTGAAAGATTGAAAGAAATATTGAAAGACAGAAAGATTGAAAGAAACAATTAAAGAAAGATTGAAAGATTAAAATAAAGAATGAAAGAAAGATTGAAAGAAAGATTGAAAGAAAGATTGAATGAAAGATTGAAAGAAAGAATGAAACAAAGATTGAAATAAAGAATGAAAGAAAGATTGAAAGAAAGATAGAAGGAAAGATTGAAAGATTGAATGATTGAAAGAAAGACTGAAAGAAAGAATGACGGACAGAAAGATTGAAAGAAATAATGAAAGAAAGATTGAAAAAAAGATTGAAAGACTGAAAGAAAGAATGAAAGAAAGATTGAAAGATTAAACAATTGAAAGAATGATTGCAAGAATGATTGAAAAAAGAAAGATTGAAAGAAAGAATGAAAGAAAGACTGAAGGAAAGATGGACAGAAAGATTGAAAGAAACAATGAAAGAAAGATTGAAAGATTAAAAGAAAGAATGAAAGAAAGATTGAAAAATTGAAAGATTGAAAGAAAGACTAAACGAAAGAAAGAACGATTGAAAGAAAGAATGAAAGAAAGAATGAAAAAAAGATTAAAACACTGAAGGAAAGAATGAAAGAAAGATTGAAAGATTAAACAATTGAAAGAAAGATTGCAAGAAAGAATGAAAGAAAGATTGAAAGATTGAAAGAAAGAATGAAAGAAAGATGGAAAGATTGAAATATTGAAAGAAAGAATGAAAAAAAGATTGAAAGACTGAAAGAAAGAATGAAAGAAAGATTGAAAGATTAAACAATTGAAAGAAAATTTGCAAGAAAGTTTGAAAAAAGAAAGATTGAAAGAAAGAATGAAAGAAAGATTGAAAGATAGATGGATAGAAAGATTGAAAGAAAGAAAGATTGAAAGAATAACAAAAGAAAGATTGAAAGATTGGAAGAAATATTGAAAGATAGAAAAATTGAAAGTAAGAAAGATTGAAAGAAAGAATTAAAGAAAGATTGAAAGATTGAAAGAAAGAATGAAAGAAAGATTGAAATATTGAAAGAAAGAATGAAAGAAAGATTGAAAGATTGAAAGGAAGATTGAAAGAAAGATTGAAGATTGAAAGATTGAAATAAAGATTGAAAGTTTGAAAGAAAGATTGAAAGAAAGATTTAAAGAAAGAAAGATTGAAAGAAATATTGAAAGAAAGATTGAAAGATTGAAAGAAAGATTGAAAGAAAGATTGAAAGATTGAAAGATTGAAATAAAGAATGAAAGAAAGATTGAATGATTGAAAGATTGAAATAAAGAATGAAAGTTTGAAAGAAAGATTGAAAGAAAGATTTAAAAAAGAAAGATTGAAAGTAAGAAAGATTGAAAGACATATTGAAAGAAAAATTGAAAGATTGAAAGAAAGATTGAAAGAAAGAATGAAAGAAAGATTGAAAGAAAGATTGAAAGAAAGATTGAAAGACTGATGGAAAGAATGATAGAAAGATTGAAAGAAAGATTGAAAGAAAAAAAGATTGAAAGATTGAATGATTGAAAGATTGAATGATTGAAAGATTGAAAGAAAGATTGAAAGAAAGATTGAATGACTGAAAGATTGAAAGAAAGATTGAAAGTTTGAAAGAAAGATTGAAAGACTGAAGATTGAAAGATTGAAAGAAAGTTTGAAAGAAAGCTTGAACGACTGAATGATTGAAAGAAAGATTGAAAGTTTGAAAGAAAGATTGAAAGACTGAAAGAAAGAATGAAAGAAAGATTGAAAGATTGAAAGATTGAAAGAAAGAATGAAAGAAAGACTGAAAGATTGAAAGAAAAATTGAAAGAAAGATTGAAAGTTTGAAAGACAGATTGAAAGACTGAAAGAAAGATTGCAAGAAAGATTGAAAAAACAAAGATTTAAAGATAGAATAAAAGAAAGATTGAAAGAAAGATTGAAAAAAAAAGAAAGATTGAAAGATTGAAAGAAATATTGAAAGACAGAAAGATTGAAAGAAACAATTAAAGAAAGATTGAAAGATTAAAATAAAGAATGAAAGAAAGATTGAAAGAAAGATTGAAAGAAAGATTGAAAGAAAGATTGAATGAAAGATTGAAAGAAAAAATGAAACAAAGATTGAAATAAAGAATGAAAGAAAGATTGAAAGAAAGATAGAAGGAAAGATTGAAAGATTGAATGATTGAAAGAAAGACTGAAAGAAAGAATGACAGACAGAAAGATTGAAAGAAATAATGAAAGAAAGATTGAAAAAAAGATTGAAAGACTGAAAGAAAGAATGAAAGAAAGATTGAAAGATTAAACAATTGAAAGAATGATTGCAAGAATGATTGAAAAAAGAAAGATTGAAAGAAAGAATGAAAGAAAGACTGAAGGAAAGAATGAAAGAAAGATGGACAGAAAGATTGAAAGAAACAATGAAAGAAAGATTGAAAGATTAAAAGAAAGAATGAAAGAAAGATTGAAAAATTGAAAGATTGAAAGAAAGACTAAACGAAAGAAAGAACGATTGAAAGAAAGAATGAAAGAAAGAATGAAAAAAAGATTAAAACACTGAAGGAAAGAATGAAAGAAAGATTAAACAATTGAAAGAAAGATTGCAAGAAAGAATGAAAGAAAGATTGAAAGATTGAAAGAAAGAATGAAAGAAAGATGGAAAGATTGAAATATTGAAAGAAAGAATGAAAAAAAGATTGAAAGACTGAAAGAAAGAATGAAAGAAAGATTGAAAGATTAAACAATTGAAAGAAAATTTGCAAGAAAGTTTGAAAGAAAGAATGAAAGAAAGATTGAAAGATAGATGGATAGAAAGATTGAAAGAAAGAAAGATTGAAAGAATAACAAAAGAAAGATTGAAAGATTGGAAGAAATATTGAAAGATAGAAAAATTGAAAGTAAGAAAGATTGAAAGAAAGAATTAAAGAAAGATTGAAAGATTGAAAGAAAGAATGAAAGAAAGATTGAAATATTGAAAGAAAGAATGAAAGAAAGATTGAAAGATTGAAAGAAAGATTGAAAGAAAGATTGAAGATTGAAAGATTGAAATAAAGATTGAAAGTTGGAAAGAAAGATTGAAAGAAAGATTTAAAGAAAGAAAGATTGAAAGAAAGATTGAAAGATTGAAAGAAAGATTGAAAGAAAGATTGAAAGATTGAAAGATTGAAATAAAGAATGAAAGAAAGATTAAATGATTGAAAGATTGAAATAAAGAATGAAAGTTTGAAAGAAAGATTGAAAGAAAGATTTAAAAAAGAAAGATTGAAAGTAAGAAAGATTGAAAGACATATTGAAAGAAAAATTGAAAGATTGAAAGAAAGATTGAAAGAAAGAATGAAAGAAAGATTGAAAGAAAGATTGAAAGACTGATGGAAAGAATGATAGAAAGATTGAAAGAAAGATTGAAAGAAAAAAAGATTGAAAGATTGAATGATTGAAAGATTGAATGATTGAAAGATTGAAAGAAAGATTGAAAGAAAGATTGAATGACTGAAAGATTGAAAGAAAGATTGAAAGTTTGAAAGAAAGATTGAAAGACTGAAGATTGAAAGATTGAAAGAAAGTTTGAAAGAAAGCTTGAACGACTGAAAGATTGAAAGAAAGATTGAAAGTTTGAAAGAAAGATTGAAAGACTGAAAGAAATAATGAAAGAAAGATTGAAAGAAAGATGGAAAGAAAGATTGAAAGTTTGAAAGAAAGATTGAAAGATTGAAAGAAAGAATGAAAGAAAGATGGAAAGAAAGATTGAAATGAAGAACGATTGAAAGAAATAACAAAAGAAAGATTGAAAGAAATAATGAAAGAAAGATTGAACGATTGGAAGAAATATTGAAAGATAGAAAAATTGAAAGATTGAAAGATTGAAAGAAAGATTGAAAGAAAGAATGAAAGAAAGATTGAAAGAAAGATTGAAAGAAAGATTGAAAGACTGAAGGAAAGAATGAAAGAAAGATTGAAAGAAAGATTGAAAGAAAGAAAGATTGAAAGATTGAATGATTGAAAGAAAGACTGAAAGATAGATTGAAAGATTGAAGATTGAAAGATTCAAAGAAAGATTGAACGACTGAAAGATTGAAAGAAAGATTGAAAGTTTGAAACAAATTTTGAAAGACTGAAAGAAAGAATGAAAGAAAGATTGAAAGAAATATTGAAAAAAGAAAGATTGAAAGAAAATTTGAAAGAAAGATTGAAAGAAGGAATGAAAGAAAGATTGAATGAAATATTGAAAGACAGAAAGATTGAAAGAAACAATGAAAGAAAGATTGAAAGATTAAAAGAAAGAATGAAAGAAAGATTGAAAAATTGAAATATTGAAAGAAAGAATGAAAGAAAGATTGAAAGATTAAAAGATTGAAATAAAGATTGAACGTTTGAAAGAAAGATTGAAAGAAAGATTTAAAGAAAGAAAGATTGAAAGAAATATTGAAAGAAAGATTGAAAGTTTGAAAGAAAGATTGAAAGAAAGAATGAAAGAAAGATTGAAGGATTGAAATATTGAAATAAATAATGAAAGTTTGAAAGAAAGATTGAGAGAAAGATTTAAAGAAAGAAAGATTGAAAGTAAAAAAGATTGAAAGAAATATTGAAAGAAAGATTGAAAGATTGAAAGAAAGAATGAATGAAAGATTGAAAGAAAGATTGAAAGAAAGATTGAAAGATTGAAGGAAAGAATGAAAGAAAGATTGAAAGAAAAATTGAAAGACTGAAGGAAAGAATGAAAGAAAGATGGAAAGAAAGATGGAAAGAAAGATTGACAGAAAGAAAGATTGAAAGAAATATTGAAAGAAAGATTGAAAGATTGAAAGAAAGAATGAAAGAAAGATTGAAAGATTGAAAGATTGAAAGAAAGAATGAAAGAAAGACTGAAAGATTGAAAGAAAAATTGAAAGAAAGATTGAAAGATTGAAAGATTGAAAGAAAGATTGAAAGTTTGAAAGACAGATTGAAAGACTGAAAGAAAGATTGCAAGAAAGATTGAAAAAACAAAGATTTAAAGATAGAATAAAAGAAAGATTGAAAGAAAGATTGAAAAAAAAAGAAAGATTGAAAGATTGAAAGAAATATTGAAAGACAGAAAGATTGAAAGAAACAATTAAAGAAAGATTGAAAGATTAAAATAAAGAATGAAAGAAAGATTGAAAGAAAGATTGAAAGAAAGATTGAATGAAAGATTGAAAGATTGAATGATTGAAAGAAAGACTGAAAGAAAGAATGACGGACAGAAAGATTGAAAGAAATAATGAAAGAAAGATTGAAAAAAAGATTGAAAGACTGAAAGAAAGAATGAAAGAAAGATTGAAAGATTAAACAATTGAAAGAATGATTGCAAGAATGATTGAAAAAAGAAAGATTGAAAGAAAGAATGAAAGACTGAAGGAAAGAATGAAAGAAAGATGGACAGAAAGATTGAAAGAAACAATGAAAGAAAGATTGAAAGATTAAAAGAAAGAATGAAAGAAAGATTGAAAAATTGAAAGATTGAAAGAAAGACTAAAAGAAAGAAAGAATGATTGAAAGAAAGATTGAAAGAAAGATTGAAAGAAAGAATGAAAGAAAGATTGAAAGAAACAATGAAAGAAAGATTGAAAGATTAAAAGAAAGAATGAAAGAAAGATTGAAAAATTGAAAGATTGAAAGAAAGACTAAACGAAAGAAAGAACGATTGAAAGAAAGAATGAAAGAAAGATTGAAAAAAAGATTAAAAGACTGAAGGAAAGAATGAAAGAAAGATTGAAAGATTAAACAATTGAAAGAAAGATTGCAAGAAAGAATGAAAGAAAGATTGAAAGATTGAAAGAAAGAATGAAAGAAAGATTGAAAGATTGAAATATTGAAAGAAAGAATGAAAAAAAGATTGAAACACTGAAAGAAAGATTGAAAGATTAAACAATTGAAAGAAAGTTTGCAAGAAAGTTTGAAAAAAGAAAGATTGAAAGAAAGAATGAAAGAAAGATTGAAAGATAGATGGATAGAAAGATTGAAAGAAAGAAAGATTGAAAGAATAACAAAAGAAAGATTGAAAGATTGGAAGAAATATTGAAAGATAGAAAAATTGAAAGTAAGAAAGATTGAAAGAAAGAATTAAAGAAAGATTGAAAGATTGAAAGAAAGAATGAAAGAAAGATTGAAATATTGAAAGAAAGAATGAAAGAAAGCTTGAAGATTGAAAGATTGAAATAAAGATTGAAAGTTTGAAAGAAAGATTGAAAGAAAGATTTAAAGAAAGAAAGATTGAAAGAAATATTGAAAGAAAGATTGAAAGATTGAAAGAAAGATTGAAAGAAAGAATGAAAGAAAGATTGAAAGATTGAAAGATTGAAATAAAGAATGAAAGAAAGATTGAATGATTGAAAGATTGAAATAAAGAATGAAAGTTTGAAAGAAAGATTGAAAGAAAGATTGAAAGAAAGATTTAAAAAAGAAAGATTGAAAGTAAGAAAGATTGAAAGACATATTGAAAGAAAGATTGAAAGATTGAAAGAAAGATTGAAAGAAAGAATGAAAGAAAGATTGAAAGAAAGATTGAAAGACTGATGGAAAGAATGATAGAAAGATTGAAAGAAAGATTGAAAGAAAAAAAGATTGAAAGATTGAATGATTGAAAGATTGAATGATTGAAAGATTGAAAGAAAGATTGAAAGAAAGATTGAACGACTGAAAGATTGAAAGAAAGATTGAAAGTTTGAAAGAAAGATTGAAAGACTGAAGATTGAAAGATTGAAAGAAAGATTGAAAGAAAGCTTGAACGACTGAAAGATTGAAAGAAAGATTGAAAGTTTGAAAGAAAGATTGAAAGACTGAAAGAAATAATGAAAGAAAGATTGAAAGAAAGATTGAAAGTTTGAAAGAAAGATTGAAAGATTGAAAGAAAGAATGAAAGAAAGATTGAAAGAAAGATGGAAAGAAAGATTGAAATGAAGAAAGATTGAAAGAAATAACAAAAGAAAGATTGAAAGAAATAATGAAAGAAAGATTGAACGATTGGAAGAAATATTGAAAGATAGAAAAATTGAAAGATTGAAAGATTGAAAGAACGAATGAAAGAAAGATTGAAAGATTGAAAGAAAGAATGAAAGAAAGATTGAAAGATTGAAAGAAAGATTGAAAGATTGAAATATTTAAAGAAAGATTGAAAGAAAGAATGAAAGAACAATTGAATGAAAGAATGAAAGAAAAATTGACAGATTGAAAGAAATATTGAAAAAAGAAAGATTGAAAGAAAGAATGAAAGAAAGATTGAAAGAAAGATGGAAAGAAAGATTGAAAGAAAGAAAGATTGAAAGAAATAATAAAAGAAAGATTGAACGATTGGAAGAAATATTGAAAGATAGAAAAATTGAAAGTAAGAAAGATTGAAAGAAAGGATGAAAGAAAGATTGAAAGATTGACAGAAAGAATGACAGAAAGATTGAAAGATTGAAATATTGAAAGAAAGAATGAAAAAGAGATTGAAAGACTGAAAGAAAGATTGAAAGATTAAACAATTGAAAGAAAGTTTGCAAGAAAGATTGAAAAAAGAAAGATTGAAAGAAAGAATGAAAAAAAGATTGATAGATAGATGGATAGAAAGATTGAAAGAAAGAAAGATTGAAAGAATAACAAAAGAAAGATTGAAAGATATATTGAAAGAAAGATTGAAAGATTGAAAGAAAGATTGAAAGAAAGAATGAAAGAAAGATTGAAAGAAAGATTGAAAGAAAGATTGAAAGACTGAAGGAAAGAATGAAAGAAAGATTGAAAGAAAGATTGAAAGAAAGAAAGATTGAAAGATTGAATGATTGAAAGATTGAATGATTGAAAGATTGAAAGAAAGATTAAAAGAAAGATTGAACGACTGAAAGATTGAAAGAAAGATTGAAAGTTTGAAAGAAAGATTGAAAGACTGAAGATTGAAAGATTGAAAGAAAGATTGAAAGAAAGATTGAACGACTGAAAGATTGAAAGAAAGATTGAAAGTTTGAAAGAAAGATTGAAAGACTGAAAGAAATAATGAAAGAAAGATTGAAAGAAAGATGGAAAGAAAGATTGAAAGAAAGATGGAAAGAAAGATTGAAAGTTTGAAAGAAAGATTGAAAGATTGAAAGAAAGAATGAAAGAAAGATTGAAAGAAAGATGGAAAGAAAGATTGAAAGAAAGAAAGATTGAAAGAAACAATGAAAGAAAGATTGAAAGATTAAAAGAAAGAATGAAAGAAAGATTGAAAAATTGAAATATTGAAAGAAAGAATGAAAGAAAGATTGAAAGATTAAAAGATTGAAATAAAGATTGAACGTTTGAAAGAAAGATTGAAAGAAAGATTTAAAGAAAGAAAGATTGAAAGAAATATTGAAAGAAAGATTGAAAGTTTGAAAGAAAGATTGAAAGAAAGAATGAAAGAAAGATTGAAGGATTGAAATATTGAAATAAATAATGAAAGTTTGAAAGAAAGATTGAGAGAAAGATTTAAAGAAAGAAAGATTGAAAGTAAAAAAGATTGAAAGAAATATTGAAAGAAAGATTGAAAGATTGAAAGAAAGAATGAATGAAAGATTGAAAGAAAGATTGAAAGAAAGATTGAAAGATTGAAGGAAAGAATGAAAGAAAGATTGAAAGAAAAATTGAAAGACTGAAGGAAAGAATGAAAGAAAGATGGAAAGAAAGATGGAAAGAAAGATTGACAGAAAGAAAGATTGAAAGAAATATTGAAAGAAAGATTGAAAGATTGAAAGAAAGAATGAAAGAAAGATTGAAAGATTGAAAGATTGAAAGAAAGAATGAAAGAAAGACTGAAAGATTGAAAGAAAAATTGAAAGAAAGATTGAAAGATTGAAAGATTGAAAGAAAGATTGAAAGTTTGAAAGACAGATTGAAAGACTGAAAGAAAGATTGCAAGAAAGATTGAAAAAACAAAGATTTAAAGATAGAATAAAAGAAAGATTGAAAGAAAGATTGAAAAAAAAAGAAAGATTGAAAGATTGAAAGAAATATTGAAAGACAGAAAGATTGAAAGAAACAATTAAAGAAAGATTGAAAGATTAAAATAAAGAATGAAAGAAAGATTGAAAGAAAGATTGAAAGAAAGATTGAATGAAAGATTGAAAGATTGAATGATTGAAAGAAAGACTGAAAGAAAGAATGACGGACAGAAAGATTGAAAGAAATAATGAAAGAAAGATTGAAAAAAAGATTGAAAGACTGAAAGAAAGAATGAAAGAAAGATTGAAAGATTAAACAATTGAAAGAATGATTGCAAGAATGATTGAAAAAAGAAAGATTGAAAGAAAGAATGAAAGACTGAAGGAAAGAATGAAAGAAAGATGGACAGAAAGATTGAAAGAAACAATGAAAGAAAGATTGAAAGATTAAAAGAAAGAATGAAAGAAAGATTGAAAAATTGAAAGATTGAAAGAAAGACTAAAAGAAAGAAAGAATGATTGAAAGAAAGATTGAAAGAAAGATTGAAAGAAAGAATGAAAGAAAGATTGAAAGAAACAATGAAAGAAACATTGAAAGATTAAAAGAAAGAATGAAAGAAAGATTGAAAAATTGAAAGATTGAAAGAAAGACTAAACGAAAGAAAGAACGATTGAAAGAAAGAATGAAAGAAAGATTGAAAAAAAGATTAAAAGACTGAAGGAAAGAATGAAAGAAAGATTGAAAGATTAAACAATTGAAAGAAAGATTGCAAGAAAGAATGAAAGAAAGATTGAAAGATTGAAAGAAAGAATGAAAGAAAGATTGAAAGATTGAAATATTGAAAGAAAGAATGAAAAAAAGATTGAAACACTGAAAGAAAGATTGAAAGATTAAACAATTGAAAGAAAGTTTGCAAGAAAGTTTGAAAAAAGAAAGATTGAAAGAAAGAATGAAAGAAAGATTGAAAGATAGATGGATAGAAAGATTGAAAGAAAGAAAGATTGAAAGAATAACAAAAGAAAGATTGAAAGATTGGAAGAAATATTGAAAGATAGAAAAATTGAAAGTAAGAAAGATTGAAAGAAAGAATTAAAGAAAGATTGAAAGATTGAAAGAAAGAATGAAAGAAAGATTGAAATATTGAAAGAAAGAATGAAAGAAAGCTTGAAGATTGAAAGATTGAAATAAAGATTGAAAGTTTGAAAGAAAGATTGAAAGAAAGATTTAAAGAAAGAAAGATTGAAAGAAATATTGAAAGAAAGATTGAAAGATTGAAAGAAAGATTGAAAGAAAGAATGAAAGAAAGATTGAAAGATTGAAAGATTGAAATAAAGAATGAAAGAAAGATTGAATGATTGAAAGATTGAAATAAAGAATGAAAGTTTGAAAGAAAGATTGAAAGAAAGATTGAAAGAAAGATTTAAAAAAGAAAGATTGAAAGTAAGAAAGATTGAAAGACATATTGAAAGAAAGATTGAAAGATTGAAAGAAAGATTGAAAGAAAGAATGAAAGAAAGATTGAAAGAAAGATTGAAAGACTGATGGAAAGAATGATAGAAAGATTGAAAGAAAGATTGAAAGAAAAAAAGATTGAAAGATTGAATGATTGAAAGATTGAATGATTGAAAGATTGAAAGAAAGATTGAAAGAAAGATTGAACGACTGAAAGATTGAAAGAAAGATTGAAAGTTTGAAAGAAAGATTGAAAGACTGAAGATTGAAAGATTGAAAGAAAGATTGAAAGAAAGCTTGAACGACTGAAAGATTGAAAGAAAGATTGAAAGTTTGAAAGAAAGATTGAAAGACTGAAAGAAATAATGAAAGAAAGATTGAAAGAAAGATTGAAAGTTTGAAAGAAAGATTGAAAGATTGAAAGAAAGAATGAAAGAAAGATTGAAAGAAAGATGGAAAGAAAGATTGAAATGAAGAAAGATTGAAAGAAATAACAAAAGAAAGATTGAAAGAAATAATGAAAGAAAGATTGAACGATTGGAAGAAATATTGAAAGATAGAAAAATTGAAAGATTGAAAGATTGAAAGAACGAATGAAAGAAAGATTGAAAGATTGAAAGAAAGAATGAAAGAAAGATTGAAAGATTGAAAGAAAGATTGAAAGATTGAAATATTTAAAGAAAGATTGAAAGAAAGAATGAAAGAACAATTGAATGAAAGAATGAAAGAAAAATTGACAGATTGAAAGAAATATTGAAAAAAGAAAGATTGAAAGAAAGAATGAAAGAAAGATTGAAAGAAAGATGGAAAGAAAGATTGAAAGAAAGAAAGATTGAAAGAAATAATAAAAGAAAGATTGAACGATTGGAAGAAATATTGAAAGATAGAAAAATTGAAAGTAAGAAAGATTGAAAGAAAGGATGAAAGAAAGATTGAAAGATTGACAGAAAGAATGACAGAAAGATTGAAAGATTGAAATATTGAAAGAAAGAATGAAAAAGAGATTGAAAGACTGAAAGAAAGATTGAAAGATTAAACAATTGAAAGAAAGTTTGCAAGAAAGATTGAAAAAAGAAAGATTGAAAGAAAGAATGAAAAAAAGATTGATAGATAGATGGATAGAAAGATTGAAAGAAAGAAAGATTGAAAGAATAACAAAAGAAAGATTGAAAGATATATTGAAAGAAAGATTGAAAGATTGAAAGAAAGATTGAAAGAAAGAATGAAAGAAAGATTGAAAGAAAGATTGAAAGAAAGATTGAAAGACTGAAGGAAAGAATGAAAGAAAGATTGAAAGAAAGATTGAAAGAAAGAAAGATTGAAAGATTGAATGATTGAAAGATTGAATGATTGAAAGATTGAAAGAAAGATTAAAAGAAAGATTGAACGACTGAAAGATTGAAAGAAAGATTGAAAGTTTGAAAGAAAGATTGAAAGACTGAAGATTGAAAGATTGAAAGAAAGATTGAAAGAAAGATTGAACGACTGAAAGATTGAAAGAAAGATTGAAAGTTTGAAAGAAAGATTGAAAGACTGAAAGAAATAATGAAAGAAAGATTGAAAGAAAGATGGAAAGAAAGATTGAAAGAAAGATGGAAAGAAAGATTGAAAGTTTGAAAGAAAGATTGAAAGATTGAAAGAAAGAATGAAAGAAAGATTGAAAGAAAGATGGAAAGAAAGATTGAAAGAAAGAAAGATTGAAAGAAATAACAAAAGAAAGATTGAAAGAAATAATGAAAGAAAGATTGAATGATTGGAAGAAATATTGAAAGATAGAAAAATTGAAAGATTGAAAGATTGAAAGAACGAATGAAAGAAAGATTGAAAGAAAGAATGAAAGAAAGATTGAAAGATTGAAAGAAAGATTGAAAGATTGAAATATTTAAAGAAAGATTGAAAGAAAGAATGAAAGAACAATTGAAAGAAAGAATGAAAGAATGAAAGAAAAATTGACAGATTGAAAGAAATATTGAAAAAAGAAAGATTGAAAGAAAGAATGAAAGAAAGATTGAAAGAAAGATGGAAAGAAAGATTGAAAGAAAGAAAGACTGAAAGAAATAATAAAAGAAAGATTGAACGATTGGAAGAAATATTGAAAGATAGAAAAATTGAAAGTAAGAAAGATTGAAAGAAAGAATGAAACAAAGATTGAAAGATTGACAGAAAGAATGACAGAAAGATTGAAAGATTGAAATATTGAAAGAAAGAATGAAAAAGAGATTGAAAGACTGAAAGAAAGAATGAAAGAAAGATTGAAAGATTAAACAATTGAAAGAAAGTTTGCAAGAAAGATTGAAAAAAGAAAGATTGAAAGAAAGAATGAAAAAAAGATTGATAGATAGATGGATAGAAAGATTGAAAGAAAGAAAGATTGAAAGAATAACAAAAGAAAGATTGAAAGATTGGAAGAAATATTGAAAGATAGAAAAATTGAAAGTAAGAAAGATTGAAAGAAAAAATTAAAGAACGATTGAAAGAAAGAATGAAAGAAAGATTGAAAGAAAGATTGAAAGAAAGATTGAAAGAAAGATTGAAAGATTGAAAGTTTGAAATAAAGATTGAAAGTTTGAAAGAAAGATTGAAAGAAAGATTTAAAGAAAGAAAGATTGAAAGAAATATTGAAAGAAAGACTGAAAGATTGAAAGAAAGATTGAAAGAAAGAATGAAAGAAAGATTGAAAGATTGAAAGATTGAAATAAAGAATGAAAGTTTGAAAGAAAGATTGAAAGAAAGATTTAAAGAAAGAAAGATTGAAAGTAAGAAAGATTGAAAGAAATATTGAAAGAAAGATTGAAAGATTGAAAGAAAGATTGAAAGAAAGAATGAAAGAAAGATTGAAAGAAAGATTGAAAGACTGAAGGAAAGAATGAAAGAAAGATTGAAAGAAAGATAGAAAGAAAGAAAGATTGAAAGAAAGATTGAAAGATTGAATGATTGAAAGAAAGACTGAAAGATAGATTGAAAGATTGAAGATTGAAAGATTCAAAGAAAGATTGAAAGAAAGATTGAACGACTGAAAGATTGAAAGTTTGAAACAAATTTTGAAAGACTGAAAGAAAGAAAGATTGAAAGAAAGATTGAAAAAAGAAAGATTGAAAGAAAATTTGAAAGAAAGATTGAAGAAGGAATGAAAGAAAGATTGAATGAAAAATTGAAAGACAGAAAGATTGAAAGAAAGAATGAAAGAAAGATTGAAAGATTGAAAGAAAGATTGAAAGATTAAAAGAAAGAATGAAAGAAAGATTGAAAAATTGAAAGATTGAAAGAAAGATTTAAAAAAAGATTGAAAGACTGGAAGAAAGAATGAAAGAAAGATTGAAAGATTCAACAATTGAAAGAAAGATTGCAAGAAAGATTTAAAAAAGAAAGATTGAAAGAAAGAATGAAAGAATGAAAGAAAGATTGAAAGATTGAAAGAAAGAAAGATTGAAAGATTGAATGGTTGAAAGAAAGACTGAAAGAAAGATTGACAGACTGAAAGACTGAAAGAGAGAATGAAAGAAAGATTGAAAGATTCAAAAATTGAAAGAAAGATTGCAAGAAAGATTGAAAAAAGAAAGATTGAAAGAAAGAATGAAAGAAATATTGAAAGAAATAACAAAAGAAAGATTGAAAGAAAGAATGAAAGAAAGATTGAAAGATTGAAATATTGAAAGAAAGAATGAAAGAAAGATTGAAAGAAGAAAGAAAGATTGAAAGAAAGATTGAAAGATTGAAAGATTGAAAGATTGAAATAAAGATTGAAAGTTTGAAAGAAAGATTGAAAGAAAGATTTAAAGAAAGAAAGATTGAAAGTAAGAAAGATTGAAAGAAATATTGAAAGAAAGATTGAAAAAAAGAAAGATTGAAAGAAAGATTGAAAGACTGATGGAAAGAATGAAATAAAGATTGAAAGAAAGATTGAAAGAAAGAAATATTGAAGGAAAGATTGAAAGATTGAATGATTGAAAGAAAGACTGAAAGAAAGATTGACGGACAGAAAGATTGAAAGAAAGAAAGAAAGATTGAAAGATTAAACAATTGAAAGAAAGATTGCAAGAAAGATTGAAAAAAGAAAGATTGAAAGAAAGAATAAAAGAAAGATTGAAAGAAAGATGGAAAGGAAGAAAGATTGAAAGAAATAACAAAAGAAAGATTGAAAGAAAGAATGAAAGAAAGATTGAACGATTGGAAACAATATTGAAAGAAAGAAAGATTGAAAGTAAGATAGATTGAAAGAAAGAATGAAAGAAAGATTGAAAGATTGAAAGAAAGAATGAAAGAAAGATTGAAAGATTGAAAGAAAGATTGAAAGATTGAAAGATTGAAATAAAGATTGAAAGTTTGAAAGAAAGATTTAAAGAAAGATTGAAAGACTGAAAGAAAGAATGAAAGGCAGATTGAAAGAAAGATTGAAAGTAAGAAGGATTGAAAGAAAGAATGAAAGAAAGACTGAAAGATTGCAAGAAAGAATGAAAGAAAGATTGAAATATTGAAAGAAAGAATAAAAGAAAGATTGAAAGATTGAAAGAAAAAATGAAAGAAAGATTGAAAGAAAGATTGAAAGATTGAAATAAATATTGAAAGTTTGAAAGAAAGATTGAAAGAAAGACTGAAAGAAAGATTGAACGATTGAAAGAAAGATTGAAAGAAAGATTGAAAGATTGAAATTTTGAAAGAAAGAATGAAAGAAAGATTGAAAGATTGAAAGAAAGATTGAAAGAAAGATTGAAAGAATGAAAGATTGAAATAATGATTGAAAGTTTGAAAGAAAGATTTAAACAAAGAAAGATTGAAATTAAGAAAGATTGAAAGAAATATTGAACGAAAGATTGAAAGAAAGATTGAAAGAAAGATTGAAAAAAAGAAAGATTGAAAGAAAGATTGAACGACTGAAGGATAGAATGAAAGAAAGATTGAAAGAAAGATTGAAAGAATGAAATATTGAAGGAAAGATTGAAAGATTGAATGATTGAAAGAAAGACTGAAAGAAAGATTGACAGACAGAAAGATTGAAAGAAAGAATGAAAGAATGATTGAAAGAAAGAATAAAAGAAATATTGAAAGATTAAACAATTGAAAGAAAGATTGCAAGAAAGATTGAAAAAAGAAAGATTGAAAGAAAGAATAAAAGAAAGATTGAAAGAAAGATGGAAAGAAAGAAATAACAAAAGAAAGATTGAAAGAAAGAATGAAAGAAAGATTGAACGATTGGAAGAAATATTGAAAGAAAGAAAGATTGAAAGTAAGATAGATTGAAAGTAAGAATGAAAGAAAGATTGAAAGATTTAAAGAAAGAATGAAAGAAAGATTGAAAGATTGAAAGAAAGAATGAAAGAAAGATTGAAAGATTGAAAGAAAGATTGAAAGATTGAAAGATTGAAATAAAGATTGAAAGTTTGAAAGAATGACTGAAAGAGAGATTTAAAGAAAGATTTAAAGAAAGATTGAAAGACTGAAAGAAAGAATGAAAGGCAGATTGAAAGAAAGATTGAAAGTAAGAAAGATTGAAAGAAAGAATGAAAGAAAGATTGAAAGATTGCAAGAAAGAATGAAAGAAATATTGAGAGATTGAAATTTTGAAAGAAAGAATGAAAGAAAGATTGAAAGAAAGATTGAAAGAAAGATTGAAATAAAGATTGAAAGTTTGAAAGAAAGATTGAAAGAAAGATTGAAAGAAAGAAAGAAAGATTGAAAGAAAGATTGAAAGAAAGATTGAAAGAAAGAATGAAACAAAGATTGAAATAAAGAATGAAAGAAAGATTGAAAGAAAGATTGAAAGAAAGAAAGATTGAAAGATTGAATGATTGAAAGAAAGACTGAAAGAAAGAATGACGGACAGAAAGATTGAAAGAAAGAATGAAAGAAAGATTGAAAAAAAGATTGAAAGACTGAAAGAGAGAATGAAAGAAAGATTGAAAGATTCAAAAATTGAAAGAAAGATTGCAAGAAAGATTGAAAAAAGAAAGATTGAAAGAAAGAATGAAAGAAATATTGAAAGAAATAACAAAAGAAAGATTGAAAGAAAGAATGAAAGAAAGATTGAAAGATTGAAATATTGAAAGAAAGAATGAAAGAAAGATTGAAAGAAGAAAGAAAGATTGAAAGAAAGATTGAAAGATTGAAAGATTGAAAGATTGAAATAAAGATTGAAAGTTTGAAAGAAAGATTGAAAGAAAGATTTAAAGAAAGAAAGATTGAAAGAAATATTGAAAGAAAGATTGAAAAAAAGAAAGATTGAAAGAAAGATTGAAAGACTGATGGAAAGAATGAAATAAAGATTGAAAGAAAGATTGAAAGAAAGAAATATTGAAGGAAAGATTGAAAGATTGAATGATTGAAAGAAAGACTGAAAGAAAGATTGACGGACAGAAAGATTGAAAGAAAGAAAGAAAGATTGAAAGATTAAACAATTGAAAGAAAGATTGCAAGAAAGATTGAAAAAAGAAAGATTGAAAGAAAGAATAAAAGAAAGATTGAAAGAAAGATGGAAAGGAAGAAAGATTGAAAGAAATAACAAAAGAAAGATTGAAAGAAAGAATGAAAGAAAGATTGAACGATTGGAAACAATATTGAAAGAAAGAAAGATTGAAAGTAAGATAGATTGAAAGAAAGAATGAAAGAAAGATTGAAAGATTGAAAGAAAGAATGAAAGAAAGATTGAAAGATTGAAAGAAAGATTGAAAGATTGAAAGATTGAAATAAAGATTGAAAGTTTGAAAGAAAGATTTAAAGAAAGATTGAAAGACTGAAAGAAAGAATGAAAGGCAGATTGAAAGAAAGATTGAAAGTAAGAAGGATTGAAAGAAAGAATGAAAGAAAGACTGAAAGATTGCAAGAAAGAATGAAAGAAAGATTGAAATATTGAAAGAAAGAATAAAAGAAAGATTGAAAGATTGAAAGAAAAAATGAAAGAAAGATTGAAAGAAAGATTGAAAGATTGAAATAAATATTGAAAGTTTGAAAGAAAGATTGAAAGAAAGACTGAAAGAAAGATTGAACGATTGAAAGAAAGATTGAAAGATTGAAATTTTGAAAGAAAGAATGAAAGAAAGATTGAAAGATTGAAAGAAAGATTGAAAGAAAGATTGAAAGAATGAAAGATTGAAATAATGATTGAAAGTTTGAAAGAAAGATTTAAACAAAGAAAGATTGAAATTAAGAAAGATTGAAAGAAATATTGAACGAAAGATTGAAAGAAAGATTGAAAGAAAGATTGAAAAAAAGAAAGATTGAAAGAAAGATTGAACGACTGAAGGATAGAATGAAAGAAAGATTGAAAGAAAGATTGAAAGAATGAAATATTGAAGGAAAGATTGAAAGATTGAATGATTGAAAGAAAGACTGAAAGAAAGATTGACAGACAGAAAGATTGAAAGAAAGAATGAAAGAATGATTGAAAGAAAGAATAAAAGAAATATTGAAAGATTAAACAATTGAAAGAAAGATTGCAAGAAAGATTGAAAAAAGAAAGATTGAAAGAAAGAATAAAAGAAAGATTGAAAGAAAGATGGAAAGAAAGAAATAACAAAAGAAAGATTGAAAGAAAGAATGAAAGAAAGATTGAACGATTGGAAGAAATATTGAAAGAAAGAAAGATTGAAAGTAAGATAGATTGAAAGTAAGAATGAAAGAAAGATTGAAAGATTTAAAGAAAGAATGAAAGAAAGATTGAAAGATTGAAATATTGAAAGAAAGAATGAAAGAAAGATTGAAAGATTGAAAGAAAGATTGAAAGATTGAAAGATTGAAATAAAGATTGAAAGTTTGAAAGAATGACTGAAAGAGAGATTTAAAGAAAGATTTAAAGAAAGATTGAAAGACTGAAAGAAAGAATGAAAGGCAGATTGAAAGAAAGATTGAAAGTAAGAAAGATTGAAAGAAAGAATGAAAGAAAGATTGAAAGATTGCAAGAAAGAATGAAAGAAATATTGAGAGATTGAAATTTTGAAAGAAAGAATGAAAGAAAGATTGAAAGAAAGATTGAAAGAAAGATTGAAATAAAGATTGAAAGTTTGAAAGAAAGATTGAAAGAAAGATTGAAAGAAAGAAAGAAAGATTGAAAGAAAGATTGAAAGAAAGATTGAAAGAAAGAATGAAACAAAGATTGAAATAAAGAATGAAAGAAAGATTGAAAGAAAGATTGAAAGAAAGAAAGATTGAAAGATTGAATGATTGAAAGAAAGACTGAAAGAAAGAATGACGGACAGAAAGATTGAAAGAAAGAATGAAAGAAAGATTGAAAAAAAGATTGAAAGACTGAAAGAAAGAATGAAAGAAACATTGAAAGATTAAACAATTGAAAGAAAGATTGCAAGAAAGATGGAAAGAATGAAAGATTGAAATAATGATTGAAAGTTTGAAAGAATGATTGAAAGAAAGATTTAAACAAAGAAAGATTACATTTACATTTACATTTACATTTAGTCATTTAGCAGACGCTTTTATCCAAAGCGACTTACAAGGGAGAATAACATTCAGCTACATTGCGACAGAGATTAGTGTAACAACAACATTGGTGTAACAATAAATACTGCAAGGTGGTGCTCAGTAATTGTAGATTAGGACAGGAGGTACTCACTGAAGAGCTGGGTCTTCAGGTGCTTCTTAAAGACAGAGAGGGAGGTCCCCGCTCTGGTCATTTTTGGCAGCTCGTTCCACCAACGTGGAACTACAAATGAGAATAGCCTGGATTGCCGTGGCTGTATGGCCGGCAGAGCCAGGCGACACTCATTAGACGAGGGCAGCATCCGGGGGGCAACATGTGCTCTTACAAGAGCATTTAAGTAGGCGGGAGCATTCCCAACAATCACTCTGTAGGCCAGCATAAGAGACTTGAACTTGATGCGGGCGGCTACAGGTAACCAGTGGAACTCGATGAGCAGCGGAGTGACATGTGCCCTCTTTGGCTGGTGCGAAGCGGCAGGACCGGGAGACGGCGGCAACATGGTCCGAGAATGTCAGTTGGTCATCAATAATGACACCAAGATTCCTTGCAGCCTTGGTAGGAACAAGAGATAGAGAGTCGATTTTAAAATCAATGTTGTGATAAATACCTTGTTTGGCCGGGAAGACCAGCAGTTCCGTTTTCGCCAGATAGTCAAGTAGTTTAGATACCTCACTTTCAGCGAGGGGGGCGAAACCAGGGAACGATGAGCCTAGGGCTGGAGAAGACAGGTTGTGAGTAAGTTGTTTAGTGAATTGGCTGCTGATGGCTGCCACATTGTTAGTAAAAAAGGAGGCAAGGCAGTCAGCAGTGAGGTTAGTAGCTGGGGGAGGTTGTGGAGGGTAAAGCAGAGACTTGAAGGTGGTGAATAACGTACGTGTGTCTGTGGCACCGTTGATCCTATCGTTGAAGAAGGCCTTCTTGGCAGCAGTGATGCCGGAAGAGAAGGAGGACAGCAGTGTCTGGTAGCTAGCAAGATCCTCAGTTGTTTTGAATTTGTGCCATTTCCTCTCGGCTGCTCTGAGGTCAGTGCGCGTTGTCCGGAGGGTGTCAGTCAGCCAAGGGTGCGACTGGGTTGAACGAGCAGGTCTGGTGGATAGTGGACACAGGATATCCAGACATGAGCTCAAGGTGGAGCAGAGGGAGTCAGTGGCATCATTAACCTGCAGAGAGGAGAAAGTGCCATGGGGTGGAAGAGAAGAGGAGAGCACAGAGGAGAAGTGGGTGGGAGACAAGTTGCGGAGATTGCTGCGGATAGTAACCATGGGTGGGGAGGTGGGGGGTTGTTTTGGTAGCTGGACATTGAAGTGGATGAAGAAGTGGTCAGAGAGATGAAGAGGAGTGACCCATAGGTTGTCGGTGGTACAGCTCCGAGCAAGAATGAGATCAAGCTCTTTGCCAGCCTTGTGAGTCGGTGGAGTCGGGATCTGTCTTAGGTCGAACGAGCGAACCAAAGACAGGAAGTCAGCCGAGCTCGCACTGTCCAAGTGAATGTTCATGTCTCCGAGGACGAGCATGGGACACTCGTGCTCAGGGATTGATGACAGCAGGGTGTCAAGCTCATGTAGGAAGTCACCTAGTTGTCCTGGTGGACGGTAGATGACGACCACATAGGCTTTCACCGGAGCAGTCACCAAGACGGCGTGATATTCAAAGGAGGCAAAGTTGTTTAAAGGCAGCAGTGGATTAAATTTCCATGTGTTGGAAATTAGCAGGCCAGTCCCACCACCACGGCCAGATGGTCTGGATGTGTGGGAGAATGAGTAGTTAGTGGAGAGTGCAGCCGGGGTTGCGCTATCTTCCGGTTTAATCCATGTCTCAGTGAGAGCAAGGAGCTCTAAGGAGAGTTGGTTGGCATGACCAGAAATGAAGTCTGCCTTGTTAACTGCAGATCGACAATTCCACAAGCCAACAGAGAAGGAGGTCTTTGCAGAATATGTTTGCTGCAGGGACCTGAGGTTACCCGGATTGCATCGGCGTATGGTATAACGACGCTTTCCGGGTGACCTTGAAGTTGTAGGGATGCGGTAGTAGCACACTTTGTATGGAGTGAGAGAAAGAAGGCAGGTTTGCCTTGTTCGGTGTCCTTGCTTCGGTTGACGTGCAGAGGTAGACGTGCGTCTTTACACAGAGCGTCTTCACACGAGAGCGACTACAAATGGGCCAACGCTTGAAGGGCAGGACCATAAATAGGTGATAGAATACAGCTGCTCGTGTGATTAGGGTTGCACCTGGCTAAGAGCACGCCCACATAAGAGAGGACTTACCTGAATAGGGGGTGTGTCTGGAACACAAGCTTGTTGGCAGATCAGCAAATAGCAGTGAAATGTACAGAGTCAATCCAGTAGTCCAAGTTGCAATACTACAATACGAGCAGTGATACACTACACAGCAACCTCAGCACTAGAGCTCGACTCAGAGTTAGCTCGACTCAGATTGAAAGTAAGAAAGATTGAAAGAAATATTGAACGAAAGATTGAAAGAAAGATTGAAAGAAAGATTTAAACAAAGAAAGATTGAAAGTAAGAAAGATTGAAAGAAATATTGAACGAAAGATTGAAAGAAAGGATGAAAGAAAGATTGAAAAAAAGATTGAAAAAAAGAAAGATTGAAAGAAAGATTGAACGACTGAAGAAAAGAATGAAAGAAAGATTGAAAGAAAGATTGAAAGAAAGAAATATTGAAGGAAAGATTGAAAGATTGAATGATTGAAAGAAAGACTGAAAGAAAGATTGACCGACAGAAAGATTGAAAGAAAGAATGAAAGAAAGATTGAAAGAAAGAATGAAAGAAAGATTGAAAGATTAAACAATTGAAAGAAAGATTGCAAGAAAGATTGAAAAAAGAAAGATTGAAAGAAAGAATAAAAGAAAGATTGAAAGAAAGATGGAAAGAAAGAAAGATTGAAAGAAATAACAAAAGAAAGATTGAAAGAAAGAATGAAAGAAAGATTGAAAGACTGAAAGAAAGAATGAAAGGCAGATTGAAAGAAAGATTGAAAGTAAGAAAAATTGAAAGACAAAATGAAAGAAAGATTGAAAGATTGCAAGAAAGAATGAAATAAATATTGAAAGATTGAAATATTGAAAGAAAGAATGAAAGAAAGATTGAAAGATTGAAAGAAAGATTGAAAGATTGAAATAAAGATTGAAAGTTTGAAAGAAAGATTGAAAGAAAGATTTAAAGAAAGAAAGAAAGATTGAAAGAAAGATTGAAAGAAAGATTGAAAGAAAGAAAGATTGAAAGATTGAATAATTGAAAGAAAGACTGAAAGAAAGAATGACAGACAGAAAGATTGAAAGAAAGAATGAAAGAAAGATTGAAAGAAAGATTTAAACAAAGAAAGATTGAAAGTAAGAAAGATTGAAAGAAATATTGAACGAAAGATTGAAAGAAAGGATGAAAGAAAGATTGAAAGAAAGATTGAAAAAAAGAAAGATTGAAAGAAAGATTGAACGACTGAAGAAAAGAATGAAAGAAAGATTGAAAGAAAGATTGAAAGAAAGAAATATTGAAGGAAAGATTGAAAGATTGAATGATTGAAAGAAAGACTGAAAGAAAGATTGACCGACAGAAAGATTGAAAGAAAGAATGAAAGAAAGATTGAAAGAAAGAATGAAAGAAAGATTGAAAGATTAAACAATTGAAAGAAAGATTGCAAGAAAGATTGAAAAAAGAAAGATTGAAAGAAAGAATAAAAGAAAGATTGAAAGAAAGATGGAAAGAAAGAAAGATTGAAAGAAATAACAAAAGAAAGATTGAAAGAAAGAATGAAAGAAAGATTGAAAGACTGAAAGAAAGAATGAAAGGCAGATTGAAAGAAAGATTGAAAGTAAGAAAAATTGAAAGAAAGAATGAAAGAAAGATTGAAAGATTGCAAGAAAGAATGAAAGAAATATTGAAAGATTGAAATATTGAAAGAAAGAATGAAAGAAAGATTGAAAGATTGAAAGAAAGATTGAAAGATTGAAATAAAGATTGAAAGTTTGAAAGAAAGATTGAAAGAAAGATTTAAAGAAAGAAAGAAAGATTGAAAGAAAGATTGAAAGAAAGAAAGATTGAAAGATTGAATAATTGAAAGAAAGACTGAAAGAAAGAATGACGGACAGAAAGATTGAAAGAAAGAATGAAAGAAAGATTGAAAGAAAGATTTAAACAAAGAAAGATTGAAAGTAAGAAAGATTGAAAGAAATATTGAACGAAAGATTGAAAGAAAGGATGAAAGAAAGATTGAAAGAAAGATTGAAAAAAAGAAAGATTGAAAGAAAGATTGAACGACTGAAGAAAAGAATAGAAGAAAGATTGAAAGAAAGATTGAAAGAAAGAAATATTGAAGGAAAGATTGAAAGATTGAATGATTGAAAGAAAGACTGAAAGAAAGATTGACCGACAGAAAGATTGAAAGAAAGAATGAAAGAAAGATTGAAAGAAAGAATGAAAGAAAGATTGAAAGATTATACAATTGAAAGAAAGATTGCAAGAAAGATTGAAAAAAGAAAGATTGAAAGAAAGAATAAAAGAAAGATTGAAAGAAAGATGGAAAGAAAGAAAGATTGAAAGAAATAACAAAAGAAAGATTGAAAGAAAGAATGAAAGAAAGATTGAAAGACTGAAAGAAAGAATGAAAGGCAGATTGAAAGAAAGATTGAAAGTAAGAAAAATTGAAAGAAAGAATGAAAGAAAGATTGAAAGATTGCAAGAAAGAATGAAAGAAATATTGAAAGATTGAAATATTGAAAGAAAGAATGAAAGAAAGATTGAAAGATTGAAAGAAAGATTGAAAGATTGAAATAAAGATTGAAAGTTTGAAAGAAAGATTGAAAGAAAGATTGAAAGAAAGATTGAAAGAAAGAAAGATTGAAAGATTGAATAATTGAAAGAAAGACTGAAAGAAAGAATGATGGACAGAAAGATTGAAAGAAAGAATGAAAGAAAGATTGAAAAAAGATTGAAAGACTGAAAGAAAGAATGAAAGAAACATTGAAAGATTAAACAATTGAAAGAAAGATTGCAAGAAAGATGGAAAGAATGAAAGATTGAAATAATGATTAAAAGTTTGTAAGAAAGTTTGAAAGAAAGATTTAAACAAAGAAAGATTGAAAGTAAGAAAGATTGAAAGAAATATTGAACGAAAGATTGAAAGAAAGGATGAAAGAAAGATTGAAAGAAAGATTGAAAAAAAGAAAGATTGAAAGAATGATTGAACGACTGAAGGAAAGAATGAAAGAAAGATTGAAAGAAATAAATATTGAAGGAAAGACTGAAAGATTGAATGACTGAAAGAAAGACTGAAAGAAAGATTGACAGACAGAATGAAAGAAAGATTGAAAGAAAGAATGAAAGAAAGATTGAAAGAAAGAATGAAATAAAGATTGAAAGTTTGAAAGAAAGATTGAAAGAAAGATTTAAAGAAAGATTGAAAGACTGAAAGAAAGAATGAAAGGCAGATTGAAAGAAAGATTGAAAGTAAGAAAGATTGAAAGAAAGAATGAAAGAAAGATTGAAAGATTGCAAGAAAGAATGAAAGAAATATTGAAAGATTGAAATATTGAAAGAAAGAATGAAAGAAAGATTGAAAGATTGAAAGAAAGATTGAAAGAAAGATTGAAAGATTGAAATAAAGTATAAAGTTTGAAAGAAAGATTGAAAGAAAGATTTAAAGAAAGAAAGAAAGATTGAAAGAAAGATTGACGGACAGAAAGATTGAAAGAAAGAATGAAAGAAAGATTGAAAGAAAGAATGAAAGAAAGATTGAAAGTTTGAAAGAAAGATTGAAAGAAAGATTTAAAGAAAGATTGAAAGACTGAAAGAAAGAATGAAAGGCAGATTGAAAGAAAGATTGAAAGTAAGAAAGATTGAAAGAAAGAATGAAAGAAAGATTGAAAGATTGCAAGAAAGAATGAAAGAAATATTGAAAGATTGAAATATTGAAAGAAAGAATGAAAGAAAGATTGAAAGATTGAAAGAAAGATTGAAAGAAAGATTGAAAGAAAGATTGAAAGATTGAAATAAAGATTGAAAGTTTGAAAGAAAGATTGAAAGAAAGATTTAAAGAAAGAAAGAAATATTGAAAGAAAGATTGATAGAAAGATTGAAAGAAAGAATGAAACAAAGATTGAAATAAAGAATGAAAGAAAGATTGAAAGAAAGATTGAAAGAAAGAAAGATTGAAAGATTGAATGATTGAAAGAAAGACTGAAAGAAAGAATGACGGACAGAAAGATTGAAAGAAAGAATGAAAGAAAGATTGAAAAAAAGATTGAAAGACTGAAAGAAAGAATGAAAGAAACATTGAAAGATTAAACAATTGAAAGAAAGATTGCAAGAAAGATGGAAAGTAAGATTGAAAGAAATAAAGTTTGAAAGAAATAACAAAAGAAAGATTGAAAGAAAAAATGAAAGATAGAAAAATTGAAAGTAAGAAAGATTAAAATAATGAAAGAAAGATTGATAGAAAGATTGAAAGATTGAAATAAAGATTGAAAGTTTGAAAGAAAGATTGAAAGAAAGATTTAAAGAAAGAAAGAAAGATTGAAAGAAAGATTGAAAGAAAGAATGAAACAAAGATTGAAATAAAGAATGAAAGAAAGATTGAAAGAAAGATTGAAAGAAAGAATGACGGACAGAAAGATTGAAAGAAAGAATGAAAGAAAGATTGAAAAAAAGATTGAAAGACTGAAAGAAAGAATGAAAGGCAGATTGAAAGAAAGATTGAAAGTAAGAAAGATTGAAAGAAAGAATGAAAGAAAGATTGAAAGATTGCAAGAAAGAATGAAAGAAATATTGAAAGATTGAAATATTGAAAGAAAGAATGAAAGAAAGATTGAAAGATTGAAAGAAAGATTGAAAGAAAGATTGAAAGATTGAAATAAAGTATAAAGTTTGAAAGAAAGATTGAAAGAAAGATTTAAAGAAAGAAAGAAAGATTGAAAGAAAGATTGACGGACAGAAAGATTGAAAGAAAGAATGAAAGAAAGATTGAAAGAAAGAATGAAAGAAAGATTGAAAGTTTGAAAGAAAGATTGAAAGAAAGATTTAAAGAAAGATTGAAAGACTGAAAGAAAGAATGAAAGGCAGATTGAAAGAAAGATTGAAAGTAAGAAAGATTGAAAGAAAGAATGAAAGAAAGATTGAAAGATTGCAAGAAAGAATGAAAGAAATATTGAAAGATTGAAATATTGAAAGAAAGAATGAAAGAAAGATTGAAAGATTGAAAGAAAGATTGAAAGAAAGATTGAAAGATTGAAATAAAGATTGAAAGTTTGAAAGAAAGATTGAAAGAAAGATTTAAAGAAAGAAAGAAATATTGAAAGAAAGATTGATAGAAAGATTGAAAGAAAGAATGAAACAAAGATTGAAATAAAGAATGAAAGAAAGATTGAAAGAAAGATTGAAAGAAAGAAAGATTGAAAGATTGAATGATTGAAAGAAAGACTGAAAGAAAGAATGACGGACAGAAAGATTGAAAGAAAGAATGAAAGAAAGATTGAAAAAAAGATTGAAAGACTGAAAGAAAGAATGAAAGAAACATTGAAAGATTAAACAATTGAAAGAAAGATTGCAAGAAAGATGGAAAGTAAGATTGAAAGAAATAAAGTTTGAAAGAAATAACAAAAGAAAGATTGAAAGAAAAAATGAAAGATAGAAAAATTGAAAGTAAGAAAGATTAAAATAATGAAAGAAAGATTGATAGAAAGATTGAAAGATTGAAATAAAGATTGAAAGTTTGAAAGAAAGATTGAAAGAAAGATTTAAAGAAAGAAAGAAAGATTGAAAGAAAGATTGAAAGAAAGAATGAAACAAAGATTGAAATAAAGAATGAAAGAAAGATTGAAAGAAAGATTGAAAGAAAGAATGACGGACAGAAAGATTGAAAGAAAGAATGAAAGAAAGATTGAAAAAAAGATTGAAAGACTGAAAGAAAGAATGAAAGAAACATTGAAAGATTAAACAATTGAAAGAAAGATTGCAAGAAAGATGGAAAGCAAGATTGAAAGAAATAAAGATTGAAAGAAATAACAAAAGAAAGATTGAAAGAAATAATGAAAGATAGAAAAATTGAAAGTAAGAAAGATTGAAAGAATGAATGAAAGAAAGATTGAAAGATTGAAAGATTGAAATATTGAAAGAAAGATTGAATGTTTGAAAAAAGATTGAAAGTATTAAAGATCGAAAGAAATATTTAAAGAAAGATTGAAAGATTGAAAGAAAGAATGAAAGAACGATTGAAAGAAAGAATGAATGAATGAAAGAAAGAATGAAAGATTAAACAATTGAAAGAAAGATTGCAAGAAAGATTGAAAAAAGAAATATTGAAAGAAAGAATGAAAGAAAGATTGAAAGAAAGTTGGAAAGAAAGATTGAAAGAAAGAAAGATTGAAAGAAATAATGAAAGAAAGATAGAACGATTGGAAGAAATATTGAAAGATAGAAAAATTGAAAGTAAGAAAGAATGAAAGCAAGATTGAAAGATTGAAAGAAAGAATGAAAGAAAGATTGAAAGATTGAAATATTGAAAGAAAGAATGAAAGAAAGATTGAAAGATTTAAAGAAAGATTGAAAAAAGGATTGAAAGACTGAAAGAAAGAATGAATGAAAGATTGATAGATTAAACAATTGAAAGAAAGATTGCAAGAAAGATTGAAAAAAGAAAGATTGAAAGAAAGAATGAAAGAAAGATTGAAAGATAGATGAAAGAAAGATTGAAAGAAAAAAAGATTGAAAGAAATAAAAGAAAGATTGGAAGATTGGAAGAAATATTGAAAGATAGAAAAAATGAAAGTAAGAAAGATTGAAAGAAAGAATGATAAAAAGATTGAAAGATTGAAAGAAAGAATGAAAGAAAGATTGAAAGATTGAAATATTGAAAGATAGAATGAAAGAAAGATTGAAAGATTGAAAGAAAGATTGAAAGAAAGATTGAAAGATTGAAATATTGAAAGAAAGATTGAATGTTTGAAAGAAAGATTGAAAGAAAGATTTAAAGAAAGAAAGATTGAAAGAAATATTGAAAGAAAGATTGAAAGATTGAAAGAAAGATTGAAAGATTAAAAGATTGAAATAATGATTGAAAGTTTGAAAGAAAGATTGAAAGAACGATTTAAAGAAAGAAAGATTGAAAGTAAGAAAGATTGAAAGAAATATTAAAAGAAAGATTGAAAGATTGAAAGAAAGATTGAAAGAAAGAATGAAAGAAAGATTGAAAGAAAGATTGAAAAAAAGAAAGATTGAAAGAAAGATTGAAAGACTGAAGGAAAGAATAAAAGAAAGATTGAAAGAAAGATTGAAAGAAAGATTGAAAGAAAGAAAGATTGAAAGAAAGATTGAAAGATTGAAAGATTGAAAGAAAGAATGAAAAATTGAAAGAAAGAATGAAAGAACGATTGAAAGAAAGAATGAAAGAAAGATTGAAAGATTGAAAGAAATATTGAAAGAAAGAGAGAATGAAAGATTGAAAGAAAGATTGAAAGTAATAAAGATTGAAAGAAAGAATGAAAGAAAAATTGAAAGATTGAAAGATTGAAAGAAAGATTGAAAGAAAGATTTAAAGAAAGATTGAAAGACTGAAAGAAAGAATGAATAAAAGAATTAAAGAAAGATTGAAAGATTTATAGATTGAAAGAAAGAATGAAAGAAAGATTGAAAGATCTAAAGAACGATTGAAAGAAAGATTGAAAGATTGAAAGATTGAAATAAAGATTGAAAGTTTGAAAGAAAGATTGAAAGAAAGATTTAAAGAAAGAAAGATTGAAAGAAATATTGAAAGAAAGATTGAAAGAAATAACAAAAGAAAGATTGAAAGAAATAATGAAAGAAAGATTGAACGATTGGAAGAAATATTGAAAGAAAGATAGATTGAAAGAAAGAATGAAAGAAAGAATGAAAGATTTAAAGAAAGAATGAAAGAAAGATTGAAAGATTGAAATATTGAAAGAAAGAATGAAAGAAAGATTGAGAAAAAGATTGAAAGACTGAAAGAAAGAATGAAAGAAACATTGAAAGATTAAACAATTGAAAGAAAGATTGCAAGAAAAATGGAAAGAATGAAAGATTGAAATAATGATTGAAAGTTTGAAAGAAAGATTGAAAGAAAGATTTAAGAAAGAAAGATTGAAAGAAATATTGAAAGAAAGATTGAAAGAAATAACAAAAGAAAGATTGAAAGAAAGAATGAAAGAAAGATTGAACGATTGGAAGAAATATTGAAAGAAAGATGGATTGAAAGTAAGATAGATTGAAAGAAAGAATGAAAGAAAGATTGAAAGATTTAAAGAAAGAATGAAAGAAAGATTGAAAGATTGAAATATTGAAAGAAAGAATGAAAGAAAGATTGAAAGATTGAAAGAAAGAACGATTGAAAGATTGAAAGAAAGAATGAAAGATTGAAAGAAAGATTGAAAGATTGAAAGAAAGATTGAAAAAATGAAAGATTGAAAGAAAGAATAAAAGAAAGATTGAAAGAACGATTGAAAGATTGAAAGAAAGAATGAAAGATTGAAAGAAACATTGAAAGAAAGATTGAAAGATTGAAAGAAAGAATGAAAGAGAGATTGAAAGATTGAATGAAAGATTGAAAGATCAATTGAAAGATTGAAAGATTGAAAGAAAGATTGAAAGAAAGATTGAAAGTTTGAAAGAAAGATTTAAAGAAAGATTTAAATATTGAAAGAAATATTGAAAGAGAGAAAGATTAAAAGTAAGAAATATTGAAAGAAAGAATGAAAGAAATATTGAATGATTGAAAGATTGAAAGAAAGATTGAAAGAAAGAAAGATTGAAAGAAAGAATGAAAGAATGAAAGAAAGAATGAAAGAAAGATTGAAAGAAAGATTGAAAGAAATATTGAAAGAAAGAAAGATTGAAAGTAAGAAAGATTGAAAGAAAGAATGAAAGAAAGATTGAAAGATTGAAAGAAAGATTGAAAAAAGAAAGATTGAAAGAAAGATTGAAAGAAAGATTGAACGACTGAAAGAAAGAATGAAAGAAAGATTGAAAGATAGATTGAAAGAAAGAAAGAAAAATTGAAAGAAAGATTGAAAGATTGAAAGAAAGATTGAAATAAAGGAGAACGAAAGAAAGGTTGATCCATTAACATCAGCACAACCCCATTGTGTTTATTGTTCTATGATAAGATTGAAAGAAAGATTGAAAATAAGATTGAAAGAAACAAAGATTGAAAGAAAGATTTAAAAAAAATGAGTACTAGTCACTTTTAAAAAATCATTTGTCCTATGGATTAAATGCCATACACACTTGCATCTCTCCCCTCCCACCCCACACACATTCACATGACCAATCCTCCCAACACCCACACACACATGCGTACATGCACACACACACACACACACACACACACACACACACACTAGCACAGGAATAAATGTACCCGTACATGTTAGGCCCACGGCCTCCCAGCGCCACTAGAGGCCGCCCTTGCCCCATCTGCAGCTCCCTACTCAGACCCAATTGCACACACCTGGGATCAATTACCCGCACTGTATTTAGCCCCAGCTTCCTAGCCATTCCTTGCCAGACCGTCAACTAGCTTTCCCCGAGTTGCATCGCGATTGGCTCCCTTCCTAGTTCCTAGTTCCTAGTTCCTAGTTCCCAGTTCCCAGTTCCAAGTTCCTAGTTTATGTCTTGTTGTCTCGCCTTCCCTTCACCTGTCTGTCTCCGCTTGTCGACCAGGACTCTCCACCCAGCCTGGTTCCCCGTCTCTCCACCCGGATCCTGGACCCCATCTCCTGGTCATCATCGTCCCTGCCCTGCCCTGCTCCATCCCCTCCCGACCAGGTCCCCCCGGCCAGCTCCACCGTCCCAGTTAATAAACATCCCTTGCCTGCCTCCCGTGTCCCTGTGTCGTGCGTTTGGGTTCCTCCCTGTTCGGGTCGTGACAGTACGGTCTGGCCAGGAAAACATGGACCCAGCCGACACAGAAGGGCTCCGCCGCGCACTCCGGGACAGAGGAGTGTTGCTTGGGCAACATGACCGGGTCCTCCGGGACATCGCGGAACACCTCCGGACCATCTCTGCGGCCGTCAGCAGCCTGCAGGGCCCTCCGGCCCCCGTGGCCTCCCCTGCTCCTCCGACCTGCCCTCCTTCCCCCACCAGGGCTCCCAGCGCCTCTCTCGTTCCCCCTGAGCCCCACGTTCCGGCTCCAGCGCCTTACGACGGCGATTTCGGCACCTGCCGCGCCTTCCTTGTGCAGTGCGCGGTGGTTTTCCAACAGCGGCTGTCGTCGTACGACTCCGATAGTGCCCACATCGCGTTCCTCATCTCCTGCCTGAGAGGGGCGGCTCTCGGCTGGGGTTCCGCGGTTTGGAGTCAGGGGGGTCCCGTGAGTCTCTCCTACGATCTGTTTACCCGCGAAATGAGGAGAGTCTTCGACCACCCAGTTTGCGGCAAGGAGGCCGCCAGAAGACTCCTCTCCCTCCGCCAGGGTTCCCGTAGCGTCGCCTCCCTCGTCGTCGAGTTCCGGACTCTAGCCGCGGAAAGCGGCTGGAATGACGGAGCCCTGCAGGACGTGTTCCAGCGTGCCCTGAACGACGAGTTGCGGGACGAGCTGGCACGGCGGGACGAGCCCACGGACCTGGACCAACTAGTGGAGACCTCAATCCGCCTGGACAACCGGCTACGGGAGCGCCATCGCGAGAGGGAGGGGGCGAGCCTCCAGTCCGTGCCTCCCGCCTGGGCGGCCACGCCCCAGTCTCCAGCGCCCGCTACTCTTGGGCGCCGCACAAGTCCCCCGACTCTCTCCGATGCCGAGCCAATGCAGCTTGGTCGCTCCCGGATCTACCCAGAGGAGCGAGCACGCCGCCTACAGACCGGTGCCTCTCTGTATTGCGGTCGGCTGGGACACCTCTGAGCCACCTGCCCGGTCCGGCCACGAGAGGGCGACTCCTCGGTAGGGCTACGCTCCGGCCGCTCCTTACCACGTCATCGCCCCTATGACTGCGCAATCAACCTCCTGCCAGGCGCCCCCCTCCCCTGCAGTCGCCTGTATAACGTCTCCCGGTCTGAACAGGAGGCCATGGAGACTCACATCCGCGACTCTCTCGCTGCCAGGATTACTCGTCCCTCGTTTTCCCCGCTAGGCGCAGGGTTCTTCTTTGTTGCGGAGAAGGACAAGACCCTCCGTCCTTGCGTCGATTTCAGGGGACTGAACGATATCACGATCAAAGACAAGTACCCCTTGCCCCTGATGGATTCAGTCTTCGTCCCCATCCAGGGGGCCACCCACTTTTCCAAGCTGGACCTCCGCAACGCTTACCACCTGGTCCGCATCCGCAAAGGGGACGAGTGGAAGACTGCCTTTAACACCCCGCTCGGTCACTTTGAGTACCTTGTTATGCCCTTTGGGCTGTCAAATGCCCCAGCGGTCTTCCAGGCCCTAATTAACGGGAGGTTAGCAACTAGCTTTCCCCGAGTTGCATCGCCGCGTCAGCCGCGTCAGCGATTGGCTCCCTTCCTAGTTCCTAGTTCCCAGTTCCAAGTTCCAAGTTCCTAGTTTATGTCTTGTTGTCTCGCCTTCCCTTCACCTGTCTGTCTCCGCTGGTCGACCAGGACTCTCCACCCAGCCTGGTTCCCCGTCTCTCCACCCGGATCCTGGACCCCATCTCCTGGTCATCATCGTCCCTGTCCTGCCCTGCTCCATCCCCCCCCGACCAGGTCCCTCCGGCCAGCTCCACCGTCCCGGTTAATAAACATCACTTTATTATTTGCCTGCCTCCCGTGTCCCTGTGTCGTGCGTTTGGGTTCCTCCCTGTTCTGGTCGTGACAGTACATCCAGTATGTATACACACACAGTCATGTTAACCTATACACTGTGGTTTAAACAGGACTACGTACTACCCATATGCACTCACAGCACTGTGTATATCCTCTCCCACCACACACATTCACATAACAAACCGTCCCGGCACACACACACACACACACACACACACACACACACACACAATGATGCAAGTCATATCAACACAGCTGAAGCCGCCTTGTGTTATGAATTCCTCTCATGCCGCAGCCTTCAGCTCTCCAGTAGCTCTCCAGCAGCTCCTCGTGTCCCAGCAGAGCTGCCGTGCAGTTGTTCTGCTGCTAAAGGCTGTCAACGTTCAGCGGGCGGACGCTCGTTTGCCCCCACCCTCCGAGCTCCCCTGCCATCCAGGGTCCTTCTGACCCCCCCCCCCCCCCCCTTTAGCAGGGAGCTTGCCATCCTGCTTCTGTGTGTGGCCAGAGTCCACCGCTGCACACATCCCCTGGCCGACACGGCCCGTTGTGTTGTTTTTTTTTTATAATAGGGGGGATAAACAAAGTGTGTGTGTGGCGGAACAATCTCACGGGTTACAGGGGCCAAGTTGGGTTCACCTGTCGACGATGACGAAGCCCGGCATTGACGTGCAAGCTTGGCGGCGGTAGTGGAGTCGGGTGGTGGGGGTAGGCAGACTCAGAGCTTTACAAGGAGCGGGGCCGGGAAATGTGGCGCACGGCTGAAGGCGACGTAGCTAAATCACCTCCACGGGGTGTTTACGGGGAAGGATCATTAGCGAGCTCGGCTACCTGCGTTACCCCTCGCTCTCCCTCCGTCAGCGTTTCGGCAGGAGTCCAGGGAGTCTGATGCCCTCATTAATAAAGATTACTATCTTATCCTACAATGAATAGTAGTAATTTTAATAATTATGCCGAACAGCGATAAACTTAATCTCATTAAATTAATGCCCAATCGTTCTTCTTTACAAAGAATAATCCACGTATTCATAATAATAAATAATAATTTGGTTATCAAAATGCGTCATTATAGACGTTTTTTTTAATATCTTAATGGTATATTTTGTACGATCACATTAGCATGATGTAATAATAATTTTGGGAATGCATTATTAAAATATATTAAAATAATTTATTTGGATGGAGTAATTTTTTGGAGAAGCTTCCGCATTGCGGGAGGAGAACGTCTGAGAGAAGCACACTATATTTACCCTATCTCCTCATGCCGTGACTGTGCCCAATATTGAAACAGCAGAAGAAGAACGGGGGCAATAAAATGGATATAGAGTAAGTGCACGAAAAAAAAATGTTTTAGAAAGTTAACTTTTCAATTGTTACACGTTTTTGCTGTTAAATGCTAGCAGTTTTGTGTTATAACACGATATAACACGGAGAGATTATGCATGCAAAAGTTAATGACTTTGTTTTATTTTATAAAGCCGTTTTTAACATGCACAGTATCTAGCTTTAGTTAAATGTGTGTTGGAGTGGAGTGTTAACTAGCATTTAGATTTAGTTTACTGTGTGTTGGTGCAGGGAGACGGTACTGTGAGAGAGAGACGGTTTTCAAACAGACAGACGGACCCGCTAGCTAAGTTTCACTTGATCGGTTCTCCACCAAAGCGTGCTGAGAGAGTCCGGACTGTTTTTTGCCAGTTTAGACTTTATTTGAAGGTACAATGGTACCTCGACTTATGACTGCATCTACTTACTAATCCAAGATACGATAGTCGCGAAAATTAGCATCGTCTTACGACTGACTGCTCCAAGATACGACCGTGGAAATTTGTAGTTGGCGCGTCGGCGTCAGTCAGCGGGCGACCTACATCGTGTGTGCACGTTGTTCGTGGCTTATCGATTTTTTTTTCATATTTACTGTGTTTGTGCTGTGCGTTTTGTTTTTTTGTTTTTTAACTTATGAAAGCAATATGTGCTCTCTGTCATTTGGGTGGGCCGGCTGTACAAGTGGTTGCCTGCTGAAATAGAATATTTTCTGCAATGATATCTGTTATCCTCGGGCAGTGCCTGACTTTAAGGATAAACAGTAAAAGATAACATTTATAAAGTCGCGATCATGTGGGACATCTGGAACAATCACAGCATCCCATTTTGCTGGTTCATACACATTGCTGTATGGAGGTGATTTAGCAGCATGAGAAATGTACCACTGAATTTTGGAGTCCTAAATAGTTGTAACTGGTTCTAATGTTGTGGCTGATCGGTGTGTATGTTGTTGTATGATGTTGTTGTGATTTTATTTTTTCCTATTGAAATAAAAAAAAAAATGAAAGTCAAACCTGATTTTAAATTTCACTCATCCTTTGGTCATGAAATGGAAAAATAATTTTTCAATTTTGATTTTTGTATCTCCAAAAAAGCAAAATTTGAAAACCACTCATACCCCATTTTTTCCATTTCTGATTCTGAATTGAGAATAGAGTAACCAAAAGATACAGCGATTGAAAGACCTGGTCTACACTCCTAATTGTATTTGTCCTTTTACATTTCTATTTCTATCTTAGAAATCTCTGAGAGAAGGAGGTGGTTACCTGAGGAGGTCCATGCGGTGGAAAAGAACCTGAAGGCTTTCATTGAAAGTGGTAAAGTGCCGGGAAGGACTGAGTGTGATGCATGTATTAGAGCTTCACCTGAAGCTCTAAACCAGCGAAGCTGGACTGCATTGAAGTACTATGTAAAAAATCGTATCACTGCCATCCAATGCGAAAGTGCGAGAAGAATTTATTAATAGAGTTGTTAAAGCATTTGCTCAAACATGTTGGTTCACGTTGCTCAAAAATGTTGGTTCATTTGATGCAACTTCATTTTTGATGATGTTTGTGTTGTTCGTTGGCACCCTGAGTACCCAGGTATACACTGGAGTTCAACTAGTTATTGATTTTATCAGGCGAAAACATTGATAATTAGTAGTTAGGTGCAGTCAAAGGCCGCAAGTCAATTCATCTGCTGATAACAACTGACTCTACGGTGGCCAACGGGAAAACTCTACAACTAAAGAAAATACATGTAAATAGACAAAACGCAAGCAAATTTAGAAAATGTCATCATCAATTTGACAACACAGGCAACAACACAATGGAAAAGTTCACGAAGGAACAAACTTAAAATAAAAACATCAAGAAATGTTTGTGTATCATATCTGATATATTCCCCAAATGAAGTGTCCGTGGTGAATTGCTTTTAAGTTTGTTTCTGTGCAAATGTTTCCATTGTTTTGCATCTCTTGCCTGTGTTGTCAAATTGATGATGATGTTTTCTGAATTTGCTTGTGTTTTGTCTATTTGCAGTGAGTTTTCCTGCCGACCACCGTAGGGTAGGTTTTTATCAGCAGATTAATTGAAAATGAATAGTTAGGTGCAGGCAAAGGCCAAAGGTCAGGGTTTACCACCATACTACTCTTCCCCCGCGTGAATACATTGCACTTTTTCTTTGTTACAAAGCATATCAGGAGACTTACTAAGCCCTGTGTGAGCCCTTGTTTGTTTTCTTGTGCCATCTGCTCCTTTTTATTTTATAATAAATAATTGTAATTTTTTATCTACCTTTTGTACAGTGGGTGTAGGTTTATTCCCCGTTCGATTAAGTTTGGAAGAAAATATTATACTGTCAAAACCATCAAATTCAATAACAATTGATTCTGTGCTCTCTTTTAAAGTATATGTGGTATTTGTCATACTTATCTGGAAATCAATTGATGAACCGGTATTTAAGTCGAAAATGATCTGCATAATATGCTCAAATTTACTACATTTACTTACAGCGTGCCTAGGTAGAAAAATAATCTTTACTTTCCAATTTTTGATATGTTTAAGTGGTGTTGGCCTGAGGCCTGATTTCTTAAATTGGTTGTATATCCTTTCAAATTAATAATTGTACTTTTGGAAGGTTTATATTTTTCAATCAGAATCTGACCTATTGATTAAAAAAAGTGTTCAGTGTCAAAGTTTGCATGTCAATAGACCATAACATGGTGGGTCCCCTGTGTAATCAAAAAGTCAGGTGGGGTTCCCATGAGGCTCAAAAATTCAGGTCTAAAATCTTTTTGAGGGTTATCATTTTTTAAAGTAGTTTTTGTATCATCAAAAAATGATCCGTGATTTATGTACTCAACACTAAACGTTTTACGAGACACAAGGACGCGTTAGCATGGGGTATGCCACGTGAAAACCCCAGCATGCAATGGGGGGCGTACCTTCGTATTCCTGTCTATTATTTGTCCGCATTTTGTTAATTGTTTATATTCTTGTTATTTACATTTACATTTACATTTAGTCATTAAGCAGATGCTTTTATCCAAAGCGACTTACAAGGGAGAATAACATTCAAGCAACAGCTATTTCTCTACATTCTGCTGGTACTTGTAGAGTTAATTGACTAACCGATATGATGGTCTATAGACCAATCAATAGAAAAAATAGTTTCACCTTTACAGCCAGCAGTAAGGTTTTTGGATGCTTTAAATTGCAGTACACTTGTTCTAGAAAATGATCAGTTTCTAAGTTATGGAGCCATTTCAAAATGTTATTGTCGAATTAGTGTCTTGTGCTGTTCTTATTTATCTATTGTGCCTCAACACTTTTAGAAGCCTCGTGGAAAGTCAGTAGTATTTATTTTGGGTTTTTGTCTGTTAAGAAACAGGTGATCACCAGAAAGTGCGCCTGTAGCCAATTTCCACCGTGACTGGACGAAGCCACAAGCTGGTCATTACAGCAGAGTCTCCAGATAAGAAGGTATTTTTGTTTGATTATTTATGAACAATACTTGAAGACAAAAGTTGTGATTTTCATGAAAAAAAAAGACTTTCTATGTTTCTAGTTTGTACTTCTTGTTGGTGACTCCCATCTACGGAGCATTGTGGATGGATTTGTGAAGATGCCAGGGGACCGAGGTACTGAATGCTTTTTTGTCTCGGAGACCTGACGCAGTTTGTGTTGTAGCCCCTAGCAGCGACTTGACGGCCAGCAGGACCATCGACGAGGCAGCAGTAGACTTTCGCAGCCTCCTGGTCAGTGTCTGCAGTCGCTGGCCAAAGTTACGCTTCATGTTTAGTACATTTTTGGTAGTATTGGTACTATTAATACTTTTGCTTTGTGAGCTCTGCAGAACATATTTTACATTTTGAAAACAAATGTACTGTAATAAACACCTTTTTTTTTTTGTGTGTTTGTATAGGTGTTTGTCCTGGACTTCCTTCCGCGTCTGACTATTTGCTCCGTGAGGAATACCATCCTGTGGCGGCATGCATGGGAAGCATATTTTAATTTTAGTACAGTTAAATGTATAACGGAGTATATATTTTTAGACAAACCAATTCAATAAATATTTCTAATGAACAAAGTTGACATCTATGTATGCATATTTCTATTCGTCCTAATCGTTGTTTTAAGGCATCAAGTACTTTTCTGCAGCCAACCACTTCCCATTGAACCACCCAGAGCTGTGAAGCACAGATGGTGTAAGTACAATTGTACAATTTGTTGTCATGTCACGTGATGGCTATTTTATGAATAACTTTGCTATGTTGTGAAACCATGGCCCTGTGACATTGCTGTGAAATGCTGCTTATCGCCAACTGGAGACAACAGCGCCGCCAACAGCACGAAAGTCAAAGGTTTCTCCCGGCAGGTCACTTCCAACATTCTCTCCAAAAGTGGTTGTGAAGGGAGAGCTCATCGTGCCTCATCCTTCACCTAACCCTTTTGAGTGGAGACTGGTTGGAAGGGGCAGAAAGATAATCGGTTGCACACTGTTATTGTTGGGGTAAGACCCTCTGGAAACTGTGATAGTCTCTGATATTCACTCAAAGTGTACCGATTTTCATTAAACAATTTTAATATGTTTGTTATGAAACATATGGACATTAACACACACACACACACACACACACACACACATGTCTAACACACTTTAATTAACTGAACAACTTACCAGTGAGCCCTCCGGGCTACAGTTGATTCTGCTGTCGGCTCCCCTCAACCGTCCTCTATTGTTTTGTATCCAGGAGATTTTCTGCAGTTTGTTGGTTTTTTTATTCTCTTTTTAGTTAGTAGTTTAGTTGAGTTTAGTTTAGTAGTTAGTGCTTTTAGTTGGCCTTTTGTCAAGACATTGTCTTAAATCGACATTTTGCTCTATGATTTCACAGGTGGACACAACACCAGTAGCGTCGCCGGAATGATCCATCCCGTTATCAACTTGTTCCATCGCATCTTTCTAGCGCTGTCCAGTGTGGAGAATTTTATATTGTTTTTATATCAACAATTGTATATCAATTTTATATCAAGAAAATTTTGCTTTGCTTACATGGGAAAGCCACGGTGGGACATTGGCAGAAAGCTACTGCCTCCAAGAGGACACTGGGAACGGAGCAGGTTTGCTTTGTTCGTTGTTTTTCTTCTTTTTTCAATGACATTTTTGATAGTAGTACTTCATTTTAGTTTTATTTTGTCCATGCATTTCATTCTCTTGCTTTTTTTTAGGGGAAGGCAGCACCAACCGTTGTGGAGGTGTCTTCAAAGCCACACCTGCCAGTGATGTGCCAGTTCTTGTGAAGGAATAGCAGCGCTCTCAAACATTTGTCAAAGGTCAGAGTGATGCTGCTCCTTATTATCCTGATATGGAGAGTGCTACAGTGTTTTCTGATGTTGCAGCAGAGCTTGACGCTAGCAGTTCTGTCATGGGAACAATTGATGTCACTTCTATCAGCGGAACAGGTGATAGCTGAGAACATTTTTTAACAAAGAAAAACGTAGAACACTTTCAGTGCCGGGAAAGCATACGTTGAGTGTTTACACAAATGGTCCTTTTACGATCTAGAAAAACTGAGATAACGACTAAAACTTTCGTGACAGTGATATACAGGAATGTAAGATCTCCTGTGAAAGAGTCGGGCGTCACCAAACAAACATATGCCTCAGCATTCAGACATCACTTGGTGGTAGAATTATATCATTCATTAACATTGATCATCATTTTTCTCTCACACTCCCTTCTGTTGTCCCCAGTGGAATGATACAAAAGGAAAATGCAATAATGCTTAAGTATAATATAATTGAGGCAAAGGGATCAGAAAATGATGTATAAATTGAGTACAATACATTTATACAGAGATATTGTTTTATCTGTGTCCTTTTGATGGAGGGGCCAAGGAAAATGATGACCATATAACAAGGTGGGAAGTGGCCAGGTGTAATCAAATGTGGAGCAGAAGTCCAGCGGTGGAGCCGTCTGTGGGGCGCCAATGTTGGTGTAGAAAGCCCCTTCGATAACTGCTTCCAAAACACACATTTCTTCGGCTGTGGTAAGGGGAATGGCAGTAACCCAAGTAGCCTATGTAGGTATGGTTGAAGTGGTTCCATCGCAGTTGCAGGGTGAGCAGCGTTCAGCGTACACTCACGTTGTCTCCTCAACGAGTACCTAGAGGGGAGTAGGAACTTTCTTGCGATGAGATACGTGTATCCATATTGGTCGTTCTACCACCTTAACTGCTGCTGCAGTGGTGCGGGTCCCTAACCCTGCTGGAAAGGTCCTAGGAATCTGGCAGAGTTCCAGCTTTTCCTCTGTAAGTCGCGATCACCACCCATTCACCTGGTCAGCGGCCGTGTAGAGGTCCTTCAAGTGGGACGGGTAGGGCTGCTTTGACCTGGGCACATAGACTTAAACACTTGGGTGAGAGACACACATTTTGACAACATTGTTTGGTATAGGTCCAAGATTGTTAAATGGGCGTTAAATAGTTGAATAGCAGACTACAGGCTCAGTACAAAAATGAATGTATGCACACTCGTGTAACAACAGAATAATATTATCACAATGTCTAATATGTAGGAGATAATAGGCGGCCATTTTGACACGCCCATGCATGGCACCACTAGAATATCAAATGACACACTGGGACTGACGAGTGTGCAAAGATTTGTGAATTTCCAAGTATCTTTTGGAACATGAAATTGTACGTGTTGCCACGCCCACACCGTGTGCCAAAATATATATGTATTTTAATAAGTTTTAGCTGTGAAGGTGTCTTGTAGACACTCGTCAAGTTTGAAGTCGATCCGATAAATCGCCAAGGAGGAGTTTCGCGAAAGTACAAAGCATAAATATGACTAAAAAGTCAGGAAAATTCAAAATGGCCGACTTCCTGTTGGGTTTCCGTCATGGCGGAAATATATATTTTTTCCAAGTCTAGAGAGGTTACAAATGTGTACCGAATTTTGGGAGTTTACGTGGAAAAAGGTGAATAGGTCAGAAAATTATTATTTTATTTTCTAGGGTGGCGTGGCAACACGTAAAATTTCATGTTCCAAAGATACTAATTCACGAAACTTTGCGCACTTGTTAGTCCCAGTGTGGCAATTGATATTGTATGAGTTGCCTGCATGGGCGTGGCAAAATGGCCCGACACACCCTGTTGAAAATTTCAAAACATCAAACCTATTCACTTTTTACCATGAAATTAACAAAATTCGGGACACTTTTGTAACTTCTTGGATTAAATGTGTAATTTTAGTCACTTTCCGTTCATTTTCTCGCTTTGTACTTTCGTTAACTCCTCCGAGGCCATTTATCTGGCTTCAAACTTGGCGAGTGTCTACAAGACACCTTCACGATTAAAAGATATTAAAAAAAATAATAATTGTCACACGATGTGGCCGTGGCAAAGCGTTGGATTTCGTGTTCCAAAAAAAGCTGTGTTTTTGTAATATTTTATCCACTTTTTATGCTTTGTACTTTCGTGAACTTCTCCTGGGGGATTTTTTGGATTGAGACTCATTGGGGATTAAAAGTTATTGAAACATTTTTTTTTCGTCACGATGCGGGTGTGGCAACGCGTTGAATTTTATGTTAAAAAAAACAGTTTACGTGACTTTTGGGGCCTTGAGAAACTACAAAATTATTGCAAAACTTTGCACACTCTTCAGTCCCAGTGTGGCATTTAATATTCTATGGGTCCTATACATGGGCGTGTCAAAATGATCAACTAGATGCAGTTATCGTGGATGAGGATGTCGGGGTCCTGGTGCTGGGGAAAGGAGGCCCATACCTATAGCAACATAGGTGTCGCCACATTCCTTCTGTCTCAATGCCATGTACGCTTGTATTTCTGGTTTTCCCAACGCAGTCATGATGCATTTTTCACTAGAGTACAAATGCATGGTATACAACAACATCCACATACAATTAACAGAGCAGCAATGATAGCAACGTTGATTATGCATGATAAAATGAGGCCTTTTCATTTGGAAAAGTCCAACCAACCAGTGATGTGATCATCCATTCCTGCATTTTCTTTTAGTTCTACGCTCCGTGAGTGGAGTAGCAATTCCTCCTACTGGTTCCTGTGTTTATAAGCACATTACTCCATGCCCCACAATCAATATGGGTACCTTAAACCTCGTCCAGCCACCAGTCACTTGTTAGTCTAGGGTTGGTGGACCACGCATATTTCTCATTCCACTGGTACTGCTCCTACCCTGTGGAATCACACTTTATTATGGAACAGAAATCAACATTGAATGCCAGGATTTGTCCTTCATAGGCATAAATGACAAGAACTGTTTCTTTCATTCGGCCCCACTCTTTGACCTTTGTCATATACTGGTCATACGATAATTGGGGTCCCACTTGGTAAGAATATGTATACTGTGTAGGGTCCAGGACTTCTCCTAGGGTAAACAAAAAAAATATTATTTTTTTTTTACATGGTTAATTACAGAATGCTTACGTCTTTCAGCTGGATCCTTGTTTCTGTGAGAGTTCTTGCGGGTGGGGTGACAGGGGCGCAGTGGGAGAGGTGGTGACAGGGAGCACCAGTTTTATTTTTGAGCTTTACTGCATGTGAGGTGGCCAACACTACCTCCCAAGGTCCAGTCCACCTTGGCTCAGGCCACTTCTGTTTGTGGACCTTGATGTGGACCCAGTCTCCGGGGCTGACCACCAGGGTGTGGGGCAGTCTGGGGCAGTGTTCTTGACCTGTGAATACAAAACTCGAGATACTGCGGTTAGTGCTTTGACATATTCAGGTAAACCTTCCTGGAAATCATCAAAAGCGGGTGATTTAGCTGGTAGGTTGAGAGGACCTGGCATGGGGCGGCCTGTTAATATCTCGTGTGGGCTAAGATGTGTTTGACTATGGGGAGAGGTCTCGCATGGACATTAATGCTAGGGGTAGGGCATCTACCCACGTTAGTTTAGTCGTTTTTGTGATGTTCTGTAGAGACATACTGAGTTGCTGTTTTGTCTCTATCAGCACCTTGGCCATTTTTTCTTTCAACGTCTGGTTTGCACTTTCAACTAGGCCTTTTGACTGGGGGTGATAGACTGAACCAGATCTATGGGAGATACCTAATGCCTGTTCTACCTGGCTGAGTTTTTTATCGCTGGTAAAATGAGATCCATTGTCCGAGCAGATAACTGTGGGGTAACCCCACCGAGGAATGCGTTTTTTCCATAACCATTTAATCACAGATACTGCATCCTCTCTTTTGCAAGGGACTGCTTCTACCCATTTGGAGAATCGATCTACCATCACGAGTAGGTATCTGTACCCTTGTACTCTGTTGTCCCTGCCCATGCCGGTGTAATCTATGCATATTTCTCTGAAGGGGTAGGGGGGCACTGAGAATGTTCCCAAAGGTCTTTGGTAGACTGTCTTCTTATTTAGCTCGTGACAGACGACGCATTCTGCAATATGGTTGGCCACCATTTCCTCCAGGTAGGGATGCCACCAGTCCTGTTTGAGCCTGTTGGTGGTTCTTTTGGGTCCTTCATGAGTCTGTCCATGTGCATCCTTGATGAGGTAGACCAGGAGTGCGGCTGGTGCTACTGGGCGCCCATCGTGGCTTCTCCATAGGCCGCTGGTGCATGTGGCTCCTTTCTTCTGCCACTGCGAGTGTTCGTTCCATTTCGCTTCTTTCTGCACTTCTTTCAGATGTTCCTCTGACAAATTGAGGGCGTTGTCTTCAGTAAATACAATCATCATTGCTGCGCTTTCTTTTAGGTTCCCTCCTGCTTCTTTTGCTGCTGTGTCGGCTGCGTTTGAATTTCCTTTGGAGTGTCCTTTGCATTTGATGATCTGGATTTTTCGGGGGAGATGTATAGCTTCCAGGAAGGCGAGTATGAGGTCTTTGTGTTTTACCGGGGCTCCTGCTGACGTTTGGAGTCCTCTTTTCATCCATATGGCTACATCCACGTGAGCTGCAGCGTGTGCGTATGCTGAGTCGGTGAATATGTTTGCATTTTTGTTTTTTGAGATTTTTAATGCTTTCACCGAGGCGTCGAGTTCTGCTTTTTGTGCTGATGCTGGTTGTTCTATCATCCCACTTCTTAGGGTGACGTGGTGTCCATTAATTTGTTGAATGGCTGCGTATGATGCTCTATTTCCCTCTTCTTCTTTGAAACAACAACCATCTATAAACAGGACAATTTCTGCATCGGGGTCAGATGTTCCATCCAAGTCTGTGCGGCCCTTTGCTTCCAGTTTCATGAGCTGTACACAGTCATGGGTGCCATCTGCATACTGTAGTCCGCCGGCCAAGTTGATTCCATCGGCTGTGTACAAGACATTGTCTCTTTCCAGGGTGACATGCAAGCGCATCTTGTGTTTTGGTGTGGTAAAGGTGAAATCCGTTTGATCGAGGTAGGATTTGACTCCATGAGTGGTATGCACGATGGTGGGGTGGTAGAAAGTAATGTGGTCGGTTCTCGTAGGGCGTGTGCGATGGCAGCCGTGTGTCGTCCACATCCGGAGAGTCCATGTTCCACTGTGTCGAGTTTGCAACTGTGGTGAGCCAGGATCGCGCGCTCACCGTGTCGAGGCTGCCAGAGCACAGCTTGACAATTCCGTGCTTTTCAGTAATGTCCAAATGGAACGAGGAAGAGATGTCTGGGGTGCATAGGTGTTCGGCCTTCCCCATGAGTTGTTTCAATCTTATGAACGCTTCCTCCGCACTTGTGGTCCAGTTGAGTGGTGCCTTGACGTTCCGATGGCCAGCTTCCGCAATGGGTTCGCGTGGGGGAACAGTGTGGTCCACATAATCAGCTATGTGGTGTCTGCTATAGCCAGTGAGTCCCAGGAATGCTAGCATTTGCTGCACGGTGGTGGGTTTAGGGTACTGGAGCATTGCCTGTTGTCTTTCCGGGTTGATGTATCTCTTATCTCCCGTGATCCTTTTTCCCAGGAATACCACTTCTGTGCGGCAGACCTGTGCTTTTTCCTTCCTGATTTTGTAGCCACATTTTGCGATGCGCCGTAGCAGGGATTTGGTGGCCGTGAGGCAATTTTCTACTGTGGTGATGTCCATGAGGATGTCGTCGACATACTGGATGAGTAGGAGTTCCTTGAGATCTGCCTTCAGGCAGGCGTTGAATATGGTTGGCGTGCATGTGAATCCTCGTAGCATTCTTGTGTAGGTCTAAGAGCATTTTTTAAATGTGAATGCAAACATATCTTGACTTTCTTTGGCCAAGGGGAGGCAAAAAAATGTGTTGGCCAGGTCGATGACGGTGAAAAATTGATGACTCGGGGAGCCTGCATGCAGGGCGACATGGGGGTTGGGCACTTTTTCAGTAATGGGTTGGACCACCTGGTTGATACGTCGCAGATCGTGGACCAGGCGCCATGAGTGTCCTCCAGCCTTGGGTACTGGTAGAATTTGTGTGTTCCACGGTTAATCCGCTGGTCGTAGAACTCCTGCTTGTAAGAGGCCTTCAATGGTGGAGGCTATTCGAGCAGCTGCCTCGGGCTTGACCTTGTACTGACCTTGCCAAATGGGCACAGCGTGGGCTTTCACTTTGATGTGTATATTGTGGTGTGGTGTGCAGCCAACGTGATAGGGGCCGGTGGTCCAGAGGGTTGGCGGTAGTTGGGCGAACATTTCTGCTGCCAGGGGGTGTTCTTCGATGCTTCCTTGATAAGTTCTTTCCAGGACATTTCTTTCATATATGCCTTGTTCGTAGCTGTTGTGTCCTATTCTCCAAACCGATTTGTCTGGCGTGTGTTGCAACAGGGGGTTCGTTGTGGGGACCCAGGTGGGTTGGCGAGGGCTCTTTTGACCATGGGGCCCAATTGTTTGGCTGCATGGTTGGCTTCTACGGCTAGGGTCACATGTGGAACTGCGGTGTCGTGAAGTAGATACCAGGATTGTTGGTCTGGTGTCAGGCGGACCGCTGCTGCAACTCCTTCGTGGCCCAGATAGAAGTCTGTTGTCTGGAGTCGTTCTTGTCGTCCCTCCTTTTTCGCTTCCCAGCCTTCGTCATAGATGTCATCACGGTGGCGTGTGAAACAGAGAGTGCAGTGTACGGGTCCAGCATCGACTTTTTCCAGAGTTGGTAGGTTTACAAAATGCCACCAGCCGGTGAGTGTGGGGTCGGGGGTGGTATCAGGAGTTCCACCTAAGACGAGTATACGTTCGAGGGGTATTAGCTCTTCTTTTGGCTCAGAGAAACTAACTTCCAGACCGTGGAGGTTACATATCACAGATGCCCCTGTTCTTCGGAGAAGGTCCCTTCCCATTAGGTTGGTGGGGCAGCTTGGTGAGTAGAGGTATTGGTGTCTGACTTTGTGAGGACCTATCTTGGTAGGGAGGGGTGCGGTGAAGGACTTGTGTCGTCCCAGAGAATCCAACAGTCCGTAATTTCCGAGTGGATAGTTGTATGTAGTACGTAGTATGTTGCCGGCCAGGTTCTTCAAGCAAGACACGTGACAGTGACAGTGACAGTAATTCCTTGGATTGACAGTGATTCCTTGGATTGTACATGGCACTACTGGTTCGGCATTTATTTTTGTCTGTACCACCACTTCCATGTCCCCTGGGCGCCTCTATGCTCCATGCCATGGCGGGGTGTCCATGCGGGGTCCTCCCTTTCCTCTCGAGGAAGCTCCTCTTCCTCTCTGAGGGGGGCGGTAGGATCCTCTATATAATTGCTGGGGTTGTTGGTTCTGGGGGCATTCCCTTGCCCAGTGGTCACTTTGGCCACAGATGAAACATCCTGTAGTTTTCTCGGGTCCTCCCCATCCTCTAGAGGATTGGAATTGTCCTCTCCCTCTCAGTTGCTGCCATTGGGGGGGGCCTTGGGGGTATGAGGGTGCGGGGGCCCCTGGATACTGCCGCTGGGGATATTCATAGGGAGTCCAGGCCTGCTGCCATTGGGGTAGGTGCTGGGCTGGTGGGTAGGCGGGGGTTACAGTTAGGGGCTGTGGTCCTGTCCATTGTAGTGGCGCGGTTTGGGGCGGGGCCTGTGCTTCAGGGGTGGTGACTACTGCTTGCACAGTTGCTTTCTTCTTTTTGTCCGTATTGACTTCATCTTCCAGTTTTTTTACCTGCATTTTTAGTAGTCTGGTTTGTATGGAATCTTTCTCCAGGAATTCGTCTTCTTGCTTTTTGATGTGTCTTTCCAGGTGATGGATGAGATGGCTCTCCCACTGTCTCTCGGTCATGTCTGACAGTCAAACTGTGTCTGCGAGCTACAGCCTGACATCTCCTGGGAGGCCATTTTGGCATTTGGCATCTGCATGTACATGGGGAGACCCACTAGGCAGGGGTCATGACGTTCTACAGTGCTATCACTCCAGAGCTCCTTTGCTCATGTGAGATAGGCGTGTGGTTCTTCCCCATTTTTAAATCTCGGCCTGCCAGGGCCACTGTGTTGCGTCTGGTCGGCCAGGTTTCTCTCATGGCTGTCCATATGTCATTCCGCATGTGGTCGAATGGGTGCTCGTGTGCCATGGTGAGGGTTCTAACTTCTCTTTCCAGGGAGGTCAGGGTGATGTTTCCTGCTGTGGCGCGGAGAATGGCTCGCACATCTCTTAGGGCTAGTGTGTCAGCCGCTGTGTGGTTTTCGAAGATTCGGATCCATGCTGCAGCTCCTTTGTCCAACGCTGATAGGTTGCCTTTGAGGGCCTGCATGTCGCGGTGGTACCAGGGAACAAATGTTTCTCTTTTGGCGGACTGCTTTTGTTCCTCCTCTCGTTGTCTAATTTTCGAGCGGGTAACTATCCCTATTGCTGACGATCTTCTGGCCTGGCTTTTGGATGATGCTATAAGGGTTCCTTTTCTTCTGTTGTCGTTTGTGTACTCTCCCCGGGAGCTGCCACTGTTTTTGAATGACCACTTTTTTGTCTTAGTCTCGTGGTCTGACATGGGTTCTTCTTCCCAGGAGCGGAGGGGGGTGGGGTGTCTTTGTTTTGTTTTCTTAAAGGTGTATTTGGGGACTACAGGGGTAGGTGAAGGTGTGGGCTGGCTTCGGGTCTTTTGTTTTTCTTTGGGTTGTTGTTTGGCTGTAGCGTCTGCAGGAGGTGCTATGAGATGAACATGGGTTGTGTTGGCATCCTCTGGTAGTGGGCCACATTGTCCAGTCAGTGTGACAGTTGCGTGGCTAACCCTTGTGGTACATTTCTTTTTCCTTTCTTGATGTCTTTTTGTGGTTTGTAGGACTGGCAAGTGCATTCGTCGTCCTCTGTATTAGAGGAGAGAAACTCTTTGTGTCTGTTTGATCGTTAGGGGGCGATGTCTGATCATTGTCCTTGTTCTCACTGTCAGATGGCTTTGGGGAGGGCTGTACTCGGAAATGGATTTGGATCGGGCCTTCCATTACTAATACGGGTGCTTGTATTTCTGGCGGGGGTGGGGTGGCTATTTTCTGGTTGCTCAGCACAGGGGGCGCTGTTGCTTCAGGTGTGTGCTCGGTCTTAGGGTTGTACGGAGAGGGGGGGTGCCGATGTGTTTCTTCATCGGCCAGCAGGGAGGGGTAGAGGGATGGGGTGGTGTGTGGTTGGAGTGGGGTGTGACCTTGGGGGATGGGTTCGGGGAGGGGTGGTAACTTGTCTTCTTGTGGGGGGTAGGGTTCCTTCTGGGCTTCTACCACTGCCTTGGTTGCGGCATTTCTGATTTTATTGCGACGTTCGACAATCATTTCCGCTCGAATCCATGCCGTCATTATGTGCTGAACCAGCGCCCATTGTGCACGCTGCTTGTTTAACTTGCGCTTTCAAGCCCCCATTAATCCAGGGTTGTTTTTTGCATCCACTCCTGCTTCAGCCAGCAGTCTTTTTTCTTCCTCTATCACCTTGGTGCGGTTTTCTGCTGTCGGGGTAGTGTCTTTCGACCACCACCCTGCTTTGATCCATTTTTGTTCATATTTATGGAATTTCCAAGTTTCTCAAGCATGGAACTTTGGCTCTGTTCTGTTCTTGAGCTCAGCTACAGCTTCAATACGAATCTCACTGGTGCCGGGTCTGGGGGATGGGGTCTTTTCCATTATGTTTTTGAATGGCAGGAGAACAAAAGACATGGGAAGAAGTGGGAGGGGGAAACCTCAAATGTTCGGATCTCAATGTGTTTCTGGTGCAGCTACGCCACTAGTGGTCTTTTAGGTTATTACAGGTCAACTTTTTTTTTTTATTTGTATTTTTGTTTTATATATTGCCCTTTTATCTAGGGCAATTTGAGGAGGTTGTTCATACACATACACACACAAAACCTCTATCACACATGCACAGACTATCAAACACACACTCTGTTAAACACAAAGACTGTCTCAAACACACACACGCCCGCGGTCTCTCTCACATTCACACACACGCATGGTACCTCTCTTTCCACACACACAAGGTACCTCGTTGCGCACACTCTCACTCACACAGCCGGCAATACAATTTTACGCTAAGTCACGTGAATTGGGCCTTTAACCCTTTAATATTTGGTTTCTCTAAGAACCGGGCCTTTAACCCCTAAATGCTTGGCTTCCTTTTTACTTTAAAAATGATTCCGGGCCTTTCACCCTTAAATGAAATTACCGACTATCGACTACCCTTCTGAAGGCTGAGTTTAACATTTTTCATCGCCAGACATCACTTAGTTTAGGCATTTCGGAGGTCTTTTCAACAACCGGGCCTAAACGGGATTCGGAATTACATCACGAGTTAAACATTGTTCATCACCAAAACGTCGCTCAGTTTAGGCATACTGGATGTATTCTCTACACACGGGCCCAAACGTTACGTGGAATTACTACGCAATTTAAACACACAGCCGCTTCGAAGGGGGGTTTCCTAACCCGTTCCCTTAACTTACCTTACTACCGTTCTCATCAAACAATCCAATTTCTCCTCTCCACAATATTTAACAATTATTATTCATGCATCATTCAACAATACATCCCCAAAACCACAAAGTTGTTCGTCCAGCCTTAAACAGTACAACACTTCCACCTAAAATATTCCTATCTAATCTATGCAGACTTCATGAAATGGCTCTGCTCACCTTTTAGCGGGTACCCATGGAAGTATCGCAACCGTTCAGGCTTTCGGAACTCCTCTGCAGTCTTGTAATGGGATCACGTCGGGGTCACCAATTTGTCGTGTTCAAAATTTCCAAATCCGGAATGATGGGATGAAACTGGAACTTTGAGCTACGGAGAGTTTATAGGACGGTTTGAGAATCTACCAAAAAATAAAAAACGTTTTACGTCGACGTGGTTAGTCCTAAGCTGCGTGTCTCATCTAGCATACATTTCACCCAGGAGTCTGCAGAAACTTTGTTTCCTCGTCACTTTGTTACAAACGACAGACCCCCCTTTGCGAGGCGGTCCCGCCTTTGTTATTTCCCATCTCCCGAGTATCTAGTTTCAGACTCCCCGCTGTGTGTGCGCCAGATTAACCGTTTCAGTGCCGGTTTCTAACTGGTTGCGTAGTTACACCCAGTGTCTTTAGACATGTTTTAATTTTGGCTCTGACTGATCAATAAAACTGTATTTCATAATTACCCACTATATGAATGATAGTAATGTACATGAATAAATTTATGTAATGTATACTGTAGTATACACACATATAGTTTTGCTATCGAGGATTAGTTCAATCTGTAATGTTATAGTTATAGTAGTATAGTTATATGTAGTACGTAATAGTTATAGTATATGTATATATATATATATTTTTTTTTTCTCACAAAACCCAACAGGAAGTCGGCCATTTTTAATTTTCCTGACTTTTTAGTCATATTTATGTTTTGTACTTTAGCGAAACTCCTCCTTGGCGATTTATCGGATCGGCTTCAAACTTGAGGAGTGTCTACAAGACACCTTCACAGCTTAACATTATCAAAATATATATATTTTTTGGCACACGGTGTGGGCGTGGCAACACGTTAAATTTCATGTTCCAAAAGATACTTGGAAATTCACGAAACTTTGTGCACTCGTCAGTCCCAGTGTGGCAATTGATATTCTATGGGTTCCGTGCTTGGGCATGGCAAAATGACCGGACACGCCCTGTTGAAAATTTCAAAACATCAAACCTATTCACTTTTTAACATGAAATTGGGTATATTAATGTAACATCACTAGACTCAAAAAAAATTATATTGCCGCCATGACCGACACCCAACCAACAGGAAGGTGGCCATATTGGATTTAATGTGCGCAAACTCCTAGGGGATTCATCAGATCGACTTCAAAGTTCGCGAGTGTCTACAAGACACTTTGGGGATTAAATTTATTAAAACATTGGGTTTTCGTCACACAATGTGGGCATGGCACTGTGTTGAATTGAAGTGTTAACCTGACTTTTGGGGCCTTAAGAAACTCGAAAAATCACAAAACTTTACACACTCAAGATCAAACCTATTCACTTTTTTAGTATCTCCTCCGAGATCTGCATAGAATTCCGGCAGGTTTTCCTCTTGTCTTTCTCCTCCGTCGGCGTATTGGTAAACACAGTGGCGGCAGGACAAAGAGATCTTAGTACGTACTCCGGTAAGTTGCGAAAAAGTCCGTATGAGGTGTCGAACAGACGTCCAGGAGTGCTTGTCGTTCATATTGTAATAGCGACAGTGCACTGCATGCAAAAATAAGAACAATACAAATAGTAATAAACACAAAACTAAGAGTTGAATGCAGAGCCGGTGTGTCCATACTACGGCGCACCCGGAAGTTAGTCCGGGTTAACTCATAAGTTAGCTAGCTTCCTCTGCTGAACCAATATTTTACTAAAATGACTTTTACAACTCTCTTTGCTCCAACTTCCATCCTTAACAAAGAATCCCAAATGCATCATTTGCTAACTTTCCCACTTTCATTGTCTTTCACATCAACTTCCATAATCATTTCAGCCTGTCAACTAACTTTACAGCTCTCTCGCCTTGTTATATTTTTTTCAAATAAATTTAAAGCCTTACAGTATCCTTTCCAGAAATCCTACCAGATATTTAGATTATAACGCTACTTTTAAACCAAGGACTCATGTGGGAAACTAGTTTGACATGTTGTGTACAACACACATACTATGCTTACTGTATCTCACATTTATACATTTGCTTGTTTTTAATCGCGATTTTCATCAGCCATGTAGCTAAACATACCCCGAGACACTGATAAAATGTCTCCGAACTCATCTCATCCATACGTGCTCCAGAGTGATCCATCGGCCAGGCGGTCACACGCCTCAAACACCATTTCAATCACCCAAGGATTCATTCATTCAACGCTTTTGCTAGGATGGGTCAAGAATAATCTATAATAATCATGTATTTAATAATGTCGATTTTATTATTGGATAACATAAAGCAAATAAACAGACAAAAACCACGATTCTCTTGATCAATGCAAAATTGGCTACTTCATAAGTAAGGCATACATTTTTAATGTACAACACATCTCTGAGTACTTAAAAAAGCCCTCTATATAATACATTTCTCTTTATTCTTCTTCATAATATTGTTCTTATACTGTAGCTAACCAATAATAAATGAAATACTTTTTACCATTAATGCAACTTCTGGTGCTCCTTCGTTTTGCTGATGGCCTTCTAGTCTGGATCATACGTTGTGAGGTTAAGCTTAATGCAGGCGTTGAGGCTTCCATCAGTTAAACTTAAGCGTAGGATGGTCTTAATGTTTCTCAGATGCGAGAAAGACTGCTCACATGCATTTGTAAAGCCAAACATGGTCAATACGGCATTACTCACACGCTGCATTGTGTGCTGTGTGACGGGACGCTCGTTCCAAGTTTTAAGAATCAGCTGGTCTTCAGTTTCAAGTTCAAGTTCAAGTTCAAGAGATTATTTGTCACATACATATTGAAGTTTTTTCGACTTCTGTCCACTTTTGTTCAGCTGATTGGTCCGACTCGAGGCAGGGAGTTTTCTAAATGTTTGTCTGTCTTACAGAGGGGATCGGCGCATGGGCTCGTAAGCAGTCCAGCAGTGGAACGCCATTCCTCCTGCTCCCAAGAGGATCATTATTATCCACAATTATTATTATGATCCTCAGTGATACATATAATTGTGGCCTGCGTGCCGCAAGTTGAAATGAACAGTAAAACTTTCGCCATGTCGGCGCACCACAGCCATCTCCTTCCCTAAGCCCTTACCTGTGGGCAGAGACTTCCACAAGTTGCGCCTGAGCAGAGACCCGGTAGGGGCAGGGCGCCGAGTAAATGGCGCCCCGGAGTCTTTATGTTGTCCGCAGCCGGTGCTTGACTACTTTGTCCGCCACATTTATATTTTGAATTTTATTTTCAAGTTGTAATTTCTCTTACCTGTTTTACTTTAAAATGACACAGAATAATAATTTATTACTTGTTAATTGTGATGAAAAATTTTAGCTCAAAATTGTATGCGAGCCATATACCATCATCAAAAGAGCCGTAATTGGCTCGCGAGCCATAGGTTCCCGACCCCTGCTCTAGATTGATTCAATCTTTAAGCTTACTCAGATCTTCCCTGATCGGAACAATATCTCAGTGAGTCGTCACCTTCACTTTTCGGGAATCTTGTGTTGCCTTTGCTGGACCTGTCCAGACGACTCCTTGTTGGATATCTTACGGCCGGTCTCTGACTGCCGCTGGGCACACAACCTGGACATGAAGAGAGTCTCATCATCGTCGCCAGATTGTTGGATAAATTATCCTAGGTGGTCGGTGAGGTTAATCTGCCCGCTACAGGAAAACAAAACTGAGAGTATTAAAGATATTTATTCTGCAAAATAAAGAGAAAGATACCGTCATGCTTCAAAGCAGTGTTCTGATCAGTCTACCCCTATTACTGACGAAGAGGGCTTTATACCAAAGAGAGGTTGTGTGTCAGGTGTCATTTACAACTCTGATCCTCAGTCATATCCCTGGGTGTTCCCCCAAACAGTGATTTAACAGTCAAACTTCGGTCACAGACACAATCCTACTGTACCATAAAACAAACACACAACGCTCTTTTAAGTCCCTCTTGTCCTTATCCTTATCTCCACACAAGGTTAAGTGAAGGATGGAATGTGGTCTGGTTTTTCCAATACTACAACTGAAATGTTTTAGACAGTTTTTACACACAGACACACACAGACAATTTTTTTGTCTCTTTATATTAACTCTGAGTGACTCATAAAAACCCATAGACAATGAGTTTTATAACTAAGTAACATACAAAAGGCTATTGTCCTGTATAAAACATGTAAAACCTCATTCAAATAGTTGATCATGTGCATTTTTCTCTCACAGCCTACATACGTGCAACTGCGGCTCTAGCGCATGCCACTGTGATTGCACTGACGTTTCACCTTCTGGACTTGATAGACCTGCTGGCTAATTTAAGGGTCTTATTGGCCCGACTTAATGGCCTTGTTGGCCGACTTGAAGGACCTGCTGGATGCGTTGCCAAGCCCGCTTTGCGCACTCAAAGTTGTACTGCCACTGCGGTCCAGGCCTTTTGCCCGTTCCTCCAAGCCTGGCTGTCTGTTTGGGCCCACGAGTTCTGTGGAGCCTCAGCCTTCCGAGGGGTCTGAGGGTTCCGTGGGCCCTGGGTGTTCTGACATCATTGCTCTCAGCAATGCCTTGAGGTGAGGCCAATCTTTTTACTCTTAAGCCCTCACCACATGTAGCTGTACTTGGCTATACAGCGAGCTAAACACTCTTGCAATAAGTACCCAGAGACAGGAGCGCACTTTTGGTATCGTTAATGAAAGCGGTGTAAAACTGTGGAACAGTAGAGAAATATGCAGATAAACGATCAATCTCTATGCAGATGTAGATAACGTGTTAATACGTTGTCATAGCTCCCACATTGTATACATACAACAATAACATGAATTATCTCACAAATTGTGCTTTCTCAAGGGCAGTGAAGAGGCTGATGGAAGAGATGTTAATCCGGGTCTGGGACATGATCAGATTGGCTGAGTGTGCCTTGATCTGTTTATGCCTGTTCTGATTTTACTATTATATTATTATACTATCATCCAAATGCTATGATGTTGCAATACTGACTGCGCGGGGGGCGCACCGGGAGGCAGAACAACCGTGTTTTGGTTGCATCTAAATTTTTTAGTATGGCTTTTAAGTTGGTTTTTAACTGTATTTCTGTGTTTGTATTGGAACAGATTTTTTTAATCTGGCTTTTAAATCAGTTTTGAAACTGTATTTCTGTATCAGGATTGGGTCTGAATTTTTGGGACACATCATCAGTAGTGGACCCCAGGACCATGAGGTGTTTGACCATTATCACTAGACACCCTCGCCTAAGGAAGGCCCTCCCGTGGTTGATCAAGCCTCGGAGTGTGTCCCATAGCCAATTGGAGTTCAATTTGGGTTATGCTCGATTGTGGGTAGGCAAAGAGTTTTGCTAAGCATTAATTTAGAATGATTTATGTTAAGAGTTTTGCTAAACATTAATTTTGAATGACCAATTTACTAATGCTTCATGCAATTATGCCATGTCAAGGTTGGTATGGTAAATTATAAAAAAAAAATAAAAGGTTACGTTTAATAGGTAAGTATTTAGAGGTGTCTTGTGTTCCTACTTTGTGTCAGGGTCTTCTGTAGGTTCAGAATGAAGTTAGCTCCTCGGCACATCTGAATTTATGGGGCATAGCTCCACCCATTTTTTGGAATAAACTCCTTTTATTTTCTTTGTTTTCTTCCAATAAAAATCCTAATTGGTTTTAACCAATTGGGGATGGGGGGATGGGTTTTAACCAACTTCATCTTTCATTTTCATAAACGTCCTTTACTTACTCAACTTACTACGCCGGATCGAGCTGTACACTCTACCTTCATCCACTCCCTCATTTTCATGAGGGAAAGGAGGATAGAAGAGAGAAGATAGAAGATAACGTATTGTCAGACGATTTAAAATGCTGAAAAGGCGGTTAGGTTAAAAGCTTGTATGTGCGCCCCACACTGTGTTGGTGTGGGGCGTGGTTGTGTGTTTGGGCGCCGCGCCCCTGCATCGATCTGGTCGCGATTCGCCTATCTCTCCCAGTGCCAAAACTTATATTCACAAATACACCACACAACAGGCCTAGGGCTTGCGGGATGGGTGGGGTGCAAGCTATATAGGTGGGGATGCAGCGGGCAGCTGCCATCTTGCCTGTCACGCTCCTGCCCCAGCGTGCTTCTCGTCCGTTACGAAATGTTAATCCGACTCATATTGGCTTAGAATGCATACACTCGCACACGAATCCTACTCCAAGCAACACTCCACCAGACCAGGGTCTGCGGGGCAGGAGGGGTGTGAGTGATTCAGGGTCGACTTGCCTGAAGGACTTGCATCCCCAACCCCGCAATTTTGACTGCAATAGGCAACAGTACACATTTAGCACTGGGGTTTTCCGGGATGGACAGACAGGCGGTCCTATCACACACACACACACACATGCACACACCACCACACCTTCTTTGAATGCACCCCAGCAGCCTTCTGGTTGCATTACTCTCCTTTTCTCCCTCATTTACTGCCATAACTATGACAGGAAGAGGCCAGGTGACCATTTGTCATTCCAGTTTTCCTGGACCTAATCAACTGTTTTTCATTACATGTTGTCGTCCAATGTTAATTTTTTTGTGTAAATGTTTTCAGGTTCTATGTTTAATTGTCTCACCGGCCATGATTCTCTCCCTCTTGGGGTAGTGATCAGTTGTTTATAGACCCAAACATGATAAATAGTTTTCCAAAGAGGGGGGTTGGTGGTGGTTCTCTTTGACCAAAAACTGTGCTCTTGTCATCCTACAGGTCATCCACTGGACAGAATTATTGCAGCAGTTCTTGATGATTTAAGAATTAATAAAGTGTTGCATTGCAGGTGGAGAACTTGAGCTACACTTGCGGACTAACTCTGTCCTAGATGCAATGGCATGCAAATACTCTTTGTTGTATGCCCAGCATGCTGACAGGATGGGTTGAAAATAAATAAATAAAAAATAAAATCTCCACGAATTACTCTGTGTGGCAGGATCAGACAAAAGGTCAAACATGTATTTGTCGAGTTAAAAAACGCATTTTCAGCCCATTTAAACGTCGAAAAGGCGGATCGGTTAAACGCTACAGTCATTACTCTGTGTGACAGTGTCAGGCAGTTTAAATACTATGATGAACTAGTATGTGCTGCTAAAGTGTTGTTTGTCAAACAGTTGTAGGTCCTTCTAACATTTATTTTTCGATTAATGATTATTTTTATCAACGTCTGCACATGTGGGAAAAAACGCATTTTCAGCCGATTTAAACGCCGAAAAGGCGGATGGGTTAAACGCTACAGTCATTACTCTGTGCGACAGTGTCAGACAGTTTAAATACTATGATGAACTAGTATGTGCTGCTAAAGTGTTGTCTGTCAACGAGTTTTAGGCTCATATAAAATGTATTTTTCGAGTTATGAGTATTTTCAGAATTTTGGACGGTTTGCTGCCTTGCTGAATTAGAGAAACACCGAACCAATGTCTCTTTATAGGTGAATGATTCAGAATGCTGCAGTACACCATATCATTTTAATTAATATGAGGAACAATTATGTGCTTAAGTCTTTCTCAAAGACGGTTTAAATACAATGATAAACTAGTATGTGCTGCTAAAGTGTTGTTTGTCAACCAGTTTTAGGCCCATATAAAATGTATTTTTCGAGTTCAGATAATTTTCATCAAAGTCTACACGTGGGAAAAAACGCATTTTCAGTCGATTTAAACGTCGATTTGGCGGAACGGTTAAACACTTCAGTCATTACTCTATGTGACAGTGTCAGACAGTTTAAATACAATGATAAACTAGTATGTGCTGCTAAAGTCTTGTTTGTCAACCAGTTTTAGGCCCAAATAAAATGTATTTTTTGAGTTCTGATAATTTTCATCAAAGTCTACACGTGAGAAAAAACGCATTTTCAGCCGATTTAAACGTCGAAAAGGCGAATCGGTTGAACGCTTCAGTCATTACTCTATGTGACAGTGTCAGAAAGTGTAAATACAATGATAAACTAGTATGTGCTGCTAATGTGTTGTTTGCCAACCAGTTTTAGGCCCATATAAAATGTATTTTTCGAGTTATGATCATTTTCCGAACTTTGGACCGTTTGCTGTCTAGCTGAATTAGAGAAACACCGAACCATTGTCTCTTCAGAGGTGAACGATTCAGAATGCTGCAGTACAGCATAGAAATTGAATTAATATGATGAACTATTATGTCCTTCTTATGTGTTTCTCACAGAGTTCTAGGCCCATCTAACATGTATTTGTGGAGTTAGGATCATTTTCATCATTGTGTGCACATGTGGGAAAAAACGCATTTTCAGCCGATTTAAACGTCGAAAAGGGGAATTGCTTAAACGCTTCAGTCATTACTCTGTGTGACAGTGTCAGACAGTTTAAATACAATGGTGAACTAGTATATGCTGCTAAAGTGTTGTTTGTCAAACAGTTTTAGGCCCATACAACATGTATTTGTCGAGGTATGAGCATTTTCAGAACACTGGACGGTTTGCTGTCTAGCTGAATTAGAGAAACACCGAACCATTGTCTCTTCAGAGGTGAATGATTCAGAATGCTGCAGTACAGCATAGAAATTGAATTAATATGATGAACTATTATGTCCTTCTTATGTGTTTCTCACAGAGTTCTAGGCCCATCTAACATGTATTTGTGGAGTTAGGATCATTTTCATCATTGTGTGCACATGTGGGAAAAAACGCATTTTCAGCCGATTTAAACGTCGAAAAGGGGAATTGCTTAAACGCTTCAGTCATTACTCTGTGTGACAGTGTCAGACAGTTTAAATACAATGGTGAACTAGTATATGCTGCTAAAGTGTTGTTTGTCAAACAGTTTTAGGCCCATACAACATGTATTTGTCGAGGTATGAGCATTTTCAGAACATTGGACGGTTTGCTGTCTAGCTGAATTAGAGAAACACCGAACCATTGTCTCTTCAGAGGTGAATGATTCAGAATGCTGCAGTACAGCATAGAAATTTTATTAATATGATGAACTATTATGTGCTTCCTAAGTTTTTCTCACAGATTTCTAGGCCCATCTAACATGTATTTGTGGAGTTATGATCATTTTCATCATTGTGTGCACATGTGGGAAAAAACGCATTTTCAGCCGATTTAAACGTCGAAAAGGGGAATTGGTTAAACGCTTCAGTCATTACTCTGTGTGACAGTGTCAGACAGTTTAAATACAATGGTGAACTAGTATATGCTGCTAAAGTGTTGTTTGTCAAACAGTTTTAGGCCCATGTAAAATGTATTTGTCGAGTTATGATTATTTTCATCATTGTGTGTACATGTGGGAAAAAACGCATTTTCAGCCGATTTAAACGTCGAAAAGGGGAATTGGTTAAACGCTTCAGTCATTACTCTGTGTGACAGTGTCAGACAGTTTAAATACAATGGTGAACTAGTATATGCTGCTAAAGCGTTGTTTGTCAAACAGTTTTAGGCCCATACAACATGTATTTGTCGAGGTATGAGCATTTTCAGAACATTGGACGGTTTGCTGTCTAGCTGAATTAGAGAAACACCGAACCATTGTCTCTTCAGAGGTGAATGATTCAGAATGCTGCAGTACAGCATAGAAATTTTATTAATATGATGAACTATTATGTGCCTCCTAAGTTTTTCTCACAGATTTCTAGGCCCATCTAACATGTATTTGTGGAGTTATGATCATTTTCATCATTGTGTGCACATGTGGGAAAAAAACGCATTTTCAGCCGATTTAAACGTCGAAAAGGGGAATTGGTTAAACGCTTCAGTCATTACTCTGTGTGACAGTGTCAGACAGTTTAACATGGGCCTAAAACTGTTTGACAAACAACACTTTAGCAGCATATACTAGTTCACCATTGTATTTAAACTGTCTGACACTGTCACACAGAGTAATGACTGAAGCGTTTAAGCAATTCCCCTTTTCGATGTTTAAATCGGCTGAAAATGCGTTTTTTCCCACATGTACACATAATGATGAAAATGATCATAACTCGACAAATACATGTTAGATGGGCCTGAAACTGGTTGACAAACAACACTTTAGCAGCATATACTAGTTCACCATTGTATTTAAACTGTCTGACACTGTCACACAGAGTAATGACTGAAGCGTTTAAGCAATTCCCCTTTTCGACGTTTAAATCGGCTGAAAATGCGTTTTTTCCCACATGTACACATAATGATGAAAATGATCATAACTCGACAAATACATGTTAGATGGGCCTAAAACTGGTTGACAAACAACACTTTAGCAGCATATACTAGTTCACCATTGTATTTAAACTGTCTGACACTGTCACACAGAGTAATGACTGAAGCGTTTAACCAATTCCCCTTTTCGAAGTTTAAATCGGCTGAAAATGCGTTTTTTCCCACATGTGCACACTATGATGAAAATGATCCTAACTCCACAAATACATGTTAGATGGGCCTAGAAATCTGTGAGAAACACTTAAGAAGCACATAATAGTTCATCATATTAATTAAATTTCTATGCTCTACTGCAGCATTCTGAATCATTCACCTCTGAAGAGACAATGGTTCGGTGTTTCTCTAATTCAGCTAGACAGCAAACCGTCACAAGTTCTGAAAATGATCATAACTCCAGAAATACATGTTAGATGGGCATAGAAATCTGAGAGAAAAACTTAGGAAGCACATAATAGTTCATCATATTAATAAAATGTCTATGCTGTACTGCAGCATTCTGAATCATTCACCTCTGAAGAGACAATGATTCGGTGTTTCTCTAATTCAGCTAGACAGCAAACCGTCCAATGTTCTGAAAATGCTCATACCTCGACAAATACATGTTGTATGGGCCTAAAATTGTTTGACAAACAACGCTTTAGCAGCATATACTAGTTCACCATTGTATTTAAACTGTCTGACACTGTCACACAGAGTAATGACTGAAGCGTTTAACCAATTCCCCTTTTCGACGTTTAAATCGGCTGAAAATGCGTTTTTTCCCACATGTGCACACAATGATGAAAATGATCATAACTCCACAAATACATGTTAGATGGGCCTAGAAATCTGTGAGAAACACTTAAGAAGCACATAATAGTTCATCATATTAATTAAATTTCTATGCTGTACTGCAGCATTCTGAATCATTCACCGCTGAAGAGACAATGGTTCGGTGTTTCTCTAATTCAGCTAGACAGCAAACCGTCACAAGTTCTGAAAATGCTCATACCTCAACAAATACATGTTGTATGGGCCTAAAACTGTTTGACAAACAACGCTTTAGCAGCATATACTAGTTCACCATTGTATTTAAACTGTCTGACACTGTCACACAGAGTAATGACTGAAGCGTTTAACCAATTCCCCTTTTCGACGTTTAAATCGGCTGCAAATGCTTTTTTTCCCAGATGTGCACACTATGATGAAAATGATCATAACTCGACAAATACATTTTATATGGGCCTAAAACTGGTTGACAAACAACACTTTAGCAGCATATACTAGTTCATCATTGTATTTGAACTGTCTGACTCTGTCACTCAAAGTAATGACTAAAGCTTTTGACCAATTCGCCTTTTCGACGTTTAAATCGGCTGAAAATGCATTTTTTCCCACGTGTGCACACTATGATGAAAATGATCATAACTCCAGAAATACATGTTAGATGGGCATAGAAATCTGAGAGAAAAACTTAGGAAGCACATAATAGTTCATCATATTAATTAAATTTCAATGCTGTACTGCAGCATTCTGAATCATTCACCTCTGAAGAGACAATGGTTCGGTGTTTCTCTAATTCAGCTAGACAGCAAACCGTCCAATGTTCTGAAAATG